>NC_063161.1:17327908-18527908 GCF_023159225.1 Perognathus longimembris pacificus
ATTGGGTATTTAACATCTCATGGGCTCTCGGCATTGAGGGTCTAATGCTGTTGGAATTGAACTTTTTGTGTCAGCTCTTTAAGATGTTGACTTGCTAAAATGTGAATCTTTCTGAGAAGGTCACAAAGCAAGGGTCCTGAGTGTTGTGAAAGGCTTGTAGAAGTTTGAGATTGTTTAGGGGGTAAATGGACTCTATAGCATAGCTGGCAGATAGACTATAGTCCTACCTAAGCAGGAGTAAATACTGCCATCTTAAGGATTGGAGTTAAAGGCCAAACAAAGGTTCTCAAGTATTGGCAAATGGTAGAAAGTGATTTCTGAGTATCAGTGTGAGTTTAGGTTGGGGCTCATTTTGGGTGAGGGCATAAATGTAATGTATTTGTGTGCTGTGGGAGCACCTCAGGATATTCAGATGTGGGAAAAAGATCAGCAAACTAGAAACCCATGGACACAAAATCCAGATCCAGGGAAGGTAGCAACCCTATCAAGGGCAAAAGGCAGCTGAGTTAAGGTTAAATCGAGTCTGCAAGCCCAGGGGAACTGGGGAAATCTGGGGTCAGGTTCCTAATTGAGGGAATCTAAAGGTCAGACTTAGGTAAATGTTTGGATGACATGTGAGTAAAGTTATTCTAGACCCTGTGTCTACACTAGACACATGGCAGCTATTTTCAGATGCTTCATACTACTTGAGATAGGCACATTTCACTCCCACAATCCCTGACAAGGGCAGCCTAATGTATACCTTTACCCCAGTGCTGGATCCTAGCTGGCTAGATCAGCCCTTTGTTAGATTGCCTAGCTACAGAGTTTAAGAGGAAATCTGGAGTCATTTAGGGGACCTTTCTCTTCTTTACCAGCAGTGTCTCTGTCATCTGGAAATGCTTTAGAAAATGGTTCTCAAACTTGAAGGAATGTCAGAAGTATTTAGAGGACTTCTTAGCAAAAAGACTGTTGGGATTTTTCCTTAGATTCTATAATTCAGTAGTTCTAGGTAGTACCACCAAATCAGCATTTTTTTCTTTTTTCTTTTTCTTTTTGCCAGTCCTGAAGCTTGAACTCATGGCCTATGTATGCACTGTCCTGAGCTTCTTTTGCTAAAGGCCACAGCCCCAAAGCCTTTTCTGTTTATATGGTACTGAGGAATCAAAACTCAGGGCTTCATGCATGCTTGGTAAGTATTCTAACCACTAATTCACATTCCCAGCCCAGAATCTGCATTTCTGACACATTCTCAAGTGTGGTCTGTGGATCTACATTGGACTTTACCTGGGTTACTACTGTTGTAAGCCTCAGAGCACTTACCTGTGCTATTCTAACTTAAGCCCTCATGGGCTTCTAGGTAATATGCAGATTTGTAGTAGAGTGGTCTGAGAGGGATAAAGCATGCCTTTAATGCCTGGGGGTGGGGGGTGGGAGGTGGGAGGGAGGTCGCTGAACCTACACTTTGAAAGAGTTGCAAAGCTATCTGCTAATTAGAAGTACCTGAGGAAATTTCCCAGCATTGTGATACCTGGGTCTCACAACGGTTTCTGATTTAATTAGTCTAGGCAGGGACCTGGGACTCAACATTCTAATATAGATACTCTTGAGATGCTAACACACAGCCAGTGTCCAGAGCGTCCATTTTGGGTTTATATATTTTTAGATCTCTCACACACATGTCCTTCCTGCCCTCCTTGTTTTCTTTCCAAACATTTCTGCTTAACTTTGAGTTAGATTCCTGCATGGCTGATCTCTGTGTCCCTTGTTCATTGCTCTTATTGCCTCCAGATTAATCTTGCTGGACTGCTCTTGTAAAAACCTCCAGTGGCTCCCCATGCCATCTGGGAATTGGACAAACAACCAAAAAACTCACCTGATTCTCTTTGGAATAGCTCCGATCTGCCATACTGGACACATCTCCCTCTGGACTGAGCCCTGTATCATTAGGAGAATGAACAGAAATAGGCTTTTCCTATCTCTTGGCTTTGGGATGGGTTGATTCTCCAACTGGTCGATTTTGATTTTAATTTTTCAATTTTTGTTTTGTATTGAGATATCTGCTAGTCAAGGGCCATCCTTACTTTTACCTGTGCTATGACATCCTTCCCTGACATCTCCGTGCCTATTCTGTCCTTTACTCATGGGGCTTTATTTTCACATTTTTAAAGCATGTACTCTATTTTTTTTTTTTTTTTTGCCAGTCCTGGGCTTTGGACCCAGGGCCTGAGCACTGTCTCTGGCTTCTTTTTGCTCAAGGCTAGCACTCTGCCACTTGAGCCACAGCGCCACTTCTGGCCTTTTTCTATATACGTGGTGCTGGGGAATTAAACCCAGGGCTTCATGTAAATGAGGCAAGCACTCTTGCCACTAGGCCATATTCCCAGCCCTAAAGCATATACTCTATTTCCCTTGTTTTTGGGGGGAATTAAAACATGATCTTTAAGTAGTCATACACAGGGGTTTCAATTCCACATGTCAGTTGATGAGTACAATGCATGTTCAGCAGTGTCACTCACCCCTTTCACCATTCTCCCCTGTCTGTTCTAGCCCCACACATCTCAACTTAGCTGGTTCCAGTTTTACAAATGGGCATTGACTATAATGGTATATTTTAGAATCTCTCATCTTCCTTTTTTGGATGGTAAACTCTCTAGGGTGAAACCATCTTATTGTTCATCTTTGTGTCCCCCTGTAGGGCCTACTGTACTGTTAGGTGCATAGTAGGTCCACAAAGTTTTGTTGAATTGTATCCAATCAAGTCATTTGCCTACATGTTATGAATTCTGTTTTGGCCTCTCTCCCACATGCTGACATTTTAATCTAACCGCTTGACATTTAGTAGATTCTTAAGGATTTATTAATTTTTTTTTGTCTACAGGTAAATGCTTTTCAGAAAGTTCCAGCTCTTCTTCATACACATGTAGCATTGCTTCCATGGTGTCTTGTGAAGTTCTCTCTACTAGTTAGCAGTTTGGCTTTCTTGTGTCCCGAGGTAGTGAAGGATCCAGTAGGAAGTGAGAGGCCACATGTCTTTTCACATACAAAAGCTCATTTACGTTGGAAACTTTGGAGTGCAGTGGTAATGGGCTAGGATTCTGGGATGTGGCTCTAGCTCCCAGCTCTCCTCTCTGTCCTGGGGGGGACCTGTATGGTAGTTATGTGGCTGGTGGGACTTGGAAGATAATGATATTTCTGGCAATTAAATCGTGTCCATGGCAGTCACTTGCAGTCCTACAGGAACAATTATAAGGAATCCCCTCTCATTTGGCACCATGAGATACGAACATTTTCTACCAGGCTAATTAGTATAGTTATCATTTTTTTGTTTTTAGCCAAAAATGTCAATGTGTAGGATTTAATTAGTCTGCCCTAGGATTATAAGATAGCTTCTTACTTTAGTTAGTCTGTCAGCATTTTCAGGATTTGGGGAGATGCCAGCTACTTTCACCTACACACTTGCATAAACTTTTCAGCAAGCCTAGAAAAACCACGATGTGGGACGGGTAAAGCTTACAGAAAGAAAAATCTCTTGAGGTAGATGAGTAGAGGAGTTGTGAACAAAGGAATCTGTGGTCAGTGGGGAATGGGAGGGTAGTTGGAATCTGCCCTTGATGTTCTGTTATTCGTATTTCTACGTTCAGGGCCTTAGGTGGCTCAGTTTTAGACTTTTTAGTTTCTGATTTAGACTTGCTTTTCTTTCTTTTTCTTCTGATAGTGAAATCTGCTTGTAGCTGATAATGCTGTATGGCAAGTTGAGTAAAGTGCAGAATTGAAGGAAGGAGACTCTTAACAGGTGGGCCATGGTGAAGTGGGATCCAGGGAATTATCAGGAATATAGATATTATATCTATATATAACTGTCGTCAAGATTTTACTGGTGGAATGGATGTGTTGTGAATTTTTTTTTTTTGCCAGTCTTGGTGCTTGAATGCAGGGCCTGAGCACTGTCCCTGGCATCTTTTTGCTCAAGGCTAGCACTCTACCACTTGAGCCACAGAGCCACTTTTGCCTTTTTCTATATATGTGGAGCTGAGGAATCGAACCTAGGGCTTCATGTATACGAGGCAAGCACTCTACCACTAGGCCATATTCCCATCCCTGTGTTAGTTCTTTTGATTTTCCAGAGAGATAGTTGTGTTGCCTTATCTTGGGCCATGAATTGGGTGTCCTCTTTCCAAATCTATGTCCCCTGGGAACCTCAGAATGTGATTATACTTGGGATAAAGGTCTTTGTAGATATAATTAAAGATTGATATGAAAGTATACTAAAGTATATTATCTGCTGAAAGGACCCTTAGAGGAAGCAGAAAAGGAGGAGGCTTAGAGACACCGAGAAGATGATATGAAGTATAGGTTGGTATTGGCTAAGGAATACTAAAGATTGTCAGCAATCACCATATATTGCGAGCTAAGCATGGCTGGCTTCTACCTTAGAGCCTCTGGAAAGGACCAGTCTTGCTGATAGCTTGATTTGACACTTGTGTCCTCTTAAACTAGGAGAGAATAAATTTTTGTTATTTTAAAGCCACTACTTTTGTGGTCATTTGTATCACTACCTTTAGGAAATGAATATAGGTCGCATGTCTATTCTTTGTCCAGAAGAAATAGGATACCTTAATTGACAGCTTCATTAGAACTGAATGCCATGTAGTAGAGGAACTTTGCCCAAGAAAATATTGTGGTTGTCATGAAATAAAACAGCCTCGATGAGAGCAGGAACCACAGGAATGGCCACTACCTGGCATAAATCACAAAAGAACTTCCATTGCGTATGTATTTTCAATTGAAGTACTGGAGGACTAGAGGACTGGAGTACTGGAGGCTGTCTCTTCTTTGCTATAAGTTAGCATTAGTACTACTGTAAGTCTTTTGCGGGAGAGTTGGTAGTAAAACACACTAGCCAGTGATATAGGACAAAGGCCTCATTTATATGGGCGAGGAAGGAAGATTAAAGTTTGCTATTATACTAACTGAAACAGCTTAGAATAATGATCCCAATCTCATAATTGATTGAGACATAGGGAAGAAAGTAGGTTGAACAGAATCAAAAGAACGAAGTCTAGCTTAGGTGCAGTGAGATCCAGCTGGCTGAATGGAACTGGTGACCATGTTTGAGTGATTCTGTTCTGTCCCCTAAAGTTATTAGGTATTGGCAGCTGGAGAGGTATATTGGTATTTATTTCCATCACAACTCTAATAATAGTAGTCAGTATTTTATTGGAGACTTCCTAAAAGCCAGAAACCATGGTAGCACATCTTTTCATTTAATACTCAACTCAATGTTGAGGTTATTAGTGGCTCTGATTTTGGGGTTTAGGCATGTTAAGTAACTTGTCTAGGGTCTTTTAAGAGGTAGGTAGGAAGGTAGGTAGGTAGAATTTATATATCAGGGTCTTGACCTCAGAACCTTTTTTTTTGTTTTGTTTTTGAGACAAGTTTTTATTATGTAGCTTGGTCTAGCTTGCAATTCACAATGTAATACCGACTGGTCTAGGGCTATTGATTCTCTTGCTTTAGTATCCCAAGTGCTATGATTATGGGTATGAACCACCACATTACCACATCTACCTCTAAATTTTGGACTGAGTTTTACTCTCTTGTTTTTGTTTTTTTGGTGCCAGTCATGGGGCTTGAAATCAGGGCCTGGGCTAAGTTCCTGACCCTGAGATTCATTTTGCTCAAGGCTAGCACTCTACCACTTGAGGTGCAATGCTACTTCTGGCTTTTCCTGAGTAGTTTTATTGGGGGTAAGAGTCTCACAGACTTTTCTGCCTAGGGTGGCTTCAAACTGTGATCTTTAGATCTCAGCCTCCTGAATAGATAGGATTACAGGTGTGAGTCACCATTGTCCAACTGCTTTTTACCTTTTATGTATAAAACTTCTTGTGAATACGTATGGCATTTCATTAAAGAATTGTCATATTTCTTTCATCATTGTTATAATCTTTCATATATACATATTGTTTGGAAACTCTCAAATGGCAATAAAATAACTATAATTTTCTTTGTGCCATGAATTGCACTATCAGCTAAGCTGATCCTTTTCCTGCTTGGGAATGTGTCTAACAGGAACTGGTTTAGCTAGACTGAAAAATCAATCACCAAAGCCACAGATGATGCTAAAAAAAAATCAAAAGCAGTTAGCATACAAATGAAAGTGATTCCCTATAACTCTATGTGGGACAAATTTCCTGAACCACACCAATAAATCAAGATGGTTGAAGCTCAGTTATAAAGGAAGATAGATTGGACAATTTCCCTGTTACAAACAAGCTGTTTTGTCCTATGTATCTATCAGCTGGTTATTCGAGTCTAATTTAAGAATGTTCAAATAAACATGGCCAAATATATTTAAATATATTCACATTAAAATTTTCCAAGTAGTGCTTGCATCTATATAGCCAGATTCTTTCTGGAACCTTTAAGGTGATTTTTTTCTTCTAAAACTGTAATTAGAAATGCTTTGCTAATAAAACATAATCTGCAAGAACATTTTCCATCTATCTTCCTCCCCCTCCATTCTTGGAGACTAACTTTGGGTTGTTTGTTAATGGAAGGGTTCTTGAATTCACAGCTTCTGCTGTTGGAGCACACCTTCTCTATTGTGAGGAATGATTTCCCTGCTGAGATTTTAGAGATACAGATAAGCCACACATATACAGCAGCTTTTGGCTTCTATTATCCCAAGAAGCTGGTGGGTTTCAGGGTCTGGGGGGCTCTGTCAAGATTTTAGGTAATTTGTATCAGTACCTGAGGCTATAATTCAATAGAGTAGACATCTTTTCTTGACTGGCTCTAGGTTCTTTCTTCTAACTCTCTCAGAGTTGGACCAAGACATCCACATCTCCTTGGAAACTAATGATGTGGTCTCCTGGGCAGGAGACTTTGGGGAGAGATCTTCACACTGGCAATATCAAAGAATGACTCACCACTGATTGAGAGCCATGGGAATGTTGGAAATGCAGACCCATTAGTGGCAGCTTTGAGCCTCTCTTCTGTTGTTTCAAGAGCTCTAAGTGGCTTTAAACCTATTTGCCACACTCTCCCTGGAATGGCACTATGGTTGGACCTAACAGCATGGGCTCCTGAATCAAACTGCCTGGCTTCAGATACTGGTTTGTGACCTTGGGCATGTTAATTCCTATTCAAAGAGGTAAAACTTTATCTTTACCTTCTTAGGGCCTCTGGCTGGGCTTGAGAGTTAACTTGATATAAAATAAGTCAACAGGAGAAAACCATGTGGATTCTTACATGTGTATGGGACAACAAACAACAAAGAAACCCAAATGTCAGTGGAGACTCTTGGTTTCACTGATGAAAGAATTCAGAGGTAGACCCACAGAGGAATTTTAACAAAATAAGATTTATTAAAGCTGAAAAAAAGTGCTGAAGCAAAAGTAAACCCTAAGCTGCAAATGTGCAGGCATTTGAGTGCTCATAAAACAAAAGTACTTACCTGACTTCTGTAACCGTAACTCCTCTGTACCTCACCTTTATAATAGCAATAAAAAATTAACAAAAACAACAACAACAACAAAAATGCACCCTCCAAATAGAATGAGGGCAGCAATTTGAGCATGAAGCCAAGTGGACCGAGCTGTCATTATGGATATGGTTTAATGATTATGCTGATGATATGCACATCATTGTAGAGAGTCATGAGAGAACATTTATTTCCAAGAGCCTGGGAATGGGAACTGGTTTACCTAATGAGGTGTCTTCAGAGCCAACGTGGTGAATTGAGGGGGGAGTGCATCTGAATCCACAGCTATAATGACATACAGGTAAGGCCTCTTGGCTTATCTGCATGTCCTTGGGAAAGCCCTTTTTGGGGTCTGTCATTGAGGGACTGTTGTCTATGGTACCACGAAGATGGTGAACTATGGCCAACTGTAATTTCAGGACAATAGTGGAAGGAGATGTTTGGCAAAATGGGCCTGAATGTAGCACCAGCTGTCTGGTTCCTTTGTGTTATTGCTACCTTTTTGTTTGCCCACTTCTGTCTCATAAGGCATAGAAAACCTGGATATGTATCTAGTAGGTTGTACAAGTGGCAATTTTGGAAAATAATAGCTAAAATAAATGGAGAAACTTTAGAAAGACAAGAGTTCTTTTAACAAGTTCTGATTCTACAGAGTTTTCTCAGTCTCTCTCCCTAAGTTGGTGAATAGAATGTTTCTTGACTTCTGATGCAAGGGGGCAGAATGTTAGTTGCTTGTGTATCTGCTGCTTTTCAGGTGCCTTTCAGGTAAAGTCTTGATGTCAAAGGGGCACCAAGTTTCACACATTCTGACAAGTTATATCATTATCTATGTATAGCTCAGTCATCTTATTTACAACATGCACACAATACAAGTATCTAATTAAAAAGATTATTTTGAAGTTTAAATGAGATAAACTACAGAGAACCATGAAGGCAGTTCTTTATTTATTTTTTTGTCCAGTCCTGGGCCTTGGACTCAGGGCCTGAGCCCTATTCCTGGCTTCTTTTTGCTCAAGGCCAGCACTGCCACTTGAGCCACAGCGCCACTTCTGGCCGTTTTCTGTATATGTGGTGCTGGGGAATCGAACCCAGGGCCTCATGTATATGAGGCAAGCACTCTTGCCACTAGGCCATATCCCCAGCCCCATGAAGGCAGTTCTTGACACACACAATGTAACTATGTGAGCCAAGCAAAAGCCCCAGAACTGGTGGATATTTGTTGATTGTTTTGCTTGCCTACAATAAGTCTTTTTCTTACAGAGAAGAATCATTGATTTATTTATTAATGTCTTGCTTTTCCTCTGGGGAATTGTCCATCTCTTGTTCAAGCTCGGTCCTTGTGATTTGGGTGGCTGAGTCTTTCTCCGCGTTTTTTTAGAAATGGCCTTGGGATCTGAATTTGATCCAGCAGTCCATAACATTCCTTATCACCACAGTGACCAGGTCAAGAATGGGCTTGTGGTTCACAGTGGACCATGAAACTGTGTCCTGGGACTTTAGTAGGGCGGAAAAGAGGAAGCAAAGGTTTCTAGGATGTGATATGGGGGTGGGGGTGGGGGAGTGACAGGGGCTGCTATGTGGGCAGAGGGTGCCTGGGAGAAAAGCTATGGGAAAGACAGTGCAGAAAGATGGGAGACTGAGTTTTGGAGATATTATTGGGCCTTTGTATGTTTTTGTGTTTTATTTATTTATTTATTTTGGTCATGAGACTTGAACTCAGGGCCGGTAAGCTGTCCCTGAGCTTTTTTGCTCAAGGCTTGTGCTCTACCACTTTGAGCCACAGTACCACTTCCAGTTTTCTGGTGGTTAAGTCAAGATAAGCCCCACAGACTTTCCTACCTGGGCTGGTTTTGAACCTTGATCCTCAGATCTCAGCTTCCTGAGTATCTAGGATTGCCTGAGCCACTAGTACCTGACTTGGGTCCTTGTATTCTTAAAACCAAATCCATAATTCCTCTTTTAAAATATTAGGCCCAGTTGATACCATTTTGCTTGAGTTGGTTTCATTTGACTTATGTAACTTAAAACTGGAGTGAGCAAATGTCCTTGTTTGTTTCAGAAAGTTCTAGTTTGTACCTGTTGTCTCAATACAATCATTCTTCATATCTTACTTCACACTCAGAAGTATCTATCCAAGAGAATAGATCCTATGTGTACCTTATTAAATAGCAAAGTCCTGACAATTACAGCAATACGACAGCAACACCTCTGCGGAGTCCACTTCCCACACACAGTTCTGCACACAGTGTCCTCACTGGGGGAGTTGTGGTAAATAGACTCAGCTCCACCGCTTCCTGTGTCTAATGATGGTGTAGAGCACTTTGTAGATTGGCAACTGCCATGTGAATCCTTACTTCTGACTCTGATCAAGTCTTAACAGTACTCAGGGCCTTTTCTGGTCCTAGTAAAGAAAAATTACGCTGTTCTAGTTAAGGTGTCTCTATGTCCACATATCTAGCTATGTGTACTTGTGTGTACATAAATAGACCTATGTTTTTCTCTTAGGATGGAAGGAGACTTATGATACTTATATGGAAAAATATTATTGTCTAGGCAACATGGGTTAGTAATACTATCCAGAGATATTTATTTAGTGAACATTTATATTTGTCAGGTCTAAGACTAAGTACATTATGAGCATTATATCATAATGATAATGATGGTGAAATATGGACCATTGACTTACATGTATTTTGGATGAAAGAAATTAAAGAGAATAATAAGCAGAATCAGGATTTATTCTCATATCTGTTTGATTTCCAACTTTTGTTTCTGAGGGCAGTGGTGTTGTGGTCATTCTGTTCTTTGCGAAGTACTCTCCACCTGAAGCCACAGGTCCTGGCTTCCATTTCCCCATCTGCCCTTAATCAAATGGGTAACTTTCCTCATGCCAACTTATTTATAAATGAATCTTTATTTTATTGTCTGACCAAAGAGGAATTGGATTTAGTAACTATGGAAGTTTACTTGGGCTCAAGATTTCTGACTGGATGTTGCTTGGGGCCCAATAATTTTTTTTTTTTTGCTAGTCCTGGGGCTTGAACTCTGGGCCTAGTTGATGTCCTTGAGCTTTGGTGCTCAAGGCTAGTGCTCTAGCACTTGAGCCACAGCTCCACTTATGGCTTTTGAGCGTTAATTGGAAATAAGAGTCTCACAGACTTTCCTTCCCTAGCTGGCTTTGAACCATTATCCTCAGATTTCAGCTTCTTGAGTAGCTAGGATTACAGATGTGAGCCACTGGGGGTCCAGCTCCAAGAATTTTTTGATTCTATATATTTGAGTTTGGGGTCAGGAGTTAATTTTTCTTTATTATCTGAATGTCGGAATCTTCCTTTTGGGGGAGTATGTTCCATTATGAGCACCAGTCACCAAGGCTCCCAACTGCGAATCAAGAATAAAAGACAGAGGGTGGGTTTGTGGGGGTGATGAAGGAGAAGAATGTCCTCCTGCTAGATATTTAGAAAATGGTAAATTTGCATCAAAAGTATATTATTAGGAGTAGAAAATAATGATTAATGTCATTTAATGTTCCTTTCACAAGCCATGACAGATAATGAACAATGATAACACTGCATGATTGCTGATCCTTGTGACATTCAAAACAGATTCAAAATTCTTATTCCGCATACAGGACTCAGTGAGGGCACTATATTAAATTCAGACTTAGGGATCAGATTTAAAATTCAAATGCAGATTCTTTTTGCATATCTATTTTGACATAGCATTACAAATTACTCACTGCAATATGAATTAAAGACAGACTTTTACACAAGGGGAGAAAACATGAAAAGAAATCCTCTTGAAAATTTAATCCTTTCCCCCCCCTTTTACTGATTTCTCCCACATTCTCCCCAACATATCTAGTGATTATTAAAAAGCAACAGTGTTTAAACAGTGATTTTCTTCATACATTAAAAAATTATTTTCTGCTGGTAGTAACTGCAAAAAACCAGTAGTGATGTATTGAATCACAATTATTCTATTGTGGTGCTTTTTATATTTTGTGGGAGGGGAGGCAGTACGGGAGCTTGAACTCAGGGCCTGGGTGCTAACCACTAGTTTTGTTTTTTTGCTCAAGGCTGTTGCTCTGCCACTTGAGCCATAGCTTTTTTGTAGTTAGTTGTGATTACTCGCTACTAGCTACAGGCATGAGCCACAGGTGTCCCACTCTATTGTGATGTCCTTAAGTGGAAGAACTTTAAACATACTTTATCCTACCTGTGTTTAAGCATTTACATAATTTGCCTAGGGAGCTCTGGTATCTCAGGGGATAGAGTGGCACCTGTGCTTTTCCTGCTTCTCTACAATAGAGCCAGTGAGCTGTGCAAAATGACAAATTAAATGTTCAGGTGCATTGTCAATTTGTTTGGGGAGGAAGAGAAAAGCAGCACCCTATGCTAACCTAATACAAATGAATCAGATTTTAATTATTTGATCCTCAAGCTAGTCTTGTTACTACAACTAATGCCTGCCATTACTGGGGCATCTCTACCCAAAATAGCTGAAGATTTCCATTGTTTCTAAATTATCCTATGCTTCTCTGTTCATCACATTTGGACCTTCTAATTTTCTTTTCTATGCAACTGCATTTCTTCTATGACATCAATAGCATTCATTGGGTTTTTCTTTTAAAACAGAGGAGCAAGATTTTCTGTATTGTAGACATGAAGGTGATGCCAGTTTCAGCTGCTCAGACTCTGAAATTGTTTATCCACTCTTGCAGGATGGAGTTGTGTGATTTCAAACATTCTCCCTGCTTTTCATCAACCAGGGAAGCTCCCTAAGGTTAAAGGCACAATTTGTCACTACAGAGATGGAACCTGACATTTTGGCCTCATTAGCGTGGTGCTATAACAAAGCGAGTGAACCTCAAACTTAATTTAGCAAAACAACCAAACCCATAAAAAAGGGCAGGAAGGGAAAAATCCGAGGTGCTTTCAATAAACTTTTATTATTGAACTTAAAAATATTTTTGAAGATTGCCAGAAGCTTCCTTCTTTGTGTTGAAACTTAGGAAGTTCCACTCACAAGTCCTTGCAAAGTTACTACACAAGGTCAGTAGAGATAATGAAATTCAGAATTGTATTCATGTTTGTGCTTCTTCAATTCCTGAAGGCCTTTGTTTAGCCTTCAATGAAATCAACCCTGGACTAATCAATGAGAAATTGCAGAGAATATGAATCTTTCAAAATCAATCATTTGTCTAATAATTACACAAGCATATGAGGGAGTCATGGTTGTGCGCAGACAAGCAAAATGTCAGGAACATATTCCTGAACTCTTCAATATTCAGCCTGACTTGATGAAAGCTTATGTACTTAGTCCTGGGATGGGATAATCCTAGAGTTCAAGAGAAAGGTTATTGTAAGGTTCTACTCCAATATATGAACATTCAAAATAAAAATGGACGTATAGAGGGCTGGGAATATGGCCTAGTGGTAAAGTGCTCGCCTCCTATACATGAAGCCCCGGGTTCGATTCCTAAGCACCACATATACAGAAAAAGCCAGAAGGGGCGCTGTGGCTCAAGAGGTAGAGTGCCAGCCTTGAGCAAAAAGAAGCCAGGGACAGCGCTCAGGCCCCAAGTCCAAGCCCCAAGACTGGCAAAACAAACAAACAAACAAAAAAATGGACGTATAGAACATCTTGTGAATTTTGAAGGAAAAGGGACTTTAGATACAGGCTCCATTACATTTTTGCTCATTCTCTTTATCAACATAGTCCTGGCAAATCCAAGAGGGATTCGTGGCTTGTACTATCTGCCAGAAGAAAGACTCCCCCAACTCTTTTCATCAGCTCTGGTCACTAATTGCATTGCTTTTCTTTAACCCAAATCTGTGGAGTTCTGAAGGGAAGATTGGAAATGTTTTGTTTTGTGTTGCTGGCAATCAAACCCAGAGGTAGTCAGGTGCTCTACCACAGACCTTCATCTGGAACCCTAAATTGAGACCACAGATTACTAAGAGACTGAAGTTGTAGTTATGAGTGTGTGAAAAGACTTAAGCTTCCCAGCCTTAAAGTCTTTCTCTCTTAAGTGTCTATTTTAACCCGTTTATACTACTGTAACAAAATAACTGCGACTATAATTTATAAGCAATAAAAAATCACTTCTCATTGTTCTTTAGACTGGGAATCCAAGGTTAAGATGCTGGCATGTTTAGTGGGGGTCTTGGTATCTGCTTCCATGATGGTCCCTTCAGTGCAGTGCCCTTATGTGATGGGAGGGATGAAAGAGCAAAAAGGCCTAATCTGTCTCCAATTGAAAACTCTCTCCAGTGCTTTCATTAGGCTTTACTTTTTTCAGAAGGACAATGCCCTCATTGCTTAACCACTCCTTCAAAAGGCCTCACTTCTTTTTTTTTGGCCAGTCCTGGGGCTTGGACTCAGGGCCTGAGCACTGTCCCTGGCTTCTCTTTGCTCAAGGCTAGCACTCTGCCACTTGAGCCACAGCGCCACTTCTGGCCATTTTCTGTATATGTGGTGCTGGGGAATTGAACCCAGGGCCTCATGTATACGAGGCAAGCGCTCTTGCCACTAGGCCATATCCCCAGCCCAAGGCCTCACTTCTTGATACCCCTTTGATGGAGATTAAGTTTCAGCAGAAATTCCAAAGGGAACAACATCATTCAAACCAAAAGCATGGGAATTACACTAACACTGAATGCATAAACTGAAGTCTCAGTGAGAAAACATTCTAAATTGCTTCCTCTGTAGTCCCTGGATAGTTTACTGACCTGGAATTGCTTTAGCTTTTATTGAGTAGAGGATCCATGAAGGTTCAGGGTAGGAAGAGTTCAAGTATTTTCTCATTGCTTGTGGTGTACCCAGCACTGTGTTCCAGTTAAGAAAAATCAAACACATGGATTATAATCTAGTAAGAAAGGCTTTATTATAGAACCAGAAATAGGGTAAATAGAACCAAAGGGAAGAAAAAATGGTGCTATAAAGACATAGAACGGCAAGATTAAGAGATGCTTTAGTATTAGACCGTATTCTGTCTATACTTTTTCTTTCTTCCTTCCTCCCTCCCTCCTCCTCTACCTCCTTTATCTCCTTTCTTTTCCTTCCCTTCTCTTCCCTTTCCTTCCTTCCTTCCTTTCTCTTTCTCTCCCTCCCTCCCCTTCTTATCTCTTTCTCTATTTCTTTCTTTCTCTCTCTCTTTTTTTTTTTTTGTGCCAGTCTGGGGCTTGAGCTTGCCTGGATGCTGTCCCTGAGATTTTTGTGCTCACGACTAGCACTTTACCACTTGACCTACAGTTCCACTTCTGGCTTTTTGGTAGTTTATTACAGATCAGAGTCTTCATGGACTTTCCTGTCCAGGCTGTGTTTGACCTGTAATCCTCAGATTTCAGCCTCCTGAGTAGCTAGGATTACAGATATGAGCCCCTGGTGCATGGCTGTGAATGTAATCTGAAAAATAAATCTCAGAATAGTGAAAGATGTCTATTTAAAGTTGTAACATCTGAGTACTGTACTACAAAATGTCTCATCTAGGAAAAAGAGAAGACCCTCAGCATTTCCACTCTACAGGGTTGCCAGGGACAATTAATAATTAAACAATACTTCTATGGTTTTAAATTAAATTCCTCAAATTTAAATAATGACCACAAATATGACAATAACTATATCATACCACATAATACAAACCTTTAACATGTATCTCTATCCTTTTCTCTCTGTCTTTCTCTCTCATTCTGAGACATAATCATCCTAGCTTGGCATAACTGTCAAACTTGGGACATTCTTGCCTTAGTCTCTCAAGTGCTGGGATTATAAGCATCAGATATAATATCTAGCTCCTCTCATATATCTGTCTGTATGCAGGCATGTATGTTTTATAGATGTATGTATGCATGCATCTATACTATCTATCTGTCTGCCTATCTGTCTGTCTGTCTATCATCTCTCGTTACCTACCTGCCACCTACTTTTCTCTCTTATCTTTCTCTATAACATTTATTAAGCCATTGCTGTATGTTAAATACTTTGCATATTATCAGCCTCACAAAAAACTTCTTTAAAATAAGTAACTTTCCTAGTAGTAACTAAAAATGATCTTAGACAAACCAGGGATTATGTTTGGACAATCAGACTCTATGATCCTATTTTGATAAAATATCCAAGTAAGCTAGGGGAGGTGAATGTTCCTGAAACACAAAGACCTCACAATTTGGCCCACTGGATTCTTGTTTTGCCTTCTATCCCTGAGACAAGTTGTGGTCTATGGATTTGTTAGTAGGGAGATCCTGATTAGAGTCTACCAAATCCATCCTTGGATTGTACGAAAAGGACTTCATGAATAAGTTGGATGAGACATGTTGTTTAAGAAGGGAAGATTTCTGCATTACAATTTGTTTTTGCTTGAGGTGACCGTAGCCCCTCTCCGAATATGTATTGTGTCCTATGAGAATCCTTCACGAAGAAAACTGTAGTTCAAATGTAAGCATCAATTCTTAAAAATGATGACGTCTTATCTCTCTTCTCTTCTTGTACTTCTTCATCAATCTAGTATGTACCACTTCCTTACAGAACAAGTAAACATGCAACACAACATAACACACATATACCAAAGCCATCATACAGTAACATATTGTTTTCCCATCAAATGAGTCAGAAAAGCTTAGAACATTAATTTATTTAGGGGGTTTTGTGCCAGAATTTTTCTGCAAAGAGGGACCAATTCATGGTTACTGATGTGTACCATAGCAAAAACATTTCCATAGCCCATGTCATATGGCCAAATGGTAGCTAAGTGTATTAGGTTCATTTTTAAAGAGTTTTTCATATTTTTTGGCTTCTCCTTTTCCTTTGTGTTTTTCAGATTATTCACATACTTTGATATTTCTCAACTATCAGTGGTAGAGAGAAAACAGTGTTAGATGAAGTGAGAAAAGAAAGCTGAGGAAATAATAAATAAAATGAAAACAAGAATAATAAATGAGAATACTATAAAGATAGAAGCTATTCTCATGGCTGTTTTACATTCACAAATAAAGGAGGGTTCTTGGAAAAAATTTGCTGGTTAATTTAATAAATATTGTGCAGTTTCTAAAAGTGTAAACGATGGGATTGCCATGGTTTGATTGCTGTTAATTTTTCAGAGATTCAGGCACCAGAGTCTTGATTCCCAGTTGGAGGGTTGTGGGAGAGGTGGGTTCTGGCAGATGGGGCTTAGGTCCTGAGGCCCCACCTTTGTGAATGGATTAATAATGCCTCTCAGGTCTGGTAGGACTGGTGGGAAGGGAGTCATTCTCATGTAAGTGGAATGTTTTAAGGCCAGCCCCATTGTCTTACTTCCTTGTTCAAACACATGTCCAGTCAGCATCAATTGTTCCCCTTTCTTCTTTCCTGCTTTGTTGTGATAAATAACCAGAGGGGTTACTGGCCAGTCCACAGCGTCATTCTATGTCGACCTTCTAGTCATTGCAGTAATGTGCCAAACAAACCTTTTTTTCTTTTATTTTTATATATTACTCAGAATCAGGTATTTTGTGACAGCCAATATAAATGAAACCTATCCAAGGATATATCTTCCCCCCCACCTTTCTTAAATTAGTTATTGGAATTACCTTTGTTCTATAGAAAGTCAGGAGTTATGGCCTTCTGGTTTTTCTTAAGTGTGTCTTGATTGGTTCTCAGTAAATGCATTTTTACTACAAGTCAAAGATATCTCATGCAGAGTTAACTTTGAAAGAACTGTGCCATTAGAGACTCTAAGAAGCAAAAGGTGGAATTTATCCTTCTGAATAGATCTCTTTCAGGGCAAGGATCAGGTCTTCTATTTTCTTACTTTCCCTGGTTTTCAGAATCGGCTGCTGTAACACTGATCCTCAACAGCAATTTGTCTATTGACAGACTCTCAGACACAGAGATGTAGAATACTCAGAGATCAACAAGGGATTATGCACAGTGAGAGGAATGGCTCAAACAGAGATCTGTCGGTCTCTTGTTCCATTTGGCATCTTTTTTTTTTTTTTAAGCATGTTCTTGGTTTCAGAGGAAACTATTAAAACTTTTGTGACTGGTCCAGTCTAGTATGTATTTTGCAGAGATATTCTTTCTATAAATATGCTAAAAGTATGGATTCAGATAGTAAATTCTGTTCATTTTATTTTAAATAACTCTCCCCCCCCCCCATGTCTTTGTCTGGTACTGGGTTTGAATTCAGGACTTTGCACATTCTAGACAGATGCTGTATCACTTGAAACACTCATTTAGCCCTTTTTGCTCTGGTTAGTTTTAAGATAGGGCTTGGTTTTCTGCCTCAGTGATGCTGGACTATGACCTTACTATTTACACTTCCTCCCACAGCTTGGATGATAGATGTGTGCCACTAAATAAGCTTTTTCTATTGAGATGGGGTGAACTTTCTTCTGGGTCTGGCCTCAAATAACAGTCCTTCCAATATCAGCTTCCTCAGTAACTAGAATTAGGGGGTGGTGAGCAACCAGTTCTTGGCTGGGTCTCTTTTATATTGACAAGAATATTTTTCTATTTAAAACTAAATTCTTCGAAGAAGTTTCTGTGCATTTTCAATAGGATTTGAATGTTCATATGCTTATGTATTTTTAATATCCTTTTGGGGACCTTAATGTAGTAGGGCAAGAAGAATTTTTTTTTTCTTTCAAGGGACATTGAATCTGAGAAAAGAAATCAATTGAGGATAACAGCATTAAAAGCCAAGTCAGTATTAAACTCATTAACTCTATGAGGACTAGAAAGCCTAAAATGTTAATGAGCAAACACGCTTATTTTGCATTTTTCAGTAAAATGTATGTTTGTGTATTTGTGTGTATGTGGAGAGAGAGATGGAGAAAAAGAGAGAGAAAGAGAGAAAGTAGGAGGGGAGAGAGATAAAGCTTTGGGTTTCTCTCAGTTTTTTTTTTTTTTTGGCCAGTCCTGGGCCTTGGACTCAGGGCCTGAGCACTGTCCCTGGCTTCTTCCCGCTCAAGGCTAGCACTCTGCCACTTGAGCCACAGCGCCGCTTCTGGCCGTTTTCTGTATATGTGGTGCTGGGGAATCGAACCTAGGGCCTCGTGTATCCGAGGCAGGCACTCTTGCTACTAGGCTATATCCCCAGCCCCGGTTTCTCTCAGTTTTATTCAAAAGTTTCTAAGTAGCTCCAGAAGAAGACAAAGTGAATGATGGTTTGATGGTAGGTCCTGAACTCTTCTAACCTAACTAACTGGCACACTGCATTGTAGATTAAATTTTATAGTGAACACTTCATTTGTCTTTTGGTTAATCCTAGAGTTTGAACTCAGGGCCTGGGTACATTCCTGAGCTTTTGTGCTCAAGGCTAGTGCCCTGCCATTTGAGCCACAACTCTGCTTCTGCCTTTTTGGTGGTTAATTGGAGATAAGAGTCTTATGAACTTTCCTGCTCAGGCTGACTTTGAATTGTGAGCCTTAGATCTCAGACACTTGAGTAGCCAAGATTACAGGCATGAACCACCAGCACCTGGCAACAACGAAAACTGTACTTATTTAGTAATCTAATACTGGTCTGTAGGTTTTCTAATACAATTAATGTTGGAGAATAATAAACTCCATTTACCATGTGAATTTGGATGTTCTCGAGCATCATTTCTTGTACCCAGTGTGCTACAATAATACTTCAATTTGAAATATATGTGGTTTTAGCACCTTATAGAATATCATCCCAGTGAATTTTAATAATCTGTTTCCACATTGTCCCCTCTGCTTCACACCAAGCTCTTTGATGTCAGGAACTGGATCTCCTTTATCCTGTGCTTATCAGAGGCTAGTTTAGTGCCGGACACAAAAAGACATCTGCTAAGTAATTAGAATTAATTGAGGGCACACCTTTTATTTGGATGGCAGGAGCATCTTTTAGGAAGATGAGTGCTATAGCTTGGATCTTAAATGTCTTCAAAAGGCCCATGTAATTGGTCCCCAGGATGGTGCTGTTTGGAAGATTGTGAAACATGTGACAAGTGAGCCCTGATAGAAGAACTTTGGGTCATTGGGGTTAGGCCCTTGAAAGGGATAATGAGGTCATAGACCCATCTCCTTCTTCCTTTCTGTTTCCTGTCAATGAGGAGAGTCATCTGACTCTACCACATGCTTCTTCTGTGATATTCTGTCTTTTCAAAGGAGAATTATGGGCTGTGAGACTATGATGAGGTGTTGGATGGGACTTTTGATGGAGATCTAAGATGAAGGGTTGGTTTCTCCTGAGATCTTTCTCCTATCTGGCTCTGTATGTACCTGGCAATCTCCTATATGTTCCCAATGTATCCTCTTCTTCTTGTAAGGATGCCTATTGGGTTAGGACCCCACTCGTAAGATCTCATTTAATCTTAGTTATAGTCACAAAGGCTCTATTTTAGTTATTCATGATGGCTCTATTTCCAAATAAAGTTACTTTGGAGTTAGGTCTTAAATATATACAACTTTTTTTGGGTGGTGGTGGGTGCAATCCAGTTAATCACAAAGTTCTTACAAAATAAGCTGTGACCTGAGATTATTATGTTGCATGAGAGTCCTACAGAGTCCAATTTGCAGTGTCCCAGGAAGTCTGTCAGTGTGTATGTCTGTACCTATAGTGCCAGTGTTTCTGCCCACACAACCTCCATTACTCCTTCTTCTGGGTGACATTGTTATTCAGAGTGCCTTGTGAGGAGTAAGCATGTGACCTTCTAGGCTAGTGTGATCTTGTGATACAATAAGCAGTATACACATGGTTATTTCTTGTCAATAGCATGAGTTTCTGAAACTCTTGGCATTTTTCACTTGTTAGGGGTGGTCTCTTTCAGTTATAGGTGGCTTCTTACAGCTGGTCTTAGGGAGTTTTAAGATGGGTGCTGGTTATCAGAAGAATTGACCATGTGATTGGAGAGTAACCTTTTGTTGGCATCCTTTGAAGTCCAGGGAAGGGATTAAGACCAAAGTAGTCTCCAATAGACAATGGTTTAGTCAATCATACACACATAACAGAGCCACCATAACACTTTTTCAATGACTGGGTGTGGAGACCTGTGCTGGTGAACATGTCAAGGTGCTGGGAAGATAGTATGTCTGGAGAGGGCATGGAAGGCCTCTATGTCTTCTTTACTTCCACATCTTTGCCCTATATGCCTTCATTTGACTGCTTTTTGAATTGTATTCTTTGTAATAAATTAATTACAGCAAGTAAAGGGATATCCTGAGTTCTGTGAGCAATTCTAGAAAATCATCAAACCTGCGGGCTTCCCAGTGCAGCCTTGTGGGCCTGACTGAGCCCTTAACCTTGTAGAGTAGAATTGATTGGTAGGAGACCCAGTTAAGATATGGAGAATAGGGCTGGGGAGATAGCCTAGTGGCAAGAGTGCCTGCCTCGGATACACGAGGCTCTAGGTTCGATTCCCCAGCACCACATATACAGAAAAACGGCCAGAAGCGGCGCTGTGGCTCAAGTGGCGGAGTGCTAGCCTTGAGCGGGAAGAAGCCAGGGACAGTGCTCAAGCCCTGAGTCCAAGGCCCAGGACTGGCCAAAAAAAAAAAAAAAAAAGATATGGAGAATAGGTTGGTGTGAGGAAAATGCCCATGCATTTGGTGCTAGAAGGGGTGCTATGAAAACAGCTCAGGATGGTTAGACAATGTCTTCCTGATGTTCTCATGTGTTTGTGTGGTGAAACAAAATGAAATGGCTATGTGTCATCTCCCAGGATGTCAGCTCACTTAACAGCCTGTCCATTCCTTCCTGCTGTTTATCTTCCACCTTGTCTGCTTTCTGTTCCTTCTGGAACACTTTGGTTTCTCTTTCATCTCCCCTTTCAGTAAGTTCTGTCCCTTTGTATAATTACAATGAAAATGTTAAAAAAATTGTTTTTGTTGCTTGAAGTAAATAATAACAACAATACATAATATACTCTGTCATAGTTACATGATGTATTCCAATTGTTATAAAGCTCTAGTCATTTCCATAAAAAAGCAACTGGGTGGCCTTCCTGAACTTAAAAACAAAATGCTTTGTCCTCAGCATCTCAGCACTGTGGTCTTGGATGAATCATGGTGTAAAGTTGCTGTGGTTACATAAAGAAGAAAATAGGTAGAAGTTTTGTTTTTTACATTTTAGTTAATTGGTTATTTTGGAAAATTTCTATACTCATCATTTTAATGCATTTTATTTCCCCTCTATGTCACTGTTATTTTTGTGAAGATGATACAAGTGTGTGTGTGTTTCATGGGATCTTTTGCCAAAGTAGGACCTAGATTAAAAATAATATCAGTACCACTCTTCTAGAGGGATGGCTTCCTGTTCTTTGGAAAATTGATCCTAAATGTATTTATGCAGCAAAAGAGTGCATTCTTTTGTGCATGACGGCTCACGAAGCAAGGAAAACAAGAAATGGGGAGACAGGTGTAAAATCAATCTTCTGCTTAATGAGTAACCAATCCTTCTGGGGACAATAAACAGTCAAGACGCTAAGAAGAGGAGCTGCACAGATGTCATATTCTTTATTTTGACTTAGGAAAAGATAGAGAGAGCATAAAAGCCCCCACAGAGGCTTTGCTTCTCCAGCTGTGGCAACAGCAACAGTCTTGGCCAATTGGGGACAAGTAACCTCTAAAGAAAGCAGAGTTTTTGAGCTTTCTGGAAGCATAGGACTGACATAGGTGTTTGGAATGGCAGGGCATACCAGCATGGGCAGAGCTTCAAAGAGAATAGGAAGCCAATAGTATATTTTTTGTAAATAAAAATAGAATTAGAGCAGGCTTTAGTGCTAAGATGCATTAGACTCTAAACTGTATTTTATTTGTTATAGCTAAAGTTTTCCCTGAAAAATTTAAGGTGATGTTTAAAGCAATAGACAGTCTGCATAAAATGCTTTATGGAATGATTTTGTTAAATTCTTGAAAGTGATATTTAAACCATAGGTTGATGTTATTTTGAGTAGTGTGGCTTCTCATGTTTTTCAAACAGGGGACAGATTTCTGGAGTGTACATTTGTGTTGTGTGTGTGTGTGTGTGTGTGTGTGTGTGTGTGTGTGTGTGTGTGTAGGAGGCACAGATAGCCCCAGAGTACCTTAACACACAAAATGGTAGAAAGAGACAAAGGATGAGACTAATGATGGTCTACCTTTTACTTTTGGATAGTTTCTTCTGCTGAAAGAAGTGTTGTTGATGTTGAACAACAGATTTTCTTCTTCTATTTAAAAACTTTCAAGTGATATTATTATAGATATTATTATAAATTTTCCATGGATCGGAATGACCTTGTCCATGGACCAAGTAAGGCTTAAATTTTAGAAATTTGCTTTTGTAGACAACATTCCTCAGAAAGGGGAAAACACTTGAATAGACTTTGTGATAGACAATTTTTGTTCTTTGAGAAACTAAAGGCTACTTCAATTAGTCTGCATCTAAAAATCAAATTTCAAAACCTAAACCTTTTTTCTTCTAAAAATAGTCATCTCTGGCATTCTGCTTGAGCTCGTTGTTTACCATTCAAAAACCCTTCCAACAATTTTAGAAACATCTAATTCCTTGAATTAAAATATAACCTACAAGAGATACCTGGAGTGTTTTCCATTTTCCTATATAAACCTTGACTGAGAACAGTAGTTATGTGAACATAACAGCAGGACATGAGGCGGTACATCTAAGACAGACTTAGCTTGAGTAATTTGTTTAGGGCCACCTGTATTTACTTTTAACTGGATAGGAACAAATCAAACTATGTGTGCAAAAAGATTAGATTTTTTTTTTTTTTACAATATGCCATTGTGATTGTACATCTATTGACACTGGTAACATTGTCTTTAGCTTTTGTCCTGAAGAATGATTGAAATTCAGTTTTGTCCTGGAGGATACCCCAGGCTTGTATGAGAAATTAGGAACACTTAGATATTCCTAGACTATTTTACTATTTCTGTTGTTGGTTTGGGGTGATATGAAACCAGTTATTAAAGTAACAGTGCAAGGATAGTGAAGGTGGATTACTAGGCTTCAGTAGACAGAATGGGTTGACCAGTTGCCTACTATTGTCATACCACATTCATTCTTCTAGAAGTTGTTCATTCAGTTAAATATGATGACCTCCAAGGAATTAAATAAAGACTTTTTGGGTACAAAGAGTAGACTAGTACCTATACTCGAATCCTAAAATGAATTATGTTATTTATTCATTTACATTTCTCATCCTTCACTATGCAATTGGAATTTTTGTTTCCTATAGTACTGATCTTTTTATATAGGCTAAGTAAGTGCTCTACCACTGTGTTACATCCCTAGTGCTTCTTGATATTGGGCACTTTAGATGATTTTTTTCACTGCTGCATTCTTGGTAAATAATATTCCTTATCAATTTGAATCTTAACTAAATATTGACTCTAAATTTTAATAGCATGGGGTGAGACCCAAAGGGCTAAGCAATAGAAAGAGTGGGCTTTGTAAGTTCTTTTGTGGTAATGGGGAAATGTTGACTCTAGCAAGACTTTTTTTTTGAGTTGGACTTTGACAATAAAAAGAAAAAGCCAGAATTCTTTTATTGTGTACAATATGTAATAACACGGCTGGAGGCTGATAGGGTGCCAGATCTAGCTTTTATTTTACCTGTTAAAGGAGATTTATAGAGAGCTCAGAGGGGCTCAACAGCTAAACATTTTGCTTTTATTCTAATTGGAAAAGAGAATTTAATTTTCTTGACAATTATAAGGGAGCAAAGTACACACTTAAAATGAAATTAAAAAGTAAAATAGCAAACCAGTAAAATAGTTTATTGTGATATTGTAGCTTCTCTCTGATATTTTTGCTTCACATGGTCCTATTGATAATCTTGCTCCTTGCATTAAATCCCATGGTTTATTATAACAAAGATAGCATACTATATAAGCTGATAAAAAGCAAGATGTAGAAGAAAAAATACCATTTCTTTGTACAGGAAAGGATTGAGCTCTTTACCTTGAGAGGAATTTAAAAATTGGGTCACCTTGGTAATTTTCTTCATATTGATGGAATATAGGTCATTGTGGTCTAGGTTTGTTTAGCTCTTTTTGCTCCATTTTGACACAGTGATAGAGAATCTAATTACTAAGCTGCTCAGTTAACAAAGATGGGGGAATCACCTTCTCAAAAGTGGAAAACCACCTTTTAATGTGTATTGAGGACCCATCAATTTCTTGACTTGAAATGTCTTCCACTTAGAGCCTCGCTGCGGAGATGCGTGCTTCTGATTAGCCCCAGCCTGACTGTTGGCTGGAAAAGAACTTTGTACTTGGCACCCTGTTTCTTGGGAAAAGTTTCTATAAGAGCAGAGGACATGTCTTTGGAAATCTCCTCATATACTTAGTACATTCTTCTAGGTTTAAGCTGTTGAGCACATCCAAATCTGCATCTCCACTAGAGTCCCTATCCCATTATTTGAAAAGCTAGCTTAGTACATTCAGCTACCCATTTGCTGTGTTTACTTGAATATGAGAGACTGAATGCCTATTTAATCTTCATCTCATTCCTGGGCACAGAGGAAGACTACCTTTTCTGGTCTTTCCTGTGTTTAGTTTGGAACTAAATGAATGAGCACTTGGCCCTGGATTGATATCAGAGGGAATAAGATGCACAATGTCTCTATATTTCTCTTCCTGGTGGTGAAGCTGGAGGCAGAACTGAGAGGGCAGATGAATGTTATCATGATACAGGAGGAACTTGGATTCACCAGTCACTCTTTGAAGGAGTGCTTCTTTTTTTTTTTTTTCTTCAAATTTTTATTATCAAACTGATGTACAGAGAGGTTACAGTTTCATACGTTAGGCATTGGATACATTTCTTGTACTGTTTGTTACCTTGTCCCTCCTACCCCCCCCTCCTCCCCCTTTCCCTTTCCCCCCATGAGGTGTTCAGTTCACTTACACCAAACAGTTTTGCAAGTATTGCTTTTGTAGTTGTTTGTCTTTTTTTACCCTGTGTCTCTCGATTTTGGTATTCCCTCCCAATTTCCTAGTTCTAATACCAGTATAGACGGTTTCCAATATACTCAGATAAGATTACCGAGATAGTTGTAGGTACAACCATAGGAAGGTGATACAAGAACATCCTCAATAATAGAAACTACACATACACATAGGACGTTGAAAGTAGTTACAACTGTGATATAACAATTGTTTCTATAACATGGAGTTCATTTCACTTAGCATCATCTTATGTGTTCATAAGGGTATAGCTATTGGGCTCTTGTGATTCTCTGCTATGACTTGCCTAAACCTGTACTAATTATTCCCAATAAGGGAGGCCATAGAGTTCATGTTTCTTTGGGTCTGGCTCACTTCACTTAGTATAACTTTTTCCAAGTCCTTCCATTTCCTTACAAATGGAACAATGTCATTCTTTCTGATAGAGGCATAAAATTCCATTGTGTATATGTACCACATTTTCCTGATCCATTCATCTACTGAGGGGCATCTGGGTTGGTTCCAGATTCTAGCTATGAAAATTGCGCTGCGATGAACATTGTTGTGCTGGTGGCCTTACTGTGATTTTGTTTGTGGTTTTTTGGATAAATACCCAAAAGTGGGGCTGCTGGGTCATAGGGGAGTTCTATATTTAGCCTTCTGAGGAATCTCCATACTGCTTGTCAGAGTGGCTGAACCAGTTTACATTCCCACCAACAATGAAGTAGGGTTCCCTTTTGGCCACATCCCCTCCAACAATTGTTATTCTTGATATATGACATTCTTACTGGGGTGAGATGGAATCTCAATGTTGTTTTGATTTGCATTTCTTTTATGGCCAGTGATGTAGAGCACTTTTTCATATGTCTCTTGGCCATTGTCATTTCCTAATCAGAGAAGTCTCTTTGTAAGTCTTTAGCCCACTTGATGAGGGGGCTGTTGGTTCTTTGCGGTTTTGTTTTGGAGGAAGGTAATTTTTTTAGTTCTGCATATATTTTAGGTATGAGGCCTTTGTTTGTTGAATGGCCGGTAAAGATCTTCTCCCAGTCTGTGGGCCTTCTGTTTATCTTGCGAGATATGTCCTTTGCCGTGCAGAAGCTCTGCAGTTTGATGCAGTCCCATTTGTCCAACCTTTCTTTGATTTGTAGCCTTTCTGGGTCTTTGTTAAGGAAGTCCCGTCCTGCGCCAAGGAGCCCAAGTGTTTCGCCTACTCTGAAGGAGTGCTTCTTAGGAGAACTGTCCAAAATGCACTGGACTGCAACGGGAGCAGAGAATCAAAGTGCACATCACTGAGATTTATGGACAATTTGTCACCACAGTAGAGCTTGACCTTTCTTTAGTAGTACAGTGTCCCTCAGGCACCTTGAGCTCTCCACGTGGTCTGTTTTCCCTTTGTGTGGGTGGTGCCATCCTCTCTTTAGTCACCTGATTCACAGCTCCTATAATTCCTGACCAAAAATCCAATGAACAAGTCCTATGCATTTTAGCTCCCATAGTTTTTCTTTTCTTTTTTTTTTTTCCCCCCTTGGAAGTATTTTTTTCTTTCTTCTTTTTAAGAACTATTACCCTGATTCAGACTCCTGCTATTTCTTATGTGCTTGTTGACTGGATTAATTTCAAACAAACCAGGAAATCATCCTATTAAGATAGTTGGTCATTATTAAAAGTCATTTCCTGCAGGGAACAGAAGAGAATGTGGTCTCACTGTAACAATACAGCTGATGTTTGGAAGCCAGTAAAACTCCATCTCACTGATGAAGGAAATGGGGGGCTCTCTGGCCTATGCACTGTGCTTAGGATGCTCATATACAAAGGGAAAAAAAGGACCCCTTGCAAGGCATAGATGGACGAGTGAGGCTTAATGCAATTAACCATGGACACCCGGATACTTCTTAACTACCGTTTTCTACTTTATCTTTTCATCCACTCACAGATGCTTTTGATAAAGGGTCACAGGCCAGCCGCTTATTGAGTGCAGATCAAAGCTGGAGCAATAGTCTGACAGGGGTCTTCCTGCTAAGCTGAACCTTACCTGGGAGAGTCAGTTAGCTCAAAACATTTCTAATCACCTGTGATTCCCCCTTCCTGTCTCCCGCAGAGTGTGGGACTATAGCTTACAGCTCTCACACTCCCTTTTCCATTTAGTGGTGATCCCTTTAGAAAAGCAACTCTCTCTCTCTTAACCAACTTATAGTCCCACTCCCACAAAAAGTGGGCCCTTCCTTAGCTAAGGTTCTCTTGTTGAAAATTTCTGTGACAGCAGTAGGCAGGGCTCCTCCAATTTCTCCATTTCTGTGGCAGTTCTCCCTCCCTCTTCCAAACCACAGTGTGTATTGCTTTTTGTCAACCTAAATGACAATCAGAGAGAGGTAGTCTATTTGAGAATAGCAGAGTATCGCAATAGGAAAGCAGTGCCATCCTGTAGTAAACTATGTCTTTGAGGAGGCCGAGGGAACGTTTTCAAATGAGGAGAATTGCACAAGCTGTGTGGAAACAGAAATCCTTAGCTAACAAGGGTAGCGTCAATCCAGGGTTCAGCAGTCAGTTCTGGGAAGATGTCTTCACAGAGGTTTGTAGGGGAGCTTATGTACAAGGCTATGGTTCTGGCAGTCTCTTGTGAATATTTCTTGTTATCAGGTATATAGGTGTAAGGTCCTTTCCTTTATCACCTCCCATCTTTCATGGAATATTCTGACATTAGAGTCTGACAAAAGTGCTGCCTCCATTTTGGTGCTGACAACGTTCACACATTGAATAGTTATTAAAAAAAAAAAGCAGAAAAGAAATTCATATGTAAAAAGAGGTTTCTCCTGTCAATAATTCTCCTCTAAAGCTTTGGGTTTTTGTGAAGACTAAACAGATTCTATTAAAAGCCTATTTTTTAGTCTAATTCTGCTGGGAACAAAGGCATTTCTGAGATCTCCGGGCATCTTGGCAGTGGGTTTATTGGAGACTTTGAGTGCTATATGAAAAGCAGTGACTGGTGCACTTGGGCTGACCATCTCTGCATCTAGAACTGTTTTTTTTTTTTTTTTTTTCACAGAAGCTTAAAGCGGGTTGTGCTTAGTCATTCTCACTACTCATCCCACTCTGGATCTTTTCTCCCTGCTTGTTTTCTAACTCAAAGCTGGACTTTCAATGCGTCCCTGTTCGAGGCCCAAAGTTTCATTATCCTTTCATTCCTTCGTCAGCTAAACTGGCCAGATATGGCCATGGACAATATGTCATCTACCTTTCCTTGATCAAGAGAGTCATTCCATTGCCTTCCTGAGGGTATTTGCCTTTAAGACACCAACAGTAGTTGTGAACCAGAGAGATGTTCTTCTATTAGAGAAATGTAAAGTGAGTTGAGTGCAGGGAGGCAGGCATGTTCTCTCTGGAATCCTTCCATAACCCCTCACCCTCTGCAGGTGGTGTGTCTCTACCCAGTCAGAACCTGGCTGCATGAAGCATCTTATTATTTGCCAGGGGGAAACAGATATGGAGCTATCTTTCATCTCTTGATTATGTTCCATATGTAGGAACAGCACGGGCTTCACAACTGAGAACATAAATAGCAAAGCATTTCTGTTCTCTTCTTTTCTGCAGTCTGTACAGCCAGGCATTTGCCTGCCTGCACACCCTTGGACATACCCCTACCCAGGTCAGGAATGCTTCTTTTCCTAACCTTCTATCTATCTTTCAAGGGAAGCTTCCCCACAACAGGACTCTCCCAGATCTCTCCAGCTTCTTTCTTTCCTTTGTATCTTAACGACAGCCCTTAGAAACACTTTGCATTTTTGTTATCTATAGCACACTCAGGCATAACAAAGGCTTGACACTTTGCAGAATACAGTGAAGTGGGCTGCTTGTGTCTTCTCCCACTTTCTCGCTATCACTGTGGTCCTCTAGTTAAGATTTCCATGTATACAATGACATCTAAAAGGCACTCTTTATCTTGGGACTTTATGAAGATAATAAAAACGGTAATTTCTTTTTGAAGCTAGATAGGAGTATAAATAAGTAAGTAATAACGGAACCCGTGTTGGGAAATGAATACGATGTGGATTTAGCAGGCAACATTGTGTATGAATAATGATACCATAGCTATGTGGATTCTGAGGTTGCCCAATTTTTTCCTCACTGAGGAATTGCTGAAATGCTTAGCAGTGTGGCCAACAGAAGTTTCCTGTTCTATATTGCATGTCTTCCCTATATCCTACTTTGAATCAGCTAAGTTCTCTTGGCTTTTGGGTTCTCCCTTTATGTACTTTGTAGATTTGATCTCACATCTTCACTGAAGTGTCACTTTAGTTCCAGATTCCTGAATACTGAGTCTTTCATTCATGTGACTTGTGTGTTCTTCTGGTGTGACTTGTGTGTTCCTCTTACTTTCTCCTCTTCTGCAGATGCAATTAGGGTTTCTCCAGGTTCCTTATAGTATAGGAGTACCTTCTTGATCGGAAGCTGAAACTGGATTATTCTTTGGGGGATTGATATGGTAGCTAGGATACCCCCCACTTGTCATCTTGGTTCAGGAAACATTAGAGGTACACCTGCTAGAGGAGCTAGTGCTGAATCGCACTACACCCAATCTCCAGTGAGGCCTTACCCTCATGGTAGTATTTGTCTGTGCCTGAATTGGACTGCAAACTTCCTGAAGAGGTCAACAGTATCTCATTCAATTTGTACTCTCCAGGGATCCTAGCAGCCTTGCATTGGGTAGGAGATGCTCATGAAGTGTTTAATGGATTGGATTGCATTAGCTATTACCCTGAGTTCACAAAAAGGAGTGCTAGAACTCGGAAGAGCCATGGTTCACCTCCTGGCACTACCTAGAGATACTGTCAGCCTGAGTTTATACACCCCCCAGCTCTCCACAGGTAAAGTCAATGCCAATTAATGCTGAGCTTCTGCACTAGAGAAAAAAAAATCTCCACTTTTTTTTTCATCTAAAGTCTGATCAGATCCCTTTTCTGCTGCATATCTAAGTAATCATAAAGCAAGAAGACCCCTGGGATTCTATTCTATTCAGGCAAAGGCAGGTGTGCCAGGGAACTTTGTACACAAACACAGAAAGCAGAGCTTATTCTTCCAATTACTTGTGAAGGCTGCCCATGTTTTCTAGCATGTAAATTAGGACTTGAAGGAAAACATCTAATTGCATTTCGCTCCAACTAATTGCCAACTCAAAATTTTAGATTAGTGTGCACACCATACTTAGTTTTTTTTGTTATTAATAACACACTTAGCTCAGTAAGAAGGGAAATAATGAGCTGGAATTAAAGACTCGAGGGCCACCCCACTAAGAAAATGCATTGAGTAATGGGGCAAAGAACTGAGGAGACATGTGTCAGTGCTATGGCTGAAATTCCAGACAAAGATTGCCTGGGCATGGTGTTCCTATGCTGCTTTGCTGGGGAAGGAAAGGAAATAGAGAGGAAATAATAGATGGCATTTGGAGTCATTGCTCGTGTTCTGCCACAAGGAGGGGCCCTGGTTACAACCATGGATGTGTACTGGCTTTGCATTAACCTAGTAGCCTTTCCTATAGGAAAAACAAAACCAACTTAAAAGGATGTCTTTAAAAAAAAGTGTGCCTCACATTCAGAGAGGATGGGATGGTCTTTTGTGAGTAATATAAACATCCTGTGATATCCTTATGTTGTTAAATGAACATTACAAAGCATGACAGAATCACAGTGACATACAAAATAAGGACATGCTACAGTGTTGTCTAGAAATGAAAAGAGAGATTCCCCCCACCCCCCAACACATGTTGTCATGAAAAGGTAACTGGCGGCTTCAGAATCTTCCTGTTTTCTCAGCAAGAGTTAGTCCCTAAAGAACACAATGAACTTTTTGTCCTTCTAAACACAGAAGTTAAAAAATAAATGTATCCTCGGAGCTCAATCTAGCCACAACAGATTTGCAAATCTATTTATGTAGGAAGACTATTGAGAGATTGTTAGTTCTATAAATGAAGGAGGCAGAAGGAAATTGGTTAGACTTTGGAGAAACCCAGGAGTAAATGTGCCCATCCCATCAACCTTCTGCCTTCACCCTTTGCCATCCTTTAAAGAGCATCTGGGACTGCCAGGCACGGCGCTGTATGTAGCAGCTACCCCAGCACAACAGCTCCACATGATTTCTATTGTTACCGAGTTTCTAGACAGGTGGAAAGCAGATGTTTTGTTGTTTTTTTTCTAAAATAGACATGAGTAAATATATACCAATAAATTGTGTTTAAGTACCCTAAAAGAAAAAGAACAGGGAGTGATTCAGTCCACAAAAGTTACATCTAATTGAAACAGGAAAGGCTTAGGCAAGCCTCTCCTAAGAAATGACATTTAAGCTGAAACCTGTAGGATGAGTAGTATTTAGTCAAAGCAAGGAGAATAGATCTTTCCAGACAGATGGAAAGACAGGTGGGAAGGCACACTGGAGGGAGTAGAAGATAGCTCTTGGGGTTGGAGCTTTGTGACTGAGGGGAAGAATGATTTGAAATGGGCTGGGAAGATTGGCAGAAGCTGGGCCAAGCAGGGCCCTGTAGGCCATGGTAGTGAGGTTAGATGTTTTGTTTTGTTTTTCAACTTCAAAGCAATAGAAACCTGCTGACGGATAGGAAGGAAGTAATGAGAACCAATTTCAAGAGACCTCAATGCAACCTACAGAACAGATCGCAAGAACAGACAGAGGCTAGGTGACCCCTGGGAAGAAATGTCCAGGGAGCTGGTGAATTTCTGGTCACTTGCCCAGTCCTTCTCCAGTATGTTCTCTCTCCTCATGAAAACCAAAATACATTTCACAGCTCCCTGATCAGGTTGCCTTTGGTGTGGATGGAACTAGTAGGAGGATATGGAGGAAGACCAACCAGTGGGAGGATATTGGGAGGACGTACTGGGAACTTTCTCCACAGTTCTCATCTTGACTTGGCTTCTGCAATTCTTGAACTCTGGAAATACTTCCTTCTTCTGACAGCATCACCCCGCTGAACGCTTCCCTCTGGATTTCATTGTCATTTGCTGAATTGAGTTTTCAGCACTGAGAATATCTTCCTAACTAACTCTATGAAATTGCTGCCACACCAAGTTTGGACTTTGTTTCCCTGACTGCATCCTGACACAGTGAGCAATACGGTAGTTTAAAACTCTGGATGATAATGACATTGTAGATCAAATGTGTGGATTTGAGATAATTTTTAGAATGCTGTGTGAACTGAATACAGACAGTACAGATATGAGCTAGATCTACAACCTATATGTAGAATTTCCAACACTGGGAGAATGGTGAATTAATCTCTGGTCAAATTTAGCTGGCATCAATTTGACTTGGGAAAACAAATGACTGACTATTGGATCCCTTCCCACACCCCAGGGCCAGTGCCCTGAAGCCTTCATTAATGGTCATGAAGTAGCCAACAATTGGAGATAAACTGATATCACTCAACCCACAGACTCCCACCTTCCATTCTAATGTCTAAAGCTGACGTCTAGATCTAGGACTACACAACAGAATTAGAATAAAAATCTTTTGCAAGAGTATGTCCCCAACATTGGGAAAGATTGATTTTCCTTTGTTAAGAAATGGTATTTCACAGAGCTTCTAAGATCGACAGTGTTGCTTGTTTCCTTTGCTTTTTAAAGGTAGTCTTTTCTAGTTGTTACCTTCTTATCTCCTGATCATGGGTCTTTCTATGTGATAATTAAGGACAAAGATCCAAGTTGCTCTGAAGTTTATAAAAGAACTACAAGACAGAGAGTTATTCCAGATATTGGATACCATAGAGGCACCCACATTTGGAAGATAGAATAGAAAATATATGACCTGTAGGGAACAGATCAGTAATTTAATCCTACTGGTGCTTTTTGTTTACTGTGATCTTGAGCAAGCCATGTAATAGGGAAAGGATTAAAGGAAGTACTCTGTAAGCTCCATTGTCATTCTATGACTAATGGGCATGGTTATGAATGGTTTAGAGCACTGGCTTTTGGACATTTTAGTTTCAATATCTCTTATATTCTTGCAAATGTTATTGGGAGCTGAAAAAAAGAGTTGTTTTTTAAATGTGAGTTATATCTCTTGACATTTATTATGTAAATTTTAAACCTGAGACATTAAAATTACTTATTAGTCTACTTGCAAACAACAATAACAAATTCATGACACATAGGTGTAAAATTAGTTTTCATGAAAGCTAACTATTTTTTTTTGGCTAAGTGCTCACAATTGTCTGTTTCTTATACATTGAACTTCAGCTTGAACAAATTTGAATAAGAATTCTCTCCTCCCCGTAAGCCCCTAAACTGGTACTCGCTTCCAACTTTGAGCAAGCAAACTTGGTATTGACTTACGCACTAAGGTATTGAACACCCACCTTAATGGCTCATTCTGAGAATTGACAAACAACAACAAGCAATGTTTTATGTTTAAGTAGCCTGGACTTTGCCACCTGCTGCCTACCCGGCTTGCCCTCCTTCCTGGCATGGCTCCTCTTCTCCTCTTCTCTCTGTTTATGGCTCCTGTACAGCAGCATCTGTGATCTAAGGTTTTGCTTTCTGTAATTTCACTTACACAGAGTCAACCAGTCTGAAAATATTAAATAGAAGATCCTGAAAATAGGCCACTCACAGGTTTCAAATCGTAAGTCATCCTGAGGAACTTGTAATGAAATCTTGTGCTCCCTTGCTCTGTGTGTACCACAGGAAAATCATCCCCTTACCCTGAGCGTTCATGGGTACACCACCCGCCTGTCAGTCAGTTTAGAAGCCACCTTCTCTATTATCAGATGGGCTGTCAAGACATCACAAGGCTGGTGTTTAAGTAGTCTTTATTCTATTGAATAGTGCCTCTGAAGCACAAGAGTAGTGATACCAGCAGTTTGCTTATAGCACTTCATTAAAGTCGTTTTATTTTGTTATGAGTTATTATTTTTCCTAATTTATAAATCAAGCTTTGATGTAGTATGTATGTATAGGAACAAAACCATCCATGTATATATTGCTGGTATCATGTATAGTTTGGGCACCCCCGGGAGTCTTGGAATGTATCCATTACAGATAAAGAGGCAAGGTACTGTATAAGCAACACCCACCCTTTTGCTATTGGGATGCTTGTAGATATTCAGGCTAAAGCATTTTGCAATCATCTTTTTTTTTTTAAAGCAGTCTCTCTTTTTCTAAGTTGACTTTCATTTTTATTTGGCATTTTCCAAGCAAAACAAAGCACCAAATGAGGCAAGTGGTATCATTTTTACATTTTTGAAGATCTCCTTAAGGCCTGGCTTCCTATTGGCTTCTGTACTCCATCTGTTGTGATGTGGTGGAAGTGTGTGGAGAAGGCCTGACCTCGCACAGTTGTATCAAGGAAGGCTTTGTAGACCCTTAAAAGAGTGTCAGGACCCTAGCACCACACTTTTGGTCTTCTCTTTGAGATATTAGGAAGCAGGGAGGGCTGGATGTTGAGTGGATTCTACAGAGTAGAGGGAGATTTGTGAAGAAGGGGCATTTCATGTCAAGTGAACAACAGGAGAAAAAATGCCTGGACAAATTGTTCTTGGAAGAGAGGAAAAGAGGGATGTAGATAGTCTGACAGCCTAGATGCACACTGAGTTCAAGCTGTGGGGAAACTGAGTGCCTCACATCCCCTCTAAGACTTCTTGCTTTGAGTCTCAGACATCTACTGGGTGGTGGTAAACAGGGAAGTGACATTATACATATGATGTGTTAAGGCAATAATCAAGCTAATTGTATGTGAGTTGTGGGAATGATTGGCAGAAGGGCGCATACAAATGGGGCCAGTCAAGATGACACAACAGCCCAGTCAGGAGGTATTGAAGATCTGTGCTGGATCTCAATGGCTTTGTTGGTATTGTAAAAAGATGAGGAGATAAAAGGACCCTCTGACGAAAGAATTGACACACTGATTGATTATCAAGGGTAAAGGGGCATAAGAAGTCAAAGTCTAAAATGTAGATTCCATGGTAAACAAAATGGAGGTAATAGCTGTTTTGGCAGATATGGGAAATTAGCAAAAAGAGGTTTGGGGAGATGAATCTTAATTTTAATGTAACTTAAGAACTAAAATTCAGAATCTCCCCATGGCCTAGAAGGTCCTTCATGATATGGTGTCTTCCCAAGTCTGATTTTTTCACTTACTCTCTACTTCTTTCAGTGTGCGGTAGCCACAGGGACTGCTTTCTATTCTTCTATGGCCAGCGTCATTGCTGCTCTGTCAGGAAGACTTTCCTGTGTTGGCTGTTCTCTTAATGAGTTTTCTTCACAGCTCACCCCTTCTCAGCCTTTAGGAATTGAACTATGCCAGGCACTGAGGGCTCACACCTGTAATCCTAGCTCCTCAGGAAGCTGAGATTTGAAGATCACAATTTGAAGTCAGTTGAGGCAGGAAAGACTGTGAGACTCTTATCTCCAACTAACCAGCAAAAATCTGGATGTGGAACTGTGGAACTCAGGTGGTAGAGTGCTAGCCTGGAGCAAAAAAAAGTGTGCCCAGGCAAATATATGTATTTGTGTGTGTATACATATATTATATATGTCTCTTCTCTCTATATATTCTCTTCTCTATATTCTCTTCTGACCACCAGGCTAAAGTGTTTTCCCTCTTTCTTGTTATCTCTCTTTTCACTTGGTTCCATTTTATTTGTAGCACGTGCCACTATTTAATTTGGTTTTTTTGTGTTTGTTTCTGTTGTTGTTTGCTTATGTGTTTATTTCAGCTGCTAGACTATAAACTCCAGGTGAGCAGAACCTTGTCTGTGTTGTTCACTTTTATGTTCCCAGATGGCACATTTTAGGTGTTCATGAAATATTTGTGGGATATGAAGATGTATAGCATTTCACAGGAAGTTCAGGGTTCTTGTTAGGAAGCTATCAGTACATACAATTTTAGAAGTCATGTTGGAATGTATGAGGTTAGAAAACAGGGGTATCTAGCCCTTCTAACAAAGAGGACAGAACAGAATGGCAGGCAGGATGTCTGGGGCCTGTGGAATTCTGTTACTAGTATTAGGTATGAAGGAACACTTTCCTTTTGTCCTCAAGTTCTCTGGAATTAGCTGATAATAGATTAAATGTAAGAAAATGCATGCAAATTTATTAACAACGGACAAAAGGGGAAAATTACAGTACGGGAGAAGTCATAAGAAGTCATGTAATTATCCACTATCCTGATGTAATTCAGAATTTTATGTATCTCTTTCTATAAGGAACAGGGAGAATGAGGAAAGCAAGGGCAACAGAAAATGATTTTTGAAGGAACTCAATAGGCTCAAAGAAAACACAAAAAGCATTGACCAAAGCCTTTTGGCCTGCAAATCAGACAATGGACCATACGTAGTTTTCTATGGGATTAAAATAAGGGACCTAAGGGGCAATAGTGTGTGACAAGTCTTTCCAGATGTGTTGACAGGTTCAGTGTTTCTTCCTGTGAGTTTAGTCTCTCCTGGTTAATGAAATCTTTCTTTCTTCCTTCTTTCCTTCCCTTTTTTTTGGCGGTCATGGGGCTTGAACATAGGGCCTGGGCACTGTCCTTGAGCTTTTTTGTTTAAGGCTAGCACTCTACTACTTTGAGCCACAGCACCACTTCTGGTTTTCTGTTGTTTAATTGGACATATGTTTCATGGACTTTTTTGTCTGGGCTGGCTTTGAACTGTGATCCTCAGATCTCAGCCTGCTAGGATTATAGATGTGAGCCACTAGTACCTGGCTCCCTCGCCCTCCCGCCTTCCCTCCCTTCCTCCTTCCCTTCTTCCCTGCCTGCCTCCTGCCTTCCTGCTTTCTTGTTGTTGTTTTTTTTTTTTTTTGTCCTAGAATTTTAAACCAAGGGCATTGTATTTGTTAGGCAAGTGCTCTACTACTTAGGCATTTAACTCCATGTCCTTTTTTCTTTAGTTATGTTTTTTATAAGATCTTGTCATTTTTGCCCTGGCTGGCATTGAACTACAGTCTTCCTACCTATGTTGTCTGGGATTACAGATGTGAACCAACTTGTCTGGCTTGTTTGTTGAGATCAGAACTTCCTAGCTTTTTGCCAAGGTTGACTTCAAACTGTGATCCTTCCGCTTTCTAAGTAGCTAGGATGACAGGCCTGAGCCACTGTGTATGGCTGGTTAATGAGATCATAGTAAAAAGACAGAAGGTAATTGAGTTCATCTTTTGGTGGATTTAGCCAGGTAGATAAAGGAAATTTGCAGAAAACCATTCCTTGAAGTGGAAGGAGAGAGATAACTGGAAGGTCAAAAGGACTTGAATTCTTCTAAGGCCTCTGAGCATGTGAAAGCCCCAGTTCTTTGGGGTGTGATATTTGATTTCCTACATCAGGAAACTAAAGAGATGTGAAGAGTATTGCCATGAAACACTGCCCTCTGGGAAGAAGTCACATGGCTGAGATGGAAAGCTTGTCCATCTCCCAGGATCCTCCCATGCTATGGCAACTCAGTTTGAATCAAAATGTTTTTAATAGATAAGTTGAGCTAGAGTTGGAAAGTCTTGCTAAGTGCATCTTTTGACCCCTTGCCTCAAATCTTGCTTCAAGTCACCTTCCTTTAATACTTTTCTGGAGCCTCTAGTTCATCTTTGGTCATTTAGATTTCTCAAAGCACTTGTTGGTGACTGATGGATTTCTAGTGTTAGCTGCTCAAGTTCCCTATCCAGCTTTGTAATGTTAATGTCTTTATTCCCAGAAGATTGTGTGTGTGTGTGTGTGTGTGTGTGTGTGTGTGTATTCTTGTGCTTCTGTGCTTTCCCGAAGGACAAGTAGATGTCAAGAATCAGAAAACCAAAGAAGACAGCCTTTGAAGGACAAAAGGTGGTATGGATACTGAAATGGCCCTGTAGCAGCCCTGTGTTCTGCTCTTAGAGAAGCTGTTCCTGTTTATGGGATAGCAATCCTGTGATGATGTAGTATCATATGGCAAAAGAGCTTTGCAGAAGAAATCAAAGTTCCTAATTAGCTGAGCCAATAGAAAGGGAGCATTTGTGGGTGGGCTTGATTTAACTTGGTGGTCTTTTAAAAGGAGGGTTACTGGTGGCCAGCCCCCATCAGGGGCTTTTGTTCTTCTAACAAAAGAATAGTAGCTTCATTCATACAACTTCTAGGCATTGAATTCTGCCAACAATCACGTGGCTGGATGAAAACCCCAAGTTGTAGAAAAGAACCTAGCCAAGATGACATCTTGAGTCATGCACTGGATATTCTGAGCAGAGGACCTGGCTGAGCCATATCTGGATGTCTAATGTACAGAAATGGAGACATAATAAACAGGCATTGTTTTAAGCTGCTAGATTTGTGGTAATCTTTTAGGTAGCCATAGGAGCTTAATACCGATTCCAATAAGCATTTGTATATTTAATTGCCAATCTTAACTGAACTTTAGTCCCTTCCTAGATTTTCCCATGACAATGAATCATAATGATAATACAACACAGCAGGCTAATGAACAAAACAATTCTGCCACATTGCTATACAGGGACCCACACAGGGTGTCTTGTCAAGTGACTTATGGATATTGTTACAAACGTCACTTAAAAGAGCCATTGCTCCAGCTTACCTTCTTAATAGTCTAATCTTACTCCTTTTTCTTTAAATATTAAACCAGTTTTCTTTTTGTCTGGTTTCCTAATTGTTTTTCACATTTTTTTCTTTTCATTTTTTCTTTTATTATAAAGGTGATGTAAAGAGGGTTTACCATTACCTAAGTGAAGTCATGAGCACGTTTCTTTTTGACCAGTGTTACTGCTTCCTCCTGCAACATTTTCTTTTTTTTTTTTTTTTTTTTATTTATTTTTTTTCTCAAAATTTTATTATCAAACTGACGTACAGAGAGGTTACAGTATCATACGTTGGGCATTGGATACATTTCTTGTACTGTTTGTTGCCTTGTCCCTCAAGCCCCCCTCCCTCCCCCCCTTTCCCTCCTCCCCCCTGGTGTTCAGTTCACTTACACCAAACAGTTTTGCACTCCTGCAACATTTTCACTACCCCAGTCGAAGTCAGCATCCTCAGTGTTTAAAATGCGATGTTTCTTTTTTTTTTTTTTTTTTGGCCAGTCCTGGGCCTTGGACTCAGGGCCTGAGCACTGTCCCTGGCTTCTTCCCGCTCAAGGCTAGCACTCTGCCACTTGAGCCACAGCGCCGCTTCTGGCCGTTTTTTCTGTATATGTGGTGCTGGGGAATCGAACCTAGGGCCTCGTGTATCCGAGGCAGGCACTCTTGCCACTAGGCTATATCCCCAGCCCTAAAATGCGATGTTTCTTGACGTCTCTTTTTTTCCTTAGCAGAAAAAAAAAATGAAATAAGATGATTAGATGGTGTCATTTTTTTTTTCTCCTGTAAGCTTCCTAGGGACCAAATATTTGTGTCTCACAGAATTCACATATTAAAGCCCCCAATGTGACTATCATTGGAAATAGAAGCCTTGTGGAAGTACATAGCTTAAATGTGGCCTTCTTCTAAGAGCAGCCATCAGAGATCTTGTTCTCCCTCCATGTGCATGTCAAGGAAAGGCCATGTGAACTTTGCACAAGCTGGAAGTGTGGAAGTGGGCCTTACCTGTCACTGAGCTGGCAGATGTGTTCTCACTTCCCAGCCTCTAGAATTGTGAGACACGAATGTTTAATATAAAGGCTGCCATTCCATGATAATTTGCTACAGTAACCCTTATGTGGCTACATAGAAAACCTATCAGTGTTTTTCCATCATTCCCAGAATGTCACTGAAGTTCTCCATCATGGCCTTCCTTCTCTGGTCTCATTTCTCTTTCTTTTGGTCTCACATTGGCTTCATTTTAAGTTTTTCAAACACTGTCAAGCTTTTGCTCACTAGTCTTTGCTTCCCATCAGTGGCCTCCTCTTGGAACTTCTAGTCCTTTGAGATCTTTGCTCAAATAGTAGTCCTTTGAGAATTCCCTCTCCCCACAACCCTTTCTTCATAGAATTTGGCCTCTTCTTGTCTTCCATCATTAAAAATGATATATTCATTTAGAAACTTCTCTTTAAAAGTGGATTGTGAACCTCTGATGTCAAGAACATGTCTCTTTCTATATCGTTATGTGTCTGGTACATGGCAGGTACCCAGCATGTGTTTGGTCTTATAATTTTATTTTTATCTTTAAGCAGTTGTAACAAAGGGGTTTCAATTCAACTTATCAGTTTATGAGTACAGTGCATTTTGATCAATGTCACCCTGTCCATCATTCTCTCATCTGTCCCAACCCCATCCATCTCCTTAAGTTATCTAGTTCTATTTTCATATATATATATATATATATACCTTGAATATTATGACTGTGTTTGCTCAATATATAGTTGTGGCATAATAGAGAGCTGATGTCTAAAGAGCACTGGTGTTTTCTGTGTTCATAGGCCCAGGAGGCCAGAACTCTCTCATCTGAGCACGTCTCCCCTTCAGCTGCTTGGTACTTTGGAGATGACCATGGTTATTGACTAGGGTTTCTGTTTCCAGAGATGGTGAAGATGGAATTCATACGCCAACCATTCTGAAGACAATGGATGGCACAATGGCTTCCAAATAGTTTATTCACCTCCCTAGTGATACTTAGGGCATAAAACCTGTTAGTTGACACTTGCAGTAGCAATATCTGTTCCTCGGTGATCTCTTTGAAAATAATTCTATTATATGATATGAAAAATTCTGATTCTTCTTCAACTTTCTCGAACCAGTTCTTTTGGTCTTGTGTTTCAAAAACAGTTCTTGATTTTCATGGTTCTTAATTATTGTTCCTTAGGGCTTTCTAAAGTCCTCCTGAAAATACATTTCTCTTTGAAGGCATTTAAAAAAATGGACTACACTGTAAGATTTCCTCAAAATGAGGAAATAGCAGGACAGGAAAAAAAAAACCCACAAATGATTACAGGATAGGATTTCCAGATTTGTGTGCATAGGGAATTATATTTTACTTAAGCTGCTTAGTAGCTGAGTCTGAATACAGAAACTATCTCTCTCATCATAGTAGAAAGTCCATGATCACAATGAAACGCAGTAACTGTGGCATGACTTCTGTCTTTTTTTTCTCCCTCTCCCTCACTTTCTCCTCTCTGTCTTCTCTCCTCTGCTTTCTTTTCTCTCACCTTTTCCTCTTGGTCTCCCTCCTCCTCCTCCTCCTCCTCCTCCTCCTCCTCCTCCTCCTCCTCCTCCTCCTCCTCCTCCTCCTCCTCCTCCTCCTCCTCCTCCTCTCTTGTGTTTCATCTTTCTCCTCCTCTCCTTCCCCCTCTTTCTTCTCTTTCCACCCTCTCTACCTCTTTCACTCCTTTCCATGACAAACTGGGGTATGCTGTATCTTCCTTCTATATTTAATCTGTTTTAGAGAAAGAACTCTTCTCTAACAGTTGAGACCTGCCCCATGCCTTCTTCTAATTTCTCAGCAATCCCTTCAGTAGTCCTCCTGTCTTATTGGAAAGCTCTCAGCTTCTTAACTACAAGAAGGCATGTTTTCAGAGCATCCAGCAAAGCTTAGGTGGCTAATTTAGGACTCATACTTTCCTGGCATCATGACTACAGTCATAGGTGACATGGCTTGGTGTCTCTGAAGTTCTGGAGAAATCCTAGCCAGAGTGTTGTTCCATGCAGCCTTCACAGAGTTCTTACAGCCCCACCTTTCCTCAAAGTCTCCTTTGTCTGCCTTTGACCTCTGTCAATTCCAGTGCTTGCAAGTGTCAAAGGCAAACATAGCTTTGTGATTTAGCGATAGAAGATAGTGGCCAGTGGAGAAGCCTGTCTAAAGACAGCCTCCCTTACCCAATATCCAGTTCTTTAAATAAAGTCCAATGTTTGGGATTAGGGTCATGGCTCAAATGGTAGACTGCTTGCAAACACGAGGTCCTGAATTCAAACCTCAGTACAGCCAAAGAAAGTATCTTTTTCTATGATTTTTGTCTGATGTTTGTAATCCTAACTTCTCAGAAAGCAGAGATTAGAAGGACTGAAGTTTAGAGATAAGCTCAGGCCAAAAAAAGAAAAAAAAGGAAGTTCTAAAAAATAGTGGATAGGAAGATTAGAGTCCAGGCTGGCAGAGGCACAAAGTAAGACTCTACTTGAAAACATAATGAATGCAAAAAGAGCTGAGGACATGACTAAAGTGGTAAGAATTTCTGCCTGGGAAACATTGGGTCCTGAGTTCAAACCCCAGTGCTTACAAAACCAACCAACCAACAAATAAACGAATACTTCCAGTGGCTGGATTCGACCCTCAGAGGTAGATAATGATTTCCAGTCTTCAGCAGTTACTAGACCTAACCCACTGGTCATTTAGGACTCATCCTGATGTCTTAAACTTCCAGGGCAGGTGGGCATGTGCATAGGTGTTTTTGTTAGCAACACGATCAGCTCAGAGAAAAGTGTTTTGTCTCCTATGTTTGCATGGTAGCTGCCTCAGTGCTACCAGAGGCCCAGAGCAGATGCTCACTGATTTTATGTTCATTGGCTGCCTGATTGACATATTGGTGCCAATGTGTGGTGCTGCATTATGGCCGCCTCCAGCCTGCTATAGTGCCACGTTTCCCTGAGCACGTCTGCTTAATGAAGAATGGCTGGGTAAAGAGTTCCACAGACAAACAATTTTGGGAAAAGCTGAGTTTAGCAAGGTTAAAGTTTAATAGTTCCTTTTATTGCAGATTTTTCAAAATAGCCTGCAAATCTTAATGAGCAGTATGCATTCTTCAAAGGACAATGAGTATGACTGGCATTATCAACCTCATTGCACCTAAAGAAAACCCCCCAAACATAACAATAAAAAAACAACTCAATGTCCCTTACGACCAAGGCCTTGGATGAGAATTCTGCAACTGTATGCATTCACATGCATTTGGGAAGTGAATGTGAGATGCGGGTAATATTCCTGCTGTTGTGGCTTTGGAGAAGCAATGTCATTGTTTATAGGCACCTTTGGCTTTGCCATGTGACTTGGCAGCTTTCAGATTTACATATGCAGCTCTGGTGAGGGACCCTTGAGTGAAATGGGCCAGGGTAGCCTTTGACTTATGCTTCGGTAGCCCTTCCAAAAAATTCTTAATGATTCTCTTTCCTATATTAAGTTCTTCTTGTGTTTGAAACACATGGAGCCTGACAGCAGCTCTGCTGACTCAAGGGACACATTATCTGCACCGATTTTGTTTTCACAGCATAGCTCTCAAGATCAGGGTTCCTCAGAACACATTTTGGGACATTGCCTGTGTGTTGCCTGTGACATCCACATCAGAAGGTCTGCATTAGAGCCATGGGTTCACCAGTTACAAGGTTGGGGAGGTGACATCCCCTCTGAGCCTTGAGTTTCTTTTCTTTATTTGAAATAGGAGGCCCATAATTCCTGCCCCGCAGACCTCACAGGGCTGTCAGGAGAATCAAATAAGATGATGAATGTGAAAGTGGCCTGGAAACTGTAAATTGTTATAGAAATGTGAGCGATCATCATTAGTCATGCTGCCATCTATGAAAATGAATGTTAGATTCATAATATAGGGACATCATTCTCGTGGGCTTGCCTAAGTCGTGTGTGGTTCCTTGAAAACATTGGTGGCTTGCTAGATTAATCAGTTGGGAATGAAAATACTACTGGTCCTGCTGAATAGACAATAAACCAAAGGGAGCGGGTCCTAGCTCCCAACATGGCCTCTTTGAACACAGGCATCTCTCTTCTCCTCCCCAGCTCTTCCAGATTAAAAGCCTTTGGGGAGAAAATTCTTAATGGAATCCTTTAGCTCTTCAAAAGAGACCAAAGGAAATGCAGTAAAAATATTTTCTTCATTTGATTTTCTGTTGTCGGAGATGGGCCCCTTCATTAACAGATTGAGTACATCAGCCCCCACAGTCTGCTTCAGTAATTTCCAAAACATGATTTACATAAATTTAACTTTGTAATCTTGTGGTTCTATGACTGCATTAAAATGACAAATAATATGACACATGCTGCAGTTTTACATGTTGACATGGTAGCTGACTGTTTACCAACAGCTGCTGGGAGGGGGGAGGGGGTAGGTGGTACTGCCTCTCCCTTTCCAGCCTTTTCTCTCCGGGACTTGAATATTGAGTGAGGATCCCAAATCTGGTGAGGTTCAAGACCTGAAATAACAAGAGTCATTTAATTTGAAAACTTCCTTTTCCTATCAAAACTAAAAATTATGAGCCAGGTGCTGGTGGCTCACAGCTGTAATTCTAGCTATTTAGGAAGCTGAGATTTGAGAATCGAGGTTCAAAGCCAGCCTGGGCAGGAAAAGCTGTGAGACACTTACTTCCAATTAACGACCAGAAAACAGGAAGTGGTGCTGTGGCTCAAAATGGTGGAGCACAAGCCTTTAGCAAAAGAGCTCAAGGGTGGAGTCCAGGCTGTGTGTTCATGCCCCATGACCAACAAAACATAAGAAAATAAAACATACCCAGTTATGAGAGCTCCCCTGAAATAAACAGAAAATATCACTATCAGAGTACACAGTTCTTGAGGCAGGAACAGTCTTGATTTACCCATCTCAGTACCTTATATTTAGTAGACATTTCATAAAAATACTTTTTTGTGTGTGTTGTACTTTTTTTAAAAAAAGTATCCATTTTTATCTGAGGAGAAACCACAGTGTATAGATGAAGTATGTATTATTTTATTTATTTATTTATTTATATTTTTTTCCAGTCCTGGTCCTTGGACTCAGGGCCTGAGCACTGTCCCTGGCTTCTTTTTGCTCAAGGCTAGCACTCTGCCACTTGAGCCAGAGCGCCACTTCTGGCCATTTTCTGTATATGTGGTGCTGGGGAATCGAACCCAGGGCTTCATGTATCCGAGGCAAACACTGTTGCCACTAGGCCATATTCCCAGTACCTATTTATTTTATTTTTATTAGTTGGTCCCAAATACACTTCATTATTGGATGAAGTAGACTTACAGTCATGTCCTTTCTCTTTCTCTTTCCATTTTCTTTCTTTCTAACTTTTCTTTCTACCTTTTCCCCTCCTTTCTTTGAGACAGGTGTACCCACCATGTCTTGAGGTATAGGCAAGCACAAGGAATACAGAGTAGAGTATTTTCTCACAGTATTCTGTCATTTTCCTCCCCTTCTTACTGTATTTGAAGTTTTATGCTTTATACCGTTTGGCTTTTCTGGACTATAAAGTCTATGAGAGCTGGGACTTGGTTTGCTTTGTTCACAGCTGTATCATTTATGTCTAAACTACTGCTCGCTGCCTAGTATTCACTCAATACATATTTAGCAAATGATTTGTGCCTTTTTAGGTTTGTATATACCACTTAGCTGTCTTCTGTGTTTTCTGTCTTACTTGGCTTCTGCCATTTCCCCCCAGTCCTGTTAATTGCTCTCACAGGGTCAGCGATGACCTTTGTAGAACCTAGTTTCAGCCATTTATAATGTGTTCACAACCATGCTATTGCAATCGGCCTTAATGTAAGAGCCCCACAACCCAAGCTAGGGATTCTTCCAGATGTTATAAGGTAAAGCCCTTTGTGGGCTTATATTTGATTTAGAAAGCAGAAACCTATACATGAGTAAAGAGATAATTACACAATTGGGGGAAAAGTTAAGACCCACATAAATGCTATTAGATTTCTACAAAGAAATGGGCACCTATGTCTGATTCCTGCAATCCTAGCTACTCAGGTGGCTGCTATCTGAGGATTGTGGTTTGAAGCGAGCCCTGGCAAGATAGTCCTTGGAACTCTTATCTCCAATAAACTACTAAAAAAAAAAAAAGCTAGAAGTGGAGCTGTGGTCAAGCGGTAGAGCACTAGTCTTGAGCAAAAGAAGCTCAGGGATAGTGCCTAGGTTTTGAGTTAAAGTCCCAGGACTAGAACACCCACAAAACTTTACAATTGGCAGAATGCTAGCCTTGAGCAAAATAAGCTCAGACAGTACCAGCTCTGAGTTCAAGCCCTAGAACTGGAAAAACAACAATGAAACTAAACAAAAAACTCCCAAACAAACAAAAAATGCCCACAAAAATTCAAAATGAAACAAACCCCCCCAAGCTACCAAATTAACATTCTCTCATTCCTCATCACCCCTGAGCTATTTTCACCTCATTCCAGTACTCAAAAGAATGACTCATGTTCCCTGTATCCATTTTCCTATGATTACTTTTGCATTCACCAGGCAGACTTCTAATTTCTAGCCACTGTAATATCTCTTGTCAAGATCACTAAAGATTTAGCTGTTAAATTAGTGAGTCAATATTCAGTTATTTATTTCTGTGCCCATTCTGGGGTTTGATCTCAGGGCCTGGGTACTGTCCCTGAGCCTCTCTGTGCTCAAGGTTAGTAGTGCTCTACCGCTTGAGCCACAGGGCCACTTGAGGCTTTTTTTTCTAATAGTTTATTGGAGATAAACATCTCATAGACTTTCCTGTCTGGGTTGGCTTCAAACTGAGATCCTCATATCTCAGGCTCCTGAGAAGTTTTTCTATTATTTTACTTGATGTCATTATACCGGTTAATCCTTTTGCTTATTCCAGTCTTCCAAAACATCTTTCTTGCTTTGCCCATCAGCATACCACTCACTTCTAGTTTTCATTATACATCTCTGACCTTTCTCAGGGTTCTTACTTCATACAGTGTTCAGATATTGTCATTCCCCAGGGCTCATTTCTTAGATCCTTTTGTTTCCCTTTCATTATGGTCCATGCAACTATGGAACAGTCCAATGAAGATGGGGGTTTTACTTAGGATAAAGACTTGGGATCATCATGACATAAGGGGATGCAAACATAGAGAAGAAGAAGCAACCCACGTGAAAGACATTCAAAGGGTAGATGGAGGAAGAAGTGGTTGTAAAAGGAGACTGAAGAGGGATCACCTATAAAAGCTGAGGGAAGGCGAGGAGAGATTGGTTAAATAGCAGTTAACAGAAGAGATTCTAGAAACAAAGAATGCTATAGATTAATTATATAAGATAAAGAATTAGCTCATTAACAAGGGCACTGTCCATGGTACTGAGACAGAAACTAGGTTTCTATGGAATGGGGTGAGAAAGTAGAAACATCTAGTATAGACAGCACTTTCTAGAATTGTGGCCATGAGTAAAGAGAGGAATTGAATGATGTTGACCCTAAGCTGGGAGAAACTTGCTTTATCAAGTGCTTTAGGCAAAGCAAAAGGCAAAAAGCTATTAATTTTATATGTCACCAAGTTCACAAATAGTCAATGGAAGCAGACAGGAAAGCACAGAAACCCATATTAAGGAAATCAGAGTATGTGAGACTCCAAATTTTCTTGTGTTGTGGGTTCATTTCTATTCTTTAAGTTTAATATGTGTCTCGTGTTTCATTTCGTCTCTTCACAGCAGTATATCATAATTTAATTTTTTCCCTTGATGTAGCTATAAATGGTGATGCTAAGGCATATTTATGCACACAGGGTCATTGCTAGGTACATGCAGTAAATATTAATATTCCAATATCTTCTTCCCAGTTCATGAGCCAAGCAAGAAATGCATTTTTCATAGCAATGATTATTATTTTTTTCTGAAGCACAAGCTTCAGTGGGCTCTTTCTGTTTAGGGAAAGCAATATGGTTATTACTATATTTTTCTACAGAAGAACATTTTAAGAAAGAAAACATGGAGACACAAGCTATATTTTATTTTTGATTTACTCAGAGATTTTTAATTGCATTGCATTATTATGTAATGTAGTTTGCATTCTCCATCCCTGCTCTGGCCTCTTGCTGTGGTATTCTGAGTTCCTTCTAGGAAGTCTTCCCTTCATTTTCCCCTTTAGCATGTAGAGATGGTTTGAGATTGCTCTCATCTATAGTTCCACAGAAAAGCTCACCATCCAAGCCAGGAAAATCCAAACACTGAATTTCCATGTCCTTACTGATTGGTTCAGAGGTAGCCTGGAGACATAGTTTAGGCCAAGGAGTACCCTGTTAGGACTGTGGGCTGAATTATGGAGAAAGGACTGTGAGACTTAGGTCTGCCATTGTTTACTATCATTGCTTCTTCAAGAAAACATATGTGAAGATGAAGTTACATAAGCATAAGCACAGATAGAGCGAGCCTGGCTGGGGAAATGGTAGAACTGTTGCCTCTAGATCTAGCCAAAGCATAGGCCCTGCAGTTTTATTCTTTTTTTTTTTTTTTTTTTTTTTTGGCCAGTCCTAGGCCGTGAACTCAGGGCCTGAGCACTGTCCCTGGCTTCTTTTTGCTCAAGGCTAGCACTCTGCCACTTGAGCCACAGCGCCACTTCTGGCCATTTTCTGTATATGTGGTGCTGAGGAATCAAACCCAGGGCCTCATGTATACGAGGCAAGCACTCTTGCCACTAGGCCATATTCCCAGCCCTGCAGTTTTATTCTTATAAGCCAATAAATAACCTTTTGAGTTGCATTTCTGCTCCTTCCAGTTGCAAGAGCCCCAACAAAGTCCCTACTGCTGTATTCATATGTGTGACCTTATGTAATTCTGACCACTGGGTGAGGGTTATTAATTCCGTCTTATAGCTAAAGGTCACCAACTTGCTAAGTGGCAGTCAGGTTTGGAAGCCATTAGGTCTTATGCTTGATCCATTATACCACAGTTCCTTTCTAGGACATGTCTCTTGAAGGTATTTTTTTTCAATCGGTTTTTTAAGGAATGACTGTTATTGCTTTACCTCACTGTACTGTCTTACTATTAAGATAATGATGATTTAACCTTTAATTCGACACTTGATTCTAAAACATAACAAACACCTTCCCACCCACACAAATGATGTTTGAGTAGTCTAGTTACCAGCTAAGAGAGTAGGTAGTGAGAAAGGATTAGGGATGAGAGATTAGAGGTAGAAGAAAATATGAACATGGGACCATTTCTAATAGTAGGCAGAAGGAAAGTACAAAATGGGAATAGGCAATAGGAATGGGAAGGACATGCAAGATTGCATATTGAAAGGCAGAGAAAAGGAAAGAAGGGAAAAACAGAACTACAGTGGTAATAGGAAGGAGAGTACAAAATTATCCCTATTACATAGACAAAAAATCAGAACAGCCAAATAGAAAAATCAAAACAACCAAGCCCAACACAGCAACAAAGACTTATACAAAACAAAGTATTAATCTTCAAACTGTCTCCTCTTTCTATCATCTGCCAGTCTGTCTGTCTGTCTGTCTGTCTGTCTGTCTGTCCTCATCATTGATCTAGCTAGACTTCTCTGTGGTGGTATGAGAATCCGTGTGTCTGGGTTGTGTGACACAATTTGGCGGATCTGGGTGGGAGAACTCTGACTTGCCAGGCAGACTTGGAGATGGGGTGGGGAGTCCCTTTGGCCTGGGACTTGCTAAGTACTCAGGCTGCCTGAAGCCAGCTCAGGCATAGAATCCCTCCTGGCCAGGGTGTGCTGCACCTTTCCAAGTATAGTGCCCAAACCTTCAGCATCCTAACTATCTCTAATATCACCTCATCAGGGCATTTTGAACTTGATTACCCTCCTCTGCAGATAAATATATGGCCATCATAACAGTGCCTCTGCTGTTTGTCCCCAAATAGAGTCCCAAGCCTCCGTCATTCTCCATCTTGATCTTCCATGCCCACTATTTAAGCTGCCAGTGCAGTTCCTCACAGCTTTAACTTTTCTGGTTCTAAATTCAGTTAATTTATACTCTGGAAATCTTCCTCCCTATACCAGGTATTCAAAACTTTAAAAGAAGATTCCCATTAAGGTAAGTCGATCTTAAGAGGTAATTATTAATATGAGAGCCTGGTTTAAACTTAAAACACTCCTCATATATTGACTTGTCTTTAATATATATAATTTGCAAGGTGAATGATAACTCTTAGCACCTTGCACATGATGGACAATCAGCATTTGGTTCAATGACTGCCGAAGTGCCTGAAGTATGCACAGAGTTTACCTCTTGTCTTCATGAGGTTCTTTTGCCAATTGTCCTGAGCTCTTCCTCTGCTCCTGGTGTGATTTATTATTATTCTTATTACTTTTCCATTTGAGCATCCAACAAGGGGAGTGAGAAATTATGTGCGAAGGCCCGTGCAACTTGTTTTCTGAGAACCTGGTTGTACGATTCCTATTCTCTTCTTTAGTACCTATTTTATCTTAGTCAAGTTATTTGAATTTTTGAGGCTTTTCTTCAAGTGACCTGTTTTGAGGAGCAAAGCAAATCGTGGAGAAGAGACTCCTGCTCAAATATTAATTATTGTTGGGACACTGTATATTCGTGTGGGAAGGCAAGGGGGAGAGGAAGAGGATTTGCTTCATCCCAGTGGCAGAACAAGTGGAAGTAGCACATTGGAATAGCTGGGGAATACAGGGAGCATAAAAAGAACACAGGAAAGGGAGGTTTTGCCTCATCCCCCTGGCACTTTCTCATCCCCTTCACCTTGTTTTTCTTTTTATTTTCTAAAATATTCATCATCTTCCAGCATGCCTAATTTGCTTTTATTTGTGTTCATGGTTTACTTTTTCCCCATTTAAATTTAAGCTCCATGGGGCACTAGAAACCATTTATCAAGTGAACGAGAAATTGGATGCCTCCCTCCACGATTAAGAGCCCAAAAAGCAGGGAGGAGAGTAGGAATCCAGACAATGGATATTACAGAGTGTACAAGGTGCAACTATAAAAAGAGATATCCTTAAGAATAACCAGGGGATAAAAAAAGCTGAAGCGGAACCATGGCTCAAGTGGTGGAGCACTGCGTTTTGAGCAAAAAGAGCTCAGGGATAGTACCAGGCCCTGAGTTCAAGTCCCAGAACTGGAGCGTGCACACACACACACACACACACACACACACACATACACACACAGAATAAGCAGGGTGTGTATGTGGAAACATTTTTCTTATATTTATTTTTCAGGTAAATGCACTATTGTTACTATTCTTTTGCTCTCAATAGACCTTATTACAAAAGTTGCATTAAAGAACATTGGTGAGTTAGCCTTCCTCCCAAGTAATGAAGGTCCCAGCACAAAATGATGCTGACAGAATTACTACAACATTCCAAGAGTTCGGATAACTCAAATCCTGTGTGTCCTCTCATGGGCTCAGTGCTCCTTTCACACTGAGTGAACTTTGACACTCCTGTCTTGTCAGCTCATTGTATTCTTTAATTTCTTTCACTTAAAAACATCCTGGTAAACTCAAATAGGGTATAAGCTTAGCATTTTAAACAGATTTTTGCTAGCAAGTAAACACTTTAAGTACACAACAGATGCACAATCCCACTTAGGGAGAGATTCCGAGAGCCCTTCTAATCATACTTGTTCATCTGTTGTGTGGTATGCACCCATATGAATTTGACATGGCCTTTGATACAGCATGGGAGAGCCCATGTTCAACAGAAACTTCCAATCTTGGTTTGGTTCTGAGAGTGTTGCAAATTCTTCTTCTCCACCCATGAAAAGAATGATTCTTAGCTTGTCTACAAGCTAACTTTACCCTTTGGTGAAAGAACTAAATATACACAGTAAGAAATCAACCTGGATTGAAGAGCACAGATCTAATTTGCAAATACTTTATAAAGTAGGCAGCCAACACAGACAGCTAAACATCCTTAGAACTTTGTATTGAAAAATAACAGAGAGATTTTTGCAGGGATCTGACAAGATCCTAGTGTAGACACTGGATTGTCTCTCTCTTTTTTTTTTTTTTTAGAAGAATTCTAGTGAGATCGTTTGGCTTGCACTTGAGTACTGCCCAAAGTTCAGTAAGAGATTTATTAGTATTTCATCAAACATTTACCAGCTAAGTACATAGAAGAAAGAAAGAAAATACCAAAAGCATAAGACCAAAGCAAGCCTGTTTCTTGACTTTTCCAGATGTCTCACACACAGAAAGTCACCTAGTCTAGGAACTATAAAATAACTTGTGTTTTCATACATGTTTTCCACCAGATATATTTTGCAGAATTACCAAGCCTTGGAATTAGACACATGGAGAAGTCAAAGATATGTATGGTTAGACTTCAGTTTTGACTTTTATGGTAAAAATGAGAAAGTAGGGGTCCCAGAGCAGATCTTTTGTAAAAAGACCAACATGATGGTCAGAATAGTCTTGACAGTGTACCCAAATTTACCCCTTTCTATGCAGTAAAGGTTAGACTGAGAAGGACAAAGGGTGTTCAAAGAACATCCAGAAGAAGTCTGGCCTTTGATTAGTTCTTGGACAAACTGTAAGGCTGTGTAATATTCAGTTTGACAAGTATGTTCCCTTCCTGTGGCCTTGAATCATATGATGGCTTATAATACTAGTGTGATTTATGGCTGGGCCTGTGGGAGCGGGAGGGAGACATTGTGTTACACGGTATCTGTTTGGTCTCTGGAGATAATGGAAGGTCTGTAACATGAACCATGTGAGTGCTCCATGCTTGCTTGACTGACACTTTCCCCCTACCTCCCATCCTCAGGGAAACTCTGGGCTTGGTGGCTTGATGAGCTTCTCTGGCTACCAATAGTCTATCTATGTGCTCACACACGTAGTGTGGAGACAGGAAGTCCTAAGAGCTGTCCACTTCACTCCACAGGGAGAGAGCAAGAGAAAGCTCATGCCTAGTCTCTCCTTTGCGTCTCATTATGCTGCTGCTGCTGCTCATGAGGATGCTGATAGTAATGATGCTGATGCTATATTAGCATTTGAACTAATGGTCTTATACTTGCTGGGTGAGAGTTCTACCACTTGAGCTACACCTGCAGCCACTTTTAGTTATTTTTCAGGCAGCCCAAGACCATGATCTTCCTATCTCAACCTCCTGTGTAGTTGGGATGGTAGGCATGAGCTCCTGTGCCCAGCCCTGCATATCTTTTATTTCTGCTGATTTTAATCTTTATCTTTTAGCTACAAACAATGAGTATAATAGCTTTTCTGACATCTTTGGGTCCTTCTAACAGATGCTTGAACTTGAGGGTGGTCTTTGGGTCACTCAACAAAACCCTTTTTTTAAAAATTATTTTTTATTTTATTTATTTAATAATAATTACTTATTTATTGTCAAAGTGATGTACAGAGGGGTTACAGTTTTATACGTTAGGCGATGGGTACATTTCTTGTACTATTTGTTACCTCCTCTCTCATTCCCCCTCCCTCTCCCCTTTTCCCTTCCCTACCCTCATGAGTTGTTCAGTTGGTTTACACCAAATGGTTAACAAAACCCTTCTTTCCTGTACAGGAGAGGGGCTGTTCTTGCATTTACCTTTGCAATTATATTCTCAGCGACTTCAGTGAAGAGCTGGCTATTCCCTACCTGCAGATGTTTTTGCCATTTGCCTTGATTACAAGGCAAGCCTTATGATAATGCCACCAAAAGGGTGAGCAGGAAGCTAAAGCCTTTTTCTGGAATGTGGCTCCACAGCAAATGTACCTGAGTTGCAGTCCATGCACACTTCTGTGCAAGATGCTGAAAGGTTGGGAGAGAATCATTAACTTTTATTCTTGTGTGGTGTCTGGTTAAGATACTTGCAGCCTAGTGAAGGTGGCAGCTTTCAAAAAGTCATTCATCTGCCACCTGGAGGAGAAATGCATGCCCTTTCTGTGGCCCAAGTATCATGTTTCTTTGGGGAGGTGTCAATCATATTGGACTCATTAAAATCACCCTCAAAACAAATGTCGATTTTCCTCACCAACTCCACCAGACATGCATTACACTTAGACTCTGATGCCAGGGAATTTAATATATCTGTCCCCTCTCCGTTGGAGGAGGACAGATATATTAAAAACAAATAACAAGGCTGACAAAACTTCTTAGATGATACTCATGCACAGTCAATATTGAGAACCAAATTCTTCATTGTTCTCCCACAGTTTGGCTTATGCCCACTCGACTTCTGAGGCACGGTGGTCTGGTGAGATCTATCTGGAGTAGGGAGACAAAGCGGGAAAGATAAGAGGCAGGTGGAGAAGTGCCCTGCAGGCCCAGCTAGCACAATCTTCATGTGTTAGTTTAGGGCATTTTTAATGGCTAAGGCAGACCTGCCTTTACCTAATGATTTAGTTCAGATGTAAATGTCTGATGGCCCCATTGCCATAGTGGATCATCTTTTTTTTTGGGGGGGGGGTCAGTTCTTCTGTATTTTTCTCTCTCTCTCCATCTCTCTCTCTTTCACACACACACACACACACACACACACACACACACACACACACACACTCGATATCTCTGTTTCCTTAAATTTCAATCCCATCCAATAACATGACTGGCTTGCCTAGATTTAGTTACTCCAAATATTCCTTTTCTTTCTTTTTTTTTAGGTGTGTGTGTGTGTGTGTGTGTGTGTGTGTGTGTGTTGATACTAGGACCTCTTGTTCTCCATTTGTCTTTTTCGTTCAATGTTGGCATTCTACCACTTGAGCTACATCCGTACTTCCAGCTTTTTGCTGGTTAATTGGACATAAGAGTCTCACAAACTTTTCTGCCTGTCCTGTCTTTGAACCGTGATCCTCAGATCTCAGCCTCCTGGGTAGCCAGAATTATAGGCATGAGTTTACCAGTCCCTGATGACTTCACATTTTCGTAGTAGATACATTCTCTTGTGTGGTCTGTACAGTCAGCGTTTGGTGGTAGATTGCTTCTGCTTTCCTATACACTTTCAACATAAAATTGTACATGCACTGACTTTGAAAACCTTTTAATATTCAAATTCAATCAAATCACATTTATTCAGTAACCTTTCAGAAGTTATATCTAAAAGCTATTTGATTCAATTTTTTATAGCCATGCAAAAATAAGTCTTAATATTCATGTAAAATAGTTAAGGTCATTTAAAAATTATAGTAACTTAAAAGATTTGAAGAAAAATATTACAGTGGTAGCTTATCTGGACAGGACTCATGGATATGCACTGAAGAAATCTCAAATGGTTATGAACATTGTAGATGAAATTCATGACCTTCTGGATGTGTTGATCTCTTTTCTTGGTTTGCCAAAATGTACAAGGCAATGGAAGCTACTGGTAAAGGTGGCTTTGAGGTAAAAGCAGAGATGGGAACTTATGCTCTCAGTAAATGAACGAATTTTAACTGTGTTGTCATGTTTTCTTACCTGCTTTATCATCAAATTTCTACACAGTTAATAAGGGGAAGAGCTGGGACTCCAGCGTTTCTAGCTATGTATTTGTGCTCCTTCCAATTTGTCAAGCTAGTCTAAGAAGTGTTCATTAGTTTTTGAAAATATGCCTTTATATGGTAGGCTATTAGACCTCACTACCATTGCAGATCCTTGTAAACCAACATGTTAGAACCAAATTTGCCTTTCTCTTATGTTTTGGTTACTAGCATTGTTATTCACTTGGATATTCAACTTAAGGTCATATTTAATTCTTCTCTATTTCCCACAGGACATCTTTTTTTTTTTTTTAAACTTTTTATGTTGGACCTGAGGCTTGAACTCTGTCATGGGAGCCATTCCTGAGTTTTTGTGTTCAAGGCTGGCACTCTACCATTTGAGCCACAGCTCTACTTCCAGCTTTCTGGTGATTAGTTGGAGGTGTCTTGTTATGTAGCAATAGCTAAACGATATAGCTATCCAATATACTTCTCTTTGAAATATGCTCAGGGTCCTTTATACTTCCTGTTATTATAGAACTTATTATAAATGATTCTCCTGTGGGACTGAATCCCTTTCAGTCAGGGACTGTATTTTTATACTCTCAGTGTATATAATCTAATATATACTATATATTAATGTAATATACTATATATATGTATAGTCTACTATACATATATGTATACTATATATATGCATAGTGTAATCCACAGTGGGTATGCAGTATATGCTTACTTAATTAGGAATGTGAATATACACCAATTTTCTCCTTTCCAGTGCATATCTAAGTAATGTAGTCAAAATAGAAATATTTTTAATTTTCCATTCTCTGAGGCTCAGCAGGAGCACCCGTTTTAATCAAGACTGTGTGCTTAATTGTGAATGGGAGATTTATTCTACAAAATATTTAGGAGTTGGTGTTAAGTCTGAAAAGTTTCTTCCAAGCCTTTCCTTTGGAGCCTTTCCTTTGTAGTCAGTGGCTTCAGGCCATGTTCATGAGCCTGACTTCCCAAAGAAAGGAGATGTGCTGAATCTCAGACTTGGAACAGATGTCTGCCTCCTAAGTAAAGACAGCCCAGGGATTTAGGTAAAGGAAGAAGGGAGATGAGAGTATGATGATGACAGCAGTTGCTGCAAGACTTCCTTTCCCCTTCTCTGTAGACAATGGTGAACTGGGTGTAGTATTTTTAACTTAACTATCTTTTCCTTCTTGGAAAATCCAAATCAAGCTCCATAGAGAAATACTGGCATTGTTTCCATGCAGAGAAAAGAAAATGATTAACTTTTTTTTTTTTTTTTGCTGGTGGTCCTGAGGCTTGAACTCAAAGTCTGGGCACTGTCCTTGAGCTTTGTCGCTCAAGACTGGCACTTGAGCTAGAGCTTCACTTCCAGGTTTTTGTTGGCTAATTGGAGATAAGAGTTTTATGACTTTCCTGTACATGATGGCTTCGAACTGTGATCCTCAGATCTCAGCCTCCTGAGTAAGTAGGATGACAGGTGTGAGCCACAAATACCTGGCCTGATTAACTAATTTGGGTTTTTAAAATTTCAGTGTGTGTGTGTGTGTGTGTGTGTGTGTGTGTGTGTGTGTGTGTGCATGGATTTGATAATCTCTTTAAGTAACACAGTGTTTCAGTATGTGTTGTATGATATATTGCACATATATAATACAAATTACTAAGTAATTTGTAAAGGGAACACATTTATTGATTATAGTGCTAGAGGCTGGGATATCCCAGGTCCCATTTGAGAATGGTCCCCTTTGCTGTGTCACAGCCTGGAAGAGGGCCTCACATAGTGAGAGAGTAGAAGTGTGGCCATTCTGAACTCTCTTGCTCTTCTTATACAACCATTAATCCACTCAGGGGCCTCAACCCTCATGACTTCACTAACCCTAATCACCTCTCAAAGGCCCCACCACCAAATATCATCCATGTATGAACTTCAGGAGTTAGTTTCCAATACATGACTATTAGGATGGAACACCTTCAAACCATAGCACTCAGTGAATTTGTTTTTCTTATTTATGAAACATTTAAGTAGCACTTGTACTTTAAATATGTTACTGATTCATGACCTGTCTCAATCAGGTAGAGTATGTTGTGCTCAGTAGACAACTAGTTAGCTTATTTATCATTTCCCAGCCCTGACTGCCTTCTTTCCCTTTGAATTTTCTGAAGCATTAGACATTCCTATTTCTAATCCCCTTGGTATGAGAATTGGCACAATATTTGTGACATATTGACACTTGGACACTGACTAATGGCATCATCTAGGAAAGAACAAGTGTGTTTATGAACTTCATTTCTTTTCAGAGTACTATTGCCAAGGCTAATTGCTTGTTTAAGTAAATGCATCTGACTTGAATAACAATTGAAGATGTTTGAGTATTGGATTTCACATGCAGTGACCAAAGGAAATTCAGGTTAATGTCTTGAAAAGTTTTAATCAATGCACAGGTCTTTCCTTACAGAAACAAATTGGTCTTGACAATAGACAGACAAAACCAAGGGTCAGAAACTCATCTGAGCCAGGTAAGTAACAAATGAGTTGAGTAGGCGAGGGTTGTATGAATTGGTTGATTACTATACTACATTTTCCTGGAGTATTTTAAAGAAAAATAGGAAATTTGGATTTTTACTTAAATGTAAAATCTGTTTAATTGCTGACAATGAATGCAAGAATATGGATTATTGGCTTGACTATTGGTTTGCTTCTGCTAGGCTAAACCAAATTGGTTTATGGATTTTCCAATTGTTCTTTCCTGACTATATGAGTCAGCCGCGACCCCGTGACAACAACATCAGAGGGAGGCATGAGAAATTACCTAGGGGACTCCTGAAGCTAAGTTCCAACTCAACACCATCTACTGAGCAGAAGATATGCTCACATGAATGTCTGTGAATATATTAGTTTCTTGTAAAAGTAGTGTTTCTTGTAAAATTGCTGCAATTTGGACTGGAAATAGTTGGGTAAAACTGTGTTGTTATGTGAACAGAGGAAGAGGGTAACTATCTAGGACAAAGGAACTCTGACTCAGTGAGACCCTTTTCAGATGAGTAGCTAACATCTAGGGAGAACAAGGCCACAGTTTGGGAGGACTTAAGGGATTTTGGGGGAGTTGTAGGGAGGAACATTTAAGAATTAGTATTGTATCCCAAAGATACCTACCTATTGGATCCCAAAGATCCTTCCTGGTAAATTGTATCTCCAGGTTGTTACACTAAAGGTGAGTTTGGGGCATTATCTTTTCCTGTTCACATTAATAGAATTGATCCATTGGCTCATATCTATGGCTGTGCCCCATGGTTGAATCTCTTGCAGCTTGACCACTCTGTTCCCTTCTATGAACCCTTCCAGCTTCCCCCAGGCTCTAGTAATAATGCCTGTATTTGCACTGTGAAGAGCCGTGTCCTTTCTCATTGGCTATACTGAATTTTAAAATAGCATCATGTGTTGCAATGATTATTTTGGAACACATGAACCAGAATGCCAAGGCTCCAAGAAAAGCAACCTGGTTCAGATATTAGAATTTTTTCTTATTATTACTCTTTTTCATTTGTTGCCAAGGGATTAGGGGCTAGAGGTTGGCAGAGGCTGAGATGGGTGGGAAAAGCTAGCTGAAGGAACACAACACATATTTTTAACCAAAAAAAAAAAAAACACCCAAGAAGTCTTTTGTCCCAATCCTAATACACAGGAGCAGCCCTATGGCAGATTTCATCTGTCATTTTCTATTATTGGAAAATTCTGACCAGCTAATTTTAACACACAGTTTTTTTTCCCTTACAGATATGCAGGCTCCACACAAATTACCCTGTGGTAGCTGTGAAATTGTTAGAGAATTCCCCATGTTTAGTGACCTCAAAGTCACACTTCAAGCTGTGCAATAGTCTCTTGCTAGTACAATAAAACATATATGATTCGTGACTGGCTGCAGAGCCAGGAGTGGATATTTTAGTGTTTTAATAATCTGGCTCCATGAATTTTGGTGGTTGCTGTCTATGTTTCTATTTTTGCCTCTAGTTAGAACCACCGCTAGTCCAGATTTCTGCAGATGCTTTGGGGGAAAAAATGTCATTTGCAAAAATCAAATGTTTATGAAAGGGTTCACACGTGCACAGTCACACACGCCATCACATGCTTCCTCCTTAATAACCACCCGTGAGCGTGGGCAAGGAGTGGGGATGAACCAGGAAGTGAGGGAGAAGTAATGAGGACGCAGAACCTGGTTTGCACAAACCAGCTGTTGCCCTAATTGCTCCCTCCTGTCATGGCAGCAGCCGCAGCCTCTGACTTTAGCTGCTGTGGTCTACCAGGGTAACCAGAAGCCAAACATCAGAAAGGGGAATGGGACCAAAGGAAGGCAGTGAATACTCATCATTCCAATAAACACCCAAGTGATGGATTATAGTTTGGACACTGTTGGGGTTGAACTATGTTACCCGCCATTGTTTTTGTGCTGATGCCCTGATCCCCCATATTTGAGAAGGTGAGTTTATTGGAAGGTGTGGGGGGGAGGGGGCTCACTGTAGATGTGACTAGGTAAGTGAAGATGAGGCAGTGCTGGAAGAGAGGGGGCTTGGTGGTCCAGCATTACTGATACTGAGGAGTGAAGCAGAGGGACACTGTCCCACCTGACACCTTGGTTTTGTACTTTTAGGCCCAGACCTGTGGGAATATAACATTCTGTTACTTTAAGTCACCCATAACAGGTGTGATACTTGTTATGGTGGCCCCAGGACACTAATACAGAGACTATGCTTCAATTGATGGATGTAATGCAAAGTTTGAGCTTAAGGATGTGATGCATTTTGGAATGCTCTAGGTATCTGGATTTGGGGAATACAGCCAGCTGGTTTGCTTAGATACTGGTGTTCTTCCACCCCTGGAACTTCCATGAGAGGATCATGGACACTCACAGATTGCGAACATGGTCTTGGGAGTCATGCTCAGGAGAATGGCTGAGGGCCTGTGTGACTTGAGGTGCTGCTTAGTCCCTTCCTTTCCAAGTTCCTCAACTGTGAAATGGGGTTGATCCTGGCAGCTGCTTCCCAGAGTGATTATAAGATTTGAATCAGGCAAAGCATTAATTCATGATTTCTCAACAACGATTCATTGAGTCATAGTATAAGTTGCATTAACAGCCAAGAAGGGAAAATGAAATAACTAAAAAGACAAGATAATTATAAATCTGACAAAACCTCAGAAAGAGGTTTTGAAGCAGAGACAAAGTAGAGGGTATTTTAGTCCTATGTTTATCAAGAGATGAGACAGAGGTGATACTAAAAGGGTGAAGAGTTGGAAAAAGAGATCATAGGCAGTGGGAGCAGAATGTGCAAAGGCCTTGCAGGAGAAAGAACATGACACCTTCCAAAGAATGTTTGGCAAAGAGTAGATGGCCACAGAATTTTTCTCTCACTGCCTTAACAACTTATCATGAACTTGTTTGTCTCAAACAGTACACATTGATAATTTCACAGTGTCTGTGGATTGGAAGTCCTGGCCCAGGAGAGTTCTTTGTTTAGGAGTTCTTAAGTCTACCATGAAGATGTAGTCAGGGCCAATTCACTTCTCTTTGCACACTGTCCATGTGTGTCCCTCCATCTCCAAGCTAGCAACGGCAGATTAAATGTCTCTCAATGTTTGAGTCTCTTGGATCATTTTACCTGCTTCTCTCTTAAAAAAAACACCAAACCATCTCATGTGGTCATATTGCATGTACCTGGACATTCTAGAATCATATCTCCATTTTTAAAGCCAATTGATAAGCCCCTTACACAAATGGACTGTAATATATTCAAGGTCTCAAGAAGGAGGGGTGTGGTCCTCAATCCTCAAAGGCCATGATTCTGCCTGACATATGCTAATGAGGACAGTGGAGAAGGATCTGAGGGTGCAAGGTCTTGTGGGGCATAGCAAAGATTTTGGAATTTAATTTAATGGCAATAATTATAGTAATTACTATTAGTCTGTAATGACAATGTATAACATCTATTTATTAGCACTAAGCACTCTTCCAGCACTGCAAACATGATCTCATTTGATCCTTTTGATAGACCGTGCAGAGGAGTTGCACTATGCTCTGCCTGCAGAGGCAGAAATTGAAGCTGGAGAGACCAAGCAACTGTGCTCAGGACCACGCATCTTTTGGAAAATCCATATTTAAACCAGATCTGTCTGGTTCCAAATTCCTTTAGCATTTTTATTTTTAATTCCTCTTATTTAGAAATGCTTTAAAAAAGTGAGGTGTTGGGCCAAGAATGTGGCTTAATGGTAGAGTGCTTGCCTAGCATGCATAAAGCCCTGAGTTCGATTCCTTAGTGCCATATAAACAGAAAAAGCTGGAAGTGGCACTGTGGCTCAAGTGGTAGAGTGCTAGCCTTGAGCAAAAGAAACTCAGAGACAGTGCCGGGGCCCTGAGTTCAAACCCAGGACTGGTAAAAAAAAAAAAAAAAGCTGCATGCCAGTGGCTCATATCTAGACTTCTAACTATTCAAGGAGGCTGAGATCTGAAGATCACAGTTCAAAGCCAGCCTGAGCAGCAAAGTCCCCAAAACATTTTTTTTAATTTTTACCAGTCCTGGGGTTTGAACTCAGGGCACTGTCTCTGAGTTTCTTTTTGCTCAAGGCTAGCACTTTACCACTTGATCCTTAGCGCTAGTTCCAGCCTTTTCTGTTTATATGGTACTGAAGAATTGAACCCAGGGCTTCATGCATGTTAGGCAAGCACTCTACCACTAAGCCACATTCCCAGCCTCCATAAAACTTTTATGTCTACTTAATTACTAAAAGTCTGAATGTGGGGGCATGGCTTGAATGGTAGAGCACCAGCCTTGAATGAAAAAGCTAAGAGACAGTGCTTAGGCCCTGAATTCAAGCCCCCCAAAAGGTTTACACACACACACACACACACACACACACACACACACACACTTTCTAGAAATGCTGTCAAGATTATAGTTTTAAATTTCATAACAGAAACTTCTCCATTCTCATGGTCAAAAGCATAATGACATGTAAATAGTTATTTTCCTCTTTCCCTGTTAAGAATGTCTTTAGGAAATGTAATCATTCCAATTATTAGGATAATGAAGTAATAGCCCAGCTTCAAGGCAGATAGGACATCTCATACATGAAATAGATGGAGTTTTAAGAATCTTTTAAGTGCAAGGAATGAATCAAAGCTTGCTGACTTTTTGCTGTACTTTTCTCAGTCTTTAGTTGGTGAACTTTTAATTTGTTGTGGCACCAGTGTATTTCTGAATGCTATCTCCTGGCACACCTTTGATTTTTGTTGAGGGTACTGAACTTTGAAATTTTTCAAAGTATGTAGGATCTGCACATCAGCGAGGCGGGTTTAATGATGAGGTTCTGGATTCCACATGCTCATCTTCCATAAGGATTTCATCATCTGCATTTTGATGACAGAACTTAGCCACTTCTAAGAGTCGTTTCATAACAGCTAGGTAGCACTTTCAAGTCCAGATGATTATAGAAGAGTGCATTTGTACTTGAGGCTAGAGGAAAGAAAAAAAACTCACCTGCTCTTATCCTTATTGGCCAACTCTTGGCCAAAGTCTCTCATGCTAATCCCTACTCCCTGCTGCCTTCAACTGGTCTCTGTGTTTCAGGAGATGTGGAAGACTGTAATGACAGAGCCTCATCCCAGAGAGCAGTCAAACCTTTTCCAAAGGGCCTGGGAGAAGATGGACTCTGTTGTTCTCTAGTCAAGTAGGCAGAAGTATTGCACAGAAGGAGGGAATAGTGCAAGGATATGCCACAGACTGGAGCTGCCTGTGTCCTGAGCGATTTCCCAGGAAGCTTTGCAGAAATGGTCAAGCCTGTGCCCAGACACTACTGATTCACACTAACACATCATTAGTTTAATTTCAATGCCCATTGGGTGCCGCTCTCTTTGCTCACCGTAGCCAGAACACTTGCTTGGGGGTATGTTGTTAGAACCCAGGGCTCTGGGAGAGAGGAAGAAAATGTGCCTCTATTGGACTTGCCAAAACCCATTTCTTTGCAGCTGCAGAAATCAACACATTCAAGCCATGCAGGAGAGGAAAGAATTTCATTTAGAATGAAACTTTGTTTGCCAAGGTGTTTTTTTTTCCCCCTACTCTTTCCTATACAGGGGGTAGGAAGCATTCCCAGAAAGAATGCCAAATGCAGTTACAACAAACTAAAAAAAGGCAGTTCCTGAGAGAGCAAGATCCTCAACAAATGAAAAAGTGTAAATGTTGATATTTCAGCAAATTAGCTTCTAGAGAAGCCCTTAGGCAGAACTGTAAGCCATTATAATTAAGGATTTGGAAAATATCAGTATTTAATTAGAGCCTCCTTTCTTGGTAAAATGTAGTTGTTTTGCTGTAACTTCAGGTGTAAACAACTAAATATTCTCATTTCAAAAATGTGTTTTGTTGTAAGCCTAGAATCACTGCTCAGGCTAATTTGTTTATCTCGGCTTCCTAGTGTATTTTGTTTGTTTCTGATCCAAGTTAAATTTTTAAGGGCAATTTATCTTCACTTCCCTAATACAAATATCACCCATTCCTAGGCTGGGTTTAGTTACTTATTTCCCAACCTTAGGGAATATCCCAATAATTCAGTCCAACTTCATAGAACCTACCAACTCACCCATAAACTCATAAGCACGGTTCCTTTAATTGTTAATGCACATTCTGAGTTGCCATAAACAAGGAGCTTTAAAATTTATTCCCAACGCCCTCAAATGTCTTGACAATAGGAAAATGTTTAGCTTGATTCCTTAACAACAGCAAACATTTCAGAAATTGCCTTGTGCCACCTGAAATGCTGATTAAAACAACAACAACGAATTGCACAGGGGAGTGCCTGGTGCATGCCTCACCATCCATCCGTCTTGGCCCCCACATTTTGCACCTGTAATTCCTGACAAGAGACAAACCTTTATGTCTTTTCCTGTACAGGGATGCGTGTAACTCAAAATGTTTTCCTGCCGTGATGGAGAAGATGAGGCATCATCAAGACTAACACTACAATTTAACGCTCCAGAGAAGCAGTGTATATCATTACTCCCTTGGTAGCCTAGCACACTAATTAATATTTATTGCACCTGTCATGCCAGTAGCCACAGCCAATCCATTCCTGTGGCACTTCAATGGGAGACTGGACACCATATTTCTCCTTGGCAGACATGTTTGGGTCATCAGCAAAGACACAGAAGCCCCTTCCCCTAGAGCCATCGTAAACTCTCTCCTTTCTCTTGTGAAATGGAACCGTTCATGCTTTTGGTGTTAATTTTTATCCTTGCTGGGAAGGGCTGTAAAAAATCTCTACATAAGGAGAGATGGTGGTGGGTGGAGGAAGGATAAGAAACAGTGATATGTTCAAGGCTGGCTGTCCAACATATTAATTAGAGTGAGGACTATTGGAACCCACGACCTTTGCTTTTTATCAGACACCTCTATAAAGGTTACAACAATGGTGGATGTGGGGGTGAGATGACTGTAAATCCTCAGAAAGTTTAGTCAAAAGTGTCAGGCCATCTAAGAACAAACAAGTTATGAAAACTCTTTGGCTTAAAACTTTGTTCAGCTTTGTCAACAGATCTCCATTACCCACAGGTATCTGGCAATGGAATTAATTAAGTGAGAGTGAAATCGTAAATGAATTCTGATATTGCACCTACAGCAAGGAATTTGGCACACGGAGCGGAGAAGTTTCTATGGATGTTGTGAATCATTGTTTAGTGCATCCGAGTGAGCCCAGCACGGCTGTGGAACTGAATTTACTAAAAAATTTAATTAGGAGAACACGTAAACTGTTCTGCAGGAAAGTAGGGCACCAAATGCTGCTTTATTTGTTTTATTTCCCCCCTTTTCCTGCCCTTCTCATTCTATCAGGACTACCTGTGTCATTAGAAACTTCACGATCCAAACTGCCAAGCTTGTGTTTAAAAGGAAGGAAACACACAACCTTTTCACTGAGGATTATTTAGGCCATTGCATGTTTCCTTTGGAATAATTATTCTTTCCCTGAGGAGGGTCATATAATGATGATTATACCAAAGCCACAATAGCCTTAATAATAAAAGAGCCAGTATATTCTCACATAGTCCAATGCCCTAGGTACTAAGTACTCAACATACATTATCTCATTTAATTCTCACAACCTTCTGAGGCAGGAATCATGAGTGCCATTAAACAGATAAGAAATAGAGGGCGAGGTTTTGTAACCAATGTCACCCATATTGAGTGTGTGAAACTCTAAAGCTGTCTTCCTAATGGTTCCATTTCCTATGAGGTGTGGACTTCTTTGGAGAGGGCAATGTGGGGTGCCGTGAGAAGATTCCATGTGCATGAACTGTCAAGCTTCCGTACAATCTCCCTCTTGCTTCTGCTTGGGTCATTGTTTTGCCTTGGTAGTATGTTGCATGTCCTGAACCTTTATAATAATCCTAATTTATTTCTGCCTTCAGTGCCCCCTCATCTTTTCATCCAGCCTTTGATGGATCCCAGGATGTCTTCACGATTATTTGTTTGTGGTGAAAGCTGTATGGTTCTGGTTAGTCTTTAGTCCTTCCTATAACATTATCATAGCATTCCACATCTTTTGCCCTGACTGGTAGGCTTGACACATCTCCACTGGATTCCTGCAACGTCTTCCCCTCTCTTTTAGGGTGCATTATTACAGGATGCTCAACAATGACGACCTTCTGATGTGTTTGTGGGCTCACCAACGTTACAGACTTTGGAGGTCAGTTCAGTGCCATTTAAGCAAAAATAAGAATGACTTACATTTAGAGTTCAAAGTACAAGTCCTTAAAACTGGATCCATTACAGAGAAAACTGAGTCTAACATGTGTAAGATCATGTACCACAGACAGAACTTGCTAACACTAGGCTGGCCCGTCATGGGATGCCTCGACTTTAGTTTCCTCTTTGTAAGATGGCAGTGCTTGTTCCTCCTTCACAGCTTTGCTATAAAGATGAAATGAGATGAGATGACATATAAAACCATTAGCACAGGTGGCAGGCACTTGGTTAGCTCTCATTAGAAATTCGGCTTTTTTTTTTTTAAAGGGTGATCCTCATAACAGCAACCCCTGGCAATATGGTAGAAATGCAAATTCCTGGGCTTGCCCTTGCCTACAGAATCGGCAATTCTGGGTTGGCTCCTGGTCACTGGACATTTTACAAGCCCCCAGGTGACTGACTGGCTGCTGTCTGTGAATCTCTACTCTACATACCAGCATTTCCCCATGGGCAGGAATGACAGCTGCTGCACCTCCACCTCTGACCTCCCCTTTTAGCCTCTTCTGGGTAATGAGCATGGTGGCTAGCTCACTGTCTTTTTCTTCCTCACTCTGTGGCTCTGTGGTGGAGAATTTAGTTGACTGCACTCTATGGAGAGGGCTTTCTTCTGGAGGATTCTGTTCCAATACTGGCTCACCTGTTCTTGTGATGTCTCTTCCTACCCCATGCTGCTCTAGTGGAAACCAGGATCCTCAGGGTAGAGGCTAATTCTATGTTCTGTGGATTGTCTGCCTTACTTTTCACTCCTAGTGATTACTCCTAATAATAATAATTACTGAAAGCTTTACTTTGACTTGATTATGGCTTCATGATGAACAAAGAAAAAAAATCCCTTCTATTTTTCTTTCCTTTTCTGTGGCCTGCCAAACAATGATTACCATGTTAAATCAGTCACCGGTATAAAGCAGAGATTCTTATTTATGTCTTGGGTGTTTCTCAATATCCTCAGGAAGACATAAAATTGGTATTAAGCTCTTCACAGGGCCTTGTGTTCTATACAAGGATCAGCAGTGTCTCTCTTCTTCATTTGCCGTGCTTAATTCAACCCTGGAAGACTGCGGCACGCATCATTTCCTCCTCAGCTCTGTTTCACTGTTGAGTGAAGTGTTTTGAATTAATTTGGTTAAATTATTAATAGCTTATGATTGGAAAACATTTCAGCCTTGGAGTTTATGTTCGTCAGGCACTGTGCATTCACGTGACTGGCCTTGTGTGCGTGAATGGATCTGCTCCTAATGGCAAAATGTTGGCCCTGCTCTAGTCACACTGGAGTCTTGCAAAAGAGATACTTTAGTTTCAATGAAATCCAGTGATTGGAGTTAGAGCACTGGGTGGTCATTCGTTCAGCCCTCTGTGAGGCTATGATGACAGGTGTGAAGAGACAAGTCCTATCCCTATGGAGTGGATGGGCTAGGAAGATGGAAAGACATGAATGAAAGAATCATCAGGGTGATCATCCCACAACAACTGTGGGACCTGTCAGACCTGGGAGACAACTCTTACTCTACATAGGTGTGCAGAGCATAAACATGCAACGGAAGACTGGCCTTGTCTTTCCTGGTGTTTATCTGGAAGTGAGGAAGGAATATGATTAAACTCAGGCAAAGGGCAGGAAGGATGGGAAAGGACATTTCAGGTAGACGGTGTATGTGCAAATGTCCAGTGGCAGGAGGCAGTATGACATCTGGGAAGTAGGGTCAGAAGAAAGGTCTGTGTGGCTGGAAGTCAGGAAACTAAGGAGTCCTTGAGAAATGTAAAGCAGGGGAAGATGTGAATTGATTTGGTTTTGGAAAAATTTCTTTGGTTGTAGTGTCAGGGTGTAGGTTGTCAGGGGATCAGCATGTATGTGGATCGAATAGTTAGTAGGTTGTTTCAGAAAAGATAGTACAAAGAGGCTGGATTAGCTCAGAAGTTATGGAGATAGGAGAGAATGGATGAATGTAGACACAGTTATGACAAGGACTAGGAGTGGTGGCTCACATGTAATTCCAGCTATGTGGGAGACAGCAGTGGAGGAATTTATTTATTTATTTTGGAGCCAGCCTGTGAAAAAAGTTAGTGGGCCCTGTCTTTAGCAAACATGTTGGATGTGTTGGCACACCTCAATAATGGCAGCTACTCATGAGGAGGAGGTAGGAAAATCACTATCCAAGGCAAAAGCACAAGAATGCATTTACAAAACGAACTAAAGCAAAAAAGGGGCTGGAGGCATGGTTCAAGTCGTAAAGTACATACCTAGCAAGCATGAGGTTCTGAATGGAAACCTGAGTATTGCCAAAAGAGAGAGAAAGAGGGAGAAATAATTATGATAGAACAGGTGATCCTCTGGTTCTTGTATTATGGGCCATTACGAAACAGAGAGAACCAAGATTGCTGGAGAAGTTCATGTCTAGTCAGATAGGATAGGCTAGAGGTCAGGGGTCCCCCAGAATGGTAGATGTACATTTGAGCTTTCTTTGAACAACACAACCACAGACATGGATGAGAAAGTGAGACCTTAGAATCCAACTTTAAAGAACATCTGTTATTAATGTAGGGGAGAAGTCAAAGAAGGAATGGCCAGAAAGGAAAAAGAAAATCAGGACAGGGGTAGTTTCATTGAAACCAAGGGAAGAAAAGTGTCTTAAAAAAGTAGAATTGGTCAACAGTGTCAAACCATGCCTAAAGGCAAGGCCTGTGAAGGCCTCCTGGAGATGGAGAAACCTGCTGTTTGTCTTTTTTTTTTTTTTCAAATTTTTATTATCAAACTGATGTACAGAGAGGTTACAGTTTCATATGTTAGGCATTGGATACATTTCTTGTACTGTTTGTTACCTTGTCCCTCATACACCCCCCTCCTCCCCCTTTCTCTTTTCCCCCCTGAGGTGTTCAGTTCACTTACACCAAACAGTTTTGCAAGTATTGCTTTTGTAGTTGTTTGTCTTTTTTTACCCCGTGTCTCTTAATTTTGGTATTCCCTTTCAATTTCCTACTTCTAGTACCGTTATACACGGTTTCCAATATACTCAGATAAGATTACAGAGATAGTGTAGGTACAACCACAGGAAGGTGATACAAGAACATCATCAATAATAGAAGCTACAGATACAGATGGGACATTGAAAGTAGTTACAACTGTGATATAACAATCATTTCCATAACATGGAGTTAATTTCACTTAGCATCATCTTATGTGTTCATAAGGGTATAGCTGTTGGGCTCTTGTGATGCTCTGCTATGACTTGCCTAAACCTGTACTAATTATTCCCAATAAGGGAGACCATAGAGTTCATGTGTCTTTGGGTCTGGCTCACTTCACTTAGTATAATTTAGTATAAATTTTTCCAAGTCCTTCCATTTCCTTACAAATGGGGCAATGTCATTCTTTCTGATAGAGGCATAAAATTCCATTGTGTATATGTACCACATTTTCCTGATCCATTTGTCTACTGAGGGGCATCTGGGTTGGTTCCTGCTGTTTGTCTTATTTGACATTGGACTTCAGAGAAATGATGTGATCAAGTGCAATGATAGTCCTTGGAGAATGACCTACATCTGTACTGCTGAGATTCTACTTCCTCCTATATGTGTCCTCTTGGATTCTAGAGGGTGGAAGAGAACAGGTACCCTGAACAATGAATTACAATGAAGTTCACACAAGAGCAGACATGGAGGCCGCTGCCAGGCCACACATTCTGAGCTCCACACTTCAGAGCTTGAGTTCCATGAGAGAAATAGGAATCTAGTGTCCACATGAATAGGAAATGATATTCTGGAAGACATGCATTCAGGAAGATGCCAAAATGCCTAAGTTTTTTTAGTCTGCTACAGACAGCCCACATTGAGTATGTGATGTTTAATTTAGTTTTAATGTCACACAAGAAGATACATAGATGCACAGGGGTGGGAGTATTGCTGGGGAGAGTTCTTGGCCACAATAGGCACTCAATCAATATCAACACAAATAAATCAATATTGGTATGTATCCTCCCAGTGGAATGACCACCAGGAAAGATGGCAGCCTGAAATCTGTGGTCTACCAAGATGATTAGATGAACTGGGGTTGTTTAGTTGGAAGAAGAGAAGACGAGAGGGTTTCTACTACTTCAAGAACTCAATGGTAGGAAAAGGACAGTATCAGTTCTCTGAGATCCTACAAGTAAAATATTCATTGTATGACACATTGTATGACATGTACGGATGCCCTTCATTCAGAAATGTTTGAAAGGGAACATAGCTTGTTAGCACTGGAAATATTTAAACGCAATATTATGGAGGGGATTCAAGCATTGACTAGATAGATCAGTTAACCCATCAAAACCACTTACGACTCTAAGAGGCTCTGCTTACATGCTTTTACCTATTTTGTTACTTATTGCTTTAATTATACAAACTTATGTGGAACAGCATGATAATTTGCTACCTGAGTACAGAAGTAAAATCTGTTAATGTAGTCTATAGTCTGCCAATGTAGTCAATGAACACTTGGAATGCGAGCCAGGCCTGTACACACAGTAGCTTGTAGGAAAAACACTTGGCAATGTCCTTCTTTCTGTCTTTGTTTCTCTTTCTTTTCCTGGCTACTGCCAAGTGAATAGCTTCTTCTATCACATGCTCCTACTATGGAACTACTACCTTGCCATATGCCTCAAATGAATCAGGCCAACCAATCATGGGAGTCAGGCAGAAGGGTAGGGCTAACTCTTACATGGGCTCTGCATTAGCTTCAACAGCTAAGTCAACTAGAATATTAATATGGTGGACCTGTATCAGCTAGCATTCCATTCATCACTATGTTAATATGTATGCACCAGAGTTCATTACTAAAAACCAGTTAATTGTCTAAAGGTGAGTTGATTGAATGGCTGGTACTTAATAAAAATAATAAAGGCCCAAACCAAGAACTTATTAGAAGTTTCCACCTGGCACAACTGTAAAGAGGTAGAGGAGAAAGCATTTTTTTGTTTTCTTTACAAAATGACATACATTTAAAAGAAAGTATGCTGAAATTTGATGAGAGTTTCTGGGAAAATATTTAGACTATTTCGGCAGAGTCCCTTGACATTCTAAAGGGCTGTTAAGGCCTCTGAAACTTTTAATGCCTTCATATGTTCTGCAAATACTTTTGAAGTAAACACTAGGAATGAATAAATTGAATTTTAAAGTGAATTCTTCATTTTATTCACAGTTGTCACGCATTCTATTTCAAATACCACTCTGGCAGAAAAAGCTCTAATTTGAGAGAAACACCAGATAGTTCCACCTAATACAGCAAAATCAGCAGGACTGGAGGCTCTCCACAGCCTCCTCATTTGCTCCACTAATAAAGGCTCTACTTCTGGCTCAGGAAACACTCATCTTGCCAGAAGGCAGCAGGTCCTTTGCTGGGCACCAGTGACACAAGTTTGCAGGGCACAGAGACCCAGCCTTTGAAGGGCTCCCAGCCTGCAGCTGCTGAGAAAAGATTTATCTGATGTCTCATTCCGGGTTTAGAATGAATCTGAGGCTAAAAGAAGCAGGAACATCCTTTAATGAGTTACTTACCTTTGATTATGCATTTATTCTCTCTCTCTCCCCTCCCTCCGTCCCTCCTCCCTCCCTCCCTCCCTCCCTCCCTCCCTCCCTCCCTCCCTACTTCCCTCCCTCCCTTCCTCTTTCTTTCTCTCTCTCTCTCTTCTCCCCCTCCCCCCCTGTATCCTGGAACTGGAGCTTGAACTCAGGGTGTGGGCCCTTCCCTTACTATTTTTGCTCAAAGTTAATGCTTTGCCACTTGTGCTACACCTCTCTTTCTTGCATTTTGGTGGCTCATTGGAGAGAAGAGTCTCAAATATTCCTGTAATCCTCAGATGTCAACCTCCTGAGTAGTTAGGACTGCAGGCATGAACCATGGTTGCCTGGCGATTATATGTTTCTTGAACCTTACTCTTGAAGATATGGTCTTAGCCTGTGAATCCCATAGAACTTTAATCATCTTAGAGTAGGACTCATCCATATGACTTTTTAAAACCTGAATTATCTCTTTAAATACTCAGTCCCTGAACACATTAAGTACCTCCCTGGGCCACAATTTTCTAGACCTTAAAGTATTTTTTCTGTGCTTCGATGTGGCCCAGGGAGGTATTTGGTAGAGGGGAGGACATTTAATCAATTTTTCCTCTTCTGGACATTCCCTCTATGATTAAGAATATTTTAGGTGGACTGAACTTCAAAACTCATTTGATGACATCCTTTCTGCTAGTCATTTATAGTATCCATGTGTTCAGAGACTGAGTAAAAGATAATTCAAGTTAAAAAAAAGTCATATGGGTGTATTGTTTTTCGTAAAGTTGTCACATTGAGCAATTATACCAAATTCTCCTCTAGATTCTGTGACCAGCATCTCCTGGCCTCAAGTACTGTTTTAATCCACTACGGTAAAAAATTTATTTTCCATGCCACAGAGGAAGAGAGAGAAATCTACTCTTGGTTTGGAACTTGGATCTTGCAAATGACAGCTTATAAAAAGTGTTGATTGTCACACGGTTGGAGAACTTGCCTGAGGTGTAATGCTGACCCCTCACAGAAAGGTGAAAGTCTCCAAATGTGGCAAAAAATGCATGTTAGTGGGTGGAGTGGCCTGTTCCTGCCCATTTGCATTGGAGTGGTACTGAGTTAACTTCTTAAAAATCCCAAGCATTGCAACAATAACCACAGGAAAGTTCCCAAGGACAGGTGTCTACGAGGCACTAATAGGAGTGCAAATTAAAGAAATGACATAAAATTACATTTCTTTAAGGAGGCAAATAACATGCAGGAACATTAAATGATTTAATTATGCCTGAAAGAGCTTTTTAAAGCTAAAAATGTCATAAAAAGCAAAGTAGGTTAGAATATAAGTTGGAGAAAGCATCCATAAAGAAAAAGTCTCAAAAACAAAGTGTGCGAGGTCTATAATCACCCTCAGCCAAACTTAAGGAACCTTCCATTAATACCCATTTTGCTTTTTTCCCCACCTAGGACAAGGAATTGGAAGAATAGAACAGTAATTTTGTGCATTATTGAGGCTCTGCAATTTCTAGTGGAAAGAAGCACCCTTTGGGGTGTGGAGATGATTATATTTAACAATTCTCAAATATGCTAATGTATATTTAAACATATGCTGCTAAAATTAACCAATAGTCATTTTAGTTTCCTTAAAGTCACACACACATTTTTTTTTTTTCCAGTTCTGGGACTTGGACTTGGGGCCTGAGCACTGTCCCTGGCTTCTTTTTGCTCAAGGCTAACACTCTGCCACTTAAGCCACAGCACCACTTCTGGCCGTTTTCTGTATATGTGGTGCTGGAGAATTGAACCCAGGGCTTCATGTATACGAGGCAAGCACTCTTGACACTAGGCCATATACTGCCCTACATAAGAAATTGCAACCCCTCTGTACTTCACTTTGACAATAAAGGAAAAAAAATGCAAAAAAAAAAGTCACACACATTAAAAACGCCCACTATCAGAGCCAGTAAATTGTTGATATAGAAGCAAATATGCAACTATTTCCTGTCATTGATGCTTCAAGAACATCCAGCTGTCCTTCTGACTCCCTGGGGGTTTAGTTCCAGGACACTAACACCTGTGGTGCCCAAGTCCCTTATGTAAAATGATGTAGTATTTATATTTACATATGACCTATTCATGTCTTCTTGTATGCTTTAAATCATCATTAGGTTACCTACAATATCTAGTATAAAATTAATTCTATGTAGCTAATACTGCATTATTTAGGGGAAAACATGACAAAAAATTCTGTATGTGTTTAGATAGTCACAAGTTTTATTCCAGAATATTTTCAGTGCTTATGTGGTTGAATCTGTTGATGCAGAGCCTGTAGACATAGAAGGCTGATGGTATATATTTCAAGAAATGTTAGGAGCACACATGGTGGGAGACACCTGTAATTCCTGTTATGAAGGAGTTACAGATGGAAGAATGATGCTTTGAGGCCAACCCCAGACAAAATGTCCCTCCACAGAAAAATACAAGGAAAAGGGCTGGGAGCAAGGCTCCTTTGGTAGAGCAAGTGTGAGGCTCTGAGTTCAAAAGAAAACTTCAAAAAAGAAAATTTAGGGCTGGCAATGTGGGTTAGTGGTAGAATGCTTGCTTAGTATGCCGTGAAGCCCTGGGTTCCATTCCTCAGCACCACATACACAGAGAAGGCTGGATGTAGCACTGTGTCTCAAGTGGTAGAGTGCTAGCTTTGAGCAAAAGAAGCCCCAGGATTGGTACAAAAACAGAGAAAATTTTAAAAAGAAAAATTTCATGCATGTATATGGGTTGAGGTGTTCTTTATATGCCAATTATGCCATTCTGACTTCTTTAGCAGAAAGGTTCTAGGCCTCCTTACCCTCCCAAATGCTTTTTTAGCTAGACTAATGTTAAGAGTAGACTTGGGCTTCCTCAACCACCTCTTCATTGTCAGTCTTCAGTTGTAAGCTTTTGACAGAACACATGGCCCACATGGAAGGGAGGCCTTGTCCCCCGATTGAAGAGTTCCTGAGCCGGTGCAGATTTTCTTTTATGATGCCAATTACTACTGGAATTGTCTTTTTGCCATGTGAGGAATTAAAAATGCATGATTGGGATGCTGGAAAGCAAGTGGGTTTCTGGATCAAATCCCCTGGCCGCTGCCATTCTTCCAGTTGATCTTTCTGCCCTCCCTGTGTTGGCACCATCGACTCTCTTACCCACTGCTCACATCTCTTTCTGACAGATGGTTCTTTTTTTTTTTTTCCTAGTCAAGATCCAATCTGGTGATTTACTTTAATATGCTTTGGTCTAAAGAATACTCATGACAGACAGCTAGCCCCGTCTCCTGAAGCAAAAATTCTTCAAAGGCAAAGTAAAGTAGGCCCAGGCAATGGAGGCTGCGTTCCATTTTATGCACCCTATAAATCAGAATATTTGTTAACAACAATTAAAATGTAGTTTCCCCGGCAATCAACATTACAGGGAGAAACAAATCAAGTTTCATTTATTCTGTCAGAAACTGAGAGTGAGAGTTTCGTCTTATTATTTTGCAGATAATCTCTGAGGGGTAAACGAAGCGCCATTACATTCTTGATTTTAATTAAAACTCTGGGTACCTTTCAAGTTCCGTTAGGGAGATGTCCTGGGTCTGCTTAGCTAAGGTCTGCACTGCGAAGTTAATTTGACACATAACATATTTTTCATGAGGTAACTGTTGCAGGAAACTGTTGGTTCGGGGCAGCCTCTCTTGTGCCTGTGGGGCCCACGAAAAATAATGACTTCTTCTGAAGCAGCAACTTCGCCAGGAAACACATCTGCATAACGGTCCCTGAAGCCCTTCCAATAATGTCATTAAGCTGGGGGAAAAAAAAAAACACAAAGGAAAGAAGCACCCAAAAGATGCCGTTAAAATGTTTCATTACTCACTGTACACAGAACAACAATAGAACTGAGCCATGGAATCATTTTGAATCACAGTAACAATGAAACCATCCCCCAAACACCTGAAAGGTGATGGAGGAAGAGATTATGAGCTGTGCCTTGGGTGCCCTGGCCCAAGAGAGGGCTGTGCAAAGGGCTGTGTCCTTATTTCTGTCTGTGCTGATGGCCCTACTCTTGCACTAGCAGTCCAGATGCTCCACTCAGATTTCTTTTACATTTTTGTTATTGTTTGTTATTGCTTTTTAAAAGGTACTTGACAAGGGGTTGGTTGGCATATAATAATATAGTGATTTCTACTTGACCTCTTGTTTTTGTTTCCTTTTTTCCTGCATCCTAGCTGTAAAGCAGGTGAGAATTTGGTCACGCTATTTAATTTACAGGGGACATATTGTCTTGCCGTTCTATAATGTCCCAGGACTTTGCATATTGGCTGAAAGGTGCTTCAGCTGATTTCTGTGAAGTAATGGATCGAGAGCTGAGCTGGTTGGGGGTGGGTGTTGAATGTCAGCGGAAGGAGATTCTATGATCCCGACCATAAACCCATTCCCCATTTATTCTGGCTAGGATGTCCTCACAATGAAAGGAATGCACTTCCAGGACATTTCTTAAAATCATAGGAAACATCGGCTGCTAGTGGCCTTCGGAGACCATCAAATCCAATCAATGGATCTGCTAGTTCACAAATGATGGGAAAAGCGAGGTAGGCTGACCCTGACTGCAGGGCTCATAGCTGCCTTGCATGCTGCCATATATGTAACACATTTCTTGTGTGTAGTGCTGATCTTTGAGTTGACAGGAACATGGAGTTGGGGATAGCTTGTGTCCTTCAAGTAACCCCTCTCCCCCATTTCCTTATAACTCATAAGCCTACCTGGAATGCATATAATAAGTACACCATGAACTGACCACTTACCATCGTAGGGAATGACAATACTCTTCTGAAGAAGTAAATATTATAAACCCCTCATTTCAGATAAGGAAACTAAAAGTCAGTGAGTTCAAGCATTTGCCTAAAGTAATAATAACTCCTTGGGATGCAAAGCCCATGTTCAAGTTGAAGCCATACCCAAATCAATACTATGCAAAGGACCATGATGTACAAAAGAGTTCATTTTGTGGAGGTAAAGCTTAGAGAATTGAGAAATACTGGGTTATCACTGAGAGATGAACTGGAAAGTTAAGACTCTTCTAAGAGTGATGTGGCTGAGAGAGCAAAGCAATCTCTTATTCACTTCTCTATTTTCAATGCATACCTACCACAAGGTTCCAGAGCCAAGGATATCAATGATCATATGTCTGTAAAATAAAGAAGAGAAACCAGATTAATAGACTTCTAGTTCAGGCTAAGTCTAATACCCTAGACTTTGGTAGTCTGATTTATGACCTTCTCATTTGGCTGCCATTTTTCTAAGGGCTGTATTTGCAACTATAATATGTCTTTCTGAACTTTTCCAGGTTTCTGCAGATCAGTGTGTAGGGTTATCTATTGAAGACTTACTTCAAAATTTCAGGCTTATTTACAAGTGTGGAGGTGCATAGCAAAGTTCGTATTCTATGAGTTGGTGTTGGGCAGGGTAAAGAAGATAAGCAACCATGAAGAACCCTATTAGGCCAGTTTTCATTTGGGTCATATATATAAAAATCATTTGGAGCAGGTGCCATGGCTCATGCCTATAATCCTAGGTACTCAGGAGGCTGAGATCTGAGGATCATGGTTTGAAGCCAGCCCAGGCAGGAAAGTCCATAAGACTCAAAAAAAAAAAAAAAAAAAAAGCCAGAAGTGGTGCTGTGGTTCAAGTGGTAGAGTGCTAGCCTTGAGCACAAAGAGGCTCAGGGACAGTGTCTAGGCCCAGAGTTCAAGCTTCCTCCCCTCCAAAAATCATTTTTATACATTTGAGGTGCATACCTGGGTAAGCTTTCACAGGAAGATTTTTCTCAATGGAGAACACAGAATCAGGTACTAAGTTAGGTAGGTTGGTCAGTGACAGGATGGTTTTATAGAACACAAGGCTGGGATTCCGAGGGTACTCAGCAATTCTGGGACTGTTGCAAAGGCCTCATTCCTTTTAGAGACCCTCCCTTTCCCCTTCGGATTTACTAACTCCAGGACATCAAATGGCCTGAAAAAATTTAACAGAGTTCCCCACCCCCTCAATCTCTTTCTGAGGCTCAGTTTCTACATTTGTAAAATGCGTGTGACAAAGTCTTTCTTCAATGCTGTAAGAACTAAATGCAACAATCAAAATTTTAAAAGCCTACTTACATTTCTAAATTATATCTCTAGATCTATCTATCTGTCTATCTATCTATCTATCTATCTCAGTCATCTATCTAACCATCTTATTATGTAATCCTCAGAAAACCCTGTAAAGGGAAATCATCTCCCTTTAATGGGACAATTAGCAGAAGATCATGTGCTAAGTTAGCTCTGTGAGCCACTCCTTCCTCCTGCTCCCTCCCCCCAACTTCCCTTACTCCCCAAGCCATCTGGCCTAGAAGTATACAAGGCTTCTTTAGGCTCACACTGCAGTGTTAGACCTGCAAAGTCAAGAAGTATGAGAAAAGCACACAACTAGTAATGCTGCCTTATGCCCTTATGTTCTCCAGTGAGGCTCATGTTCTCCGGAGGTAGTGACAAAGGCCCCTATGGGGAGCATGTCTACTGCCTGCTGAGCCTCTGTTGGCATTCGATGACTTGCCTGATAACTTACTTTCCCATCCTGGCACGTGGAGAAACCCAGCGTGACTGTTAGGGCAGAGGTTGTAAAATAGATTAAAAAACACCCTCGGCAGACTTAGTGTGTCAGATAGCCTTTATGCATGATATCTCTGTCCTCAATATAGTACTGGGTTGGGTTTGAAAGATTCCCTAGTTTCTTGCTACATGCAATTCAGACTTGCCATTTAACCTCTGCAGTGTTAATCTGTGGAGCCGCAGGATGCCTTCAGCCACAAGAGTATAAATCTCTGAAGGTCAAAACCCACATTATCATTACTCTAGATCCCTCTAGCAGCATCTCTTCCCCTTTCCTCACTGGCTCCTTGGTTCCTATCACTTCAAATCCCCGGAAGAAGTGGAACATACAGTCACTGAGGGGAAAAAAAAAAAGTATCATTGCAAAGGTCAAAGCAGTAAAGTCCAATTCAACAGAATCTAAGAAGGATTACAATTCTGATCCCCTGGTCTGTTCACAAGCATCATCTTGGGGGTGCAGGGGTGGGGCGGGGGAAGCAGTGTACCGTCAATCCACTCTGGTAGCGAGGGCAAGGAGGATGCTGGGAAATCTACCAAGGACATGCTGTGAGTAGTGAAGGCAGCAGCTCTGGCAGAGTTTCTGTGTCGCAGTCCAGCATTAGCACAAAGTCTGGCAGTCACTAACAAGCTGCTTTGAAATGACTTCTTTGTGCTTTGGAAAGAAGTTCACCAGCCTGGGATGCCATCTACCATGCAGAACAGAAATGATAAAGTAGTACTGCCTAACAACAAGTTATGGAAGATGGGAAAACGGAAAGTTCAACCCATGCCACTAATCGTCCTCTGTGCTATGGGCTGAAATTTATAAATAAACTACCATAGCTCTTGGGGAGCATGTTGGCTGTATCTACATTTTAATTTTTTTTTGTTACTGGGGAAAATAACACCTTCTGTATGTTCTGGGGGTATCCCTTATCTTTGTAAGAAGCAAGGAGAACTTTATTAGGAAAGGAATCATGGAAAGAATAGAGGACATTGCCTTTGTACCAAGAATCGCCAATTCGAATAAAATTTGAGGTGTGAAGCCAACGAGAATTATGCCACCCAAGGCTGAGAGCTCCTGAAGAAAGAAGGGAGGTGGGGCATGAAACTCAGGAATGCAAAAAACGTGGGGATGATAGATGGGAGAAGAAATTCTTTGTATCCTCTAATTTTCACAGTCTGAAGTCTGAAAGAAAATTGAGGTGTGTGAGGAATGTGTCAGAAAAGTTTTAGCAAGAAAGGAGAAAGTTCCAAGCAGACAGACTGATAATGATCGGAGCTCATTATTCAGGCTCTTGGTACTCAAATTGAGGACTTTGGGCCAGCCACAAGCTGCTTCACACGGGAGATTGTTAGAAAAATAAACTCCACAGAATCAGAATCTTCATTTTGAACAAAAATCTCCAGGTAACTTCATATACATTAAAGATCAAAAAGTGCTGATACAGCTTTGTGTAGTATCTTTGGAGTTTTTCTTTGTTGTTGTTTTTTCCACCCATTTCTCCCACTACTTATTTACCAAAACCACTGCCGTAAATTTGCAGAGAATGAAAGTCCATGCTCTCTGGCAAATATTTTTCTTGAAAAGCAGGCTGAGGTTATCTAATGATGTTTTCCCTCAACCTTCCCCCCTAGGATAGCACACCATGTGTTAGTACGGCTGGATGTAAATAGAAGTGGCATTGTCAAAAACTGCAGAGGCCCTGCCAAGCGGCAGCAGTGCCATCTGCTGATCTCCATTCACTGAACAAAAGACTAGTTAGGCTACTTGTGACTGGAAGGGCGGCAATAGTTAGGTGGAAAGAACGGACTTGGGGAAAGTGGATCTTTCCAAATCATAAAATGCAAATACAAATAATCAAATGAAGTGTCAGGAAAAAGCTAGGTACTGGGAGCTCATGTTTGTCATCCTAGCTACTCAGGAGGCTGAGATCTGAGGATTGTGATTCAAAGCCTAGGCAGGAAAGTAGTGAGACTCTTATTTCCAATGAGCTACTAAAAGGCTGGAAGTAGAACTGTGGCTTATAGAGTGATAGCTTTGAACCAAAAAACGAAAACAAAAACAAGCCAGAGACAGTTCCCAGGCCCTGAGTTCAAGCTCCAGAACCAGTACACACACACATACATACACACATACAAACACACACACATATACATACAGACACACAAACACACACATATACATACACATACAGACACACAAAAGAATGAAATTATTCTTGTTGTAATGTAGCAAAATTCAAAGTCAAATTCAGTAGCAGTTCTATATGGCATTTCTGCTTCCAGGGTTGCTCCAATAGAGGATCCAAATTACTTTCTTCTATCATAAGCAGTGTTTCTAAGCTCTGAAATTGTGCTAACCATACAAAGAATTACTCTGTGAATAGCAAATGGCTGACAGCAAAAATTTCAGAGACTCTTTGTTGTCTACCAGCTTTTTTTTTTTTTAAATCTGTCGGAACTTGCTACTTCAGATGAAAGGAAATATAGTCAAATAATCCATACCACCATATATGGTATTCATGTAAATCTCTTTGGCCTAGTGGATTTTCTTGTTCCTAAAAACTTGAACTCAGAATAGCATTTAGGTGTTTAGTGTAAAAAACCATCCCCAGGGTAGTGTGTGTGTGTGTGTGTGTGTGTGTGAGAGAGAGAGAGAGAGAGAGAGGAGAGAATATAAAATAGACTGGTGAGAAAAGTGACTAGGAAAAGGTGAAAAATGAGGCAGAAAGAAAGGAAAATGAACTGCTGTAAATACTTGAGCTAGCCTTTGTTTACTTACTTTCCAAATACTTATCAAAGGTACTCTTCTAGCACCCTGCTCGGCAGATGACTTTAGTAAGACATAGAGAATATGGCCATACTCCCATTGCCATGATAGTTCACTGAGCAGCCACGAGGACCATCTACTAAATAATGACCATAGTGCAGAATGTAGTGCATATACATAGTACAGATGTACCCTATGTTTAGGTCTCTGCAGAATGCCACAGAAATAAGGCACAGCGAGGCCCTTTAAGGGGCTGTCAGGCCACCTGGAACTTGTGTCATTGGTCCCTTTTTCTCCATTCTTCTTTGCTTCCTAGCAACCATTTCCTTTTTATTCTAATATAGCACCTTTTAAAAGTTTGGGTAACTACGGTTTACTTGTTATGTGTGGATGCAGAGGGACTGTTCATCAAAGCTCCCCACTTTTCAATGGAAAGAGGGTGCACAAGTCAAGGCACAGTCAAATGGATATTCTCTCTTTTGAACTTGGACCCTGAGAAAATTAAATGCTGATTTATCCTGAGGGATGATTGGCCTATGCAAGTTGGTTCTCCAGTATAGGAAATGGACTCACAGAGATACCCTGGTTTCTGGCTTTTTTTTTCCCCAGCCAAATACTTCATTTGGTAGGCCCTCGTATCTTTAAAATCAACTTTCTGCTTAAGGCATAGTTTCTGCTTACTGAAACCAAAGGATTTTTTTCATGGGATGGAGAAACTAGAAGCAGAAGTAGAAACGATATAGGGGTATCACAAAGGAAACTCTACAGTGGTTCTCTCCTTATCCTTGAGATAGATTCCAAGACTTTCAGTGTGTGCCTGAAGCCATGGAAAGTACCGACCCTACATTCAAGCACTGTGGTGCTGTCACAGCCTGTCTGATAATTACAAAGGCCACAAAGGGACTGGCAAGCAGGCAATGTAGACAGCATGGATGATTCATCCCGATGGGAGGGAAGGAGACAGTGTGAGATTTCATCATGCTGATGAGAGTAGCACATAGTGTGCCATTTCTGAATAGTTCATTTCTGAAATTTTGTATTTAATATTTCCAGACAACAGTTAATAATGGGAAAACTGAAATGGTAGAAGGGAAAATTACAGATGAGAGAAAAAAGAAACTGGGTGAAAATGAGAGAAGAGGTGACACTGTTCAAAAAGCAATGTACTCATTATAATGTACTCAGTGTAACTCATCTGTACATCACTGTTACAATAATTTTTTAAAAAAGACTTAGAGATCAAGAAAACTGTAGTAATACAGAGATAGATGGATGGATGGATGGACAGAGAGACCAACAGACAACCTTCAGGAAGAGGTGCTCATCTAGAGATGACCTAATGGCTGCAGAGAGCTTTTCAGCTGTGAGAGTTGGCTCTGCAATTATCACTACTAAAGTCCTGTGGCTTTTTCCTTGTAGTGTTTCAGAGGTCCAGGGACTTGAAGGGAGAAGAATCTTAATGGGATTATTCAAGAAAAATAAGTAAAGGAGAAGAAAAAGATGGAGGTAATGAGATAGACAATGTTTGCATTTTTAAGTTTTGCTTCCACAGCTCAGTTGTGGAGCTGTGTAGGTAAAAGGTTCTCCTTTAGCACCACACATTGTGCTCACTGTGAAGGACATTTTCGGGAGGATGGAAGAATCTTACAGCCTGTAGCTTCTGGGTGATGGCTCACCTGTGAAAGGCTAAAAAAAAAAAAAAAAAGAACAACCCAAAACAAAAACCCCACAATCATTTTCAAGACCTTTCAGCCAGTAAATAACATTTCATACTGAGAGATTTCAATCACCCAAGGGCATCTGTCTTGATAACTCTATTTGTGGATAGTAAAATTATCAATGTTTATCAGGGGGTGAAATATTGGCAAGTCCATTCTGTATCTTATTATCTGAAAAAATTCTATTTTTCAAGTAAAAATGTCTGACAAGCAAACCGTATATAATGACATATATCAGTATCTCACCATACAATCTCCGTTTCTAGGCAATTTAAATCAGATTTGAGCCGGGAACATGGGGACACCGATGAGAATGTTAGTATTTTAAAACAACAAGCTGTACTTCATCTCTCCAAAGATGCCAGTTTAATAGTTTAACTAGCCAAGACCATTGTCCCAAGTTAATATGCTGCGCTCTGTGTGCATGCTTACAAATATCCCACGATTGAGAAGATGCATTGTTTGGCCCACACACCACCTCTTGACATCCTTCTTTCTTTCTTTGTCTCCCACGCAGATAAAGCCCAGTTGTCCCAATGATCTGATGTTCCTGAGGAATGTCATGCCTGAGATTGAATGGGTGGCCATTTCCCATGTTTCTTCTCTCCTCTAAACTATGTTAGCTAAGAAAGTTGCTAATATTTGTCATAGCGAGAATATGGAACCAACCCAGATGCCCCTCAGTAGACGAATGGATCAGGAAAATGTGGTACATATACACAATGGAATTTTATGCCTCTATCAGAAAGAATGACATTGCCCCATTTGTAAGGAAATGGAAGGACTTGGAAAAAATTATACTAAGTGAAGTGAGCCAGACCCAAAGAAACATGGACTCTATGGTCTTCCTTATTGGGAATAATTAGCACAGGTTTAGGCAAGTCACAACAGAGGATCACAAGAGCCCAATAGCTATACCCTTATGATCACATAAGATGATGCTAAGTGAAATGAACTCCATTTTATGAAAATGATTGTTATATGAGAGTTGTAACTACTTTCAACATCCCATGTGTATCTGTAGTTTCTACTATTAATGATGTTCGTGTATCACCTTCTTGTGATTGTATCTACACTATCTCTGTAATCTGATCTGAGTGTATGGGAAACAGTGTGTACTGGTATTAGAATTAGGAAATTCAAAGGGAATACCAAAATTGAGAGACAAAGGGTAAAATACGAGAAACAACAACAAAAGCAATACTTGCAAAACTGTTTGGTGTAAGTGAACTGAACACCTCAGGGGGGGAAGGGAAAGGGGGAGGGAGGAGGAGGGGTATGAGGGACAAGGTAACAAACAGTACAAGAAATGTATCCAATGCCTAACATATGAAACTGTAACCTCTCTGTACATCAGTTTTATAATAAAAATTAAAAAAAAAGAAAGTTGCTAATTAGGAGCCAGACTATGAAAAGGTTGAACTCATTTTAGTTCTTCTTAGAAAGGTAGCCTTAGGTGCCTAATAAACACTGCTAGCTGCTCTTGGCAAAATTAGGTGGGAAAAGTAGCTTGAATGATTAGGAAGGAAGTATCGACAGACTTTGTGTATATTGGGTAGCACAGTAGTGACTTCATCTTTTGGAAAGTTTAAGGATAGTTTTAGATGTAGGGATGGTTAGGCATTATCTATCCTCTTGAGGGGAAAGTAGACATTTAAATGCTCTTGTGCCAACTTGGATCATAGGAAGAGGGGGTGGGGGGAAGCTGGCTATTAGAGTTATGACCAGGGAGCATGAAGAGAAGGAGAGCACAGGGTCTAGGTATGAGCTCATGTGGAAGGGACACAGTGGATTGTGGGACTGTAATGGATGAAAGTTCACGTCCATGTTGGGTAATGGGGATGAACACTGGCATGAGGCTGTGGTGACTGTGGAGTCTTCTGTGGAAAGAGAAGCAGTTTGCCACTGGAAATCCTTAGGAGTTCCTAAAAAATTGTCGGGGTCACTTTGACAGAAGAATGCTGACTATTCTGCCTATATGGGGAAGGGGGAGTTACCTCAACTTATTATTTGCAACCAGGAAAGAGATGTGATTTTACTTGTACTATTATATTTTCCAGAGCATTTCTTTACCAGTGACATTTAACATTTAGAAGCTATATTTCTACTTATAATTTGCATGTTCTTTTGGACAAATGGAAACTTTTTATATATTTATGGTAACTATTATAGTTTATATACATTTCAGTCATTTCATAAAAATTGTCTCCTATACAGTGATTAAGCTATGATTGTGTAGTTAGGTTAAGAGTTGGGATCTAGCTAGGCACTGGTGGCTCATACCTGTAATTGTGGCTACTTAGAAGACTGAAATCTGAGGACCATGGTTTAAAGCCAGCCCAGGGAGGGAAAGTCCATGAGACTTTTTAATCTCCAATTAACTGCAAAAAAAAGAGAGCTGAAAATGGAGTTGTGGCTCAGATGGTAGAGTGCTAGCCCTGAGCACAAAAGCTCAGGATTTGCACCCAGGCCCTGAGTTTAAGCCCCAGGACTGGCCCCCCAAAACCCCAAGAAAACAAAAAAGTTGGGGTCTATCATTTGACTAGTGACTAACACAGTACTGACAAGGGAGGAAATTTAATTTTTGCAGATGCTATATTTTTATCAATGACACATCATTGATTGGGTGACTGATTTATCCATTCATTGATCTAAACAATTTAGTAAACAAGTAGCATACATCAAATACTGCATAGCATGCTGGGGTTTCAAATATAAAGAAGATATACTGTCTTAAAAAGTTTATGTAATTATTCAGATAAAGAGTCATATAAATAGAAAAATAACATTGCTATTGAGGTCAGAGCCTTTGTAGAGGTATGTTTAATGTCCCACAGGAAGAAATAAACTCAAGAATGAAACTGAAGATGATGGAAAAGAGTTCATAGGGGAGATGAAAATTCACTTTAGCTGTTTTTCTTTTTCCTTCTAGAAGATGAATCATTTAGCAGATGTATAAAGAAAAGGGCAAACCAGATCAGACTAAGGGAGGAAGATAATGTGTATAAAATGACTGTGAGGCTAGATCCTGACAGTCAGTGGACTGATCTTATGTGAAGTCAAAGATTTTATCTATTAGAAGCAATGGCAGGCCAACATTCTGAGGCAATGATTGGCCCAGGGCATCTAGCACCTAGAGTGAGAACCAAAATGTCTAACCTAGGAAGGAATAGAAGAAGGTCTTTCTCTGTTGTTGTAGCAGGCATCATGTTCAGAGTAAGTAGGCAAGGAAAGATGTATTCCTGGAAGTTTCCAAATGCGCACTGATGTGTGGAGTCACTAACTACAATAAATAGTTAGTTCAATAAGCAGTACTTATGGGCATTGTTGAAGGGATCCACCTGAACTGGAAATACAAAACCAACTGACCTAATTGAATGTTGGGAGTCGAGATTCTGTTGTCCGGAGTGGACAGACCTGATGAGTGACATACATACTTTCAAAGGTATTTGGGACTAGTAAAGGACATGGATGGGAAACAGCAAGCCACGTATGTCATGCTGAGGAAACTAAACTTTATTTTTTATTTCATTCCCTCCCCCCAAAAAATTGTGCTCAGTGTCTGTGGGAAGTGTATATCCATTAGGATTGCATTCAGATTCACACAGCAGAAAACCTTAGACCAAAAAAGCTTAAATGAAAAACGTTTCATTTTTCTTATGGGAAGTTCAGGGCTGCTTCCTGATTTGATGATGCCATTCAGGGAAACAGGCTCCTCCTATCTTCCTGCTCTTGCTTTCTCATTTAGTGGGTTATGGCTTCTGTCTTTATTCAAGGCAGGAGGAGGTGAGGCAGAAAGGCATCAGGGTAGAATTCTCTCCGACGTCTTCCCATAAACACACCTGGAAAGTTTGGAAATGGGTATTTTTATTTTTCTTCCTCTATTAGAGGAGGTTGACATGGATGAGTGAGACAACCTACAAAATTAGACTTGATTGCCCTTGAGGAGTCTCAAATTAAGCAGTTTTGGAAATGCTTGCTTCTTCTTGGAGATGTACCACACAGAGTAGAGCACCAAAGGCTCTTAGAAATCTTGCAGCCAAGAAACCTGTTGCAAGGTGTATAAACCAACCTTACCCTAAATTATTTAATGATAGGACCTTTTCTCAGGAAAACACTTTCTAACCATGTAATTTGCGAATTATGGAAGAGTTTTGTACCTTAGTCAATCTAAAGGGAATGTGTGGAGTGATGACATAAAGTAAAGCTGAAGATGGGAAAGGATGTTGGAAAGGAGGCTACTACTGAATGCTACTTCAATAGAAGAGAAAATTTAGGCTTGGTCTGCAAGTGAAAAGGAAGAGTAAGAAGAGGAGGGAGATTCAGATGATGAATTAATATTCCCAAGGGAGAACAAAATGGAATTTGTAGGCACTGGAGAGTAAAAAAAACAGGAGGAGGTAACAAATTGTACAAAAATGTACCCACTTCCTTACGTATGAAACTGTAACCCCCCTGTACATCACTCTGACAATAAATAAGTAATAATTACAAAAAGAATGGCTGAAGTTTCTAACTTGTGCTAGCTAACAGGAGAAAGCTAGGGCCCTAAATGATATGAAAAATTAAAAGGAGAAACCAATTTTGGAAAAGAAACGGTTTTAGAAACAGAGGAGTTTGGTTTTGTTTTTTGTTTTTAGTTTTTGCTTTGTTGAATTTGGGATGGCTATTCAAATAGAATTGACACCAATAATACTACAGAGAAAGTAGATTGAAATAAAATTAATAAGACTGATTTCATTTAAGAATTGGAAGACTATACCAGTTCATTTCTCTTTTCTTATTATAGTAGTAATTTTCCTTTTCTTATTATCTTTATGTAGTTGTACAAAGGAGTTTTAATTCTCCAGGTCAGTTCATGAGTACAATGCATCTTAGTCAATGAGCAAATAGAGTTTGAGGCTCAGAGTCCAAGACCTAGTATTGGTGCATGCGAGTGTGCATGTGGACATGCACACAAACACACGTACATGCACACACACAGAGTTTATGAGAAGGAACAACTATACTATGCTTAATTGTTTTGATATTTATTCACCCCTGCATTTGCATTTACTTTGTTGAGGGAGAGTTTACTAGGGTTGTGCTGGGTAACAGGTTACCGTGTGAGGAGATGAAAAAGACAAGAATTTGTGATCTACAATAAGCTTAATACAGGCACATAACATAAGACTTAACATGCTCTAAATCATCAAAGTGAAGAAGGGAAGATGATACAGTTGGTCTTTGAATTGAGTATTGATTAATAGGCAGCAGCCCAATAAGTTAAAAATAGGGGCATAAAGGCATCCAGAGGCATGATTTTACTAACTTTTTGACTCTAACTAAATGCTTACAATTTTATTTAATCTTCCTAAATTAGGTAGTTAATGTCACTCCTAAGAGTATTAAGCTCCAGCAGGATGAGTATATTTTCTGTTCTGTCCACTGCTATATCCCTACCCCTTAGAATAGGCCCTAAAAAGTAGCTGTTCAAAATGTTTGTTGTTGCAGAGGGCTGGTGGCTCACGCCTGCAATCCTACCTACTCAGGAGGCTGAGGTCTGAGGGTTGTGGTTTGAAGTCAGCCTGGGAAGGAAAGTCCTTGAGACACTCATCTCCAATAAACTACTCAGAAAAAGCCAGAGTGGCACTGTGGCTCAAGTCGAGCAAAAGAAGCTCAGGGACAGTGCCGAGGCCCCGAGTTCAAGGCCCAGGACTGGCAAACAACAACAAACCCCACAAAACTTTTGTTGTTGAAAGAAGGAATTAAGTACTAAGTGAACAAAATGCCTGCCCTTGGTTCTATACTTTTTGTTACACATTCATGATTTGTGTTTTGGAGGACATGCGCAAGTTCTTGTTTCTTTTTAGTGAAGTTGACATGTTATGAAAAATTAAAAAATGCAGCCTGTGAAAAATTAAAAAATGCAGCCTGTGAATTTCTATTATTCTTATGAGTTTCCAGGAAAAATTTAGTTTTGATTTCTCTTTTCCATTCTTGCATGAAAGGAAGCCACCATATGTGTCTTGGTCACCACTGTATTACCTATGACAAATGGTGCTTTGACCCACTAATAACTGTAGAATGAGTGAAGGAAGACATGAATAAAATAAAAATTAACAAATAGAAAGATCATCGCTTGAGAAAAACTCTTTATGCTGATCAGCACACTTAATTCAATTTTCTAACATGCTAGAATAGCTATGGGAGGTGGTATTTTTAATTTCCAAAAGTTGGAAGAACTAATCAGAAACCTGTCAAAAGCACTATCCAGTATCCCAATTGATTCGTGGGAAGCAGCTGCAGAGTCTGAATATCTTTATAATATATGCTAATACATTTTGTTTACTCAAAAGAAGCAAGCTCATTCAAGCAGTTGGATGGCCCAATGGTTACCTTCTTTTTGTTGCTGTCTTAAAAAAACTGGAACAGTATAACCTACAAAGGGTGGTTCTTTGTTGTATTCTAGAGAAAAAATATTCTGTTTTATAATAACCTTGTTTTACGTGGGAAAAATGCAAGAGATTTTGTTATTTCTACATATATATTCATACCCCATAGTGTTAGACGTGTGTGTGTGTGTGTTTGTGTGCGTGTGTGCATGCACACATATGTATTCCTTGGAACTGTTCTTGAGTTGAGGATTAGAACACTGTCTCATAGTCATGTCTTCCTTGTGACAGAGTCCAGAGATGGCTAAGAGACTTACTAAATTTTAATCAGTGCATCTGAACTATTTTTATTTCATTCAAAATAAAAAGAACTTTCAATTTTAATGTTATAAAGTTATCCTTACACAAAACTTGAGCAGTATAGTAAAAAATAGTACGATATGCAGTAGTTTACTCCTTAAAAAATGTGTGTGTGAGTGTCCAGTCCTTTATATACTTTTGACCAGGCAGATTACTGTATGGTCAACTGAAGTCTTCTTTAGACATTAAGACAAATAATTCTTAAAAGCACAATGAAGTTATTGGCTGAGACAACAGCTCCCAAAAGCCTATAACTTCTTGGGGGCTTGTTTACTTCTTTTGGCTATTCTAAAATGCTAGAAAATAGGATTAAGGGTGTTGATCAGCATCAAAAGATTTTTTTAAAGTGATATTTGTTAATTTTTATTTTACTTTCTTGTTTCTCCATTCATTCCACAATTATTTGTGGGTCAAAGCACCATTTGTCATAGCTTTTCTTCACTATCCTTCAATAATATGCATGTAACAGCTGGCCAGGCACCAGTGACTCACGCCTATAATCCTACCTACTTAAGGAGGTTAGATCTGGAGGTTACAGTTTGAATCCAGCACAGGCAGAAAAGTCTGTTAGACACCAGCCTCAAAATAACCACTGAAAAGCAGAACTGCAGGTGTGGCCAAGATGGTAGAATGCTAGTTAAGGCAAGAGGCAGAACACGTGAGAAATGGTTAATAAAGTTAATGCAGGTGAGCACAGTGGGCTCTTTTCCTCTATCATGTGCACTGTGCATGTCTTGAGTAGTGAGTGAGGGGGTTAGGAAATGACTGAAACAAGGGTGCTCTTGGTGCTCTGGTTTGGAATTCTAGTTCTTCACTTCCATACAACTGACAGCTGTTTTCAACTCTTCGATCATTGGGAAGCCCAAAGCTTAGCTCAGCCTCTCTAATTGGAGAAGCTTATTGGTTGACAGATAGGATTGCAGTTATAGGATTTAAATCATCATTATCACCAAGAACATGACATCATAGTGTTACAAAGTATTTGTGCGTATTTTTAAAAAAGAAGTTCCATGTTAAAATATCTTGTCTTGAAAAAGATGTAACAATAACGAGTGGTGAGAAACTGGGCTACATGTTGATAATCAATCATTCATGGACTGATACTCTCAGAAGTGCAGGTGACCTCACCCTGTTTCTCTGTTTGCCTTTGTGCTTTAATCACTTTCCCACACTTCACAACCAGTCTCAATCTTACTGATATCTACCTTTGCCACATCCTCTCATTTCCAAGTGTTACTAGTGATATTCACTGTCCTTTCAAGATCACTTTTTCATCCTCCCATGTGGCTTGTTGCTTGAAAACAGTTTTATTTTCGAATACTCAACTCTCACTGCAGATGCTCTTTAGAAATGAGAGCACCAAGGATTCATTTGCTAAAGGTTTTTGATATTAGAGTATCAATAAGAAATAGATGGTATGCTGAAGTGCAAGTAATTTTAGGGGAAATTTAATTTCTGTCAAGGGATGAGAAGGTGTGGAAACCATAGTGATAATGTGGTAATCAAGGCTATTAGCTGTGACTCTGTTAGGACATGATTTGAGGGTCTGGTTTGAAGAGATCCAGGAAAAAGGGTAATTATTGGTTTTTGCTCAAGAAGGATCCCCACATTCACGGAATGAGGGACAATTAGCTGACCTTGTTCCCCTTCCCTCTATGTTCCATGGTCCCTGTCAGGACACCCCACTAACTGCCTAAATGAGAAGCTAGAAGATACACGATAAGATCCATTGCTGGAGAGGAGGTATGACATTCTCCCAGGCAAAGAACAGAGTGGGGGAGGATGCAGAACACATTTGAAGAGATTTAGTAGTGTAGTAAAAATACTTGGCACAAGACCTGTTTTTGGACTTCACTGCTGAACACCTGTTCTTAGTACAAAACTCACTGGTAGAAAGACACCCTTTCCATCTTCCCACCCACCGGAAACACCTGGATGACTATCATTGTACATCCTTGGCCTTCAGCTCGCCCCTCATTTGTCTTTTCTCTTCTCTCTTCCATCTCCTTTTGAAATGGATTTCTTTAATTAGACTCAAAATGAAAACCTTTTACTGAATATCTCCTTTCAAGTAGCTAAATAAATAAAAAGAACTGTAGGGATGGAATACATTCCACTTACCATATCTTCTCACTGGATATGCTTTCTGTTTGAATTATGCCTGTTGTTCTTATTACCTTGAGTGTTCCCCATCCAGGTTCAGTACCATTTCTGAGACTATATTCAGGAGTTGGTGTTCTCTAGAAGGTAATGGGAAACAAATGAATCTTCAAGTATGTAATAAAGAGCTATTTAAAAATGTGAGCTCCAAGTGTCCTTCTAAAGCCATTTAGGATGACAGCATGTTAAAAGGAACACAGACTACCCACAGTCTGTAGGTTAAAGTACTCTGTCCCTATAATTGTTTACAATATCTTTAATACAGAAACCCACCTAGGAAATGGCCAACATATGCAATAGCTATGAAACATTTCCAGCCTTATCTCGCACTCATATGAATTCCCAATAGAATGATGGCTTTCTTTTTTCCCTGGAAGTCCCCAAATTGGTAAGAAAAAAGTACTGTCCTTTTATATCTGAAAGGAAACCAGGACTGCTTCTAGGGCTTTTCTAGACAGAGATGAAGTCAATAAGAAAAAAAAAAGTTTGGTAGGGACACTAGGTTTTGTTTGGACAATGCCAACTTGAACAACTATACAAAGAGGGGAGAGGGAAATGGCATTGAAAAAATAACAAATGGATAGTATTGGAGCTGGAGTCAGCTTTGTGGCTAAACAGAAGATGATGGTGGGCTTGGTGCTCAGGGGGAACGCAAGGCCATGCGGTCACTTTTCAGACTTGTAACCCTTTCCATTAGGAGGGAGGGAGCAGGGCCTTGGAAGCAGGTGGGACTGCCATTCTTGATTCTCGTTTCTAATTATATGAAGTGTGGAAAAGGGATATTGGAAATAGAGACCCAGCTGTGCCCAGTGACAGTTCAAACACAATGAGGACAAAGAACTCCAGACGCAAAAGGGAAGCTGTTTTAATCTCAGGTGTCTGCACTCTTCTCTCCTTATATAAAAGAGAGCCTGAAGCAATAATGAAAGAGAAATAATAAAATGACTGGGTCCTCCTCTTGTAGTTCCTTCTGGTACCAAACGTTGAATCAATCAAGCAAGGGAAGGAAGCCCATGACAAAGCGAGCAAGATGGAGTAGGTGACTTGTTGGTTGCAGAATGTAGAGGGTGTAGGTGCAGCAAATTAGACCAACACCTTTTTCTTGCATGATAGAAAGGCAATGATTTAAAGGTAGATGCTATGTTACCCAGGGGAAATAAAGTAGGAAGGCACCGTGTTTACCTCGAGATGAGGTAAGCACTTACTTCTTTCTCTTCTCTTTCCCACCTTTTTCCAAATTCTTTTTGTTTCTGTCCTTCACGCAGTGTTAAAACTAATTCCAGAGCCTGACCAGCTTATGAGCTCCCCACAAAAGTGTTTGAAGAGCTGGAATCTTAGGGCAATAAAAATAATTCACAGATTCTAATCTCTTCATGTGTCAGAGACACAGCTTGAATGACAGAGCAAACTTCATACAGTAATGCAGATCTATGTCTAGTTACTTCAGTAGCTAAAGTTTTGCTGATTACATCACGTACTATTTTTAGTAAGACTTCAGGGTAACCATGGAAACTGCTTTTGCTGAAAACTCTCACACTATTTCCTTCAAAATTAGCCATAGAGCAGAAAACCTTTGCAGAAAACTAGTAAGGAAAAAATGAGTTAGACATAAGAGGGACACCTGCTCCCCCTCAACTTGGTAACTCATAAAACACTTCAAGGCAAGTGGACACCAATACACATCTTCAGGAACATCCATAGATGTATATTTGTACATAAAACTATATGAATTTTTACTTGCTTTTATTTGACTAGCAACCTTCAGAATACGTGACATAATTTAGTTCATGACAGTGGCACAACATTGCCTGGAAATCTGAGGGGGAGCCTATCCCTGAGGAAGTGGGCAACATTGCCTCTTAGCAGTGAGACATTATTGGAAAGTTTCGCAAGAAAATCCTTCTGACCAATGGGTTGTGAGCAGTAAGTGTGGAAAGGAGATATTTCCACAGCATGCTTGAGAAGAATGAACTAGTCCCCCTAAACATTGGCTCAGCCTGAAAGATGGCTAGTTAGGTAGCTGTCTATGGTAGTAGTAGGATGGGTACTACTGGTCTCAGGAACCTGTGAATACATCACATCGCATGGCTAAAGGGACTCTGCACATGTAATCAAAGTTATAGACATTAAAATGGGGAGAGCCTGCTGGATTATCTGAATGGACCCAGTTTACCCACATGAGCACTTACAAGTGGATGTAGTCTGAGAGATGTGGCAAAGGGAGAAGTTAGAAAAGTTCCAAGTGTGATAAGGAACTTGAACCATAGTTGCTAGCTGGAAAAGGAGGGGAGTCACATGGCAACTGTGAGAAGGAATGACATCTTTCAAACAACATAGGTGGACTGGGAGCTAGCCTGAAGTTCTCCAGTATTTCTAGACCAAAGATCATATCTACTGGCAACTTAGTTTGGGCCTCTGAGCAGAGATCTCTATCAAGCTTATTGAACTTCTGACCCAGAGAAGTTCGAGATAGGGAATGATGGTACAAACTGCTAGGCTTGTGATGATTTGGTACTATAGTGACAGAAGACTAAAACATACTCCAAAACAGTCATGTCAGGAAGTTACCTTATTAGTGCATATTTCTTTCTTCTGGTGTCCAAAGAGCAAACAGAGGCATTATTTGGGTGTCTTTTGCAAATCCCATTGCCTTTCACCAAAACTTTTGAAAACCTTACATATTTTGACAAGCAATTATGCTTCTTGGAACATATCTTAAGGGAAAAGATTTATGTAAATTGACCATGTTTACTATATTGTATATACCAGCTCCAAATTGGAAACAACATCAAATTTTTGGTGATAGGCATCTAGATGAATATATTATGGAACACTGGCTTAGCAGAACATCAACCTTCATTAAAATTGTGCTGTAGTAAAATGGTAGTTGACTCGGGAAATGTTTATGCTGTATATAATTAAATGGTATGAGGTGAATAATTTGAAAATGAATATCTACATTCAAAAGGCTGGAAGCATGTTAAGTAATGCTGAATGCTGTTTCTCTCTGGGTAGTGGGAATCTATATCTTTCATAATCTTCTAGGATAAAAATGTGATCTTTTAAATTTGAGAGAATACTAATAAATGTCATTACAATCATAAAAATCAACAGAAGAGCTTAATACTAAGCATAGTGCTGGGTGTGAGGACTATGAGTCTATGCTTCAAAGAAAGCTTCCTTTAAAAAAATTATCTTTTAACCAAAGCTTCTTTCAAAAGGCTCACCACATTGCTGGCTTGAAAACTAGACTCTCTTACTTGAGTTTTCTACCTTCTTTTTGTTATTTATATATATATATTTATTATCAAACTGAATTACAGAGAGGTTACAGTTTCATACATTAGGCATTGGATACATTTCTTGTACTGTTTGTTACCTCGTCCCTCATTTCCCCTCTCCCCCCCTTCCCTCCCCCCACCCATGGGTTGTTCAGTTCATTTTCACCAGTTTGTAAGTATTGCTTTTGTAGTTGTTTGTCTTTTTTTTTTATCCTGTGTCTCTTGATTTTGGTATTCCCTGAGACATTGTTGTTTTACATGGTAAGATGCAGCTTGTGGTGGTCACAAGCTTATGAACTTCCCACCTCAGGATCCTCATTGCTAGAATAACATGCGTGCATCACCATGCCTTGCTTCCTCCCACTTCTGAATTGATTTAAATTAAGGCTGGTTTAGGAGACCACCTCTAGCCTGCTGTCTGTTTTTAATAGGATTTGAGTAAATAACAGAACTCTTACTGAAAGCTGGTAAGCCCCAAAAAATATAAAACATAAGGATAGTTCCTATCTTCCAGTAAGGCTGGATACAGCAATGTCTCTATGATTCCCTGTTTTTCCTCAACTTGTAGTGAAGCTGTTTGTCTAACTTGGTAGAAAGTTGGTTTTGATAGACAAGTCCATTGAGGACTCTGCTCAGGCTGGTCATGGGGACCAGAAAGATAGGGATTTTGAAAGATGAGCCTTGTATTAGCAGTAGCCTTGACTGAATCAGATGGAATTGCTCTTTGAGAGGAAATAGGAGTTTTGAGACATCAGATAGTACACACACACACACACAAAGACAAAAAACAGAACTACAAAAGTGAACTTTCACTGATCTGTGCAGGAGCAGCATGAGGACAGAGTGATAAGTAGTTCTCCTGCATAAGAACTCAGAGCGTGTCAACCCCGGAAAGATGAAGACTTGGTTCTTCCAATGAGGCTCCCACTCTTAAGGCATGCTAGGCGCTTCCTCATCTCCAGACCCTCTGTGCACCATTAAGGACATCAGTTCTACACCCTCTGTCATGACTCTTGTATCTTCCCACCTATGAAATTGGAGGGAATTCTTTCCATATTTGAGGCATGCCCCTCAGTACCACATTAAAACAACTTATGACAGCAGGAAAGGGCTAATTTTTTTTTTTTTTGCTTTCTTCCTAGCCCATCATGAGTTTCTTGCTCTTTCAGTCCCGTGTCTGCCTCACTATAAGAAGTCAGTAAATATTTGCTGAGTGACTGGAGGTTTCTGACTTTTAAAGTTGGGGTAAATATTTGTCTCTGTTCTTTGTTCAGGTCTTAACTTCACAGGATCTTTAATGTCAACCTGAGCATCTTCTTCATGGAGGCTGCTAGGACAGTGAGGATTTCCTGATTCTATAGTCTCCTGCCGCTGCCGCCAGTTTGTTGGAGGGCATTGAAATGGTGCTGTCCATTCACACTGCAGAGTAGCCAGGGCAGCATCTGAAGCCATGGTCCAATCTTTCACAGATGGATACTTGTTTTGCCCTATCTCCTCAACTGACAAGAATGGGTGGGGAAACCTTAAGAAAACCATTTGAAGGTATACCAAGCTCTTATTAGTCTTTGGGAATTTAGGCAGAGTCCATGGGAGAAAGAAAGAGGAAAGGTTGAGGCAGAATATCTTTAAGATATTCTAATTTTCTACCCTTATTTATGTTGTCAGGTCAGTGCTTTGACATTTTGGATATTCTTAGCTACACTGTGCAATAGGGACCCCAAATATTTAAGGTGGCAAACACACAAAAGAAAGTGAGGAACTCAGGACTTGATTTATTGTTATCAGACTCACGATGGGCAGACGGCAGGCCTGGGTGACCTCTGGGCTCTTCCCACTTAGATATTCTGTTTCTGAGGCTCGACAAGGAACCTTACACAGAAATCATTTCACACTGGCAGCAATTGTCTTGCACTTTCTCAAAAACTCTTAAAAAATACTCTTGAGTACATGAAAAGGCCCAGAAATCAGAAGCAGTGTGTACTTTCAGATTATTACCATTCCTTGAATTCTCTTTGGAGGATACTTACTAGATAATTACCAGAACAAATCAGTGAGTGACTGGAGGTCCCGCGAGGCAAAGGCTGTCCCGAAGCAGAACAGCAAAGTAGGCAAAGTTCTCACTTGGTGAATTTATTTTACCCTAGTCCATTCCCAGGACCTACTTCCAGATTTCCCATGGCTTTATGCCATCTCTCCTGTCCTTTAGCTCTCTGGGACCACCATCCCTAAAAGCCACGAGTGCACATTCTGGTCTTGCCCTGATCTTCCTAGCGAACAGATTGATGTGATACTCTGGTTGCTTAGACATGCTTCTTGAACAATAGCTTTTCTTAAGTGACAATTAGCTTAGCTGGCAAATATATCTATGCTACTGAATTAATGTTTCTCGTGTCATTTTCAGAGTGGCCTGGGCTCTTTGGAGACAGTATGTTAATGTGATAAATCCTGATCCAAGTCAGAAGGACCTTTTCTTTATACTGTTTCAGATTACACTTGGCACATTATTCTTTTTCACCAAAAACAATCCAGAAGGAATAGATTATACATTGATATAGACACTTGTTTCTTTGTAATTTTTGGAGGGGTGCCTGTCTTGGAGCTTGAACTCGGCTTGGGTCCTGTCCTTGAGCTTTTGTGCTCAAGGCTAGCATTCTACCACTTGAGCCACAGCTCCACTTCTGGATTTTCGGTGGTTAATTGGAGAGAAAAGAGTCTCATAGATTTTCCTGTCTGGGCTGGTTTTGAACTGTGATCCTCAGTCTCCTGACTAGGTAGGGTTACAGGCAGGGGTCACCAGTGCCTGGCTCATAATTTATTTTTTAATGGCTGTTTTTGAATGGCTATGGACTTTTAAAAAATCACCACCAACCACCTATCTACCAGGCTTCCTTTGACATATCTGTACTGTAAAGTGCTGTCTCCTGCTGAAATCCCCAGCCCCTTTTGGTATTTCTTTTGTAAATTATTTTTTTTATTGTCAAAGTGATGTACAGAGGGGTTACAGTTTCATACATAAGACAGTGGGTACATTTCTTGTATACCTTGTTACCTCCTCCTCTGATGGTCTCATTAACTGACTCCTTTCCCTTTGTTTAAAAGGTCAAGACTGGAACCTCCACGAAAATCACTCAGACCTCTCTCTCTTGTCCTCTAACCCATTCGACTACCCACAAAATGCTTAGCTTAACACCTGTCAAGTCTCAATCCTGTTGCTATTGATTTAATTAGTTCCTTGTTATTTTTATTTGAGATTTTTTTCAGTAGTTTCCTATCTCTAGTCTTTCCCCCTGAAAATCCATTTCTTGTATAACTTAAGAGACTCAGATTTAATATTCTTATTACATGTCAATTGTTTTGTATTTCTCCATTCCTCTCCAAGGAACTTGCTTCACTATGAGTACTAGCCTTTGAGGTTGCATTAATTATCTCATTCTTTTTCCCCACCAATCTCCATCCCTCCAACAAATGCCACTCAAGAGAGAGCCAGGTGTATCCCTTGTGTGATTGCTGAGAACATGTAGGGGCTTCTCAGGATTGATATGACAAATTGTCACAGATTAGGTGGCAAAACAACAACAACAATAGAAATGTATTCTCTCACAATTCTGAAGGTCACAAGTCCAAAATGAAGTTGTTAGCAGCAGCATCCTTCCTCTGAGGGCACTAGGGTAGAGTTTTTCCTATCTTTCCCAGCTTCTGGGGATTTCTGTTGTGCCTTGGTTTGTGGTAGCACCACTCTGGTTTCTGCCTCTGTCTTCACACAGCCTTGTTTCTTGTGTCTCTGTTTGTCTTCTCTTTGCTGTCTAAGGACATTTGTCATTGGATTTAGGGCAGACTCTAAACCCAGGATAATCTCATTTAGAGCTCCTCAACTTAATTATATTTGTAAAGACTCTATTTTCTTAAGTCTTATTAAGAGGTATCAGAGCTTAATACTTGGTGTATTTTTTTGTGAGGGGCTATTATCCAACGTTCTTCCAAATCTGTCCCTTTACAACAATGACAATTTATCCTGCAGTGCCTTCTTCCCTGCTCTTCTGACTTGTCTAAATAAAACCTAGTAGTAGAAAACAGCCAGAATTCCAACTTGTCCATGTGGCTTTTCCTATGTCAGGATGTCTGTCAGAGTACTTTGTACTGAGCTTACTATAATTTAACACACACACACACACACACACACACACACACACACAGTGCATTATATATATTGAGACAAGTTTTTACTATATATATATATATATAATGTGATGTCTACATATATATGTACAGAGAGAGAGAGAGAATTCTTTCTATGTAGCCCAGGCTGTCCTTGAACTTTTGATCTCTTGTCTCCACCTCCTGACTGCTGGAATGACAGGGGTGAAGCACCACATCAAGTTTTACCTTAATGCGCTTAGAGATAGAACAAGTCATATAAACGTGTCTTTCCTCTCTATTAGTCTTTCAGCTTTGAGTGTAAAACCTTCTTTGTTGCCCTTGCCCAAGACTTCCAAGTGGTAGCTACTTGTGCATTAGCTGAACTAAAATGGACAACTGAGGGATGGGTTTCCTGTGGGGGTTTCTTGCCCATAGGTAGATAGTGGGGCTCTCTCTGCATTGGTGGGGGCTGTAATCTCCTTTATACCATCCATATAGGAGGAGCTTTTTGGATAGGAATTCAATTTGTAAGAAGCAGTTAAGAAAATCCTATTAAATCTTGAAGCCAACAATAAAATAAGACAAAAAAATGAAAAAAAAGGTGTTTGAAACATCTCTATGCAGAACAAAGCTTTTTGTTTGTTTGAAAACAGAACTGAGCACTCTTATAGCTCAGAAACTGCTAAGCATGAGCAAAGCTCAGTGGTCTTTCAATCCAGACATAAATATGAGTGTATGATTTGCCCAAAGCCAAACAGCCGGTACATGACAGAGCTCGGAATTGACAGGCCATTTCCTCATTCAAATCAAAACAAAACCAAAACTAACTTCTTCTAGTAGTTTTCTTTTAAAAATACAGCCAATTTGATCTCTTTCTGTGAATCTTTCTATACTCTAATTAATAGTAAGGATGAAAAAAATTTACTTTATTTTGAAGAATCACTGGATTTCTGAATGCCTTCTGCAGGAATAGCCCAGATTGGAAAATAAGCAAATATAAACAGCCCTGAGATGTATTTTGTACACGTTAAATACATAAAATACCTTGTTTGTTTTCTATCACATTTTTTTCATAGCCTCTCTAATAAGCAAAAGTCAGTAGATCATGTGTTCGTTGGGTCTTATGTCATTAGTGTGAATCAGAAAGCTTGTACTCTAATTGCTTACACCCTGCATCAGGCACTGTGTTGACCAAGATCCAAGCCACTTTCCTTAGCGACAAAATGAGTCTCTAGGTCAGAAGCCCTCACTACATTTTTTTTTTTTTTTGCAATTCTAAGATGTGTTGTTACCAACATGGGAATCATTAACACCTATTCTCTTAAAATTATACATACTCATTATAATCATTTTCAGAATGAAAAGTCAGGACCAAAAGATTTGTGGTTGATTTGTAAAATTATATATTTTGGAAATCTTCAGTGATACAAAATTAAATCCAATTTAGCTATGCATTTAGCAAATCAAGGCCTTTCAGGAAGAAAGAATAGAATTGGGTTAATCCAAGAAAATCAAGGAAAATGTGGTCACTGAGCTATGCTTGATCAACATTATTGAAAGTCATGTGTAAATAACATGTGTTCTAAAAATGGGTATCAAGTCATAGAATTGAGATAATAGAGAAATGGATGAGAAATTGATTTGAAAATAGTACTCAGAATTTGAGGATTGTATAGTTTCTTAGGATCTCTCCCAAGCTTATGATATTAAGCTATTGTTAATAATAACAATGTTAACTGAAGTTACTGAGCTTTAACTGTATCCTAGATTATGCTATTGGACTGGTAGAATGTATTCTCCTTAAGAGCTTTATGTCTACTTATTTACTTAGTTCTCAAAATTAACCCATGATACAGGTACTAAAAATAAAGTAGGTACTAATAATATTCCCACTAACGAATTCAAAGATGAAAAAACTGAGGCACAGAGAAATTAAGTAACATCACTTATAAAGGCACAGGGAAGATGGACTAGAATTTAGGAGGCTCCTGAACCTATTCTCTTAATGTTTATGCCACCCTCAATATTTACTTACATATTACCATATGTTTGTCTAAAAAAGAATTTAATGAAATTTATAGAAGCCTTGGGAGGATTTTCAAAATGGTTATGAAATTGTGTGTGTAGGTGTGCATGTACATGTGTATATGCATGTATATGTGTGCATATGTATATGACTAGGATCCATGTTGCACTTTTTGGATAGAGGGTTATTGAGGAAGGTGCACAGGACAAAATGCTTTTGTTTTCAACTCCCTGGAATGTAGGGTCTATTGGACTGCCAGGCATGCAAATACATGAAAAATTTAGGCAGTTACTCAAGCCTCTGGCACCATGTGGATAAATCATGGGGGTGGCAAGATCTGTTCTGCTGTGCAGCCCAGCGCTCTGATACTGGGCAGATGTAGTAAGACAGTGGCCCCCATATATTCAAGTTCCATACCAGTTGCTGTTGTAGTGCTCCTCTTACCTTCCTAAATCTTTCAACTTCTCTATGTATCCTGAGCAGCCCCTTCATAAGAGCATGGAAAGAAACCGAGGAGGTAAGTGCTCTAAGGTGAATGGATGGTCCTCTTCTAGGAAAGAACTCATCCAATTTTCATTTCTTCTCATCTGAAGAGGTCTGGGGACAAGACTTACAGCATAGTTCAGTCATGTATTTCTTTCTTTAGTGTTAGGCAGGTAGATTTTTTTTTCTACATAGGATAAACTTTGGGTATAGACTAGCTACTTATCTATCTCATTAAGGATTTGTTATTAGCCAAGCCATCATTCAGAATTGTGTGAGAAGAAAATCTGTGGGCAGTCTCTCACCCTATCCTTAAGCAGCAAAAGTGAGATCTGACTTTCAGTTTAAATGACATCAAAGTTAGTGTACTTAGTTAGTGTACTTTTCATGAAGACATCAGTCTGGGAGTTATCCAATATAGACAGACTTCACCTTTAACTTATTATTATGGTGTGTGTTTGTGCATGTGTGATATTGGGATTTGAACTCAGTACCTTGTGTTTTCTAGGCAGGTACTCTATAACGTGAACCATATTTCCAAGCCTTTGCTAGAATTTTGGATATTAATCTAATGCTATCTTTGAGAAATCTTCATCTTGAATGAAACTGTGGCTTAGACGTAGTGATTTGGTATTCCTCAGTGGATATTTCCTCCTGATGGCACTTTACCATAAGTAGGCTTTTTTTAATTTTGTCACTCCTGGCTCTTGGCCTCAGGGCCTGAGCACTGTCCCTGGCTTACTTTTGCTCAAGGCTAGCACTCTATCTCTTGAGCCACAGCACCACTTCTGGCCTTTTCTGTTTATGTGGTACTGAGGAAGTGAACCCAGGGCTTCATGCATGCTAGGCAAGCATTCTACCGATAAGCCACATTCACAGCCCTCCATAACCAGTTTTGTACTACATAAAGGGGCATACAAGATTTATCAGGCAATACAAGATTGATGTATTTCACAGAAGCTAGGAGTCTTATAGGAAGAGATGACTTACAATTAAGGACATCTTTGTTTAGGCAATGGTCTACAATTGATAACAGAAATACAAACATGGCTCTTGGTAATGAATTTGATAATAGATGCTTCCTGTTGATTCATGTTTTCTTGTGTTCAGTCATTGACAGTACTCTGAATGTTTGACCTTTTGATAGCATACCTGGACATTTTCCTAACTGGTGGTGACTATTGAATTGATAGATCTCCTTCCTTTTAAGTTTTCCTGTCTCCAGAGGAGAACTCACTCAATTCTGTTGTGTCATTATCCCTATGTGGAAATAACTTCCCAATCAACATCATCTAAGTTCTGTTTCTACAAGTAGCTCTTTGTCTACCGGATATTTCCAATTGAGCATCTCACAATCAATTCAAGCCCAGAAGTTTCAAACGAAACTAATTGTCTCCTTCCTTCTACTGGTTATTCAACAATGTCAGACATCCTTGCTTTGCAGTCCTTTGTGATCTCATTTCCTTCTTTATCCCATTACTTTTTCCTCCAGCAAAAATTCTAGGGCCCATTATCTCATCCTGATTTCTGTGGATAGCCTTCAATCACTTGCTGGGCTCCTATTCTCACGAGAGACTCCAATTCTCTTGTACCTGCAGATGGGATTCTATTTTCAAGTACTGGGATTTATTTTATTTCTAGACAAGGGCAAATTAAAGAATACTGATCTAATTGTTTTTCCCCCTCTGAGGAGCAAGCACCATTTTTAATCATTCATTTAATTTTTTTAAAATTAATTTTTATTAGCTATGTGATCTGTAAATATTCTCATTATAAGGATTAACACATTACTGTTCGGATTAAAGTCTCTACTGACTCCTTGGACCTACAGCCAGGGGATTTTCAGTCTGTTTATATCCTTCCAAATTTTTTCCTGAGTCTTAACATACAAACATGCATTGGTAATTTTTTTCTTTAAAAATGATCAAATAAAAGCATCAAAGTATATATTCTATAACATGCTTTTTACTCAACTTCTCTTTATTCAACTAATATTTCTTGTGGGTCTACCATTTTGGATATCAGACAGTATTCCAAACTACAGAGTACAGACTGGACATACAGCAGGAAAAAATACCTCTGAACTGATGGAGCTTGTATGGGCAGTCTATTCACGTGGTATAAATAGATAACGCATCTTACTTGTAGTAAATGATCAGGTAGTATTCCAGAATCTGGATATGTTAGATTTTTTTGGTCATTCTTTTATTGATGGACAGTTCATTTCTACTGTATTGCTGTGACAAACAATACTACCATGAATACTTTGGGCACATATGTGTTTTGAGGATGGATGATAATAGGTGGAACTGCTGAACCAAGTGCACTCCTTGGGGTGAACCAACAACCATAAACCTCGCTACTAGTTCAAAGAACCTGGTATCCCAGAGAGTACTTTCCTCTAACAACAAGTACCAAAGCTCTCACTTCAGCACATTCCTGTCAACCCTTGATACATATAAAATTTATGTACCTTATCCATCTTCTGAATGAAAAGTGATACCTTGCTCTTATTTGATTTCAATTGTATTTCATAAGTTGTCCATCCACATAGTGAAGTGGGTGAAACCTATAGATTGAGAAGTTCATGCAACTCATTATTAACATGATTATTAGTTCAACTTATCTAATATTTATTGAATTGTGAGTCATTGTAAGGGGATAACAATCTGAGATACTCTCTTGTGCACACATCATGCTGTCTTTTTTTGATCCTTTGAGAAGGAAACCTGAGACAGGACCTTCTGAAAATATTGGTGGATAGACAAGTGAAAAAGAGACACAGGGAGTGTAGAGAGAATGATAAAGAGTAAGGGAAAGTAGCAGGACCATTGTGCAAAGCTGGATTCCTGAACCGGTCAATCAGAATGACAGACAGAAAGACAGACAGATAGACAGACAGACAGACAGACAGACAGACACACACACACACACACACACACACACACACACACACGTCAACAGGTTGATTTGTGCCTGCTCCTTTATAGCAGTGAGAACATCAGTGAAAGGTTATGCAGGTATCGAAGATGCTTTTGAAGGCTGGGAGTATGGCCTAGTGGTAAAGTGCTCGCCTTGTATACATGAAGCCCTGGGTTTGATTCCTCAGCAGCACATGTAAAGAAAAAGCTAGAAGTGACACTGTGGCTTAAGTGGTAAAGTGCTAGCCTTGAGCAAAAAGAAGGCAGGGACAGTGCTCAGACCCTGAGTTCAAGCCCCAGGACTGGCAAAAAACAAAACAAGATGCTGTTGACCTTCCTGTCATGAAGCATCTGCTGACTGGGATGGAGCAAGTTTACTGGACTCCATACGGGGCCACAATGGCTTTGATGCTAGCCAACTTCAGAAGCATATTTCTGTCTACATAGCTACAGCCTTTCTCCTTGAAGCGATCCAGTCTGAAGAGTCCTTTGTGCATACATGTTGATGTTTCTGTGGAGAGTCACTCATTTCTAATTTCTTCCTGATCAGAAAAGATAAACTTGGAGTTCTCACTCAAGCACCACCACAACAAAAGTCTTTGGAGCTGTGGCTGGGAATTACAACATCCCTTCCAAAGCAGAGCCCTCGAGAGCAGACACTAGGACTAGAACTCTCACAGGCCAGGGCTGCATTAGCCTCATTAACCTTTTTTTTTTTTAAATGTTATTATAAAGGTGATGTACAGAAGGGTTAGCTTACTGTAAGTCAAGTAAATAAGTACATTTCTTTTTGAACAGTGCTACCCCTTCTCTCTCTTTCTCCCAGTTTTCTCCTCCTGACCCCCATTCCTGACTAGTTGTATAATTCATTTTCAACATAGTGTCTAGTGAGTATCACTGCTACAGCTGCATTTGTTCAACATTGGTCCCACCATTTCTGTGTGCCCCCTTGCTCTCCCCAAGGTAGATAATCTCACATGTAAGATAAAAGGTACAGAAATTAAAAGCAGCTACAAAGGAGAAAAAAACCAAAATAACAAAAAACACCTCTTGTTTCCACTTCTTGGGGCTCATTTTGATAAGCATCATTTTAAATGGTTGTATACACATAGCTGTTGAGCCTTTGTAATCCATTCCTAAGAGTATCCTCCTTTGGTCTCACTGTATGAATGTCTAGAGTCCTGTATAATTTATCATGTCCAAATATACTTTGTCTTTTATCATCCAGTGTATTTACTAGTAGATTTATAGGCACATCTTAGTTACAACAAAGGAGGGAAACCACGTAACCTATGTTTCTTTGGGTCTGGATTACCTTGTTTAATGTAATTTTTCCCCCAGGTCTTTCCATTTTTTAAAAATTACCTCTTTTATATGTGTGCATCTGTCCTGGGCTAGAACTCAGGGCCTGGGCACTGTCCTTGAGCTTTTTTTCTCAAGTTAGTGATCTATCACTTGAGCTACAGTTCTGCTTTTGGCTCTTTGGTGCTTTATTAGAGATGAAAGTCTCATGGACTTTCCTGCCTGGGCTTGATTCAAACTGCTGAGATTCTCAGACCTCAGCTTCCTGAATAGCAAGCATTTCAGCATTAGCCACTTGCACCTGTCACCACCACCACTATCATCATTGTCGCTGTCATCATACCATCATCATCATCATCATCATCATATTATTATTATTATTATTATTATTGAAGATCCTAATAACTTCATAATCCAAACTTTTGGTGAAATCAAGGCAATAAGCTGAGCTATTGTCTCTTAGCCAAATATTTCCATATTAGTATATAATTAACTCCTTATTTTTGTAAGTTTACTACCTCAACATTGAAGGGTAAAGGTATGAAGGACAATATGGGCATAAAACTAACATTGAAGAGCCACATTAAGTAAAGAAAGTAGTTAGTTTTTATTCAACTTAAAATCCAGTAATTGAAAGTATTCTCATTGAGAGAAGCAAGCAATGGGAGAGATTAAGTATTGAGAGATAACTGGAAATTGAGGCAAGGAAGGATGGATAAGTTATTAAAATATCATAAACAATGATGACTTTAAAGAAGCAGCACACTGCTTAAATAACTATTGTAAAGCATGTAGCTTTCAACCATAAGACACTTGAGCTTTCTGTTGGGCTTTTTTGTGTAGTTAAGCCAATGGGTTGTTTTGATGGCTAAATTTGCCTGTTATTGGACTGCATAGACAGTGCTTAATGATAAATTGTAGTAGGCTCCCAAAGCTTAACAGGTACATTGTGGAGAAATAGGGATTTCAAACCCTCTTTGTACAATGGTACTACTTTATTTTAGGTGCCTCTATCTTAAAAAATATCCTTAGGCTGGGAATATGGCCTAGTGGCAAGAGTGCTTGCCTTGCATACATGAAGCCCTGAGTTCAATTCCCCAGCACCACATATATAGAAAACGGCCAGAAGTGGCACTGTGGCTCAAGTGGCAGAGTGCTAGCCTTGAGCAAAAAGAAGCCAGAGACAGTGCTCAGGCCTTGAGTCCAAGCCCAGGACTGGCAAACACAAAACAAAACAAAACAAAACAAAACAAAACAATTCTTAAATAGCTGTACAAAGGAGTTTCCATTTAACAAAGCAGTTTATGAATGTAATGCACATTGATCGATGTCACCCCTTTCAACATTATCATCCATCCTGTCCCTTACTACTCCTTTCCTTATCTTAATTTTGTAGGATATACATTAAATTTTTTTTTTTTTTGCCAGTCCTGGGCCTTGAACTCAGGGCCTGAACACTGTCCCTGGCTTCTTTTTGCTCAAGGGTAGCACTCTGCCACTTGAGCCACAGCGCCACTTCTGGCCGTTTTCTATATATGCGGTGCTGGGGAATCGAATCTAGGGCTTTATGTATATGGCAAGAATTCTTGCCACTAGGCCATGTTCCCAGCCCCTACATTAAATTCTTGACTGTATTCTTTCCTTCTTCTCCTCTTCATTCATCTACTCCTCTCCTCTTGACCCCACCTCACCCCTTTCAAGTACTGCTTCCTGGAGTTTGTTTTGTTGAACTTTGTCTTTCTAAGGAATTTCAGTATTTGAGTTCTCCCTTGAAACTACCATGTTTCATTACTACATTTGTATGCACTTGTATACTACCAAATGTATTAATTTATATGTTTATAAGCTAAATATAATTTCCAAATGTAAGAGGACACATGCATTCTTTGTCTCTCTGGGCCTGACTCACTTCACCCATTATAATTTTTTCTAAATCTTTTCATTTTTTTATAAATGGCACACTATCATTCTTTCTAATGGATGATGAAAATTTCATTTTGTGTGTATTTATGTATCACCTTTTCTTGATCCATTTGTCCATTGAGGGGTATTCCATAGTTTGGTTATGATGAATAATGTTGCAACAAACATGATTGTGCTGGTGGCTTTACTGTATCCTGGTTTGTAATCTTTAGGATAAATGAGTGGAATTGCCGAATTACTCAGTAGTTCTATGTTCAATTTTTGGAGGAATCTTCATTACTACTTTCCAGAGTAGTTGAACAAGTTTAGATTCCCACAACAGTATATTAGTTTTCCCTTTTGACTATCCTTGCCAGCGTCTTTTGTCATTTGTTTCCTTCACATTATTCTAGAAATGAAAGGGCTCAGGAACAGCACTTCCTTTCTGTTACTTAGGGCCTTTGGGGCCACCCTACATGGTAATGCCACCCAAGCCCCATATTGTTACCCTCTCCTGACTGCATTCTAGAAATGAAAGCACCACTAAGTACCCTAATAGAGGTAGTAAAACAGTTTACTTGCCCAGGTTGGAAAGTAGCAGAGGGATCCTTGATAAAAAAAACCCTGTTCAGGATGCAACTGATCTTTGCATGTGGCTAGGCATGGTCCTGCAATAATACCAGCTCTGAATAGTTCTGCTACATTAATTGATGTCACTGAGGTATGGCTTGCCATGTTTCCTGTATAATACTGGATGCCCATTTAATCATTTGCTCCATTTTCTTTCTAGGGAGCCAAATGATGTCATGAAAGATGGTTAATTGTTAGAAGACCCATTAGGAAGAAAGGTAAGCACCCCAGGGTGGAGTATCATGTACATTTGTACATTGGGTACCTCTGAGCTAAAAAGAATATCCAGAGTTTTGGGGAGTGGTGAAGCATTCTTGGAATGCTTCTCCTAAGCATTTCTACAATTCTTAATGGCCAAACATTTCTTTGCTTTGCCTTTTCCAAAGCAACAGGCTAACAATGCCTATATACTTATTGAACTTCAGAGTTTAGGCCCTTTGTGTAAATCCTTTATTCTTTGCAGATTAACAGCCAGATGAGATATGGAAAGACTCTAAAGTCCAAATGATAAATCTATACTAGATTTCTTTTGCTGAAAGAAAGTTACTGTTTTTATATTCTAGCTTGAGTTTTGTTTTTACTGAAATAACAACAATAATAACAATGGCAATAGTGGAATTCAATTGATGACCTTTTACTTTCTTAAAGAGAATGTTTTTGTTTTGAAAGTTAATAAACTCTGACTCCCTGGCTGAAAACCAGGAACATAAACGCAACAATTTTCTCCCAATGTTTTTGTTTGTTTATAGCTTGTAAAAATATGATTTCTAACATCATTGGTTTAATTAGGTATAGAGTGGGCACGATACACACAGCCACCAAGAGCAGATTTTTGTTTTAATTTTATCCATGAAAAACAGGGAATATTGTATTTCTATATAACAAGTCATACTTCTATTGCTGGATTCTGAATTGAAATTTTAATTTGTCTATTTTAGTAGACACACTACCTTACACTAGATGTCACATTACAGGTAGCCTTTGTAAGCCTTTAGCCATGTCTAGTGATAGAATGTAATAAACGACTTCAGAATCTGGTCCCTCTGAGAAAAGGCAGGACAAGAGATGGAGACAGAGGCACAATCCTGAAAAGTGGAAGCCCAGGCCTCCTTAAAAAGTGTCGTCCAAGCTCACACTTTGAGCCCTATCTGAAATAAACAGCGTGGACTGGGGCTGTTATTACCCAATCAAGGCATCTGCCTATTTCCAATCCGTCAATGCAGAAGAGACAATTCCACCAACCCACATAATATGTACCGGCTGAACGATTCCCAATTTATCAGGAAAAGTATAAATTGCAGAACACCAGGCTGCAACTCAAGTAATAAACCCTGTGATCTCTGTACCATACATTTTAGACTGTTATTTAAAGTCTCCAAGGAGATTGGTGCCATGAAAACCATTTCTCAGGAATTCTGTCAGCTATACAATCATACTGCTCTTGCTAATATATTACAACTTGTTTATCACAGTCCAGGAGCAGCCCCAGCAGCAACATTACCAAGGGAGGGCAAATGATGAGCATACCCTCACTATAGACAGCCAGATCGTGTTTCCTATGGGCACATAAAGAAACATGCTTTCCATTTGCAGGTCTTCTGTCTATTGTGGTTATACCTTCTCCCTAGAAGTAGTTTGCAAACTCAAAGGAGAGTGAATAGGATTTCTGTTAATCTTTAGTTCTCCTCTGACTACTTTCTGTACAAAGATATCACTCGTTTTTCTGGAAAGGGCTGTGCAAAATTTTAGGGGGTCAGTATGAATTTGAGAGTCATGAAGATATGGATATAAATTCCATAGAGTGCCAGGTGCTGGTGCCTCACACCTGTAAATCCTAGCTATCTAAGAGGCTGAGATCTGAGGATCTCAGGTCAAAGCCAGCTTGGGCAGAAAAGTCTGTGAGACTCATTCCCAATTAACCAGCAAAAAGCTGGGAGCTTAAGTGTGGCTCACGTGGTAGAATGATAACCTTGAGTGAAAAAAACCAAGTGAGAGTGCAAGTCTTTGAGTTCAAGCCACAATGCTAGTGTGCATGCGTGCGCATGTGTGTGCACACACAGACAGAATTCCACAGAGTATTCACATGGTTTCTGCTGGGCTACTTAACTATCTTGAATCACAGTGACCTTACCTGTGCCTCTTGAGATGATTAAATATTGATATATTTCGTTTTATTTAGCACTAACCATAGTGCCTGGTCTATGGCAGGGAGGTGAAACCTCATAGCTTCTCACTTAATTAGTTGATGAAGTGAATAAAATAGGAGAGACTCATATGACAAAGAGATAACAATCACAGACACAAAATCTTCCTGTATTAATTCCAGCCATTCACCTAGTGGAGAAATCTTTCATGCAATTGCTAGGGTGTGGCACAGAGAGCCTCCTGCTCTAATTGCTGGGGTGGCCACATCAAATTACCATGAAGTTGAGGCTTATACACAGACATTCATTTTCTCACAGTTGTGGAGGCCCTAAGTCTAAGATCAGTATTTATGTTGGCATAGGTGCTTTTCCTGAGGCCTTTCTTCTTCACTCACAGAGAACCATTTTCTCCCATTGTATTTCCCCATAGTCTTTCTTCTATGTGTGTTAATGTCCTAATCTTGGATCTTAAATGTCCCTCATGGGATCCTATACTAAAGGCTCAATGTTTAGTTTGGTACTATTGAAATGCGGTAGAAACCTTTTAGATACTGGGGGATAGCCAACCTTTAATTCTCCTTTCCTAGGAGTTATAGATTGGAAAGATCTTGGTTTGAGGTAACCGTAGGCAAAAGAAGTTAGTGATACCCCTATCTCAACAGATGCACTGAGTGTAGTGGTGTACACCTGAAGTCCTAGCTCTGTGTGATGCTGTAATAGGAAGATAACAGGCCAGCCTAGCCCTGGACAAAAATATGAGGTCTCATCTAAAAAGTAACCCACAAGCACAAAAGGCTAGAAATTTGGATCAAGTGGAAGTACACGTAACCTAACAAACACAAGGCTCTGGGGTCAAATTATATATTTTTCACATTACCTGACTTCATTTTTTTTTACAGTAATATAGTAACCCAAGTGTCATTGAAGTGTATCACAACTAGCAGATATATGGACAGGATGGAGAGTCCAAAAATAAGTTCCTAGACTTAACAGATTTGCAACAGAGATGCCAAGAACCCATACTGAAAAAGGATAGCATCTTCAATAAAGCCGGGAAAAGTGCATATTCATGAGCAGAAACCTGAAATGAGTCCCATATTTCACACCATAAATCAACTCAAATTTCATTGATGACTCTGGACGGGATCAACAAACTCTGTTTTTTTGAGTCACCTAAGATTAGACTATGAGGTGCTTAAGGAGCTATCTCTAAGTTTATCATACTCGTTATCAAACTCTTTGAGCTTCTTAAAAATATCAAATTCTATTATTACCAGAAAGAAAAACAAAAATCAACCAACCAAATAAACAAACAAACAACTCCAGAAGTGGGGACCTAGTAGGAAGTTTTAGGTCATTGGTGGTATGTCATTGAACTAGGCAAGTAGGACCCTTCCTCTTTCTTTTTTTCTTCCTGGCCACAATAAGATTTGTCTCACCAGCTCTCTCTAACCTCATGTGCTGCAGACCCCTAAGCAATAGGGCTGGTTGACCAAGGATCAAAACCTCCAAAACTGTGAGTCACAACAAACCTTTTCTCCTTATTAGCTGATTATCTCAGGGGTTTGTTACAGTATGGAACTGTCACTAATTTACCTTCTTATGACACCAATTATATTAAGTCACCATTCAAGTGACCTCATTAATTCAACTCCTTCTTTCAAAACCCTGGCTCCAAATGCAGTTGTAGTCTAAGGTACTAGAGTTAGGATTTCACAAAATGAAATGGAGGTGTACATGATTCATCCTAAAACACTCCTTTACTCAGACACCACAATTATTTTTGGGTACCATTCCTGGGCCTTGCGCTCAAGGCCTGAGCACGATTACTTAGCTTTTTTCCCCCCTCAAGGCTACTGCTCTACCACTTGAGCCATAACTCAAGCTTTTTTGATCGTTAACTGGAGATAAGAGTATCACATACTTTCTTGCCTGGTCTACCTTTGGATTGTCGTGCTCAGATCTCAGCTTCCTTGGTAAGTAGGATTACAAGCATGAGACACGAGTGCCTGGCTTCAGCTATACTGTTCTAACCAAGGAGAGGGGAGAGTAAGAACCTAATTCCACTGGGGTGGGGGGAAAGCCATTATGTGTACAATATATTTTTTAAAACAGGAAGTGAATTTGGAAATTCACTCATTAAATTGTTCAACACATGAAACAATTCTAGCCGACATAGAAATTGCAATAAAAATATTATCCCCTGATGATATCCTCTGCCTAATTGGCTACCCAGTGAAGAATTTAAGACAGAATGTCAAGGCTTCCCAGTAATGGATTAGTAATCTGAAGACTGTGAAATTCTTTAGGCTGCAGAGAAGCCATTTCCCAGCTTAATAGAGCTGGTAGTTATCTAGCGCACTGTCATGGTTGGTTTGGCCTGTGATGGATAATGACTGGATTACAGAGTTGGACAGCTGTGCTGTGAAGAGGCTCTGCATATCAGTATAGGACTTGCTTTTCAGCTCTAGGGAAGCTTTCTGGAGAGCCCAGAGGGGCATCCTACCTCTGTGTGATGAGGATGGCAAAGCAAGGAAAGGGGATCACAGCAGCTAAGTCATGGGGCCTGATTTGGGAAGGAATATTAGTTTCTGGTTGCTCTTACAACAAAATATCATCCATTTAGTGGCTTAGAACAATGGGACTTTACTAACAGATTTCTGAAGGTTAGGGGCATCAAAGCAGTGTCATAGGTTGAAAATCAAGCTATCAGCAAGCTTAGGTCCTTTTGGAGGTGCTAGGGGACAATCTGTTTCCTTGCTTTTTCTGGTTTCCATAGGCCTCTGCATTCCTTGGCTAGTGGTCTCTTCTCTACCTTTGAAGACAGCATCTTCTAATCTTTCTGATTTTCTGACCTTGGCTTTCATGATCACAGCTCCTGCCGCCCCCTCCCCCGCTGAGTCTGATCCTCCCTCTCCTTTCTTATTACTTAGGGTACTTTTTCTTAAAACACTTACAGCATATCTGAAGTCTCTCTCTCTCTCTCTCTCTCTGTCTGTGTGTGTGAAGTGACTTTGAATATGTATTCACAGGGTCTGAAGATTGGGATATGGATATCTTTGTTCTTCCTTCCACAGGGAGAAGGCCTGGCTAGTGGCTCTAGGTAAGGAATATGTGGATACCAGCAACTCCAAACTCCAAACCAAGTGCAACTATGTATGTGGGGCAGTACAGGTTGTACCAACAGAAGGTTCAGAAGGTCCATGAATCTCTCCCTCCTTCCTTCCCTCCTTCTTTCTCTCCATCCCTTCCTCCCTTTTTTCCTTCCTTCCTTCTTCCCCTCTTCTCCCTTCCTTTTCCTCCTTCTCTCCCTCCCTACCTCTCTCTGCATCCTTTACTCTTCTCCCTTCCCTTCCTTCTTTCTTCTTTCTCCTTTCCTTTTTTCTCTTCCTTTATTTTTCTGTCTTTCTCTCTTTTTTCACTTCCTTCTTTCCTTCATCATTCAGTCCTATGAAAGTGTTTTTTTCCTCATATAAACAAATATATCTCTACTATGAGATTGTAACCTAGGCTTCAGGCTTGAAAGAAAAGAAATTGGAGCTGTATATCATGAATTTCAGAGCTCTCTGGAAGGCTGCGAAGCACTGATTCTGCTCATCATCACAAGTTCTCTCTTTTCTTCCTTATCTTCCTTTACCCCCATTCTTTATTCTTCCTCTTCTCCCACCTCCTCTCTTTTCTCATAGCTAACATTTATTAGTATTTGTCACAAAGCCATAGAGTGCCTTATGCTTTATATGTTATTTAACATGTACTATTTGCTGTGTTTGTAAGCATGAAGCCATAACAAACAAACAACACATTTTGCTTAGTTTGACCCCATCAAAGCATATTTCTTGTGTACTTGTCCTTCTAATATTGGATCTAATGCTAGAGCTCTAATCCCAAAGTAGCTTTCAGGCACAGCTTTTTCCCTGCCCAGGCTCTGTCCATGGTACTCACTGCACTATCCCCTGAACTTCAGTGGACCTTTGACTTTGTTGCCTCAATCAGATGCTTAAGAAAAGATCATTCACTCATTCAGAATTCCATGGGCTGGGGATATGGCCTAGTGGCAAGAGTGCTTGCCTCCTATACATGAGGCCCTGGGTTCAATTCCCCAGCACCACATATACAGAAAACGGCCAGAAGCGGCGCTGTGGCTCAAGTGGCAGAGTGCTAGCCTTGAGCAAAAAGAAGCCAGGGACAGTGCTCAGGCCCTGAGTCCAAGCCCCAGGACTGTCCAAAAAGCAAGCAAACAAACAAACAAACAGAATTCCAGCTAGTAACTGTGTGCAGGTGGCTCATCCTGTAATCCTAGCTACTTAGGAGGCTGAGATCTAAGGATCACAGTTCAAAACCAGTCAGGGTAGAAAAGATCATGAGACTTTTATCTCTAATTAAGTACCAAATTGCCAAAAGTAGAGCTGTGGCTCAAGTGGTAGAGCACTAACCTTGAGCAAGAAAGCTCAGGGACAATGGCCACGCCCTGACTTCAATCCTCAGGACTGGTGTGCACACACACACACACCACACACACACGCACACACACTCCAACTAGTGTCTAAAGCAGGGCCATATATGGCTACTAGAGGTAATAGAAAAGCAGAGTCTGTCTGAGTGGACAACTCATACTTATCCATCTTTAGGGTAGTATGAATTTTTGGTAGACAGCTGCTATCTTGTCCACTCTCCAAATAACTCTATTTGATAAGATTATTGTTATTTACTTATTTATAAGTAGATCAAGATTCATAATATTACAACAGTATGATGTGGCTAATATGTGCCATAATCAGGATTCTTACATAAGTCTTTCTGAAACCTTGCTGACTGCTGTGTACTCAGCAGCTTATCTCAGCCTTCTCCCCAGTGCAGTGTTTATTGGCCTTCTTTGCAACTTGATAGTCCCTAGTCAACTCCCCAAACCAAGTTGTCAGATCTGCCTACTATGTTCTGGGAGAGAACCTTGCTCTTCTTTCTTGCTTCCTGGCCTTCACTTATTAAATTCTCATACCTCTTATAGTTTCTCCAAGTCCATATCTCAAATATCTTCTAGTCCCACTTTCCCCTTAGTCTCAGACTTGTTCCAAATATGTTCACAGACCTCTAAACATTAGATTTACTTATAATGCCTTTTTATCTCCCATCCATCCATTGATCCACACTCCAATACTTAGCCTATGCTTATTCTGTATTAGACATGTATTAGAACATGACCTGGGACTTGGGCTTAAGGGCTTATGCTGCCAATCTCAGATTCTAATGTTTTGAGATTTATTCTGCACTGCTTCCACTGTTAAATGCTCCAGTTTATACGCTGTTTCTCTTGAGATATTCAGCACATTTCTTGATGACCTCCTACCGTATTTATCTGAAATATAATTGCTTCCATATATTGTTGCCAAGTTATTTTATGAAGCAAAGTACTGATTACATCACTATCCATCTAGAAGCCTCCTTTGACTCCCTGTTTACTATAGAATAAGGTCATACAAAAATTTTCAGTGGGAGCTGGGAATATGCCCTAGTGGTAAAGTGCTTGCCTTGCATACATGAAGCCCTGGGTTCGATTTCTCAGCACCATATATACATATATATGCACATATATATATATAGCCAGAAGTGGCGCTGTGGCTCAAGTGCTAGCCTTGAGCAAAAAAGAAGCCAGGGACAGTGCTCAGGCCCTGAGTCCACGCCCCAGGACTAGCAACAAAAACAAATAAACAACGAAAATTTTCAGTGATGTAAGGGCTGGAGGCTCAGCAGAATCATGCCATTGTTACTTTGATGCTTCACATTCTAGCTGATTGCTTGTCAATATCTTTACTTACTCTTATTTTTAATCACTCACCTGTACACATGTCCTATGTATATCCTGTTCTTTCTCACCTTTAAGTCTTTGGTCTAGCTGTTTCTAATGGGAGAAACAACATTAGTACTCTACAAACACATTATGAATGAGTGACTAGGTCACAGCCTATAATACCCTCTATGTTCTTTAGCACACCAAAATCCCAAACATACCTTGTACCTTTATCATAGCAATAAATATACTGCACACTATTTGTTTAATGTATGCATCTTATTGTTCCTTTTACATGGTGCGCAGGGATGTACATGATTTACCTTATCTACTGCATACCAAATCATCCTTCCCCTGCTAAGCAGCTGAGCACAATACCCTGTGCACAGTAAAAAGAAATATGTGTATGCATGACTGTGTGTGTACAGGGTTTGGAGAATGATTAGATGCTACTGGAATGTGTTAAACATTAAGGAGTCTAAGACATCTAAGATACATCACCTAACAGAGCTCTTGGCACAAAGTAGCATACCATACCATAAAGCGTATTAGCTGATGACTGAGCTGAGTCACTAATAAGGGGCATTTAGTAAGGAATCAAAAGGGTTGACTAGAGAATTATACCATTTGAGCTCCCCATAAAGTCTATTATACTATAGTTAACTCATTTATAAACACTTACATACTATCCAGTGTGTTTACTTATAGATTTATAGGCTCTTTCTAGCCCCAAAAGTGAGGGAAATCATGCAACCTATGTTTCTTTGGGTCTGGCTTACATCACTTAATATAATTTCCCCCCAGATCTCTCTCTTTCTTTATGAATGGCACAATATTATTTTTTTTCTGATGGATGAGTAGAATTTGATCCTATATATACACCACATTCTCTTGATCCATTTGTTCATTGAGGGGTATCTGGGCTGATTCCCTATCTTGGCTATGGTAAATAATGCAACAAATGTGGTTGTGTTGGTGGCTTTAGTGTAACCTTGTTTGTGCTGTATTGAATAAATGCAAATCAAAACAAAATAAATACCAGAAAATGGGTGCTTGAAAGGGGTAAGGGCAAGGAGAGAAGGCTAAAAGTACAAATGGGGCAAGGGAGTGGAATGAAGGCAAGAATGAATTGTATGTACCACAGAATTGAGAAAAATAAAGGAAGGGGATTGAAGAGGGATAAAGATGTTGAAGGGATGACACAGATCAAGATGCATTGTAGTATACATAAACTGCTTTGTTAAATGAAAAAATTCTATATATAACCTAATAAATTAAGAAAAGTGAGGTAAGAGGTGAGATGTGAAGTGTGGGTGAGAATGTTGAAAGAGGTGACATTGATCAAGGGAGACTGTATTCATAAGCTGCTTTGTTGAATGGTAACTCCTTTGTACAACTACTTAAAGGTAGTAAAATCTACTTTTTTAAACCCAAAAGGACTGATTCTCTACTTTGAGTTCTTAGTCAGGTAGGAAGAGTGCTGAAGGTCAGGGATTCTGTGACCTTCTTATGTAGACATAGGATCCTCAGCCCAGGAGCAACTCTGATCTGGCTACACCCAAGACAGTTTGTTTCTACTAATGGAGCCTGGGTTACTACAGTAGGGGAGACTGGGAAGAATGCTGATTGAATGAGTAAATGAAGGTTTCAGAGCTGGGATGTCACTGGGAATTCCAGGGTAGAGTGCTTTGTGATAGCACCTTAGTGAAAAGGGAGGGCAGGACCTAAGGTCCAGGGAAATAGGAAGTTTCACTCTTGCTTTGCTCAGTGATCAGATAGCTGTCTAACCCATAACCAAGAGGGTTTCTGTACTTTTGATTTGGAACACAGACTGAAGGTTGTGTCTTTATTAGAGACATTAGCCACCAGGGGAGCCTGCTCAGGGTTTCTCAGGGTTTCACAGGGTTGCTGCTGAGCAAGAGGCCAGCGGAGTCACCAGGCTCCACATGACTTAATTAGAGACAAGATTTCAAGCTTTGTTTGTGTTCCCAGGATTTGGCATGATGGTATAGCTGGGACCAGGGCATCTTGGCTTCCTCTGTTTAGGTAATTGGTACAGCAGGGACAGCTTTATTGGACCAATGGCAAGTTTTCTCAACTGAAGTTTTCTGATATCCAAAATACAGTCCACTGGTTTTAAATGAGTCACTGGAAATAATTCAACCAACAAAAGAAAGCACATGTCTTGGAAACTCTCTTGTTCAAATTCTTCTACAAGACTTGGGAACGGCAGGATTTAAAACCCAAGGCACTTAAATCTTAGAGTTAGGAACCAGACTTTCATATGTCAATCTTCTCTACATCTTATCTTCTTTATACATTTCAGAATGTTGTCATTCCAAACAAGAAACATGACAAAAGAACCTGCCATATTACTGAGCCCTCATGGTTGTATTTCGCTTTCTATTTTTTGATATAACCCATTCTTACTGAGGCTCAGCATCCCGTATACAGATGATCTAGTGTTGATCCAAGTGGAGATTACATATGTGGGAATATCGATTCTTTCTTCATGCAGGCCAGGCAGTACTAATCCATCACAGCATACTTTCTTAGTGAGCTGGGTCTTATTTGTGGGGGTTGTACCCAGAGAGCCCCAGACAGTTACCTATGGTCACTAAAAGTGTGCTCATGATATAAAACCCATTTTTGGGGTCAACTTAGCAGTTTCAATTAACTCCTGGAAATGAAAAAAAATAAGGATTTAGCTCACATAACTAACTCTTTTGTTATTTCTTTTTCTGCCAAGATTTCTTGTTTTTCTACTGATCATCTTTGGAGCTTTCAGAGTTAAACACATTTTATTGAATTAACTTTTACTAGTAATTTTTTTTTTTTTTTTGCCAGTCCTGGGGCTTGGACTCAGGGCCTGAGCACTGTCCCTGGCTTCTTTTTTTTGCTCAAGGCTAGCACTCTGCCACTTGAGCCACAGCGCCACTTCTGGCCGTTTTCTGTATATGTGGTGCTGGGGAATTGAACCCAGGGCCTCATGTATACAAGGCAAGCACTCTTGCCACTAGGCCATATCCCCAGCCCCTTACTAGTATTTCTTGAGTGTCCACTTTCTAAGAGGAGCGTATACAATTTTCTATAAAATTTATCTCATCAGTTTTCTCATTTTACTTTTCCATCTACCATAATTTTCCTATTATCATTTTGTTAATATTTATATTCTTCTCTTAAATTTTTTCATTTTGGTACAGGATCTTACTATATAACTCAGTCTGGCCTTGAATTCATGATCTTCCCATCTCAGCTTTCTGAGTGCTGGGATCATAGGCATGTACTACCACATCTGGCTTATGTCCTTTTCTTTATGTAGTATACCCATACCACTCCTGATGAGGCAGTCCACTCCTGCTTTAATTATTCACTCTGCTTTATTTTTATTTGCAGCATTTTTTACAACTTGAGATATTACACATTTAGTCATTACCTTTCTCAACTAGAGTTTTCATTTTACAGAAGAAGGGAATGTGTGTGTTTTGTTTAGTGCCATGCCTCTAGAACTTAGAATACTGCCAGCATGGTGGATGAGTGCTTAATAAGTACCCAATTAAGTAACAAATGGATGGTAGCTTCCAGGTCCCAGTTAATTTTTCTTGGCAGAACCAGTCTTTTGGGCCTGAGGAAGTAACTGACTCTGTGATACAAAAGGACCATCTCACCTATGGTTCAGTGGAGTAGTAGAACTTCTATTGAACGCATTCTCCAAACTAGAATCCCATTAAAAGAAATTGGCTTAAGTGATTATCTAGTTTAACCTTATGAAACATAGCAGCTTATGGTGGGAACAGTACCAAGAGTAAACAAATTTAGATGGGAACAAGGAAAAAGAAGAGAAAGTTTCAGAATACCATGTTGCCAAGTGAGGTCAAAGTTTGAGAGATAGGGCAACATGAGCCTCAAAATATCAACTGAAAAGAAAGCTGGAAAAGGAATATAACTAATTATTTCCTAGTAGGCTGGCTGACTTGTATAGCCTCAAGTGTACTGAAGAAATTGGTCTATGAGAGAGACTGGCCTGAGTTCCAATCCTTTTCTGCCACTAACTGGTTGTGTGGCCTTGGAGGAGTTATTCAACCTTTCTGAAGATCAGTGTCATTCATAAAACTGAACTCGGGTTGAATATCATCTATACAGGACTTTTCAGCTACTCAAATACAAAAAGACAAGAGTCTTATGTTGGGGAAGACATGGAAACAAAGGCTATATTTAATAAGTTATAGGACAAGAACTCTGGTACTAGATCAGTTCAGTAGTTTAGCAATGTTAATGAGTAAGACTAGAGCCTGCTTTGGCTCTTTGCTCAAGCCTTCATATGGTTCTAGCTGCTTGCAGGACAAGGAGAGTGGTTGGAACACATGGTTTTTTTCCCCCTCACATTCCTCTTTCTTTCACAGGGGAAGGCGTTCCTTCTCCAATGTCTCTGCCTAGCAACTTTTGCTTATATTTAGTGCCACGAGATCATGAAAAATGGGTGTATTTCAAGCCCCATCAATGGAGGCAAGCTCTGTCTATAGGAAGGAGTGGTTCAACTGACTGATGGGTACACACACACACAAAACACAAAACTTACTTCAAAGTTCACGTGCCTAAAAGAATATGTTGTTGGAGTGGATGTTTTTATTTGTCTGCATTATGCAAGGTTGGTCAGTAGACAACGCCAAAAGAACACCTTTGTGTAAATCTGAAAAGTTCACTTTCAATCTATATGACTGAATTCAATGGCCAATTCCTATTTTGTGCTAGACACACCATGAATTTAACATTTTCCCAATATCTTCCAAAATAGGTAGCATCGTTCCATTATGTAGGACCAGAAGTGTATGGGAGGTTCCCTGAGGCTCCTCTACCTACTACGTAGCTCCACTAGAAACTGAAACCTGGTTTTTCTGCTTCTTTCTTACACTTCACTGGTTATCCACCTGCCCCTGCCACAAAGAATAGTCTTCTCAGAGACAATTAAAAAGGCCAGATTACTGCCTATACAGCCCTGTCCACTTTAGTCATGTGTGTAGTGGTTTTTTTCCCCCTGGATAGCTCTTTAACACTCTTTTAGTTGTTTTTATTGTTTTCCCATTGACCTGAAACCATTTTTTATATAAAAAGTATGTTTAAGTATGATCCAATGACTCTGAATACTAACTTTTTTATCCCTCCCATGTTTAATTTTTCTTACTGACTGCTGCACTCTTGTTTGCAGCTCTCGTGGCTGGATACAGCCAGGGCAATTTTTTGGATGTCAATCATTTTGAAGGGCGACTTTCTTGCATGACTTGGTAAGATCTGAAAGGAGGATAAGCACAATGGAGAGGCTGTGGTGAGGCGTCCCCAGGCAGCTGGCAGTCTTGAGCATCCAAATGTAATTGCTCTATTTTATTCACCACAGCCTGCCTGCTGTGTTCATCAGACTGCCCAGTGGAACAGAAGGTAATCAGGGCTGAGACGATCTCAGAAAGTCAGGCACGTACAACCAGAGTTAAAAATATGTAAAAAAAAAAATTACTTGGATGTGATTTGCTCTCATAGAACTCAATTTCTGGATAAGAACAAGAGGAAACAGTGCAAAACTGGGACACTAAAAATTATCTACACTGAGGAAAATGCAGAGAGAGAGAGAGAGAAAGAGAGAGTGAGCGAGCTGTGAACATTTAATAACTTTAGTGTCCAACTGCCCATAGTAAGTGCTTGCTTAATGCATAGACAAGACAGGGAAATTCAGAGAACAGGAAACTCAAAGCATTTCCATTTTATTTAAGGAACTCTTTGATCTGTTTTGAAATTTAGGATTCTGCTTTTGACTTTGCTAGATAAAGTTGGAGTAGAAATGAATTATTCATATAAAATATTGCCTCAATAACACTGCATCAAATAAACATAATGAAAAGCTGCCCATGTTATATAAAGGGAAGCTAAGTCACAACTCTTTTGAATTGCAAAGTTAAGCACTTGGGGCTAGACTCTGCTCCAACATTACTCTATGGAAGAATCCACTTAGGAGGATGTAACTCTCAGATCCTTTTTATTTCTGGCCAGACATGCATTTGTGGTTTATGAGTTTAAACTACAGTTGTAACCATGATGTTATTAAATCTCCTAGTCCTGGTCCTGATTCCTTCTAAGTCATTGGAGGCCAGAACTCATTTTTTTTCCATGACATTGTATCCAATATCACTTCAGCTTTTAGAGTTCACATTGAAATATGGTAACCAATTCCCCCTCATGAATTGTATATCTTATGACATTTTCAGCAGCCACTAAAGGGTTATGCATATCCACATAATGGAGGGAAATTGTAAGGCAAAAAACATTCTCACTTACCAGCTGTGTGTGTGTGTGTGTGTGTGCGTGTGTGTGTGCGCGTGTGTGTGTGTGTGTGTGTGTGTGTGTGTGTGTGTTTCGAAATGCTTTGGCTAATAGATTAAAAGAGAGAGGAAGATAAACGAAGCCTAAATAAACAGTGTATGTTCAGGGAATTGAGCTCTGTTGAAATTCCATAGGTAACAGTTGAATTCCTGCTGACAATTCAACTTTAAGGAACTATACGTAGTTCAATAAGGGTACAAGAGGTGGTTTAGTCAGCTCAAAAGGAAAATAAGCAAGAAAGGCAGTGCCTCTCTCCAGCATTGTCCTTGTCTCTCCCCATAGTCAGTCTGTCCTTTGGACATCTGAAGTCCTGTAGGAGCAGATCCACCACTTTGAAGTGGATTTGTTGAATGATTGGGTTCAAGGTCATTAGGGACTTTGTAAAATTGGGTTTCTGGATCACATTTGACTTGAGTTGCCATCTCTGGATGTTGAGGAGCAAGTGAAGGAGTATGAACCACCTCTGCAGTCAGCCTGTAAGGTGACTTTGAATAAAGGCATTATTATAGGACATATATTTGTGTACATTAGATTGTGCACATTATGATGGATCTTCTAATACCCAATTATTTGGTATTAGGAGGCAAGACCTTTGGAGATGATTAACCTTTCTTTAGATCTGAAGGGTGATGGAACCTTCATGATAGGATTGGTATCTTTAGAGGAAGAGGAAAAGACAAGGACTCTTTTCCTCTCCAAACACAGGCACCGAGGAGAGGTGAGTACACAGAAAGGAAGTGCTTGTGTATAAAGCCAGGAAGTGGATCTCACCAGACATTGAATCTTGAGCTACCTTGACCTCGGACTTCTCAAGACATGAGAACACATGTAATAGTCTAAAGTTCTTGGTGGTAGGATCAGGAACTTCTCAGCCTCTGTGCAAGGGCAACAGCAGTGCCTGTTTCTCAAGGCATGTCTAGTGAGGATCCAGTGAGGTATTTGAATAGTATTTCAGATAGGTCATGACCTGGAGAGGAAGGAGCCTGGGCTATTGGAGCTCAAGTTTAAGTTTCTCCATTTATAATGTAAGAATGAAAACACCCACTGATTCTGTGTCAGAAAAGACTTCTGAGAATTCCCAACACTGTGACAAAATACAAAGATCAAAAGGAAAATGAAAAAAAAAAGAAAGAAAAACTGAAATGTTCCAAGAAATAAAAGAGACAGTGTAAATAGTTCAAATTACATTTTACCTTGTTTTCCAGGCAAACCACCCATGGCCATGTAGTCAAAACTTCAAGTCAACTGTATTTCTTCTAAACATTAGGTTTGGTCATAAGCAAAACATGAAGCTTAAGATTTCCTTCCTTGTGAGTATGATTTCGTCAAATCAAACCATTTGATTGTGGATGAATCAGTCCATACAGCTTTATTTGCTTTAAAAAGGAATGTTAGTGTAAACAACTGAGCAAGAAAAAAGTCAGTCCTGCCTTGACGGCAGATGGTTGTGGTAGTGGATGCCTGTCAACTCAGTGACACTCAGGAACCTGAGGCAGAGCCTCCCAAGTTCAAAGCTTTGTTTGGGCTACAACAAACAAGAAGGAAAAGATAAAAATAGGTCATATTTTAGGCTGTAATGTTGTTATTATGCGTCCTTCTTGCACCCTTCCCCTGCCAACCAAGGCCCCTTCAAGGAGCTTGTACAGGTTAGGCCCATGCTCTACTGCTGAGCTACCTCTCAAGTTTTAAGCCAAATTCCATAGCACTCCTGCTTTGGAATTTCCTTTCTTTTGAGATATCCTTTTGAAGACATCGTATAAAAACGTTTTTCATTCAGTTATTTTCTTTCTTCTTTTTTTTTAAAAAAAATAATTAATTCATTGTTAAAGTGATGTACAGAGAGGTTACCGTTTCATATGTAAGGCAGTGAGTACATTTCTTATCAAACTTGTTACCTCCTCCTTCATTTTCTCCCCCCGTCCCCCCTTCTCCAATTCCCTCCCCGCTATGAGTTGTACAGTTCATTTATAGCATATTGTCTTCTAACTATTGCTGTTGCGTTGGTTCGCCTTTTGCCTTTTGTCTCTCCATTTTAATGTTCCCTTTCCCTCCCCTAGTTCTGGTAAATGTATTTTTAATTTATGCTTTTGTATTTCCATATATTCATACAGTTAACCTGATCAAAATCACCCCTGCTCCCATTCCCCTTTACCTGTTTCTTAACACAATTTTAATAGCTAAGAAAAAATAATGAAGTTGGTCTTACTTTTATTTGGACATCTTAAATAAATAAATAAGTATATAATGTTAACCAATTCTGCAGTAGACAGTGTTATAACTATACATAGGGAAATAACATATAAATACAAGACATAAATAAAACGGTGGCAAAGGCAGGTGTAATTTATGCAGTTGGTACTCGATTTGACATTTGGAGTTTGTGATACTCCTTCCCAGAAGAAAACACCTGGTGTTTACTAAGGGCTGTTACTGGCTCAGCACTGTGTTGGGACCACAAACAAACACTTCCAAAGCACTCTCTGTAAGGTATGCACTGTTCCAAATGTTTGATGTATATGAATTATTTTCAGCATCACAAGTACCAGGAAGCTCTTGTCGTTATTCCCATTTTACAGATGGGAAAAGTGAGACCTAGAAAGACTAAGGAGTATGCCCAGTGCTTCACATCAAATGATCCAAGTATAATTCAGATCTAGACATTCTGGAGGTGGATGTCAGCTCTAAGGTACAATTCTATACTGTATGATGATGTAAAATATTTTTATACTGTAATGTCTCATAAGTATTTGTCCAATGGATGGCTAAAATTTTCTTTGAACACTGTCTTCTGGAGACAGCTCTATCAGGCCAGAGAGAGAATGGTCTGGCTTGGTTCCATGTTTCCTAGCACATCCCACCAAAACAAAAAATTAAGCTTAGCTTTGGGGCATGTTTTTATGGTGGTTGAGATCTTCCTGTCCTTCCCGCCTCCCTTCTTCATTCCTTCCTAGCTTCCTGCAGAAGTTCACCAGTAAACAAGATATCACAGGCTTTTCCCTGGAAAGTGTATGCTTTAATGAGAAAGATAGTTAATGTAACAGGCACGGTGGTGGTGGTGCCAGGGCAGGCTGAAGATATCAAAATTTGCAATTGCTCCAGTCTCTTTATAAAACTCTGTCATAACATTTGCAAATAACCTCTGCATATCCTCCTGTATGTTGTAAATCTTCTCTAAATTACTTACAATATAAAATACAATGTAAATACTATGTAAATAATTGTTTTCCTGTATTGTTTAGGGAATGACAAGAGAAATATCTCTATAGGCTTAGTACAGATGCAATTCATTAGCTCTTTAATATTTTGATCCACCATTAGTAGCATCAGTATATGAGAACCATAGATGTTCAGGGTAAGCTGTAATGACCCAGTGTATGCAGAGAGCACAGGGCCTAGGGCAATACATGCAGGGTGAGCAGGGAAGGGACATGGCTAAGCAAGCTCGGGGTTAAGGACAATGTCCTTGAGATAGTGCCCTCTAAGGCAACACTGGAGCAGAATCTAGCCAAATGGAGTCATAAGTGAAGTCTTAAGCACAACTTGGGTAAGGGCCTGGAAAAGGTAAGACTGAATATGACTTTGCTGTTGAAACTGAGGACTGTTTTCTATACCTGGGGCTTATATTTCCAAGGGGGAGATGGATGAGCAATGACAAAGAAGGTTAGAAGCGACCAGGTCATCAAGAGTTTATGGAAGAGATGACAAAGCAGTTGAATGCCATAGACAGGGCAGAGGGGACAATTGTGGGATGTCAGCAGAGATGTGGCCTGGAGAGATGAACACTTGGGAGAGATGGCTCTGGTGACACTCTACAAGGGAACAAGAATGGAGACAGAGAGATGCCCAAGAAAGCTGACGCCACAGTGGCCTGCTCCTGGGTGGGCATATGAGGATATAGACATATTTAGCAGTAGAGGTCTTCAGGCAGACTTTGTCAATGATGACATGTAATCAGGATATCTCAGGAAACTTAGGAGGAAATGGAAAGAGAATTGAGCATGTTTCAGTCTGGAGAGAGAGAATAAAGAGGAGGCATGAGAGGTGTTTCATACAGCCTATCTCTTATCTATTTTTAAATTTTATTATTGTGAAAGTGAGGTACAGAGGGGTTACAGTTTCATACATACAGCAGTGCGTACGTTTCCTATCCAACTTGTTACCTCCTCGCTTCAACTAATTTTATGACCTCCTTCTCATGGAGTGACTGGCTAAGAGTGTGTCTATTCAAATACTGTGGTGTGGGCTGGGGAATCTGGCTCAGCGGAAGAGCGCCCACCTGGCCAGCGCGAGGACCCGGGATCGGTCCCCGGTTCCGGAAAAAAAAAAAAAAAAGTCACAAAATCAAATACTGTGATGACACAGCAAAATAGGCACAAAAAGGTGTTCTATCAATCCATGCATGGTATTAGATTGGAGAGAGGCTTGATCATATTTCCCAGCTCAGTTAACTCTCAACCAGCCTTGGGCTGTAAAGGGCCGCCATGGGGTGTCACTGTCAGGCACAGGAGGTTGTAATGTGTGTTTCTTGAGCTGAGCATGGAGCTCCAGAGGTTAGTAGGACTAACATTACAAAAGGGTGAGTGTATAAAGGAACATGAAAAATTTCTGATGACTGTCTGGCTATTGTTTCAATGGGGTGAGTCGTCCCATTCCTGAATATTCTTGGCTCTTCTCTGAGAGTCAGGGGTTTCTCTCTGAGGGTTGCATCAGTGATCTCTAGGGTCCCCTGTAACTGTCACAAAATTCAGCGTACAGGTTACTCTAAAAAATGACATTCTTAGCTGCACAACAGTGGCTAACATCTGTAATCCTAGCTACTCCAGAGGCTGAGATTTGAGAATTGTGGTTTGAAGACAGCCCAGGCAGAAAAGTCCCTGAAGTGGAGCTGTGGCTCAAAGTGGTAGATCACTAACCTTGAGCAAAAGAGCTCAGGGACAGCGCCTAAGTCCCAAGTTCAAGCCTCAAGACAGACAAAAAACAAACAACCCCCCCCCTCAAGAATGACATTCTCTCTTCCTCAGTAGAAGAGTTGGGTCTCACTTGGACCTGTGCCACACAAACAAATATGAGGAGCACCTAATTGTCACTATAACACCTCTAGTTGTTTTTTTTTTTTTAACCGAAGAATATCATTACTTCTGCCATTCCAGAAATCTTAGAATGTCTTATACTACAGTCTCCAGATAGTGTCTTTGCTTTTGGAAATAAAATTGGAATGAGAATTCACATTTTATGAAAGAAAATGCTAGCTACTTTACTGAGTTCTTTTTTTTCCAGAGAATTTTGTTTTATAATTCAGTGCATGATTTCAGTTTGGGAAAAATTAACAAAAATTCAAAGGAAAATATTGTATCATCGGAGCCTCTAATTTAACTACCCACCAATAAAGAGACAGAGAATCAATGTGATATAGAACTCGAAGTGTGTGTGAGTTATGTGTGTTGGTTACAATTCCTTTTGAGAGCCCTTTTGAGTGCTCTTTGTAATAAGAACAAATGGGTACTGAGGACCCTCCCAAAGCTGTCAAATTTATTTTACTTATGTCCAAGATTTTACTGAGGGTTGCTAAGTAAATAAAAGCTTATTGCCCCATGTGTCACCTCCCTTTCCTCAGGGTTATGCTTTTAAAAGCATTCTCGACAGGAAATACGTTTCATTAGTGCTAGGAAAATAAATTGGTGAGGTGACAGATTCTGTGATTTGATGGAAGCTCAATTATAATTGTATAACATAATATAGCAAGTGCAGATGAAATCCTATTAAGGTCTGGCAATCCAATATCTCATCTCTATGACTTTTAATTGATCTTTACACATATTGTCATTGCAGTCAAATATTTGAGCTGATTCTGGTACACATAAACAAATGTAAGCACATTAGCTCTGTTAATAATTTTAACAAGTAATCTGTATTTCCCATTAGACTGTCTCTAGTTTTGCCTTGGCATAATTAAAGATATCATCAATGACAACCCTAATGTGTTATTTAAAGGATGAGTGTATTGAAGTCTTGCTTTTATCATTAACTACTTCGTGATGTAATCTGTATAGCCATCATTAAAAATATGAGAGTCTCTCTTTCTTGGAGGCAAATGAGAATGGTAGGGAGATGAGGAGGGGTGGGGTAAAAAATCACAGATGAAGAGTTGGCAGCCTGGGTTTCAGTCTTGACCTGACCACTCACTTGGGCATGGGGCATCTTTTTAACCTATTTTACCACCTCCAAGAGAGCTAACATGATTTCTACAACAGATGCTAACTCCTTGCTTTGCTAATAATTGATGATTGGACATAATAACTGTTGCATTTAGGTTCATTTTTGCCCAAGTTTAATAGAGAACAAAGGCTTAGAGCTGTGTGGAGGGAATGGTCAGGAAAGGCATTACATTTGTTATTTCTGCAACATCAGGCCTAGTGCCTGATAGGGGCTTCGATATTATTTTTTGAATGAATGAGCAAATGAATAAACGAATGCACTAATTCTAGTTACTTTTTAAAATCACTTAGCTATGGATCACAGAGATTGAACAAGTTCTCCTATTTTCTTTTGTTTTGTCACCTTTAAGATAGATGAAAACATTGTTTGGTGACCTTTGAAAGTACACTTTTAAAGATAAGACATCAAATGCCTTCTCCTATCCTTAATAAAAACGAAGTGAGTCAGAATGGGCTTCGGGATGGTCCTCGACACTCGCCCATTAGCCAAACGCTGGCAGGAGATTCATTTGTTAATTTCCAGCTTGCTCAAAATCAGAACTATTTGGGTGTCATACAAATATGACATTGGAGAATATTTCTCTGACTACTCAGATAACCAAAAGCCTAAACTGTACTGTAAACAAACAAAAAAGTGTTAATACCACCTATGACTAATCCAGTGCTTCTGTTCATTAGGTAGAACAAACATTCTGATTTATAATCAACTATCTAAAATTACCATCAAAGCCTGGAAAATTTCTCCCTGGCAGGAGATCTCATCTCAGTATACAGAACAGATAAGATTCCTTCCTTGATAGACAATCTCCACGCATAGGTGATCTTGGCAGTCTTTTCCAAGTGACTTTTAGCTAATGGGTGGCTTATTCTGGGGTTTATCTGTTTAAATTCATCGCTTTTTTGAAATCGTCTTTGCATATATTAGCATACTCTTGGCTTATTTTCATTGCCCTGATTCTTTGTTTCTTTGGAGCAGGGATACTTCCCCCCTCCCCACCTCATTTCATCTGATTAGCTTTTGAAGTGAGGAGCCCCTTTCTTCTTTAGGCATTCCTTGAAAACAAATAGAATTTCCTGTACCTTAAAAAAAACAAAACCAACAACAACTAGCAGAGCTAGGCTAGCATACCTTGATTAAGAACAAGAGCCTCATAGACAAATTATCAGTATTCATTTTCTTCTTTCATTAAAAATGCCCAGGAAGGAAAAAAAAATGCCCAGAAAGAAGAAGAGAGGGAGAGAGGGATTCCTGAAGTGAATGAAATCAACTTCAAGGTGACACCAGTCTCTCCTGGATTAGTGGCCTTTTGCTTGGTTTTTCTTGTTTGTACAAGCAGATGACTTTGACATATTTCCCCCAACCATTAATTCCCTTCTCTTTGGCACCTTGCCAACAATATACAAAAAGGAGAGAAAGAGAGACACTCTCATTTTATCTTGGAGCTGCTTAAATATTTATGCTCTAATTTGTTATTGACTTCATGTGAAGATTTATTTTTTTTATCAAAATATAGATGGAAAAGTTTAAAGATTGCTCCTGGGAGAGCACTTAATCCATTTAAAAATAAATTTCTAATGGCTAGATTTTCTAGGCTTAAAACAAGACGTTATAAAAGAAAAGTAAAAAAATCCAACAGGCCCCACTGATATGCTGACATTTGTAGAGAAGGATAAGAAAATTTGGTCATGAAAATGTTAACCAAATATCATCGTGAATGTTCTTATTTTCATTTTTAAAAATAAATTTGATGGAAGCCTTTTCCTAGACTTCTATTTTAATTACTTCCCATTGGCTGAAAAAGAAACTTAATTAAAAAAACCCTAGGGCAAAACATTGGGAATGGGTCTATGTTGCCTTTTGCTATTCGTTTCAATCTTACTTTGAGTATACTCATGATTTCTGAGCCATTTAATGTGTTGTTTTTTCTGGAAATGGTGACCTGTTAAATGCAGGGAATAGGCAACAGGCATAGCAAACAATTGAGGTTCTAATGGTGAAACTTTAGAGAACAAAGGAAAGATAGGCAGTTCATCTCTATGTTTTTTTACTTATATATGTATGAATATATGTATGTAAGTGTGTATGTATGTATGTATGTATGTATGTATGTATGTATGATCTATCATTTTCCCTCCAGTCTAGCCAAATGGGTCTCACTTCTTTGATCTGTGCTTGAAGACACTTATAACATCTCTGTGACATACCCCCATCATGGCTGCCTTTATGACATACCAACATCTTTCTATCTGCCTGCTGACTTTGCTATTTTGACCAGACTTGCTGCAGCAAGGAGTTATATTTCACAATAAAGTCTTATCTCATGGAAGAGGGTGTTAACTAGCTGTTTCAAATTCTATTCTTTTCAAAAGCCCACAGCATTCACCTATTTTGTAAAAGTGAGACATTGCTTTGTATAGCTTGATCTCTACAAGGTCTTTTTATTTGCTTCTATGAGATTTTCCCAAATTTTTAGGCTTCAAATCCTGCCTAAAATTGGGCTTCAAGAAAGGAGGACAGAAAAGAAGAGAAGAAAAAAAAGAAAGAAATACACTTGTATAACTGCCCCTGTTCATCACCTTTACAATAAAGATTAAAAGAAAAAAAAGAAGAGAAGAAAGGAATGAAGGAAAGGACAAGGAAACAACTCTTTATGCAGTCAGATTTTTCTGTTTCCTCACAGAAATGGGTATAAGATTCTGGGGGAACAACTCAAGTTTTTTTCTAGGGTGAGACAGAAAACCAATGGTCATAACATTCCTCTCAGAAGCTATGTCCACTCCTTCATATTCTCTGGGCCCTGGCTCAGAACTATGTCTGAATGTGAGCATGGCCCCTCTACATTCTGAGGCATTCCTTCTACAAGTTCTGCTTTCCTAAACCAGGCAGGAATGGAAGATCATGGTTCTCAGCTCATGAATGGTTTGGTGACCAAAGCATCTAGAGTCCTCTATCATCTTTAATGCTTTCAGAAGAGATTTAGTGGTATGTTGGTAATGATTTTGCCTATTGCCAGGGGAGGCTGCTATATATTGGAGAGTCTTCAGAAGGAACTTGCCAAACTTCTTACATCACTTCATGTCATCCAAATCTAACACCAGTTTCCAGTACAGCTTCTTACTAGTGTACCAGAGCCATCAGTTGTCAAACGTATACAATTTATTAGTCAAGGTTTCCCAGATTATTCTGTCTCTTCCCTCTCCTCTCCTCTCCTCTCCTCTCCTCTCCTCTCCTCTCCTCTCCTCTCCTCTCCTCTCCTCTCCTCTCCTCTCCTCTCCTCTCCTCTCCTCTCCTCTCCTCTCCTCTCCTCTCCTCTCCTCTCCCCTCTCCCCTCCCCTCCCCTCCCCTCCCCTCCCCTCCCCTCTCCTCTCCTCTCCTCTCCTCTCCTCCCCTCCCCTCCCCTCCCCTCTTCCATCTATTGCGTTGTGTTCCATCCCAACCCATCTATCCTATCCTATCCTATCCTATCCTATCCTATCCTATCCTATCCTATCCCATTCTATTCTATCCTATTTCTATTCTGTCCTATCCTATTCCATCTGTGAACATACTGGGAATCCAACTCAGGGGTTTGCACTACATGCTAGACAAGTGCAATCCAACTGCATACCTATTCATCTACTATTTAAGTTTTCTTTCAAGTTAGTATCTCTACATTGTGGTTTCATTTGGGAATCCTAACATGAGTTTGACAAAAGTACTTCTAGAAATCCTAAAAGGTAGTACTCTACCAGTGTTTGATGATCTCATTCACCTGTCCAATAGTAATTGAGGATATGTGAGCTAGACATATTGTAAAATTTCTCTCAGTATCCATGTGCTCCCTCTCTCAGTGTCTAGTTCAACTTCTTTTTCCTTGCTTCCTTTCACAGAAGGTACAATCTCCACAAGATTAGATGCCTAGATGGTATACTGGCCCATGGAGTGTGATTCTGACCAAGGAAATAGAAGTAGAAAGTAATTCTTTAGATTCCTGAGAGGACTTAATCACTTTCTTAGTACAACAGACAACACTATCTACTTTACCTGTTATGTCTTTGTTCTGCTCAAAATAAAGACACAATGGCTGGAGATTTGGAAGCCATACCATAATCATCAAGTAATGTCAAGGTAACTAGAGATTATGACTCTAATAACTCTTACTTTGTGAAACAACAATAGCCACTACCTCTCAGACTTTATGTTCAGTCTGTCATGTGAATTTCTGAGACTCACAGCTGAATGCAGTTCTTCACAGACTTTGGCAAGCAGATTTAGACAGGTATTGGAAAAAGAGCATAAATATCCCAGGGTGGCATCTCTGGTGCATGGTACTGTGGACAGGATTTGAGGACTTAATGCTGTGACCTTTCTAGACATGCACTGGAGCATGGAGACCTATGAAACGTGTCTATAGCTATTAATACAAAGCCAGTGGCAACTCTAGTGTTAATCCTGCAAGCTGGAGATAAATGATTCTCTGTCTCCACCAGACCAAATCTTTACTAAAACAGCATTAATACCTATTTATTTTTTTTCTATCAATATTTCATAAATTCGAAGAGAAACAGCTGGAAAGAATTCAGATGATTTTTCTCTGTGTGTGTTTCACAGGCATCAATTATTGCTGTGGGGCACCTTCAGCATTGCCTAAAGCTGCAATAAATTCCCCAGTTTTAACTTTGAAGATTTTACAAATGCTAATGCAGGGATGTGTATGAATTATTACTCTTGCTCTAACACAGCAATATTCCCTTGGAGAAGAAACAAAGTCCTCATTGGATTCACAAATGGATAAGGAATTTTTTTTTGACTTGGGTCAGGGTCTGGGGTGGGGGGGTCTGAGTAGACTTCTTAATTGTTTTCACTTCTATTTATCATTGAGTGAAATAAAATATGAATAGAGCAAAGAAGAGGGTTGGTAAGAACTTTTTTCCTAAATATTTGGTATAACCTCACCTACCTGATTTGTATAAAAATAACTATTCAGCACAGCAGATGGGGTAGTTACAACTACTCCCATTTTACAGATATGGCAATCAAGGTATAGGCTAATTTTACTTGATGGGTTTGAGTGTAGTTCCTTGGTGTTTCATGAAGATGAAATTTATCATGCAAAATGGAGGTTAAAAAATGGAAAATCAAGGCTGGGAATATGGCCTAGTGGCAAGAGTGCTTGCCTCACATACATGAAGCCCTGGGTTCAATTCCCCAGCACCACATACATAGAAAACAGTCAGAAATGGCGCTGTGGCTCAAGTGGCAGAGTGCTAGCCTTGAGCAAAAAGAAGCCAGGGACAGTGCTCAGGCCCTGAGTCCAAGGCCAAGGACTGGCAAAAAAAAAAAAAAAAAAAAAAGGAAAAAAGAAAAATCATTGGTGAAGCCAATCTTGCTTTTCTTTGGGTCTGACTATCAAAAATTAACATGGCCAAGAACAGCAACAATTACCAAAGGACATGCAGAAATATTTATGAGCCCATTACAATTTTATTTAAATTGATCCAGGAGAAGGAAGAAAGATAATTCAGAAAAGAGGTAGGGTCATATATATAGCAAGTTTTCAATCACTTTCAAGGGCTATAAAAAGCACAAGAGCCACACCATACCTTGTCTCAGCAACTCTAGGAGAACTTGGCAAGAGATACATTATTCACAAGTTGGGGATGCAAAGGTAGTTTCAGGGAGAAGAAATCACTTCTATGAGGTCATATAGCTAGTATATCATGGAAGAGCAGGTTGTTCTCAGCCTATGCTCTTGCTTCTGTTCTTTGGCCTAAAGAAAAGTATAAGTGATAGGGATTGCAGTTGGGTGAAACAGCATTCTTGCTATGCCAGCAGCTCCAAAAGGCTTAGCTAAGAATAAGACTTTGTTCTACCTGCAACAACTGTGAGGGCTATCCTGATTTGAAAATTTGAATTCATTCTTTGTGGTTGTATTTCTCCCATTTATTTTACTGTGATTATTCACACAATAAGCTCTTTCTAGGAAGATTAAAAAAACAAAGAATTTTTTTTATAAGTTCCACTACTCCCTAATAAGGCCACAGACTGAGGACCAACCTTCAATACATGGCCCTTTAAAGAACATTTCTTAGCACAATATTAGGATTTCTGTTATCGCTTTAACCATGTCTGCAGATAATCTTGCACTTTAAGGAAATTTTCAGTTGGTTGCAATCATATTTTGGATTAAAACTCCAATCTCACAATTCACTTAAATATTTTTAAGCAGACTTGTTGAGATATAATTCACATGACACACAATTCGCCTATTCGAAATATGCGATATATTTTTCAGTAAATTCATGGTTATGTCGCCATTATTACATTGTAGTTTTAGAACATTTTATCATTCCAGAAGAAACTCTGCACTCACTGGTAGTCACGCCTATTCTTCCCAAGACCTAAGCAATCACTGATTTACTTTTTATCCCTGTAGGTTGATTATCCAGGGCATTTCATATAAATTCATGCAAATAGAGTAGTAAAATGCATGTTTTTGCTACTCTAGTTAATATAATATATTCATTCATATGGGAGCTTGTATTAGTACTCTATTTCGTCTCATGGCCTAATGAAAATCTGTTGTGTGGATAATCACACTGCATCTCCCTATTTTTCAGCTGAAGGGCAATTAGTTCTTTTAGTGTCCATAATTGTGCAAAAAGAAATTTCTGTTACAGAAGCAACCTAGTTCATGATATCCTCTTCCAGCAACTCTAACGATTGAAACAAAGACAACTTTTTAAAGAAAAATTCCAACAGGCAAAACAGAATCCAGTCTCCCTCCTTTTCTTTCTTGTTATCCCTCTTCCTGATGGTACCTGCTCAACGTGCATCTTCCATTTCCCTGAACAGCTGTTTAGAGTGAGGGAAAATGGTTTAGCTCAAACAACAGAGATATTAATTTTTCTTACCAAAATGTATTCCATTTGCTTGAATCAATGGGCATCTTGTTGTTTTTCATTAGAACAATTTCTAGAGATTAAAAAAGGTTAAATCCATTGGGAAAAATAGAATCTATTCTTCTTTCTTCAATTTTCCCTGTTTTTCTTAATGTCTCCTCCCTCCCTCCCTCCCTCCCTCCCTCCCTCCCTCCCTCCCTCCCTTTCCTTTCCTTTCTCCTTGTCTTCTTTACTCCAATGTATGGTTGTCAGGCCTTTAGCACCATCATAGTCATATGTAAAGGAAAATAATTCACTCAACAGTTCTAGTTTATTAAACCTTTGGAAATGATACCTTGCAAAACTATCCAAATGGAATCTAAGGCTAGCTAGCTCTTGGGTTCCCAGTGTGTAGTACATGCTAAGAAATAAATTTATACTAGTTTTCAGACTGGGTATTTTTTTAAATGATGAAATATTTAACTAGAAAATCTTCTCTATTCTGTGCCTTAGAGGAGTATAGCTTAGTGGAAATTGTGTATTTATTTGGTTCACTGTTCTACATTCTGAATTTGGCTCAGATTTAAATACTTTAATTCTTTTAAAATTAAGAAGCATGATGTACATTATTGCATTTTCTTTGAATGAGTTTAAATATTGGTCTAAAATACTAACCAAGTTACTGTTTGTGATGTTGGTCTTACAAATGGTGATTATCTTTTGCATTTTTGATCATAATATTACTGAGAATGTCCATGCCTAGATGTGGTAAAAATTTCATTCTGTAGGTATAATGCATTGCATATCTTAAAGTAGTAATTTGTTTACATTTTTCGTTGCAAATTATTTGTGCTACTGTATGAGGAAATTATATAATGATTTTGTAATTTTCTTTATTAAAATAGCTGAAGCAGTTGTTTTGAAAGTAGTAGGAGATGAACCATATCTAATTCAACATGTTAATCATGGATGCTTAGGGGAATATTTCATAATCGAAGTATTAAGAACAAACTATTATATCTCCAAATAACAGATATTAATTTCTTGGTGTGATGTTTCTGTTCAAATCAGGAAATAGATACCAACATCTCCTATGTCTAAGACCCTTTTCCAGGGACACATAAGTCCTCCATTAGCTTTCAGTCTAGGCAAAGAGTGAGTCTTATACCTCAGAAAGTTCTCTGAGAAGTTACATGAAAAATAAACACTAAGTATGTAAGCAAATGCAACTTGTTTGAGTGTCCCTTTCATGCACAAGAGAAGTGGTAGGAGATTAATAATGTCCACATTTTGAGTCGTAATTAGTTGCCTCTGTTACCATGTTATTTGCACTTTCATTGTATTCTTTGGGTCCTCCTGTGGCATAGCTTAGTATCTTCATTTGTGTGTCTGGTGGTTTTAAAGCCCCTTGGGGACAAGGGCTATTTCATAATCATATTTACTCTAAATACCTCCTGTTCCCTTCTACCTTTTGTACTTAGTACATACAATATTACGTGGGATTTAAAGACTGTTAAGTGTCATTAGCCACAATTTAAGATATGAGAACTTAGAAAATGGATGCTCATGGAAATTAAATGTCCTGTCCAAGTCAATTCTCAGAAAGCAGTTATACCTTCAGGTGTTTCTAGGTCTCACCATTTCTAAAAATTTTTAAGTAAAGATGAAAAGAAACACTTGAATCTTTACAACCTGATCATATTATAATATTTTACCATTTTCTGTAAAAACCTATTGGTTTTAAATTTATTCTTATGATAATGTTATATAATCACCCAACACCCAAATGCCTCCAGCAACAACCACCATATTTATTTAAACATCAAAATAATCAGAAACCTAGCAACACAATTTAGAAAGTTCGTGAGTTCTACACAAGCCTTGGCTACATAGCGAAACCTTGTGAAGAAAAAAAAAGAGACATAAATAATGAAAGGGAAAAAAAAGAATGACCAGTTCAAAAAAGAATGGAAAAAGAAGAGAAGGGAGGGAAGGAAGGGGAGAGGGAAAGGGAAAGGGAGGAAAAGAAAGAAAGGGGTTCTGATCAGTTGGAGAGAGGCATGGCTTCTCCACTGTGCTGGCATCATACTCAGGGTGGGGTGCAGTACTTCAGCCCCTCACTCAACTATTAATGAGTTTGAATGATGACTGGGTTCTAACAGTGCTTGTCATGTGGCTTCCTAGCTCAGGGTAGGAAGAGGTGAGGATGATGAAGACATATAACCACAAGAACTAACAGCTGCTGTGTTTTGATGTGAGAAAGGATGGGAAAACTGTAAGAGCAGAAGAAGGCACTAAGGAAACAGTATTTAAGAGGCCCTTTATTGCCAAGTACGACATGTATCTGCCTCTGTAAGGCGTTGTTGTATGATAATTGTCTCTTTACAACCATTTTGAGAGGAGCTAGTGCATAGGGGCATACGTAATGAAGACTTTGGGGACCAAGTAAAAGATTAAAATACATTCCAATTTTTTTTTCTTTTAGAAGGAAGTGTGGGCAATGTTTGAGAGTGTTGAAACTCAAAATGTTTTTGTGTTTTAAGGAAAAAAAAACCCTCATATTATCTGAAAAAAATCCCCTCATTTGGAATAGATATCCCACAGGTTCCTCTTACCTGCTTATTGATCATGGAAAAGCTAACAACTTCTCTGAGACTCTTCTCTTTCCTGTAAATGAGACTAATAATGGTAAAGAAAGGTTGATGGAGTATTAAATTGGATTGAGAGGTAACACAGCTCCCAGTTTTTATAGAAAATTCTGATTGTCTTTAAGGTTTACTGTCTTTAGGTTTGTTCATTTGCCATATTTTTACTTGGTCTGTGAATTTAAGTTTTTGCATTTTATAGTTTGGGGAAATTATCTGCAGAGATGTGTTTATTAGGGAGTTTGCTTACAGTGTTTTGAAATCTATCTTACCCTAAGTTCCTCATTACTTATTTTTTATTGTTATTATTAAGTAGTTGTACAAAGGGTTTACATTCCCTAAGAGCAATGCTTCTTGGTCAGTGTCACCTCTTCCTTTTCCCCTGTTTTACCCCCTCCAATCTTTAAGTAGTTATACAAAGGAGCAATGAGAATTGATCAGTCAGCCCTTCCAACATTTTCACCTATCCCTCACAACCCACCTCTTCTCTTACTTTTGTGGAATATGCATTGATTTCCTGACTGCATCCTCCCCACTTTCTCCTCTTCATTCATCTCATTTCCTTTTCTTCACTCAGTCACTCCTTAGCAAACACAGGGCAGCCATCTGCAATCTATTTTAAAGAACATCAGGATAGTCCCAGGTGTCACTTTGTCTGCTGGTAATGCACTGAGTGAACTGGGACAAGAAGCCTCACCACTCTGGATATTGGCCTGACCTACTTTCCCTTCCTTCCTTCCTTCCTTCCTTCCTTCCTTCCTTCCTTCCTTCCTTCCTTCCTTCCTTCCTTCCTTCCTTCCTTCCTTCCTTCCTTCCTTCCTTCCTTCCTCCCTCCCTCCCTCCCTCCCTCCCTCCCTCCTTTTCTTCTTCTTTCCTTCCTCCTTCTCCTCCTCCCTTATTTTTCTTCTCTTTACCCCAGTTCTCTGTCTCTCTCTCCTTACTATGTAGCCCATAGTGAAGTCAAACTCATTTCAGTTTCTCAAATACTAGGACAAAATCATGTACCTCTCCCAACTCTTTATTAATATTTCTTTACATACTTTGTAGTTTTGTCTTGAGTGGTATTAGGGATTGATCAAAACCTTGTGCTTGTTAGGATGTAGTACTGACCCACACCTCTGGCCCTCTCCTCTACTTCCTTTTGCACTGGTTATTTAGAGATAGGCTATCAGGCTTTGCCCTCATGTATTCCTGGGCTATGGTTTTACCCTCCTCATCACAACTGGATGGTAGGCGTGTACCACCACTTGCAGTTTCATCTTTGGACATAGTTTGATGTGTGGGCTGATCTGGAATCAGTCTTTCTGATCCCACCATTCTGCATAGCTGGGATGATAGGCACATGTCACTATACCCAGCTATTGGTTGAGAAGGGGCTCTCATATTCGTGCTTTGAGTAGGTCTTAAACCATGATCACACTGACCTTAACCTCCCAAATATCTAGGAATAATAAGTATGAGCCTCTGTGCCTGGCAGCTACGGCCTCCCCCTCGTCTTGCTCCTCACCCCCTCCAATTGCTTTAGTGTTTTAAGGGAAAAACTCATTATCAACAAAACCCACTCATCTCGAATAGGTATTCCAGTGGTTCTTCTTACCTTCTCAGTGACTATGGAAACATTATCAACTTTCTCCTCCTCCTCTTCCTTCTTTCTCCTCCTTTCTTGTAATTTTCCATTGTTCTTGTATGCCCTATTACACAAAAGTATTATACTCAAGGACTCCCCTTGGTAGACAAGTACTCTACTACTTGAACCATAACTACAATCATTTTGGTTTTTACTTCGTATTTCAAATAGGGTTTTGGGGTGACTCTGCCAGAGCTGGCTCCAGACTATGGTCTTTATGCCTTTGCACCCCAAATTGCCAGGACTATGGGCATATGCCACCACATCTGACCCTTTTTATAACATTTTCAGCCAGTCTTTGGGTTTCTAAATGTTTTTGTTCATATAGATTTAAATATATACCTAGTGTAGTGCAGTCAGATTGACTTGTGTGACTGGAATGCCAGTATTTGGCCTGCTTATTTGTAAAATGGTGATAAGAGAACCCCTCCCTTGAATTTCTGTGAGGACTAAGAAAATTATTAACATGCTCACATCATTTGAAATAAGGCTTAAGACACAGTACAAACCCTCTAATGGATGCAGAGTTGAATATACTTTTAACAAGGTGGCAATCTAGTGGGGTAAATAAAAATATACTTCCATACAAAAGAAGAGTATGACATGTGTTCAACAGAGGAGAAATGGTAAAGCCAGGTGCAACATGGAGGAAGGAGCTGTTCCTTCTAATTGAAAGGAGCAGGGAAAGACTCATGAACTAGGTTGACTGTCATCTGGACATTGAGCATTGAGCTGGCATCAAGTGAAGGGATTATTGATAGAAGAAATAAAAGGACCCAGGATGGGGAAACAGAAAGTTTCCAGTATACTAGTTCTCCTTAATTGGAATGTTGAGGCTAAGAAAGGGAGTCTAGTGGGGGATGAATCTAGGAATGTGGCCTGGGATTAAATTAGGAGTTTTACCAGGCATTGAAAGCTGTTGAAATGATGTGATATGACATCACTTGTCAATTAGGAGGAGGATGGACATGATTTGTCAAGGAAGAATTAGAGGAGAGAGAAATGAGTTAGAGAGAATAATATGCAGAGGATTTTGAAATAGTCTGAGTGAAGGATTATAAAGTTCTAATTTGGACTGGTGGTTACCTAAAGGGGAATAAGTTTTCAGAATCAAAAATAGGGAAAATAAATTCAAAATTCGAAAATAGGGAAAATAAATTAAAAGTTCGATTACCTGTCCAATGTTGCCTTTTCTCTCTGCCATGGTTCTTCCTTTGACCTTTATATGTCCCATGGAGTCCACTCTGATAACCCACCTGGAGTCTGTAGCCCACATGTATCTAGGCATGGAAGGTTTAAATGGCAAGCCATCAGCCAGTTACAAAGTCAACAGCTTTTATTCCCATTTGTTTCTGGTGGAGATGTTTTTGAGGCAGAATGAAATCACACAACAAATAGCTTTTGTTTAATGAGGGAATTGCTTCCAAGCAATAATTAATCGGACAGACATCCTTTTCTTACAGGAAACAAACAGATTGGGAGGTGCATTCAACCTCTTCATTATGCATCTGCAGTGGGTATTGTGTGGCAAGAAGTTTGTGGGGAGCATTTTTGTAATTTACCATCTGTGTACAGAGAGCAGTATAGTTCATAGTTGCTTGGGTTTTGTAATAGCAAATGGGAAAGGGACCATCTAGATCAATAGGAATAAGTAGTTATCATAGACAACATCTATTCATTTCAAGGCAGAAGTTCTTTTTATTTGAAGGAGTACATGTTAATCAATTGCAAGATATGAAAATTCTCTTTAGTTATACCTGATATGGTGAAAGAAGATGCAGTTCATGAATCCATGTGAAATACAAATTAGAAATCAATAAAGAAGATCAGAACCAGGTATGAACAAAAAGTTTGGTGTTTTCAAGAAGCAATGGTGTCCTGATGAGAAGAGATTGTTTATGGATTCCAGGACCATACTGTAGCAATGAATTCTAATGATGCAGGTGACTGTATAATTACATCTATCTATCTATCTATCTATCTATCTATCTATCTATCTATCTCCCTCCTATTTTACGTATGCAATATAACACATGAATATTTATCAATAAAGAATAATTTGTTCCACAGGTGTTTATTGAACACTTAGTGTGTGCCAGAATTACTACTATGTGCTTAGTTTGGGGATAGAAAAGTAATATAGTTTATATTTCAATTAATTTCCTATATTTTATAAAGCTCATGCAATATTTTTATTTTACTCCTTATCTTTTTCTTCTTCTTCTTCTTCTTCTTCTTTTTTTTTTTTTTTTTTTTTTGGCTAGTCCTGGGCCTTGGACTCAGGGCCTGAGCACTGTCCCTGGCTTCTTTTTGCTCAAGGCTAGCACTCTGCCACTTGAGCCACAGTGCCACTTCTGGCCGTTTTATATATATGTGGTGCTGGGGAAATTGAACCCAGGGCTTCATGTATAAGAGGCAAGCACTCTTGCCACTAGGCCATATTCCCAGTCCCCCTTTTCTTCTTAAAGAACTCATTCTTTGATATTTCTTTTCCTTAATTTTCTCTTCTTTAATTTTAGCTGACTTCTCACATTTTCATTTTCTCTGGGTGTATTGCTGTCCAGCTTGAAACTAAATTTCCCAGCTTCTCTTGCAGCTAAGGTAGGGAAGGTGTGCTAAGAAATCTGGTTTTTCTCTGCTTTTGTCCTCTCTCTTTTGTCCTTTACCCATTTTTCTGTACAAGTGGAGCCAGTTTAGAACCAGAGATTGAAGTCATAAGTTGAAGATGGCAGGCTCATCAGCTCTGGCCTTAGGAAGACTTCTTAGAGCAGACATATTTTCTCACCTTGAGCCATGTACCTATCACTGACCTATCATGCAAGAGAAAAAAAATGAAGTTCTATCTTAAGTATGCCACAGTATTTTTAAATCTCTTGATTACACCAGCTTGTCTTTTATGCTAGCTCATATATAATAAGTATAGAGCATGTGCATTTGCAAGTGTACCTGTATAAGCACATGAGCACACACACACAGACACACAGAGACACAGACACACACTACCCTAATACAGTACTTAATACTCAGGAACTAAGTAAATATTACATTGATGTACTTATTCAGTAATAGTTTCCAAACATCTGCTAGGTATCAGGCACAGAGCTGGATAGATAGATAGACAGACAGACAAACAGATAGATAGATAGATAGAGAGATAGATAGATAGATAGATAGATAGATAGATAGATAGATTCAAGAACTGATAAACTGGCAGAGAAATTCAGAAGAAACACTACCAGTAAAATGAAAAATGAAAGGTGACAAGTCTTGTAACAGACTCTGTCAGGGGTGCTAGCCAGATAAAATGAAAGGATTTGGACATCTCTTAAAAGTTTGCAGCAGTGACTGAAACACAAACCATGAAATGAACATGCATTCAATACACCTGTACAATTTCTTTCACGAAATTCAGAGGCCTTCCTTCATGTGTTTCTGGGTCACTCACCTTGAGCTGTGGTGTGTGGAGGGGGGTAGAGGGTGGCCACCAGCTTACTGTTTTCTTACTTCAGACTTCCAACACTAGCTCTTCAAAGAATTTTGTGTGCTGGCTATAGGGGTGGAAGTAGGGATGGAGGTTAGGTTTCGAAGGATTACTGACAATCCTGTAATAACTTTTGAAATAGCTTTTCAGATCAATTCCTATTCATTTCCTACTTTACAGAGAAGAGAGGACCAGAGAAAGATCAACAGTTATGAGAAAAACTATAAGGAAAAATATCTCCACTCACCAAACTTGGAAATGGGAGATATCACTTTGTTCTCATGTCTCCTTCTCCCTCCCCCTCCACCCCGCTGCCACCCCACTCCATCTCTGGTGGGTTGTTTGTATTTTCCTCATGTCATCTACAATGGGTTTCTTTTATGTGGAGAATATCCTCAGGAGTTTCTTAGAGTCAAAAGATTGAGAACATGTAGAAAATCCACACTAACAAATGTAATCCATATCAGCCAACAGATGTTAAGCATGAAGAACAGGCCTGCCTAGTTTATCTAATTCCACCAAATCCTGCTGTAGTAGTTATGCTTTCACCTTGAACTATATGGCCTTGCTCTTTGTAAATGTTTTACCCTTTTACGACAACATTTTCCTTTTCTTTTTATAAGGTATGTGTCTCCAACACACTCATTCTCTGTGGCCCTTGGTTTCCTCATCTGTATAGCAACTTGGTGAGCTTTGAAATCTTTGGGCTTCAAATTCCACAGTTTGTATTCCTGTGTAAGCATATTGATTAAAGTATGGTGACAACGGTAGCTGTAATGACAACAGAATGATGAATCATATTAACATTAGTGTTAATGCAATAATCAGCTGTGTTTTGTTCCATATGGCAATTTATTTCAACAATTAGACCCAGCTCCATCTGTTTTGGCATCAACACTATTCAGATGGGTTCCTGAACCACATCTTTGGAAGCCATTTTATGTTTTTCAAATATTGCTACCATCAATAAATGACTGTGTGGAGTCCTTCTGATTAAAACAACAACAACAAATCAGTAAGGTCAAAGTCCATTTTATTTGATAAAAGAATTGTGTGGCTATTTGACCTTATGGATATGTTGCACAGTCCTATCGATAGGCTCAGAAAAGGGAAGTAAATCTCAGTGTTAGTGTGGAGGCAGTGCCCTAGGGACTCTGGTTTCTGGAGTAGGCGAAGCCTGCCTAGACACTGTCAACAGTGGATTCCTGTTTTTCTGACCTGAGAGCATCCTGATGGGACAGGATGTGCTCCCACCTGGGATGCAGACAAGACAAATGGTACATTGCCCACATCCTGCACCGGGCGTCTTTCTTTGGCTTGGGTTGAGCTTCATTGACAGAATAGCAATAGGGAACATTTGTCTTGATCTTTATAACACCTGACAAGAAGCATGATTACTGCTGTAAGGGTATCAAAATAAAGAAAAAAATGGGCTGTCCTAGAGCTCCGTTATTTATCACATTCAGAAACGCTAACCCAGACTAGCAGGGTAGAAATTCCTTGTCAAATTGCCTCTGAAAATCATTATTTTCTCCCCTGAGACAATATGCGAAGCCCAGGGATCTCACTTGGGCTGGGATCCCTTACTCTGCAAGTTCCTTTCTGGTTTGCAAGTGTGAGACAATCTTCCCTTGAGCCCAGGCTCACCTCCATAGGCCAAGTGACCTCCATGTGACCCTTGGCATGTATCTGCCTGATGTATGTAGGGTACATACACCACTATCTTTCTTTCTTCTTTTTCCAGTCGTGGGGCTTGAACTCAGGGTCTGGGCACTGTCCCTGAGCTTGTTTTATTCAAGACTAGCCCTCTACCACTTGAACCACAGCGCCACGTCTGGCTTTTTCTGTTTATGTGGTATTGAGGAATTGAAGCCAGGGTTTCATGCATGCTAGGAAAGCACTCTACCACTAAGCCACATTCCCAGTCCCCCAGATACACCACTTTCTGCTTGTGGAGGAAACCCAGAGAATAGCTAGCTAGCTGCTTACTAACCAATGTTGAATGTATATAGCAACTGCACGATTGCAAGTGTTAGGATGTCTCCAGGTGAATTACAGCTGGAGCTGACATTGTTCAACCCCTTTGTTCATTTTCTTGTTCCTTATTTTCTAATTAGATAAGCTTTCCTCTGGCCTTCCAAACCTCCTCTTTACCTAATCCACTGCAAGTCGACTGAATCCTGAATGAAATATGATGATGCAATTCATATTAATACAAACTAATGCCTTGATAGAGAGGTATGATCTGCATGCCTTCATATAGGCTCCCAGTTTCTCTGCAAGAGTGACATTAAATGTCTTTAAGACCCAGAATTCTGCTCTGCCATGTGGGGCCTGCACACACTGAAGCCAGTGGCTTTCTCAAAGGAATCATGAACAGTAAGAGGTTTGAGTCGTGTTTGCTTTGAAAGGCCACCTCCTCCAGTGACTTCAGTGGCCCTGAAGTAGGCTTCTTTTTTTCCCCCTCTTCAAAGTGTTCTCTTTCAACTGACCTTTGCAAAAGAGGGCACTTGCTCACAGTTCTTCACGAAGGGCAGTTCAAGAATTAAATCAATGCCTATGTCCTAAAGTTTGTTCAGAATTCAGCATTTTATTTGGACTTGATATTTTTCTGGAGCAATGTCTCTCAACCTCGGTTTCACATTGGAATCATCTGGAAACCTTTAAAAACCATAGTAATGTCTGAGGCCCTCTCCACACTAAGTAAATATCAGTTTTTGGAGAAGGGACCAGGGTACTGGCGCTTCATTTATTATTTTAAAATATTTATTATCAGTTTGAAGAGTTATTTTCTTTAATACTAGAATTGCTTCAGAGTGAGGCTGGATCAAGTATTAAGACTTTTATTTGTTTTTGTATGTCATAGGGCTTGAACTCGGGGCCTGGGAGCTGTTGCTGAGCTCTTTCGTTCATGGCTAGCAGTATATCACTTGGAGCCATAAAGCCACTTCTGGTACTGGCACTTTGAAAAAGATCTCCAGGTTATTCTCATAGGCAGCAAGAGCTGAAATCCAGTGGTGTGTAGGGGTTCTACCATCAGAATATAGCCAAAGAGCTTCCTTTTTGATGTATTCATTCAATAAATACTTTAGTGAATCTTATGTATCAGGAAAGGGACTATATGCACCATAAGGGATCCTAAGATATAAAATGTAATTTCTGCCATCTCTTAGTAGATACTAAGTTAACAGAGGCCACAGGCTTTCCTTCATACCACATATATTTACTGGCCCTACAATGCACTGTAGCACTGAGGAGTCAGCCACCAGGAAGGGACACAAGATCTATGTTATCAGCTGAGCTGTAATCCAAGAAAGCAGATTAAATAATAGACAATGGGCTGGTGGCTCATGCCTGTAATTGTAGCTACTCAGGAGGCTGAGATCTGAGGATCATAGTTTGAAGCCAGCCTGGGCAGGAAAGTCCATGAGACTGTTACCCCCAGTTTACCACCAGAAAGCTGGAAGTGGTGCTGTGGCTAAAAGTGGTAGAGCACTACCATTCAGAAAAATTAGCTCAGGGACAGCACCCAGGCCCTGAGTTCAAGCCTCGTAATTGACAAAAAAAAAAAAAAAAAAAAAAAAAAAGATAATTGCCATAGAGAGTGGCTGAGGCTGAGAAGGAGTTCTGGCATGCTTCTCTCAGCCCTGATCCCAAATGACATGGAGGAAACAGTTAAGTGAAGATCTAGAGGGAGCAAGTCCCAGGCAGATAAAAAGTGAGAAGAACTCCATAGACAGCTAGGAAGTCAGTGATGGAATCAGATTGGTAGACAAAGGTTAAAAACTGTGCAAATAGATAAAGTTGACAAACAGAAGAAAGCAGGTGGATGTTGAAGATGTATATTAATTGTTGTAAACACTTGAAGGCACAAGGTATCTCTTGGATTGGTGCATACAGTTTTCATGTAAAGGTAGCTCTGACTTTATAAACTGGAAGAGAATACACACACAGTTGGAGGGGAAGAACATTTTATGTGGTGAGATGGTTCTCTGAAAAAATCTAGCACAGTGCCTGTAACTCAGAGAATGCACAATATAGGAGTGTTTAACGAATTGTTAAGTGGAAGTCCTATTTGGCATAGCAGCAGCTCTTGGTTCTTTTCTCAGATGGATTTAAAGGAAGGTTTCAGAAGATGTGTCTTGTAGGTTGACTTTGAAGGATATGTAGCATTCCTTCAAGAGGAAATGATGGAAGGCAATTCAACATCGGAGCTCAGCAAGAGAACCTGGTAGGAAGAGGAATCATGTAGATCCAAAGGTTCTAGAGGCACTGAACAGGGACTGAACCTGAGGCAGCTGAGGGTGAATAAGGTCGGAGAGACATTTCTATGTATTGGAGCTAGTACAAAGGTAAAAGATAAAGATGTATGGGGAAGAACAGTTTGGAAGCCAGAATGTACATACTCAAGAATCTGGCATAGAATGGGTGGACAGAAATGAGCTGATCTTGATTTCTAATGAAGATGGATCACTGGAGAACCTTCATAGGCTGAGAGCCAATAGAAGAGGCAACAGGAGCAGAAGTGGATATAGCTGGTGTACTATGGCCCTACAAGAGAAAGAAAGCGAGAGCATTGAGAGGACTAGGGAAGAAATTTTCCCTGAGAAGAACTCATTCTTACTCAAATACTAGTCAGGAAAGGATGTCAATCACAGTACTCATAAGAAACCAGTATTAAATCATCAAGAATACTAAAATAAGAGACAGTATCGTCATAGAAACTGAATGTCAATTGGTGACTACATTGAATCCTGGTATCTCATTTTTTAAAAAAAGAAAACAATGAGATAATTGTTAAGAAAAGTGACAAACAACTGATGCCCTGTAAGGGGAGTGGTTAGGAAGAAACATCCTCTATTACTAGAAAATAGAATTTTCTGGCCAACTTGGAATTTGCAAAAGTATCTGTTATGTTATTACCAGTGTTAAAAAGTAATTGCATCCATGTTTCTTTGGGTCTGGCTCACTTCACTTAGTATAACTTTTTCCAAGTCCTTCCATTTCCTTACAAATGGAACAATGTCATTCTTTCTAATAGAGGCATAAAATTCCATTGTGTATATGTACCACATTTTCCTGATCCATTCGTCTACTGAGGGGCATCTGGTTGGTTCCAGATTCTCGCTATGACAAATTGTGCTGCGATGGGTGAGATGGAATCTCAATGTTGTTTTGATTTGCATTTCCTTTATGGCCAGTGATGTAGAGCATTTTTTCATATGTCTATTGGCCATTCTCATTTCCTCATCAGAGAAGTTTCTTTGTAAGTCTTTTTTTTTTTCAAATTTTTATTATCAAACTGATGTACAGAGAGGTTACAGTTTCATACATTAGGCATTGGATACATTTCTTGTACTGTTTGTTACCTTGTCCCTCATGCCCCCCTCCCTCCCCCCTTTCCCCTCCCCCCCGCGGTGTTCAGTTCACTTACACCAAACAGTTTTGCAAGTATTGCTTTTGTAGTTATTTCTCTTTTTTTACCCTGTGTCTCTCAAATTTGGTATTCCCTTTGAATTTCCTACTTCCAATACCAGTAAACACGGTTTCCAATACACTCAGATAAGATTACAGAGATAGTGTAGGTACAACCATAGGAAGGTGATACAAGAACATCATCAATAATAGAAACTACAGATACACATAGGACGTTGAAAGTAGTTACAACTGTGATATAACAATTGTTTCCATAACATGGAGTTCATTTCACTTAGCATCATCATATGTGTTCATAAGGGTATAGCTATTGGGCCTTGTGATGCTCTGCTATGGCTTGCCTAAACCTGTACTAATTATTCCCAATAAGGGAGGCCATAGAGTCCATGTTTCTTTGGGTCTGGCTCACTTCACTTAGTATAACTTTTTCCAAGTCCTTCCATTTCCTTACAAATGGAATAATGTCATTCTTTCTGATAGAGGCATAAAATTCCATTGTGTATATGTACCACATTTTCCTGATCCATTCGTCTACTGAGGGGCATCTGGGTTGGTTCCAGATTCTCGCTATGACAAATTGTGCTGCGATGAACATTGTTGTGCTGGTGGCATTACTGTGATTTTGTTTGTGGGCTTTTGGATAGATACCCAAAAGTGGGGCTGCTGGGTCATAGGGGAGTTCTATATTGAGCCTTCTGAGGACTCTCCATACTGCTTGCCAGAGTGGCTGAACCAGTTTACATTCCCACCAACAATGAAGTAGGGTTCCCTTTTGGCCACATCCCCTCCAACAATTGTTATTATTAGTTTTCTTGATATATGACATTCTTGCTGGGGTGAGATGGAATCTCAATGTTGTTTTGATTTGCATTTCCTTTATGGCCAGTGATGTAGAGCATTTTTTCATATGTCTATTGGCCATTCTCATTTCCTCATCAGAGAAGTTTCTTTGTAAGTCTTTTGTCCACTTGATGAGGGGGCTATTGGTTCTTTGCGGTTTTGTTTTGGAAGAAGGTAATTTTTTTAGTTCTGCATATATTTTAGAGATGAGGCCTTTGTCTGTTGAATGTCCGGTAAAGATCTTCTCCCAGTCTGTGGGCTTTCTGTTTATCTTGCGAGCTATGTCCTTTGCCGTGCAGAAGCTCTGCAGTTTGATGCAGTCCCATTTGTCCAATCTTTCTTTGATTTGTAGCCTTTCTGAGTCTTTGTTAAGGAAGTTCCGTCCTGCACCAAGGAGCCCATGTGTTTCTCCTACTCCTTCCTTTAGTGTTTTCAGGGTGCCTCTATGGCCTCCCTTATTGGGAATAATTAGTACAGGTTTAGGCAAGTCATAGCAGAGCATCACAAGGCCCAATAGCTATACCCTTATGAACACATAAGATGATGCTAACTGAAATGAACTCCATGTTATGGAAATAATTGTTATATCACAGTTGTTACTACTTTCAACGTCCTATGTGTATCTGTAGCTTCTATTATTGATGATGTTCTTGTATTACCATCCTGTGGTTGTACCTACACTATCTCTGTAATCTTATCTGAGTATATTGGAAACCGTGTTTACTGGTATTGGAAGTAGGAAATTCAAAGGGAATACCAAATTTGAGAGACACATGGTAAAAAAAGAGAAACAACTATAAAAGCAATACTTGCAAAACTGTTTGGTGTAAGTGAACTGAACACCTCCGGCGGGGGGAAGGGAAAGGGGGGGAGGGGGGGTATGAGGGACAAGGTAACAAACAGTACCAGAAATGTATCCAATGCCTAATGTATGAAACTGTAACCTCTCTGTACATCAGTTTGATAATAAAAATTTGAATAAAAAAAAAGTAATTGCATCCTTCCTGGTTCTCTTTAATGATGAGTGGGAACAATTGTCTGGACCTACCGAGCTAACTCAGAAGTTTCCTATAAATTTTATTCCTAATTCTTGAAGTTAGCAAAGATGAATGTAGATTGTATAAAATGCACGAAGGATGGTTATAAAGCAGTAAGGACCTTGGCTGTTCCCAGAGTCAAGCTTTATTTTAAAAAAATCCTCAAATCCAGTTATATCAAAGTATTTAGTGAGCTGAGAACCATGATGAATTAGCTTTCACTTATTTTTGGCTTTTGTATTATATGTGAAAATTAACTTCTAGGATTTAGGAAGATTATAATAATGAGTAAATTCTGCAGATCAAGTTTAGGCTTATCAATGTTGTCCTGGGTGGGTTAATTTTTGTTCTGTTATGAGCCAAAGAAGTGGGCTGTCTCTGAACCTAACTGTTATGTTATCAATCATAATAGTATTTTTTTCTTCTCCAGGGCAATTTTTCAAATGCATGATTTTAAAATCAATAAGCACCCCATAGCTTCCTATCTGAGAATTTACTTATTCATGAGATGCATATCTCTGGGTAAATTCCCAGGAAGAATTCTTACTGCTTAATCCCACCATATTGGATTGAACGCTTATCAGTTCAAAATTAGTTCTTATTAAATTTTCTTGGCAACTTTGTAAGTGTCTCTGGGATTTGTCCCCTAGAGAGTTATTTTCACTTTTAAATCTTAACACGAATAGAAGCTCATTTAAACATCCTAAAAACCCTTAAACACAGGCCCTTCCATTTGTGTTGTGTCCCATTTCAGTATCCGTTGGGGCCAAAGGCCATATGCCACCAACAGTGCTTTGTAGAAGGACTGTTTTGTAAGGCTGCATGTTTTCATTATTAGACACTAACAATCTCCATCAGTGACAGGTAGTGACAAATTGAAAGCTGACACACAGTGGAAGCCTTCTCATTTTCCACCTTGAAAGCTGTTTTTGATGTCCTTTTGTTTTGTCACAGGATCATTAGTAGCTTCTCTCCCAATCTAGGATGATATGTGGTGTCTATGGAATTATTTTTTACATACATGGCCAGGTAACTAAGAAGTGATGTTCTGCTCTTACTGCCTGATTAGGAGAGAAGATACCTGTTCAAGACAGCCAGACCCTCGGAAATAATGCTCTGCTATGGGCTCATTTGAATAATCTCTCCACTCATTAAACACAGCTTCGAGGCAGGAGGCAGCAGAGTTCAAAAGGCAAGCCAAGGGAATATATTAGTAATAGAATTAGAGTTTAAGCCTTTAGGCATGTTTCCCCAATATTTTTGGTACTTCATTAATTACAACAAGAACGCTTTTGTCACTTACTAAGAAAAGAATGGTTGGTGGAATATTTTGACTAAGAAGCATAAGTTAAAAAAATGTATATATTCTCTGCAAGTGTTAGGTATACTGCAATTAAATCTTAAGAGGAACTCTGGAAATTATCCAACAAGTCATTTCCTGGTTGTACAATTTAAATCCCCGGTGAGCTGAGATTAGAAGCTGTTGGCACAATTTAGCTTCATGAGTCACTCGACCCTTGGTGGGAATGTGGGTATCTTCACTCCCCGCCCCCCCCCCCCCCCCCCGCCGACAGCTGTGTGCATGCATGAATCTATATATGCACCTTCCATGGAACAGAGCTTACCCATAACTGCTTAAAGCAACAGACTTGTCATAGGCCTAGAAAATATTTAATGAGGGAGACAAAAGGAGAGGAAATAAAAGGTGAGTAAACAACTGCAAAGAAGCAAAGGTTTCCAGTTGAGGCCCTTAACTGCAACATTTTTCCTCTTTTTCTGTCTGGTACTGTCACTGTGGGTTTTCCTGGATTTATAGTTTTATTCCTGATCTATCATCACCATTTATGCCTTATCCGTCACATTATCTTGACTCACCCACATGACATTTGAAGATGTTAAATTCTATTTATACCTGAAATGGTTTAACTCGGATTCTAAGTCCATCTCCTTTCTTGGGCTGTGGATTGACTTGAGTTTTATTACCTCAGGGACTCATATCCTCTTCCAGTGTGGAAGCACATGACATACACTTTGTCACACTGTTTCTCCAGGGAATTTAAGGATATCCTTAAGTCCATGGTTGAACAACTCTATTGTATCTATTCATCTTACCCCCTGCCTATACAAACTCAAGAATCTGACAATACATGAGGCTAGCCTGGACTGTGATCCACCTTCTTCCTCATCCCATAGCTGGGGTTACAGACGTGTACCACCAGACTCAGTTTGTTTGGGAAGGAATCTCACTAGCGTTTGGCCTGATCTAGCCCCAATTCTTGATCCTTTCCATCTGTACCTCAGGAGCAGCTGAGGTTACAGGCATAAAACATTTTGTTCAGTCATCTACACCTCCTTTCTTACTCCAAACCAACAATTCAATCAGAATTGTTCTTAAGAAAAGAGTATTAGTGATACAGTTTTAAAACTCATTAGACTCTTTTAGTCCTTAGTCTATTGAGTTCTTGGAGGAAGTATGTGATATTATATCCACAGTGAATCCAGGGACACACATCTTTTACAATTCATGACATTAGAAATCATTGTTAGCCTGGGTTGACATTAATTTCTTCCAGAAAGATTTGAGTTTCCTTCTTCCTGCCAGCCACGTGGGCCCACAAGCCTTAAACCATTTCTACACAGCATGTCTGCTAAAGGGATTTCCTGGCTACACTGATGAAGTGAATCAGACCCGAGCCTGTGCTGTGATTTATACACTCAGAGGAACATTTTGCCCCCTCTTTGTCTGGTGCCAAGGTTGAGCCATTGGGTCTCCACTGCCCCTTTTTTTGTGGTGGATTTATTTCCCACTTGCCAGTACACAGCCCTTTTCCTTCTACGTTTATATGCGGATGCATCTCTCCTAATAGGACATTGAAAAATGGCTCCTTGTTTATTTAAAGACGATAAGGGAATAGCAAATTAGTGTTGCATTTGTAGGTTGTCCAGCAGGTAAGATCAATTTCACTCCTTTAGAAACAGCTTAGGTTTTTTTCCCCTTACAATGGCACCTTGTGTCTGTTGCACACGTTTTTCTCCTCCCTACCTCTGTGTCTCCCCAGACTGCCTCTTAAGACAGAACATAGTTGGCTTAAAGTGGCTCCGTGTCTCTATTTGTTTCACATAATACTATCAGCATGGTGTAGAGCCCTCTCATGCCTGGGCCAATTAGGAACAAGTTTGGTCTTCATTAAACTTTATTAAAGTATATGGTTTAGATCTCACTGAAATTAACCTTAACCCTACCTGCTCACACTCCTCTTGGCTTACCTCACAGTTCAAAGCACCACTATTCTTTTCTTCCTGCTTTATCAGTCTATCCAGTACACTTTGACCCTAAATGTTCTCATTTAACTTCAATGATCTCAACTCACTTCAAAACCTTTGCATCTGCTCTATGCAACAGATCCCCTTTCTGCATCTTATTTTCTATCAGTGTATCTCACACAGCCCATCTCATAATGTGTACTTTGCCCACATCTTGTATTTTTTCTCTTTCCTTGCTATGGTCTATTCAGGCTACTGTAATGAAGTATTTTTGTAGGTTCCCTACAAAAACAGAAATTTCTTTATCATAGTTCTTGAGGATTGGTAGGCCAAGGTCAATGTTCCCGCAGATTCAGTGTTTGGTGAGGGTCCACTTTCTCATAAATAGTGTCTTTTCACTGGGTTCTCATATGCGAGACGGAACAAAGTATCTCTCTGAGATCTCTTTTATAAAAGCCCTAATCTCATGCATGAAGGCTCTACCCTCAGGATCTAATCACCTTTTCTCCTAATATCTTGGGGGTTAGAATTTGAACCTATGGATTTTGGAGGGAATACAAACATTTATACCATTGCATTCTTCCATGTCACTCTCTAGCCCCAATTCATGCCCCTTTTACATCCCACATGCACCCTTTCCATTTCAATAACAGCGAAGTCTTGATCTAGCACCTACTCAAAAGTCTAAAACCCAGAGTCATACCAAAATATCATTGAAATCAAGTATGGAAGAATCTGGGGGTATGATATATCCTTAGGCAAATTGTTCTCCAGTTATGAACTTATAAAATCAAACATATCATATGTGCTGGTGGCTCACATCTGTAAGCCTATCCTGTTCAGGAGGCTGAGATCTAAGGATCAAGGTTCAAAGCCAGCCTGGGCAGGAAAGTCTGTAAGATTCTCATTTCCAATTAACCAACTAAAACCAGGAAGTATAGCTGGGGCTCAAGGTGGTGGAGAACTAGCACTGAGCAAAACAACACAGAGACAGTGCCTAGGCTCTGAAGTGCAAGCCCCAGGACCTACAAAAACAAAACAAAATAAAACAACAACAACAAAAAACTCCTAAAATACCAATGAAGGGGAGGCAAGATGCAAAAGTGCATTCCAATAGGGAGAAACAGGAAAGAACAGAGGCACAACCGGTTCTAAGCATGTCTAAAATGCAATAGGATAAGTAATGTTCAGTCTTAAGCTTCTAGAATGATGCTTTTTAACCTGTTACCTCACCTGCTGGACATACTAATATGTAGGTTGGGTACTCAGTGATTCAGGAGTTATAGTCTCTGCTACAGTTTTCCTAGGAAGCTCATGACTCAGGCTCCTCTAGGTTAGAATGAAAGGCTGGTAACTCTGCAGGTCAGAGGTCATGGGGTAGCCTCACTCCAACAGCTCCATACTAGGTATTTCTCTAATGATGGCTTCCTGGTTGCCCCCTGATAGGGTTGTATTCTTAAGGTTCTGAGTGGCTCCATCCTTCACAATCTCCATGGAGGGAATAGTGGCCTATGATTTGTCCACTGTGTAAGCAATAAAGGTGGTACTTGATGATCGCCAGTAGATTTTTTTTTTATTATCAAACTGAATTACAGAGAGGTTACAGTTTCATACATTAGGCATTGGGTACATTTCTTGTACTGTTTGTTACCTTGTCCCTCATTCCCACCTCCCACCTCCCCCTGCCAGTAGATTTTATCATTTGGCCCATGTTAGACTTACCTGCAGGGGTCATTATGTCAGAATGGGGAGAGTGGAGCCTTGATATCATAGTTCTTCCAAGGCCTTGGTACTTTGGGCTTCTGATGGGAAAAGAAGCCTCTAAGATCTCCAAAATGCTTTTGGGATCATTCTTGCATCATTTTGAAGGAGCATTTGGCTTCCATCCATTCACATTTATCTCCCCATCAAAAGGTTGCTTAGCTACATCCTGGATTTTCTCTCCCATATTTTCTCATTCTTTAAAATACGGCCAGACTGAGAATTTTCTAAACCTTTACATTCTGCTTCCTTTTGATTAAAAGTTCCCTCCTTAAACCATTTCTCTCTTTTCTCATTTTGCTATAAGCATTCAAGAGAATCCAAGGTGCTCCTTCAATATTAGATATCTCTTCAGTCAAATATTCAATTTCATCACTCATAAGTTCTATCTTCCACAAAACACTAGGGCATGAACACAATTCAGCCAAGTTCTTTGTCACTTTATAGCAAGGATTGCCTTTCCTTCCATTTCCAATAATACTTTTCTCACTTCTGCCTGAGCTGTCATCAGAATGCCCTTTCTTATCCATATTTCTGCCATCATTCTGGTCACAGTTACCTAAGGATTCTCTAAGAGTGCAGTTTTCTCTACAGCTTTTTTTTTTTATTCTTCTGAGTGCTCACCAGAATTGTCCGTAACTATCTATGTATGGTAACAAATTTTGTTCTAGTGTTCAGTTCAAAATACTTTCAATCTCTTCTCATTACTTAGTTCCAAACCTACTTCTACAATTTTTGGGGATTATTTATACAGAAACACCCCTGCTTCTTATTGCTAAAGTGGTCTTAGTTGGTTTGAGCTGTTATAACAAAATATGGTAAACTGGGTAGTTAATGAAAAACTGAAATATACTTTTCATCGGTCTTGAGGATGAACAACTCCAAATAAAACCAATAGATGCAGTGTCTTGTGAGGGTTCATTTTTCTAAAAAATGATGTCTTCTCACTATGTAATCACATGCTAAAAGGGACAACATAGCTTTCTGGGATTTTTTTTTTTTTTTGCCAGTCCTGGAGCTTGAATTCAGGGCCTGAGCACTGTCCCTGGCTTCTTTTTGCTCAACGCTAGCACTCTACCACTTGAGCCACAGCGCCACTTCTGGCTTTTTCTGTATATGTACCAGTGCTTCATGCATGCTAGGCAAACACTCTACCACCAGGGCACATTCCCAGCCCCATTTTCTGGGATTTTTTTTTTTAAATAAAGGAAGCAATCCTGTTCATGATAGCATTCTGGGACATTTTAAAAAATAAATATATTAATCCCCACAACCCAATCACTTCTAAAGGCTTTTACTTCTAATATCATTTTCTTGCAGGTTAGCATTTCAACATGTGAGATTTGGAGGATATAAACCTTTTTAGAACATAGAGCGTCTCTTCTTTGATATTGTGCTCTCCTGCTCTTTATCCTATTGCTCTGACCACATTTAATCCTTAAGTGTTGGTTTCTAATGATTCTTCCCCAGGTCCTTTTCTGGTCTCACTTTGGCTTCTGTAGTGCTAGTTTCCATTGTTATAGTTAAGCTGATGACTCCCCAATCTTTATCTCCAGGCCAATTTCTTTGCAGAGTTCTGAGCATATCTACCCAGTTGCCCTCTGGCATGGAGATCAGAGACTCAACACATCTAGAAAAAGAGCTCAGCATCTTTCTCACTCATATGTACCCCTCCTATATTCCAATTTGTTAGGGTACCGTGATTCAGTATTTGCCTCCTCTTCCAAAGCTGGATGTCATCTTTAATGTACCACAGCTAGTTTCACAGACTGATTACTTTTCTGTGTAGATCATATTTTCTTTATTTATAAAATGAGAATCAGGATGCTGATTTTATAGACTTGTGATATAAATACATAAATATCACAAGTCTCTCTCTATAATATGTAAATATACTATATACATATTATATATTGCATTATATATTATATATAATATTGTATGTAATATACACATTATGTATTGCATATATAATATATTGTATATGATATATATTAGTTAATAAAGTAAAAATACATAATAAACAATTATACTTGAGTCCTTTTTTTTACTCCATACTGAATACCTGGTCAGTCACAGATCTAATCTCTATCTCAAGGTCTATTTTTACTATAAGTGCCTTTGTAATTTACCCTCTTTAAGACTTTAGTTCCTTTCATGTCCCCTTGGGTAAATGATTTCACCTGGTTTCCTTACCTCCCACCTTGTCAGTTGTCAATCCATTTTCCACCATTTACCCACAATAATCTTCCTGAATGATATGTCTGATTATATAACACCTTTCCCTGGCACATTCATACTGTTCCATTGTCCTAAGTATGACATCTAAATGTCTTCATCAGGCTGTCATGGTCTAGCATCTGCTAATCTCTTCTGCCTTGTCACTTGATGCTCATTCATCCTGAGAACCAATTGCAGACATGTGCCAATCTCTTTCTCTCCCCATGGACCTTGTTCTTTGGAATCTCTCTCTCTCTCTCTCTCTCTCTCTCTCTCTCGCTACTTGATTTATATTTTAGATTGTGCTTTCCAAGTCTAGATTAACTATACCTGCTTTCCCCCCTCCAGGGATTTGTTTTGTCTAACTCACAAGCAAAAATGTGTATATTAAGATATGCAGTGTGAAGATTTGATATATGTTATATAACGATTGCCATAATCAAATTACTCAACTCATCCTTTACGGCATTTGGCTATAATTTTGTCTCTGTGTATATCTATGTGTATGACATGGTGTGTGTGTGTGTGTGTGTGTGTGTGTGTGTGTGTGTGTGTGTGTGTGTGCAGTACAATTCTGGTCTCTTAGTAAAATATAAGTCGAAAATACAGCATTATTTTCTATGGCTGTACATTAGGTCTCTAGAACTTACTCATCTTGTATCTGAAAGTGTTCACCCTGTCATATTCTATTTTCTATTTTCTGTCACAGTAACAGTACACCAGAATCTGGACAATTTATAAAGAGAAGATGCTTATTTTAGTCCACAATGCTGTTGGCAGGAAAGTGGAAGAGCAGGTGGGTCACATCTGATGAGGGCCACCTGCTGTTTCAAATAATGACAAGAAGGGAAGGGAAAGCAGGTACATGGGAGAGAAAGACAAAAATTCCAAGCAAGCTGAACTTGTGTTACAATAACCTTTTCTTGAAGTAATTGATTACAATGACCTGTTCTTGAGGTCATCAATCCAGTCCTATCTTTCAATATATGTTTCTCATTGGAGAAACACCACTGAGATCCAAACTTTCTAGTTATCCCTGCCTCTGAACACTACTACCCTGAAAAATTCAGACTCAGCCTGAGTTTTGGTGGGAACAAACAAATTCAAACTACAACATATCATTTCATCAGCATCTTCCCATCTTTCCTGCTTCCAGTTCTGACAATTATTTCATTTTCTGTTCCTGATATCTACACAGAAATGACACACAATATTTGTCTTCCTGTGCCAAGCATACTTTACTTAGTATTACGTCCTTCAGGCTAATCCATGTTCTTGTTAGACTATGGTAAGACTATCCTTTTTTTAAAATGGCTGAACGATGCTCAATCCTGTGAATATACCATATTTTCTTTATTCATCTGTGATGGTCACTTAGGTTGTTTCCATATTTTGGCTATTGTGAGTAGTGCTGCAATGAATGTGGCAATATTTTTTTAGATATAATAAAAAAATCACAGGGAAAGAAACCTCCACCAAATAAACCAACAGGACTATGTCAAATTAAAAATTTTTTTCTTCCCAGCAAAGGAAACAATAAAATGTAGAGGTGATTTACAGAATGGAAGAAAATAGACTGTACTATTTTCAGGGTATCTGCTTTTTCCTCAAGATTTTTGATCCATTTGAAATTGTTTCTGATACAGAGTGATATATAAATATCTAACTAGTTTTCTACACTTGTTTTGCCAATTCTGTCAGCCCATTTTCTTGAAGAGGCTATCTTTCTTCCATCCTATTTTTTTGGCTCACTTGTCAAAGATTAGGTGGCCATAGGTCTACAGGTTAATTTCTGGGTCTTCAGTTCTATTCCATTGGTCCTCTGGCCTGTTCTTGTGCCAGTACCAAGCTGATACCCTGAAAATATTACAGGAAGGAATAGGAGAAACACTAGGGTTTCTTGGAACAGGTAGAAACTTTCTTAATAAAGACCCAGAAACCCAACAAATTAAAGAAAAGTTTGGACAAATGGGATTGCATTGAAGTGCAGAGCTTCTGCAAGGCAAATGACATAGCTACCAAGATATATAGAAAGCCCACAGACTGGGAGGAGATCTTCACTAGCCATAAAATAGACAAGGGCCTCATATCCAAAATACACCTACAGCTCAAGAAATTAAATTCCCCCAAAACAAACCCCAAAAGAAGCAATCACCCCATCAACAAGTGGGATAAAGACTTAAAGAGAGACTTCTCTGAATAGAAAATTCAAATAGCCAAGAGATACATGAAGAAATGCTCAACATCTCTGGCCATAAAAGAAATGCAAATTCAAACAACATTGAGATTCTACTTTACACAAGTTAAAATGGTCATTATCAAGAAATCTAATAACAACAGGTGTTAGCAGGGATGTGGTCAAAGTGGAATGCTACTACACTGTTGGTGGGAGTGCAAACTTGTCCAACCACTCTGGAAAGCAGTATGGAGGCTCCTCAAAAGACTGAACATAGAGTTCCCCTATGATCCAGCAATCCCACTCCTGGGCATTTACCCAAAGGATCACATCAAGACCATACTAAAGCTACCACTACACCCGTGTCCATTGCAGCATTATTTATCATGGCTAAGATATGGAACCAACCTAGATGCCTCTCAGTGGATGGATGGATAAAGAAGATAGAGTATATATACACAATGGAGTTCTATGCTTCCATCAGAAAGAATGACATTGCCCCATTCATAAGGAAATGCAAAGACCTGGAAAAAATTATATTAAGTGAAGTAAGCCATACCCAAAGAGAAGTAGGTTGCATGGCTTCCCTCATTTGTAAGAACTAGAATATTTCTATCATATTCTCAACAAGGGACCTTAATAACCTAATATCCTAGTGCATAGGACCATATATAAATAAAGTATATAAACATGAACTCCAAGATATGGAAATAAGAAGGTCTTATTCTGTCCTGCATGTAGCTTTTTTTCCGTCAGTTCTCTTAGTATTCTGTACCTTGTGTCTTATATATAAGATTATTTGATCCTGTGGAAGGGAAAGGGAATCAGAATCAGCAGAACAAAGGATGAACCAATGCAACCTTGATACTTACTTGACACTATGTTGCATATGAACCTTACAACTTGGGGAGAGAGAAGTAGGGAGGGTAAGCAAGAGAAAATGAGAGATAGAGTAACAGTGTTTAAAAACAAATGTACTCATTACTTTACTTATGTAACTGTAGCCCACCCTGCTCATCACCTTTCCAATAAAGATTAAAAAAAGAAATAAAATAGGAAACATAAGAAATTAAAAAAAAGAAAATGAACTGAATATCCAAAATGTATAAGAAACCTATACATCTCAATAACAGACCAACCAACCAACTCAAAACAAAAATCAAATCACCTGATCAAACAAGTGGGCAGATGACTTGAATAGAAAGGCCCAAGGAAGGTGTATGCGAAGGGCACATTATAATAAAGAGTATTCAACACCCATGAATAACCAGGGAAATAGAAATTCCAGCTATAATCACATCACACCTGCAAGAATGACTATTCTGAAACGTTGTTCAGTGTGTAGCAGAAAGAGAACCCTGGGAATGTAAAACTGTATAGTCATTATGAAACACACTGTAGAGGTTACTCAGAAGTCTGCAAACTGAGTTACCATCTGACTCAGCCAACTCTTTTCTGAGTTCTATATCAAAATCAATAAATCAGTATCTTGAAGACATATCCTTATGCGTGTTTGCACTCAGATTCACACGGATCACTATACACTATATTGAAATTTAGCTTCTCCCAAGGTTACCCAATTTAAGACATGCAGGATACCAGGTTAAATTTGAGTTTCCAATACACTGAATCATTTTTAGTGTATATCCTGTTGAAATCTTACCTTCATCAGATTGTTCTCACTCAAGGGAATGGATTCCATTGTTGGCCAACACCTAGCATTTATAAAACGCACTGCACATGTGCTGCTCAAGGTGGGGTCAATGAACATACCATGTCATGAAGTGCACATAGCTCCTTACAATTTGTGTATTATGTGCTGAAATGTTCCTGGTCTTCTCATCATGAAACATGTTCTTTTACCTCCTTGTTACAGCCAGGGGTTCCAGAAATTGACCTCTTCCACCACCATCTACATTTTCAGGTTTTTAAAATGCCCATGTTTTAACCTTCACAGTGTCAGAAGGAAGCCTATTCTGCCACAATGTCCATTGTAAAACAAAACAGATACCAAACTATAATGCACACGACTCACCAGCCTTTGAAGGGCTTTTGTTCTCTCTAATACAAGTGTTTTGGTTTTTTTTTTTTTTGCATTTGCCTAGCTAAGGCATAGTCTAATCCTCAAGATTTATTTGTCCAAAGAATCGTTAGATTTGTTAGATGTGGGAAAGAGTAAAGGCTTGACTTTTGATTAATTTGGTATGCAAGCTCACCTGAGAATCAATGTACAGATGTCATCTCAATGGAACTCTTCAAAATAAAAGTATAATGAAGGCAAAGTGAGCCTACAACATTTGGTTGGCCAAATGGAGGTCTTTCTTTGTATTGACTATGAACAGAACATAAATAAATTATTTTCAAGGTAAATTACTTATGCTTTAAATCATTGATGCTGGGGATAAAAACAAAAGCCTTGAGTTCTTTAAACAAAAGGAAAAATGCATATCACTTGATATGCATATCATTTTGTTATGCAACTAGTCAATCACTTTCTTCTTTAGTTGTGCTCTTCAGAGACCTAGCTTTACAAGCAAAATGATATGTTGTCCTCTTAGTTGGAAAAACCACACTGTACTATGTCTTTCACTGTATTTTTCTCAAGAAAGTAACATCGTGAGGATTATGACCTAGACTTATTTGGCAAGTAGGATGAAAAAAATGAACAAACAAAGGACTTCTATATTCTTGAAGAAAAAAAAATTGGGAGTAGCAATACCAGTAACAACAGCTCTTTAATTTTTTTGGGTGGGTGTATGACGTATAAAAGTCCGAGAGGAAAAAAAAAGTCTCCAAGAAAAGAAGCACGTACACCATCTATGTTTCCCAGGGGATTAAATACATTAAAATCAAGAGGTGTTCTCATGATTGGACTTAATTGAACTATTTCTCAGTAGCTGGTATTTAGTTTGCTTTATTTATATTTAATGTCACTGTCAGTAGAGAGACTGTGAATTGGGTCTCTGGGCTCATCATGCTGACATGTACAGAAGGAATGGGTGGGGCTTTGCTGAGCAGAGGTCAGTGCAGGGTTATTGAGTTTCTGAGGTTGAAGATGGGCCCTGTTTGTCCACCCTGCTCCCGATAAGGACAAGAAAATTGCACCTGGAGACCACAAGAAGTGCCAAGACTAATTTGCAGCAAGGGAACTAAATGTGATCTTGCAGGAGGTCAAGTTTGCTTTGGCCAGGAGGTGTCACTATTGTCAACAAGCATTACCTGAGATGGAGGGAAGATAGAGAGGGGGTGGCTAGCACTGTTTGACAAGACAGGAGACAATTTTTTTCTAGTTTCTCCTCCTTTCTCCCTCCCTATTCTCTCTCGCTCCCTCCTTCCTTCTTTCCCTGATGCATTTTACCTCACCTATTTCTGTTAGTGGAGTATATGTGCTACATTATTATTGACATGGAGAAGAATTCAGTGGTGAGGGAAAAATGGAAAACAGTTTATGAAGTGTTTGGGTCACCAACCCAGTTACATTTGGAAAAACAAACACATTTTTCTTTCATTTTAGCTTAATGATTCCAAACAAATAAAATTCTGATACCATCAAGTTATGACAACAGATTATATTTCTGTGCCTGCACAATTTAGTGAAATTTCTTAAGAGTATACACAATAGGCAGGGTGGATAGACTTTAAAATTCCATACTCTGTGCAATTATTTAGATTTTTAGGAATAGAAGTGTTTGGAAACTTTTGCATCTTTCTTATTTTCACCCAGGCTCTGAAGTCAAAGAACCTGGGCCGAGACTCTCCTTCAATGAAATCCAGCTATGTAAATCACTTTCTTCATAGGGAGCATAAGGACAATACTACTATTCTATGTTGATGGGAGGAAGTGAAAATAAAAGAGATGGTGTATGAAAAGTCCTCATGGTGCCTGATACAACTAGAGCTTACTAAGGGTGCTTGCTATTGGCAACTATTATTGACATCTTGACAGTAGAGAGGACAGAGCAGGGTCTGAGAGTCACAGTGTCCTTCAAGCTTTCTTAACCTGTCCGTTCTTTGAGACTTGGGACAAGACCTTATGCCCCCATTTTTCAAATTTACCTGGTTGGAAGATGTGTTTTCAATTTTTCTTCTTCTCCTTCTCCTTCTTCCTCTTCCTCTTCCTGTCATCCTCTTCCTGTCCTCCTCTTCCTCTCTTCTTCCTCCTCCTCCTCCTCCTCCTCCTCCTCCTCCTCCTCCTCCTCCTCCTCCTCCTCCTCCTCCTCCTCCTCCTCCTTCTCTTCCTCTTCCTCTTCTCTTCTTCTGTCCAATTTCTTCGCCTCCTTCAAGCTCCAGATCAGTATCCACTTTGCCTGTGTAGATTTCATCTTTTTGTGGCCAAATTTCTGTCCACACAGAGACCTCATTTCACAAACTTGATTGTTATCATTTCTGTTTTGTTTCCCATCTAGTCACAATAGATATGGAAACTATATTTCCTCAAGTACACACATACACACGTATGTACATAATATATATTTGGTTTCTTAAGAGTCAGAAGGACAGTTGTTTCTTCCTTTTATTCCAAGTATGCAGGAGGGACTGAATACATTTTTGTTACCACTTGATTTATTGAGAGTTCAGTTCAGCATGTCATGGAAATGTGTTGAGACAAACACAAGCAAGTTGTTTTGAAACTAAGGAAGATGAAGGAACTCTCTGGAGACTCAGGGTTGAAGGCGAAGAAGGAAGATTTGGAGAGAAGTCAGAGGAACCAGGCTTGGAAGTTGACGACTGGGAAAAGAATGTTTGTTCATTATAAATTATAGCTGTTGGACCACGGCAGTCCACATGGAAGAGAGTGGGCTCTCCATGGAACATTGTGGAGCCCTAGGTTTGAGTCTCATGTCTACTTCTACCTGGTTTTATGTTCTTATAAAACCTGGACCATGCTTCTTTGATTGTAAATTGAGTTAGGTAGCCTATAATGACCCAGGGAATTCTAAAACTATGTGTTTCTAAAATGAGAGGGGAAGAAATAAAACAATTTTAGACATCACAGGGTGAGATACCAGATGGTCCTGTCTTCCTTTTTCTTCTGTGAAGTGTAAGCTAGAATCCTGATCCTGTTTTTGTCATTGGCTCACTGAGAACCATTCATTTATTCATCCAATATATGCAGACAGAGCCTTATTTTGTAGCAGGTAGTGCTGGAAACAAAAAGTTAGATGAGCCAGGCATTGATGGCTCGTATCTGTAATCATAGCTACACAGGTGGCTGAGACCTGAGGATCATAGTTGAAAGCCAGCTTTGGGCAGGAAAGTCTATGACACTCATCTCCAATTAAACTCCAAAAATCCAGACGTGAAGCTGTAGTTCAAGTGGTAGAGTGCTAGCCTTGATAAAAAAAAAAGCTCATGGACAATGCTTAGGCTCTGAGTTCAAGTCCTAGTACCATAAAAAGTTGGATGAAATGGACATGTCCTTGCCTCTGGTGAAGTATAATCCAGTAGGGGATTCAGGCACAGAAATGAGGGCTCAGAAAGACATATGCATACTGGGAAAGAGGAATCTAACTTGAACTGGCAACCAACTGAGTGGAAATTATTGGAGAGAAGGACAAGTATAGAAGACAAAGAGCTGATGGGCCAAGACCCTGCAGTGGGAGGGAAGAAGGCAAATGTGGAAAATGTAGTGGTGTAGCTGGAGCTTACAGAAAATTATGACCTAGGGGACTTTATGGAAGGCTAAGAACACTAAGAAATCCCTAGTGGGCACTCAAAGGGATCAACTCCTTGGTGGGAGATCTGAGAGGGGCTAAAACAGGAGCAAGTCAGTCAGTCAAAAGGTACATGTGGAGTTCACATGAATTATGTAGATGAAGTCTAAGGATTTAAGGAAGGACACTGTATCATAGTCATGTAGGATCATAGTTTCCTGTTCAGCACAAGGAAGAACTGGACTAAATACCTGCATCCTTTCTGGAAATTTCTATGGTTTGGTAGCCTGACATTGCTTTGGGAGATGGCGTATTACTGTGTGTTTGTGTGACTGGCATTGGTAAACCAGATTCTCCTGTGTTGCTGGGGATGAAGGGGCTTTTCCTAGATTTAGGGGTTCGCTCAAAATTCCTCACACAGGACATTCATGATACCAAATCTCATGGAAGAACTCTGACAAACAACTGTTCTTGAAAGTTTTTCCCTTGAGTCAACTTAGAACAGAGAATGTAGGGGTACTAAAACTTACCTTTGGTTGAAAACTTTGCTTTTGGTGTTTTAGTTTTATTTTATTTTTAAATCTGTACAGGCAACTCCAGACACAACAAAACAAACAGCTTCATCAGCCAGTTCTGATGTTGGCTCCGGTGGAAGCGATGGTGGGAACATTTTGTATACATTTCCTCTCAGGAGGCATAAATTCCATGAAATATCTCAAGAATTTTATGTCATGACTTAGGCTTTCTCATCCAAAAGGAAGATGGGCCAACTATGGTAGATTTTTACTGCTTTTTCTCTGACTATAAAAATATATACTCAGGCAGAACGTTTGAAAAATATAAAAAGAATCTATAAAAATTGAGATTATTCATAATTTCACTATCTAGAGATAGATAGAAGTCAGCATATTTGTTTATGATAAAGCCTTTTTTTTACTAATACAAATAAATAAATATGGGAGCATGCCTATTCACACACGTACTATACATGCTCTCCTTTTGTTTTTGCAAGGAGGACTAATAGTTATGAATATGCACTCAGTACTAGCTCTGAGGTTAAAGTCAAGAAATTTCTACCTCTTCAAGGCTTAGTTTGCTCACTTGTAAAATAGACCTCACAGTAATGTCTATTTCTTGGAGTAAGAGCTAAATGAAAGAAAAAGAAGTATGTAAACAGCTTCTAGTATAAATTTAATTTTCGATAACAACTATAGTTTATTTTGTTCTACTCTTTCTCTTTAAATCTTAAGAGTGGCATCCTTTTCCATTTGTTTCCCATCCTTTTTAGTTTCTCTTGTAATGCAGAAGGTATACTTTCTATATTGCTAGGGGCTGTCTCTGGATTTTGTTTTAAATTTTTGCTTTTTCTATAGTCCCCTAATGAATAGAATCAAGAAAGGTATTTTGTGGGCTGGGGATATAGCCTAGTGGCAAGAGTGCCTGCCTCGGATACACGAGGCCCTAGGTTCGCTTCCCCAGCACCACATATACAGAAAACGGCCAGAAGCAGCACTGTGGCTCAAGTGGCAGAGTGCTAGCCTTGAGCGGGAAGAAGCCAGGGACAGTGCTCAGGCCCTGAGTCCAAAGCCCAGGACTGGCCAAAAAAAAAAAAAAAAAAAAAAAAAAAGAAAGAAAGGTATTTTGTGGTCTTTTCCCACCATGGGAAAAGCTGGGCGGTGGGGAGACTGTCTAAATACTGGAGGCTTGTAGGTTAGCTGGTTCGTTGCATGTATACCTTGTCTGAATTTTTGAACAGGTAGATTATTCATCTCATGGTCAAGTGAGGAAACAAATTCAGAGAGGTTTAAATGGCCTGTGATCCCGTTGTATTGATATGTGGAACTAGAAACAGAACACAATTCTTTCTGATTTTTAAATCTTCCACTTCTCGGTGGCTCATTTCCTTAATACTGAGTAGTCCCGGAGTTCGTTACTTCTGGGGACAAAAGATTCACTATTTTCTGCATCAGCCTAATCCATTTTGTGCATATGAAGGCCTTTGCTGCTATGGACTTTGTCTTTCCCACACTTCTGTCCTCTGCGTTCCACTTCTCCTTTTAGAAAGAGTCAACCAAACATTTCCTGATTCTCTTTATGTGCTTGGATAAAACAAGTGCCAAAGGGGGGATAAAACATAACCTTTGCCCTTTAAGAAAGCTTTCAGTGAAATACTACCAAAATATTATAAAGTAATTAGAGAACAATATGAAACTGTGAAGAATATGAATGAAAATATATTGTGCATGACGATCAACTTAGGAAAGTTCAACACAAGAAGAAAGCACTGGGGTATAATTTCCAGTGAAGGTTTATCTCTACTCCGTCTCTTACTCCATCTGAAATGATATAATTATAATTGAGAACTGGGGATTCAAAGTACATTATTAGAGCTAGATGGTAATGGAATAGCAAAAGAAACTTCTGTGGGGGTCCTGGGATGTTTGATGTAAATGTAAAACAGATTTCACTAAAATAATAAATGTCAAATATAAAATCCATTGTTTCCAATTACTGCCACTTCACAGACTTTAACTACCTCATTTACCCAAAGCATGAGGGGAAAATATTTTGTGCTTGAAAATGTAAATTAAAACATTTTCCAATGCAGCCACAATACTGTATTATTGAGCTTGGCAGACCACTGCTCTATCTCCTATGGTCCATTACCCTGGCCCAGTGCCTTGTAGCTTATCGGTTCTGCAAGACTTTCTTTGCTTCAGACCCTGCCTCTTTGATAAGGGTTATCACTCTGCTAGATGTAGAAAGCTCACATGTGCTAACCTGGGGGTTTCACTGGAAATTTATGACAAGAGGAAGGGCACGATGATGGTTTTTGTTTTTTGTTTTTCAGGCTCATTTCCCACCCACCCCCCTTCATTGAAAAATTGGGATACATGATCTCCATGAAGTCTTTGCAATTTTCCTGGTTATAAATTCACAATTTTTTTTGCCTGCTCAAGGTTTTTTTTTTTTTTGGCACCAGTCCTGGGCCTTGGACTCAGGGCCTGAGCTCTGTCCCTGGCTTCTTCCCGCTCAAGGCTAACACTCTGCCACTTGAGCCACAGCGCCGCTTCTGGCCGTTTTCCGTATATGTGGTGCTGGGGAATCGAACCTAGGGCCTCGTGTATCCGAGGCAGGCACTCTTGCCACTAGGCCATATCCCCAGCCCTTGTTTTTGTTTTTTAACATGGCCCAGTTCAGAGAACTCACAAGGAGTTAATTTTAAACCAGGGTTAGCTTGAAGATGTAGTACACTCTGTGTGTTTCTGACATGCATTGGGGGTTCTGTGTGGCTTCTTTCTGCTCCCTTCCCATTCTTCTGTTATAGTCCTTAGACCTCCATAGGCTCTCACTCATTTGTTTCCTCTTCATCATGCTTTGGCTAATGAGGAAAATTATGCAGTATCTGCAGGCTTTATGTGCTTCATTTGTCAGTTTTATGCTGCTATGACAAATACCCCAGAAGAAAAACTTGAAAAGAGGAAAGATTGTTAGCTCCTTCTTTCACAAGTTGAATCCCATAATTTGCTGGTTTCGTTGTTATGGGCCTGAGGCCACACTGTACCTCATGGTGAAGACCAAGAGATTGAGCAAAGCAGCTCACCTCATGGTGGGCAGGAATCAGAGAAATATTATTTATCTCCCTTGAGATATAAGATTTGCTTCTCACTGAAGATCATCTGATATGGTTTCCTGGCTGGAGAGAGAGAGAGAGAGAGAGAGAGAGAGAGAGAGAGAGAGAGAGAGAGAGAGAGAGAGAGAGAGAGAGAGAGAGAGAGAGAGAGAGAGAGAGAGAGAGAGAGAGAGAGAGAGAGAGAGAGAGACTTGTCTTTAGGGAAAAAATGACTCATGAAAACACTGACCTCAAGTGTCACCAGGGGACTGACTAACATAGAATGACTTCTTGTGCATGCCTATATATGTATCCTCAAGTTCCTAAGTAAACATATGGTAGGTAGAAAATTTCTTTTTTTGTCTAAGAAATCTCTCCTCTTTTACTTCTAAGAAATGATTTTTTCCCCTCTGTAGTCATTTGGTTTTATTGGTGGGGGGGCAGGGAAGATTCATAATTTTATCTTTACTGGCTGGTGTAAGATTGATAATCTTAAATATTTTTTTTGGTCTAATATGGCAATCAGAGCACTTTCTAGACCCTAACAACTTATAACAGGAGAAAGTGAGATCAATGCTTTATTGTGCTGCTGGAAGGAAATTGAGAGAATTTGATATGTACAGACAGAAGCAGGCATGAGAGATTAAAAACAATAGTAGTGGTAAGGAGGTAGCCTGGCACCTTTGGTATGCTTGTTTCTGAAGCTGTATACTCTAAGACTTTCCTTTACTCAAGTAGTTAAGAGAGAGTATACAACTTAAAGGTACTTCAAATTGGAAGTGTGATCCTTGTAGTTTATATTATTATGTATAATTGTATAACAAATTACCTCAACGCTTAGTGGCTTAAAACAACAATGTATATTTATTTCTCATTTTCCGTGGGTCAGGAATTCAGTAGCAGGTTCACTAGGCAGTCTTAACTTGAGATTTCTCATGACATTCATTCAGATGCTGGTAGGAGCTACAAGTTCATGAAGGCTCGAATAAGGCTGAGTGATCTGATTCCAAGGCCTCTTAATCATATGGTGCTAAAGTTGGGACTAACTATTGTTTAGGTGTTCTAGTTTTTCACACAATGATCTCTCTATAGAGCTGCTTAGGCTCTGATCATAGGGAAATGGCTCCTCCTAGATTATGCCATTTATAAGACCAAAGTAAAAGAGGCAAATATCTCTCAGACCTAGCTTTGGAAGCCTTATACCATCACATTTTCAGATTGGCACTAACACTGCAGGGAGGGAATATATAAGGGTATGAAAACCAAACCATGCAGGCCATTTTGGATGTTGGTTGTGATGGAGCCAACAAAGTTCTGAATGCTGAGGCAACAGTTGCCCTACTTCAATACTGGGCCTTTAGATCACAGTGTTCTGAATACTATGCTAATCATAATCAATATTAAGCTAACTATTATTACTCATCACTTGCCTCTTCATATTTCCTCTCTCTTCTTTCTACCTACATTATCTTTCTCCTCCACCAAATTATATTTTTCTGAGTTTCTTTCTGGGTGTAGATGTAGAGAGTATGAGATGATGACACAAAGAAGTTGAGAATTAATAGTTTTGTGTACTTTCCAAGTTCCTCTTTCTTCTCTGTTCTTAGAAAAAGAGGACTTGAATGAAAGCATTTAACTTCTAGATCCAGTTTGCCACATGCTGACTATGTCAACCTAGCTAACTTTCTTAATCTTGATGAGTCTCTTTCCTCATGCTAAAAAAGGCTAAAATTGTTCACGGTTAGTAATGTTACAAAAGCTTTATAAACTACACACAATCTTGAGGAACAAATTCATTTGAACAGTTCTTTAACACTTTTGATGGTGTATACATAAATACCCTTTGGGTAGAAATGTACTTCAGTTTTGAATTTGGGCTGGTCTAGTCATGGAGCCATAGGTAACAGCCAATGACATGATCACAAAGGCAAGCAACTGGTATTCTACAATGTACCATGCTGTGAAACTATGATGTTCAGTAGGTGGGGTATATTAAATGTATTTTTTTGTCTTGCAATGCTTTGAACTTAGAATGGATTTCATAGGGTGTTACTCATTATTGTGTGTTCAGGCACCTTTATATAAGGCTTTTTAAAAATTGCTCTTCTTGGGGTTTGAATTTAGGGCCTGCTTGGCTAGAGCTCTTCCACATCTTCACACAGACTTTTCTGCCCAGGCTGGGTTTGAACTATGATCCTCTGGATACCATGGTCTAGAGTAGCTAGTATTACAGGTATGATCCACTGGGGGCACTATTTGTTGGTTTAGAAAAGTACCAGTGTGAAATCAGATAATTTTTGATCTAGCTTTGGTGCCTGAGTTGTAGTTATCTCCTTTAAGCAGTAGTTTCTCCTTCATAATAATGGAATAATAATAATAATCAATAATACTAACAAAAATGTTCATTTAGATACAAATCTTAGATGTCTAGATAAAAATACCCAAATGCACAAACTAGTAGACAGGAAAGAAATTATCAAGTAGTATGATGCTACTGGTGAGTAAATGGGGCTCCAGGAGTATCTAGAATGACACCTACCTCAGACTTTATGGTCATGGCAGGCTTTTATGAGGAGCAGAGTTTTAAGACTGAGACCTGAAAATTTGTGTGGAGCTAAGTCAAGAGAGATGACAGATAGTGTGGGGAAAGAATGTTTCAGGTAGAAAAAAAGAGTCATGAAGGGTAAGAGAATGCATAAAACACTCCAAAATTATTCAGTGTGCCAGGAGCCAAGAATGAGAGGTACAATTGTGGTATAAGAGCTAGAGAGATAAAGAGATGCTTGATTATAAAGAGCATTCTTGTAAGTGTGGTGGAAAGACTTTGTCCTGGATTTCATCTTGTGGGAAATGAAGATGTCTTGAGGGAATATAAAACAGGAAAAAGATAGAACCAGGTCTATATTTTAGAAATATTACTCATTCAGCATTTCTCAATGGGACCACCATTGTCATTTTGGGTGGAAATTGATCATTTTAGTTATAGTGGCAGATTAAATCCTTACTCTCCCACCATTACCCTCCCACCCCTTCAAAAAAGACATTCATGTCCTAATTCCTGTAGCCTGTAAAAAGGTTATGCTCTGTGACAAAAGGATTTTACCAACAAAATTAAAGATATCTATGGACCTTAAATTGGGGAAATGACACTGATTACCCAGATTGGGTGGGTCCAATCTACTCAAGTAGGTTCTTTGAAGTGGAAGAGGAGGACAGAGGAGCCAACTAAACATCTGCTAGAATACAAGGCAAGGGAAGAAATTAATCCACCATAACTATCACTGAAGGTGGAAGAAGCCAGGCACCAAAATATGTAGAGGATCCCTAAAGGCTGAGAATAATCTCTGCTGACAGCCAAGAGACCTGAAACCTCAGTGCTGTGAACCCCAGAGGATGAATTCTATCAACATCCTGTTGTTCCTTACAAGAAAATTCTCCCTTACGGCTTCCAGTTAGGGAGTTAAGGCCCTCTGACACCTTGATTTTTATCGAAATTAGACAAGTTACTGACTCCAACCTACAGAACAAAGATAATAAATGAACGTGGTTTTCAGCCCCTAAATTTGTAGAATATGTTTTGAAGCCCAACAACAGGGAAAGAAAGAATGCATGAGATATTTCAATATCTTTGATTCTAGCTCCTGAGGAGCTAGAATGCTAGTATCCATTACCTTAACCCCAGTTATGGCAACAACTGCTAAACACTGCCACACATTTCCAAGAACTGTTGGTGAGGACTGTGGGGTGTAATTGAGTCAGTGTGCCCTTGAATATGAACCACTGCAATGAGAATTATGGCCAGGAAAAGGGCTAGGTAGAAGGCCAAGGAACCAGTTAGGAGATTGCTGAGTATTTAAGATGAGAGATAAAATAGCCTGGAAGAACATAGAAGCCATGGGAATAGGGAAGGGGATGAACTGGAGAAGTAATTAGGAGGTCTGATCTTGTTAATATAAGGACATAACAGCAGTGTTGATTTAGATTAGAGGTGAACAGCCTCCTCTGTTCTATAGACTTCTACTTCCACCACCTTCCTCTTTGTTACACACACAATATCTCTGTAAGAATTTGATTTTCCACCTCCCACTTCCCCAGTGAGCAGGAAGACTATACTCTTGAAGTCGTTAGCTGTTTGTACCAAGATCAGCCAAAGAAGAGAAATGACAGCAGAGCTACTGCAAAGCCACACGGCCCCTCATGGCCAAAGGCACCCACTTGGTGTAACACAGTAATTGTTTAAACAGCTTTCAGCCACTCCTCACTACAGTTGGCTATGGGAAATGTGGACATATTTTATACTTCCTAGCATAACTAACTTGAGACATCCAAATGGCTAAACTAAATTTTGAATCAGTGTGTTTGGTTGGTTCTATGAAACTCCTGTATGCAAGTGAAGGGAATTTTACCCTCAAGAGCATTTTACTTACACAGTCATGCATTTCAGTTAATTGATGGACCACAGGGCATGCACATATGATGGTGGCCTTATAAGTTTATAGTGGAACTGAAAGACTCCTCTCAACTAGTGTCATTGTGACCCTTGTAACATGATAGTACATGATAGTACGTGTTTTCTGTGATGAAAGTTAAACAAATCTATGTGCTGCCAGTGTTCATAAAGCATGGCTCATTGAACTATATGTAGTACATAATATTTGATCATGATGCTAAAGGACTATGTGACTGGCCTTTGTACTTATTACACTACATTTTTTATTATTATTTTAGAGTGTACTTCTATTTATTAAAAATGTTGACTGGACAATAGTCTACTTTGTTGCAACAGCAGCAGCCTCACACACCTTTGGTTTCCTGTGTCTCTTGCTTGCATCAAGAAGCTAGATCCACAGATAGACCTATACCTTCAGCTTTTGTGGAATTGTACTCTGTGATGGCCACACAATGACAACAGGGCCTAATGACATTTTCCAGATTGTGTGTGTGTGTGTGTGTATGTGTGTATGCCAGTTCTGGGTCTTGAATCCAGGGCCTAGATACTGTCCCTGAGCTTCTAATTGTCAAAGTGAGTTACATACGTTAGGTAATAATATATTTCTTGTCCCCTTCCCTTCCCTAATTCAGACAGACATATAAAATAACCAGGGTACCAGAAACAAATATAGTGCCAACAGGAGCTAAATCATAGGGAAGATTAACAGAAGAAAAAAGAAATAATTTTACATAATACGTTGAAAAAAAATCAATGGCAACCCACTTGTTTTCATAGTTTGGAGATAATTTCTTTTATGTGATCATATGTACCTAGTTATTAGGCTATTGCAATCATCTGCTAGGATTACCCTAGATATTGGTAATAATTAGTATGTGTACCTGAGCTTTTTCTTTTTTCTTTGTCTAGGGCTAGCATTCTACTACTTCATCCACAGTTTTACTTCTGGCTTTTTCCTTGGTACTTGGAGATGAGAATCCCACAGACTTTTCTACTCAGGCTGGCTTTGACCTGGGATGGTCAGATCTCAGCCTCCTGAGTAGCTAGGGCTACAGGCATGAGCCACTGGCACCCTGCTGCATCTGTATCTTTAAGAGATATAGATATACATTGTCCACAGGGTCTATGCTCCTGTGTACCCTCATGTGACCAGCTCTTGGTACTAAATCCTTTCTTTGCGACATAGTGTGTTCTACATTTTTTTGACCGGATTCTGGTGGATGCAGAACATACAACAGGGTGCTGATTTGGGACAGGTAACATCTCACTTACCTCCAGCCCTAACCAGGCCCGAATACTTAATCTCGAGCAGATACCCACAGCCACAGAGCATGCCACCCGTTACCTTTGAAAAAAAGTTGCATCTTGGGAGGACCTTAAAATTCCCCTTGCATTTACATTGCCTGAACCTTCTTGAAAACAAGCCACACTGACACAAATGAAACATTAAGCCCCAAATAATGGTTCAAGAGAATTCATTGGTTACCACAGAGAATCCAAGTCAGTTTCTTCTCTTTTCAATGTAAGCATGGGTCTCACAGATTTTCTTGGCTTTGGCACTTGAAGCAAAATATTCAGTGGGAAATACTGAGGCTAATTATCAAACATATACTTCATGTGAAGGTTCCATCTAAGTCCAATTAAAGTTTAACGCACTCTTTGAGTCCCAGTATCACTAATGGCTCAGGATCTGAGGAAGCAAAGAATGTTTTCCCCCTTTCTGCTCTTGATTAAAGTCCACTTAAGTAGCCCCAGTTCTATTTCTTATAGACTAATGGGAAAAGGCTGATGTATCTGGGTGTGCTTTCCACTTAACTTGCTCTGGAGTTCTTTTTACCTTCAAAATTCCCTCTGTTCTTTACCTAGCCACCAAGAAAAAAGCCATGGATACAGACAAAAACAAAAACATGTCTCAAGATTTGGTTCATTTTTATAATTCTATTGATTAGATCTTGGGTGGGAAGATGGGTTTGGGTTAAAGGTATAATGTTTTGTCAGGACCTTCTAACTTTGGTTGGAAATGATCTTCCAAATATTTAGGAAATATTCCATTTTTTATGGAATGGTCAGAGCTTTCAGAAAGGGAGGGAGAAAAAAATGAGATCACTAATAAAGCTATAGAGTTAGGATTTTTTTTTTCAGAAAAATTCCTAAGTGAGAAAACATCTCACCAAGTTATTTTTTGTCTTCTCCAGTGTCTTGTGTGGTGTCTTGTACTTGGTGTTTGCACAAATTAGGTTTACAGATTCTGTAAAGCAATTCATTCTGCTCTGAATCTAATGCCTGCAATTTTTCAAGGAAGTCAGCAAATTGTGGCCCAAGAAAGAAAATATTGAATCATCTTTTTTTTAAAACTCTCTATCATTTTTATTCCATCTGCTACTGAACTATGACTAAATCACTTACTCTTTACACTTAATTTTTAATATTGTGGTATGTTTCCTGCAAAATGAGGTTGAGTCCTAAATCCTCGCACCCCAACATTGTAGCTTACAGTCATCTAAGGGGGTTTGTTTCAGCAAAAATGATTACTGGTATCTATAATAGAATTGTAATAACTCAATACTGTTTTATAAATTTTTGATTCACTCTGCATTTTTTATTTGACAGCTTGCCAAGTTCCAGTTTTTATCTGATCATCTTTTCATCAATAATTCATGAGGCGGAGAGCTTCTGTAAAGCGGATACCTTTTCCTCTCTTTACTGAATGCTTTGCTTTTGCCAGAAAAAAATATATATTGATTTGGATTTAATAATCTGTAGTCCTTTGGTTTGATCACACTTAGCAGGAAATCCTAATAAGAGCTGTGGCCACATCTCTGCCAGCAGAGAATCAATTGCTCTTCTCTAATAAATGCAATCATTGAACACCTGATCCATACTATTGCTTGTTATGTGTAATTGATTAAAGGTTTCACACAGTTGAGACTTGAGTGGCCCTGGGTTTCCCTATTCAGATCCTCTCAACCAAAAAATAAAAGATAATCAAAGCAGCCCATTCCATAGAAAGATGGTATTTCTGATTGTAATTTCCCATCACCTCCCATAGTATACATTATGTCAACATTCTGCTCTAACACTGATCTCAGCCTGTTCTTGCTCCCAGCTGTTCCTGTTAAAGATGATTCTCTGAGTAACATCCCCTCCTATCACCTGCCTCCAGCATTGTTATAAATAATCAGCATCAGGAAAATGAACTGACTAGAAACTGGAAGGGCCCTCCAAAAACACATCTTTATCTTTTATCTATTTTCCATCCAGTGTAACCAAGGATATCTTTTAAATTCAGCATTCTTATCTGTAATATGTGACAAAATGCAGTTTAGTAAGAGGATGCTAACCCAATGGTTGTACAACTACTCAGTGATGATCAAAGTATGTTATATACAAGTATGAAACTGCCATAATGCAATCCATTATTTTATAAAGTAAAAAAAATGTATTACAATTATCTCTTGGGGGTATGATGCAGACATCAGTATTGAAAGCGCCCCAGATCATCTCGATGTACAACTCAGGGTGAGATTCAGCACTCTAAACTGAAATCTTGCCACTGTCATTGTAGCTGGGTGCAGACACTATTGGCTTGTTAGAAATGTAGAAACCTCAGGACCTCTCCTAAGTCCACTGAATCAGAACGTACATGTCAGCAGACGCCCTCTTCAGATAATTGCAAGGTTCAGTAAAATTTGAGAAGCACTGATACAAACCCTTATTAAATAAAATATTGCCGCATTAGGCACACTAATTATTAGGAGACTAGCAGCTTCCAGGGTTACAGAGGAAGCACGCTTTGATGGGGGGCACTTTTTGGTTTGTACCTTGGTTATCCTTCCTACCAACTGTGGGACTTCAAGTCTGTCCTTTGCCATGGTTTGGGTGTTGTTTGTTTTCCCGAAAGGAAGCTTGGTATTGGAAGCTTGGTTAAGTGTGGCAGGAGATGGTAGACCTTAAGAGTTGGAGCCTAAAGCTGAGTTCAGTGGCTCACACTTGGAATTCCAACTTCTTGGTAGGCAGAGATTGGGAGGATTATGATTCAAAGCCAGCCTAGGCAAAAAGCTAGAGACCCCACCTAAATCAATGAACTGGGAGTGGTGGTTTGCATCTCATCTATGTGGGAGATATAGATAGGACAATCAGTCTTATCAGAATAGAAATGGGTGACCCTATCCAAAATGTAACTAAAGCAAAAAATAAAATTAATAAAAAAATAAAAAGGACCAGGAGCATGGCTCAAATTAGAGAATGCCTGCCTAGCAAGTGCAAGGCTCTGAGTTCAAATCCTAACATTGTCAAAATAGAGATTGAGCCTGGTGGGAGGTACTTAGGTCACTGAGAGTATGACCTTGGGAGGCATCTTAGGAGTCCAGTTTCTTTGGCTTCCTGTCTCATCATATGATCTCTTCATTGTGTGTGAACTCTTTTTCTCTTTCTTTCTTTCTTACTATGGTATGATAGCTGCAAAGATCCTCACAGTATCACCCTGATACCAGCCATCATGACCTTGAACCTTCCAAACGGTGAACTCAGTAAGTCTGTTTCCTTTATAAGTTAGCCTTCATTTGACAGTTATGATAACAAACATGAACAAATACACATGTGTAAGCTTCAGGCTAATCATCTGTGGACTGATTAGCTACATCTTCCTAGAACTCTCATGAAAATTAATCTAAAGATTGCATATAAAAGTGCTGAAGAATAATGGCATGCAGGCATTAAAAGCAGCCAATATATTTTAGTTAATAATAATATAATAATATATTTAATATATTTAGTTAATAATAACAGGAATATTAAAACTGTACTCTTCAAAGACCTCTATGATTGATCAGCTGTCTGAATTCAGGGAATAATTGTTTTTGTAACTTTATCCTTAAAGCCAATGGAATCTATTGGAATCATCTTTAATATCCATCTTTTCTTGTTGTTGCTGTGTTTGATTAAGATTTTGCTGTGTCGCCCAGGCTGGAGTGGAACTCATGATTCTCCTCCCTTAGCTTCTCAAGTGCTGGGTACTACCGTGCCTGGCTTCCTAATGGCTATCTTGCACTTTATACTCACACTTGCTCTGATTTGTAATTTACAGGAGGGACAACATGAAGGTTAATGGATGCTTAGAAAAACAGTGCAGTGGTGAGCTCCATCACAATGCTTCCCTAGCTCCCCAGTCTGTGTGATTTGAGCTTAATTTTCTTTGGAAGCCACTTGTCATTGTGTGTAAAAGGACTCACAAAGCTGAATTCCATGTGGATTTAACTCTGTTCACCTAACTTTGGCCTGATTTGGAAAGCTCTTTCTTGGCTCTTTCCCTCCAAATCCAAACGAGGATGGGAGATTTTATTAAAATGACTTGGGCCCGGCCTGTGCTATGTTCTAAACCATTGATGGGAGCCAAAAAATGTCCCCTGGTGTCCAGAGAAACATTGTTCGTATTTTTCAAAATTAATCCAGCTGAATTTGCAAGACTACATTACCTCCATCAGAGCTGCAGACAGCCAGGACAAAGAGCTGTTTTGATGTTCCCAGCTGGGAACCCTGCCCTCAGCAAATACAGTTGATATAAATAAATGGTCTCTTGCCTGCCTACATTCATGCCCATCTGTTTGGAGGGCATGGTGCCCAATCAAAAGTTGCCTAGACACTCACCACGGGCACCAGTGCCAAGGAACGAAGATTTCATGGCAGATTGCCTAAGGCTCAGAGTGCCATCTTTTCAGTAGAGGGTTCTCATCCTGGACCAGAATGGGATCCCTGGCACCTCATGCTTCCTTACTGTTGATCACACCTGTTGACAAGGCTGAGCCAAACTAGAAGAGGAAGAGAAAGGAAACTGCTGTGTAGGAGCATCTTTGGGCTTCCAGGGCCTAATGAGCTCACTAAAGACAGGTTCTAATTAAGTAGAGAAAACTCTGCCTGTGGATGTCCGAATGGGGCATTACATTGGCAGGTCAAACTTCCTTGGCTGTATTGCAGAGGTGGAGGGCAAGCTGCTCCCAGTTGGCAGTTCTACCTCTATCTAATAGAGGAACTATAATAGAACACTGGTCTTCGATGACATAAGGAACCAAATAAACCAAGGAAAATGAATCATGCTCAGCTCAGTTCAGTATCCCCCGGCTCTCAATTTTCACCCACCTACTGTCATCAATAAGGCCTGATGTGCACAAGTCACCGGATATAAAATCCAGGAGCTGATTGTATTTTGAGTTAACTGAACATGGGAAAGGAAATGAAGCCAGTCAAGAGAAAGTATGATGTGAGGACATTTTTTTTTAATGCTGATAAAGGTGAGTCAGTTTCTTTTGAGTTTGTTAAGCACAATCAGAAATAAATTCGTGTACTCAGATCACTAGGGGACCAGGAGAACATCCTCCTAGCCAAAGGATAATAAATTGCTAATCCTTGGACATTCTCTGGAACCCTAGAGAGCTTAAAGCAGTGGTTTCAGCAATGAAACACCATGGAGACCAACAGTGAACAGTCTTCGTTGATAAGAAATTTGGAAACTCAAGCCTTACTACCTTGTCGTGGGGAGGAAAAATAGGTTGAGAGGCTGTTGGCAGAAAACATCAGAGCAGTATGCCTTATGTATACTTCAAAGGCCATTTTGTAGCCCCATATTTGCTTTTGAATATAAATATGTGTTTTAAAAAATCTGATTCTGCATATTCCAAATGATTATGGGAGGATGGACAATGGTGTCTTAAAATGTCTGGGTGCTAATCTCTTGCCCTCAGGATTAGGTAGGGATTGCTTACACAACAAAAAGGATATTGCAGCTGTGATTATGCTACAGATTTTGTGATGGGAAGATTATCCTAGATCATCTAGATGAGTCCTATTAAATCACAAGACTTCTTATCAGAACAGAAGACAGTTGAAGTAAGTGTAGAGTGGGCCATGTGTTCTGAAAAATGGAAGAAAGGCATACAAAAGACACTAAAACTGATAAGGCAAAAAAATGAGGATTCCATTCTCAGACCTTGAACAGGGAGCTAGCTCTGCTATGCCTTGGTGTTAGCCACATAATTTTGATTTTGGAATTCATAATTTGAGAGAACAAATGTATTTTGTTTTAAGCCTCTAACTTTACAGATTTGTTACAGCAGCAATAGGAAACTAATACGATCCTAATTGTTATCCAGTAGACATAGGGTGGCTCAAGATGGAATTGCCCTGAAATGCACAAAGTTTAGAGCAATACAGCTCTTTGGATTGTTTGATAAAACCAACTGCAGTTACCCTTGAATAGTAAAGGGGTTATGGGCACTGCACCCCATCATTTCCCACAGCTGAAAATCTGAGTATAACTTTTGACTGTCTCAAAACTTAATTACTGATAGCCTGCTGAGGACCAGAAGCCTGTTGGAGCTCTCTTTCTCTCTCTTTCTCTCTTTCTCTCTTATTTCTTTTATTATCTTTAAGTAGTTGTACAAAGGGTTTCAATGCAAAATGTCAGTTTATGCTTCTTGATTAATGTCACTCTTTCCATTATTCTCCTACATCTCTTCCAACTCCAACCATTTCCTCAGGTTATCTGGTTTCACTTTTCTTGAGTCGTTTGTCCATTGATGGGCATCTGGACTGGTTCCATAACTTGGCTCTGGTGAACAAAGCAGTAATGAACATGGGTGTACAAGTGTCTTTAATGTATACTGACTTACAATTTTTGGGCTAGATTAACACATATTTTGTACATTATGTGTATTATACACAATGAAAAATACTCTTGAACCTCAAGAGACCACTTTTCTACTGTCATATGCAATTTACCAGAGAGTTGAGCCATTCATGTTGGGATGATTAATGGCACGTGTGTTTTAAGTGGATACTCACAACACATGAACTGACAGCAATAGCAACGGGAGGTGGCTACATGATTATTATAGCAGCACAGTGTATACCACAGTAATTCTATGCAATTATGATGTAATGTGGCATCTTTACATGCATTTGTATTTCTTGCATCTACAAATGGTGTTCTGTGTGGTCTGAGATTGTTAGTTTACCTAAGTACTGACATATTTTAATGTTTTCAATAGATGTGTGTGTATACACACATTTATATAGTGAATGATACAATAGGCTAACCTCTACTTACATTTTATGTGTTCATGACACACCTAACTTTTAATTTTTCTATATTTCTAGTCTAAACTTTCATCTGTGAGTTTTCTCCTCAAATTATGCATTTAGGTGGTCCATGAAGTTCAAATCCATTTTGTTCAAGGGTTATCTGTACTTTAGCTATGTCTTCCTTCCCATCACTCATTGGTTTCCCTTCCCTTCATTGTCTTCTCCTCTCCCCTCTCTTTGCTGCCCTAATTCCTTCCAGTGACCTGAGGGAATGATATACTAGGAGAAGTCTGGACTTCACATGTGGTTAGTTGGTCTGGTTTAGCACTTGTATTGCTTGTAGTGTACCTGTTTTGCTTTTATTTCTTTTTCAATACAATGCCACACACACACACACACACACACACACACACACACACACACACAAATATACACATGAAAGAGAAAGCGAGAGGGAGAGCAAACAGTAACTCTCACAAGAAAGATAAGTAATCAGTTTGAGCTTGCCCATTCTCCTGATTGACAAGTGCTCTGCAAATTAAGAACTAATGAGTTAATTATTTTATTTTTCTATCAAGTAAATTAATACTTAAAACGTTAACCTAGGTGCCAGTGGTTCATGCCCATAATCTGAGCTACACAGGAGGCTAAAATCCAGTCTTGTAGTTTGAGAACAGCCCAAGGAAAAAAATCTGCTCAAATGTCATCTCCAAAATAATCAGCAAAAAGATGGGCTGAAGTCATGGCATGAGTGGGAGAGTATCAGCCAAGCAAGTACGATACCGTGAGTTCAAGCCCTAGTACTGGTAAAATGTTAAAAAAAAAAAAAAGAAATTAAGAATTATGAAAGAGTTTGAGAAATTAGTAATTTGCCTGTTCTTATGCTCTACTTCTGTTGAATAAAGTTAAATGACATCTTATACAGATCAGTTGATATTTTATCCATATTTCGTATCAATTGACCTATTTCAACATACATTTTTAGTCTGTGGCATACTGGCTTAAAAAATAGTTATTATTTCTTCAGGTAATAGTTGGACCTTATTCTTCCAAAGCTTTCTTTAACAGTAAAAAGTAAATAAAAATACTTTTTATTGGTGAGTTCTTTTCTGAAAGCTATTTTCATGCTTTTGCTTGCATTTTGAGTTAGTGACAATCCAATCTTCTGTTATGAGCATAGCCTCAATATTTGAGATGCCTATCAGGTTAAAATGAAAGCATTTCTGTAGAATTCAATAGACTAGAGGAAAGAAAAATAAAACACTATTCATTCACTCACTTATCAACAAATATTTATTGAGCAGTTCACTGTCCTGCTATTTTTTCCACTTTTTTTTTCAATTTTCTCCCTTAACACTCCATCAGAATTGCCACCATATTTAAGAAATGGAGAATTCAAAAGATAAACAAAATAGAACTTTATCCTTAAGGATTTCGAGCTTAACTGAAACAATGCCATCTGCCATGGAAGTATATAGGAAGAACTAGGACACTAGCAGAGAGCTCTGTGTGAGGAAGTATCAGGGTAGGCTTCCTAGAAGAGGTGGCACTGAAACAGAGTTCATTTGGAGGTTACCGAACATGGTGAGGTGAATGTATACACCCAAAAGTTTACATAGAAATTTGATCACCATTGTGTGAGTGTTGTGAGGTGAACCTTAGGGGTATTAGATTGTTAAGACAGATGAATGCCTTTTTCTTGGTACTGGGTGAGTTCTCATGAGCATGGGTTGTTACAAAATGAGTTGAATACTCCATAGTACATTTCCTCTTCCACATGTGTCTGCTTCTCTTCCTGCTTTTCCATCAGGTCATGATGCTACAGTAGGCCCTTGTCAGGTGCAGTTGTTGGGCCTAAAACCATGAGTCTAAACAACCTTATTTCCTTTAGAAGTTACCCAGTCTCAGGGATTCTATTGTAGCCACAGGAAATGGGTCAAGATGCCAAGTGAGCAAAGGTTGGAAGTAGATATGTTTTTTGTACTTTTTTTTCCCTCTGTGTCACAAATAACATCCACATTTATGAACTTGCAGCTTCTAGGAGTCAGGAGTCCAGGCATGGGTTAGCTGGGATCTGTGTTCAAGGTCACACAAATGAACTCTCCAGATGTCCAGTGGGTTGAATTCTTACCTCCAACCTTGACTAGGGAAACCAAGCACATGCAGGTTCTTAGATTCTTTTTTCCCCATTGTTATTGCATGACTGAAAACCCCAGACTTTTGATAGCTATTAGATGGAAGCCATTCTAGATCCTAGAGGCTGCTCACAATTCTCTCCTACAACAAGGCCAATGGTTTTATCAAGTCAGAAAAGAGAGTCTTCAGTCTTCCTAGACAAAATGGATATAACAATGTAAGAAGAGCTTGTAAGTGACATTCCATTGCCTTCTGAATGTCCCATGGATCAGGAGCAATCAGACAAAGAATGAGTTAGAACATAGGTTCCATTGGTCCTTTGAAGTCTGTTCATCATGAGGTCTCTTCACCACCAAGGGTATTAAAAATAAGAGAGATGAAGAGAACCTGGAGGGAATAAACAATAGTTGCATGTACCTAAAATGCAATGGAGGAGTTAAGGAAGATGAACTTAGGATTGGATAGGTAATGATCATTGCTAACATGCCTGACTACTCTATATACGTTAAATCATTTAATCTTTATGAAACCCCTATGAAGCGGGTATATTACCACCATGAATACATGAAGAAAAAGAACGCAACAAATACATGAAGAAAAAGAACTCAACAAAGACAGATAACTTAGCCAAGAGTTCAGAACTTGTAAATGGCAGAGCTGGATTTGAATTGTCTTGGCTTCTGAATCTTCCCTTGATCATTGTCAGGCAATAGTGACCATAGGCAAGTGGAAGCAGAAGATACAAGGTCTTGCTAAGGAGTTCAGACAGATCATGTGGCTCATCCTAGAAGGGCTGGAATTAAGGGTGTGGGTGCTCAGCTTGATCTACTGCCAGCATCAGAGAGGAACCATGGGCTCGTATAGGTGAAGGAGATCCTGCTGCTATGGTGTTGAGATACATTTTTTTTAAATGTGTATAATCTGACTGAGAGGGTTGGAGTACAATGTTGTACCTGAGGAAGAGAGATATGTGCAGGAGAATTTCCCAATAGAGATGATTTGGCAAAAACTGGAGGACAAGGACTATATTCTTCTTGCTTATCACTCCATTCTTTGGGTCTAGCACAGTGCTAGACAAGCTTCATGACTTCGTTTATCAGCCCTTCTCCTGTAAGTAGCTTCAAGTATGTGTAGACCAGTTGCTTGCTCACTGGAGTTAGGGAGATCAGTGAGAATGCCAAATTGTAGGCTGAAGTATTCCCTATAATGGCTGTGCTTCTTTGCAACCATTAAGAAATCACATTAGGGAGATGATATGATAGTATAGAGATTGTTAAACACTTTGAAGGACAAATATATATATATATATATATATATAAACAGCATTAAGTGATGACTTATTAGTTAAATGGTCGTGACACAGAGTAGTCTAAAGGAGGAGTCTGTTCACTGAATAAATAGGAACAATAGAAAGCCAGGGGGCAGGCTGTTTTTGTCCTAAGGGCATCAGACCTCACCACATAAATACTGCTTACTCTGTCACTCTGACCTCGCCTCTGCTCACCAATTTAGAGTAAATTTAGGAAAATAACACTAATCTGTGGTATGAGTCTCAAACCACTCCACAAAGCCAGGCTAATGATCTTTGTTTTCCCTTTAAATTTCCCCACTTTTTTCCCCTTATCAATTGTCTTCTTTCTTCCCATTATTTGAAGATCAGGTTTTCTCTCCCACCCCCAATTCTTTCCTTAAGAGATTGAACACTTTCAAGAAATGAAATGATTATTTGTTACCCCCACCCCACCCTCAGTGCTTCTTATTTTCTTTCCCTGTCATCAGGTCAAGAGTCATCTTCTAAAATGACCTCTTAATGGTTGCCCTCTGATGCTGGGCTAAAACTTTAGTGACTTTTCTGGTGTTGGCAAGGTGACGGGCTGTCTCTTCTTTGGTAAGGTTACAAATTGTTGCGATGGCCATCTTGTTATCAGGCTTTCTCTCTTGCTTCTCTGCTTGTGTTCTTTGATAATGCAAGCTGTCATACTCTAGACTGGCATTGCCAGAATGGCATTGCCAAGTGGCATGAAGCTGAGGACAGCCCCCACCCCCAGCCAACAGTGAAACATTGAGACCTTAGCTCAGTAGCATGCTAAGAAGTCACTTTTGCCCCAAACCACAAGAACCTGAGAGCCCATCTGAACTTTCAGATGAGACCACATACCCAAGCTAGCACTTTTATTGCTCCATTACCACAGGCTACAGAACAGGATTCAGCTACGCTACGAATAGATTTATATCACATAAGCCATGTGATCAGACATGGGTGCTGTTTTAAATCTCTGAGTTTGAGGTAACTTAGTTATGCAGACATAGATGACTAATGTCTCCCTCCTCCAGCCCCTTCCCCCCAGGCACCTCTTCTTTAGACAGTCATCTCTATAGCTCTATTTTTTTTTTATCTTAGAGCACATTATTCTAGCTATTTTGTTTTTCTTTGATGCTGTGCACAAAACACTCCTTGAAGGCAGTGACCTGATTTATCTCCTGGAACAGCACCTGGCTCAGCAATGATTGTGCTAAGTAATGGACTTGGTATTCAGTAGCGGGATCTCTACCACAACTGTTCTGCAACCCATCTCTTACAGCAGACATCATTTGGATGTGAGTAGGTGGCTTGGTTCCAGCCCTCTCAGATAACTGGTCTAGTTTTTCCAGTGTGTCTGCCTTTCTTTTTTAATCCCTTAGAACAATATATCCAGGGCAAAAGTGTGAAGAACAAACTTCAGACACATCATCTTCTTTGATCTGCCCTTTCAATTTTAAGAACTAGGTTTCAGAGTCCATTGACTAAGAAATTTGTGTGTCAGGTAGAGTTGCATGGACGATAAGGAGCAGAGCCCAAGTTAATATCAAAACATGTCTGCTTTCTAGCTCTACATGAATCTCAATTTATAGTTATACCCTGCTGCATGATTGTGGGCAAGATTTCCTATACACTAGAATACACTTTCAAAATGTGAATAAACACAAAGACATTGCTCATAGAAAATATGGAATTCTTCCTGTGTGACAGGCATTGTTCCTACCACATGAACACATGCATGAAATTTGCATAAAAGGCATAAAATGAGTTGTTGTTATTACAGATAAGGAAACAGAGACAGAGAAAGTCTAAGCAGTTTTCCTAAGATCATATCCCTGAACAGCAAAAAGTTATCTAGAGGCAGATTCAACCCAGATGGACTTATTTTTGTTTTAAATCAGCCTGACTTTAAGGGAAATGATTCATCTTAAGTCATTTTTTTTCTTCTCCAAGAGGTCCAATGACAGCTCTCTGCTTGCATGCATTTGAATGTTGGGTTTGGAAAACAAAATTAATCCATTTTTTCCTTTGTTAATGAGCATCAGTTTTTCTCTGGAGAGAGACCCCCTCCTGTTATGGATCCTCATTGCAATGTAGGAGCTCTAATTAAATCTATGCAAAATACTTTGAAAAAGGAAAATAATGAGAATCTGGAATCAGAAAGACATGACTCTGATAGCAACCTTGAGCAAAATTTGGCCATATTTTGTCCCTTCTTTCAAGCGTCCTATGGCTGTGAGCAATGGGAAGGAGAAGCAAAACATAAATTAATTTGGGGGAGAAAAAAGCTTAATTGGAAGATTTTCTCTGGCAGGGGCACAGGGCATAATATTAGTCTCCAATTCATTTGTTGAGAAGAATTCAGAAATTTAATCTCTTTCACCATTTGTAATTACCACATTGAAAAAAATCTAATAGCTGCCCAAGATTTATGAAAAAGAAGCAGCTCCCTGCCTTCTCCCCCAACATACATGCTCACATAGAAGCTACCATATTAAAGCTTTGGTGCTGTTTGTCTTGATATTTACAAACATATTTCCAAGAAACTTTACTACCTTCTAGTTCTTTCAGTTGCAGACATCATTCTAGAAAAGGATTTGCCACTGGTGTTTTATATGTCAGGTTAACATTTCCTTTTCAGGCATTTCCTGAAGAATAAAGAAAATAAGGCAAAGGTTCATCCACATGAAGATTACCCACGTATTTACACAGACATCTTGAGGTAGATGTGCATGGATCACAGAATAGCTGGATGAGGCAACATAAGGGCAGTATCCAAGTAGATGTGCATATGTGTCTGTGTGGGAGGAGGGGTGGCTTCCCTATTGCTCTGTTGGAATAAGAATTGCAAATCCAAGTGAACTTGAGGAGGCATTGTTCAAGACTTAATAAACTGGCCAACAGAAGTTATAATGAAACTTTCAGTGCCGGTGTAATAAATTGAAATATGAATATTCTTCTAGTGGAATAACTTTGAAAGCTAATGTGACAATATGTGTCAAGTGCCATAAAAATGCTCACCCTCTGACCTAGTAGAAATGTAGTAGTATAGCAGAAGAAAATACACATATATTTATGCATAAATGTATATATATGATATATATGTATGTGTATATATATTTATTATAGTACTCACTATGAGAAATATGAGAATGTAAGAGATTAAATATTGTGTTTAATAAACTATTAGATTATTATTCAGGTGGTAAAATGATTGGCATAATGGCTATATAAAAAGCATGATTGCCTATTAACTGGAGATAGGTGGACATAAAAATAATTTACATTATTTGATATTAACTATGATGAACAAGTGTGCACACACAAGTGGAGTTGGCTATACTGCAGGAGTATGGATACTAAGGAAGATGAACCCATCTGAGCCTGGGTCTGACCTTTACAAGCTGAGTGTCCTTGGGTCATCAAAATAATACTTTTCAGAGGTTTATTTACTGCATCAATAAGATGGAAAGGATAAGGATTATATATATATACATATATACACACATGTACATAAATTAAGGTATCAAGGAGGCAAAGGAGCAATGTTAAGGACTTGGTATTTTAGGTGCTGCTGCTTTAAAATTTACGTATATAGTATGTGCGAATTGTATATATAATTTTTACCTCATATATATTTTGAGGGTGAGATACAGCACCTATTATTTCATAAACACAAACACACAATTTTAATTCAGTGGAATTAGACAAAGTGTCATTGTCCTTAAGGCCCATGTGTCTGAAGATTCCATAAAGAAGTAAGCCCTGAGTGAAGAGAAAGCAAGGTTGGGAGCTTTGGTCTGTTACACTTCTGTTCTTTTTTTATTGCCCTTGGCTCTCCCAGCTCTTTGTTCTCTTGTGGACAATTGCTGCTGAAACTGGTGCTTCCTGCTAAATGGCATTTTAACCCCAGTATTCCCACAACTTGATGCTATTTCTTTAACGGACATTTGTATGGCAGATGGTGCAAATGGACTGGCAAATATATACTTGGTCAATGTTAAAAAAAAAACAAACCTGCCAGATTGATGGCTTTGTTGGCTGTGTGCCTTCAAGCAGACACATGACTGGAAATTGCACAGAGGCTCAATTTTCCAGACCAACTTGTGGGTTTTCTGTTCCTCACTTGCTATGGCGATCAGCAGGACAGGTGAAGCTGAGGCTAGTGCGATTGGCTTCGCTTTTAACTAGACATTGATGTGGGCAGATGGGTTGGCACACAATGTGCTGAACAGGGAGCTAAACCTTTCTAGTCCTAATCCTGCCTGCATCAAATTTGCTCAGTGATGGAAGCCAAAATCTTAACCTTTTCATTTCCAGAGTGTCCAAGAAGATAACATTAATTTTCTTTCAAGCAGGGTTGTGAATGCTGATACAGAAAAGTAACAGAATGATATACCTATATTAGAGAAGATTGGCTTGGTTAACACTTCCTAGTGCCTGACTACTTTTGGAGAACAACTACACATTGCTTTGCCTGTTGTCTTGCAACTCTCATCTCATTTGCAGCACAATTATTGTTCTGTTTGTGATTGTCAGCTCCTTTAGGACAGAGAAAAATAAAAATCCTATAGATGCTTGTCTTTCTTGTGACACTTCTATGATCCTTTTACACATGCAACTTGTCACTGCATGGTGAATATTTATAAAACACAGACAAGTGGTCCAATTCAAAATGCCATCCTCAGAGGGACCCGGGCCCTGATCCTCTTGTGAATTACTCTTAAGGTTTACTGAATCCATGGATGAGTATTCATATGACATGATATATGAGGAAGATCTTTCATGTTTTTTTTTATACTCTGTACTTTATGTTCCTTCCATCTATGACCCTGGAAATATCCACTCCAAGTTTACATATAGATCTTGAGGGTTTTTTTTGTTGTTGTTGGTGGTAGTTTTGTTTTAATTCCAATGGAAAGGTCAGCTTCATGGCTTTCCCAAGGGAAGACCACATTGGTAGAGTTTGCATCTTCAGGTGTAGAGGATAGCTGAGCTCACAAGTGTGGGCAGGGTAGATGTGTATGCCACTCATGCCTGGGCCTCCTCACAGCACGAGATGGGGCTAAGTGGGAAGAAATGTATTTGTTGTAGACTAGGTGCCAAAGCTCTTATGTAGCCACATTCAGGGACAGCATTTGATGAACTCTAGATTCTAAACATGAAGCTTGCCTTCAATTTTCTAGCCCAAGACAAGTGCTATCAAATTAGGTATATTTTTCACAGCTAACTTAACTTTTAAACATACGGATATGTAATAGGTGGGAACCTATATGCATTCTTCCTCCAAGTCTGGCAAATTTTAAGGACATTCTGATAAGAGTGAATTCAAAGTGGTGTGGGATATAGTACAGGTAATTATGCCTTTATTTCATTGGCTTTTTAAACCCTCCTATAGATAGATGTCTTTACATGCTTTACCAAGGCTACTTTCTTTATATAAACCAGAAACCACATTAGCCTACACTTATTTTGTGTGTGGTGAGGAGAGAGAAATGTGAGCTGAGTTGGGGAAGAGTCTGAATTACAAAGAAGTTTGAAAAACAACATAATTTCATTACATGTAATCACCCAAACTGATGACCAACTAAGTATTGTTACATTGAAGTCCTATGGGCCTCCTTTAGTAAAAAGATAATTAGCTCATTAATGGATCTGAATGAAGGGAAATGAAACACTCTTGAAACTCTTGAAAATAAAATTTGCTACAAAACTGAATATTCCCTCAGTATTCTTGTATATAGATAATTTACTTAGGTCATTTCCTCCCCTGTTCTTTCGAAGATGACCTTTAATTTAGGGTAGGTCGAGATGAGAATATTTAGCAACTCCATAAAGATCAGGACGAACTTGTGTGATGCTGTTGACAACCATTTGAGAACATAGCTGAACAGGTAAGATTCTAGACCCAGTCTCAAAATGTCCAATCTTTCCTCTGGGATACCTTTAGAAGAGAACAATCATCAAGATAATGATTATTACAGTTTATAGAAACATTTTATTGTTCTTTTTCAAATAATTTTAAAAAATCCTACTATAAGCAGGAAGAAATTAAATTCAGAGGGAAAACAAGAGCTTTATAGGCCATCTGCTCAGACTTTCAAATTTAAATTTTATACATAAGAGCACATTAGCTGTGGGGAAAAAATGTGATCACATTTTGTAGCTGTCTGAGCAACGAAGAAATTTCCCTCTCTGGGCTTTCTGCATTGAAGTAAAAGGAATTATTTTGCTAAAGAAAATGAAATGGTTTCGGTATGGGGGAAATTTACTATTCACCATCTTATATTTATGGAGCGCTAAACTTACACGGCCCTTTATAAAATATGAAATAACAGCCCATGCCTCAGGAGTTCATAGGAGACATAAGACAAACAGTGTTCCTGGGCACTTCACATAGAAGGAGCTGAGACTCTGACAGCCGGGGTGGTAGTGGCAGCAGATTTCTAAGGTAATAGAAGGCTCACCCTGGTGAAGAGACACCCCAAGTGTGTAGGCAGGGAAGCACCTCTGTACCCATTATTCTGAACCTGGTTTGTCACATTGAGTTGGTTTCTGCATCTCTAGGAATGTGTTTTCTTGGATAGTGAGAGAGAATAGTAGGAAGCATTGATAGTAGGACAAAGTCAAAGATCACCGCGAGCTAAGAAGAAGAGGTGACAGCCACACTGCTCACCCTGGTGGCTGGCCCCCGCCAGCCAGAGCTGATGACTTTCCTTGGAATGTTCGGGACAGCATTTGATTAGGTCAGACTGTTCCTGCTGGCTTAAACCTACCTGTCTGACGCTCCATGACAGGAGGCTAGACAGGTCACAGTGAACACGGAGACAATTAATGTCTGTGCCCTGCCTCTTCTCTACTGCCTGCCCCTCTCCTGGGCTGCAAAACCAGAGGAATCTCCATCTTCATTTGGTCGAATGAAACTGGCAGACAAATCTCAGCACCTCGACCTCCCTTTGTTTTGCTGTGGGAAGTGAAAGGAGGCACCTTGATTGCTCACACTGAGAAAATGAAGACTGATTTCTGTAGATAGCTATCTCTTACAAACACCCCGAGAGCTGGCACCTTAAACAACTAGAGCAAACGGCTCTAGTTGAAAGCTAGATATCATTGAAAGCTAGATATCATCCCATTGTCAGCCAAAAAAAAAAAATTATGGGCTGGGGATATGGCCTAGTGGCAAGAGTGCCTGCCTCATATACCTGAGGCCCTGGGTTCGATACCCCAGCACCACATATACAGAAAATGGCCAGAAGTGGCGCTGTGGCTCAAGTGGCAGAGTGCTAGCCTTGAGCAAAAAGAAGCCAGGGACAGTGCTCAGGCCCTGAGTCCAAGCCCCAGGACTGGCAAAAAAAAAAAAAAAAAAAAAAAAAAAAAAATTAGCCTTATTGAGGCTTGAACTTGGGGCCTTAGCCTTGCCATTATTTTTCAAATAGGCTCACCCTTTTTGCTTGGGCTGGCCTGGACTGTAATCCTCCTATGTTTGCTTCCCATGTGAATGGATGGCAAGGGCTGACTTATGTACCAGTTTTTTTTTTATTTTTTTTTATTTTTATTGGTTGAGATGGGGTTTCATAAACTTTCTGTCCAGGCTGGCTTGGAATCGTGATCCTTTAAAAATCAGCCTCCTCCAAAGTTAAGATTTATAGGCATCAGCCACTTTACTTGGTTCAATCATAAGATCTTTAAAAGCAAAACTGAATAGTGGTTCAAGCTCAGACTGCCTCCATTTGAATCTTGGGTTTTCCTTCTTTTGAATGTGTGACATTGGATACATTAATTCTCTGTGCTTCCATTCTACCATCTGTAAAATAGGAATAATCATGATATTTCCCTTTTGCAGTTTGGGGAAGATTAACTGAAATAAGTACATAAAAATTGTCTAGCAGTGTCTGAGACATTGAAAGGACCCCATAAATACTAGTTGTTTTAGTCCAGTGATTTTAAAACTATGCTTTTATGAGTCTTTACTTTTATTGTAGAATATTTGTAAATTTAGGCTAAGAACCAGCATGGAGTACTTGGTCTCCATCTGCAACCATCTCATGTTGCTCAGCTTTCAGATATTTTGTTTATTTCTATTTAAAATTTACTTTAAAAATATCTTCTAAGTTTTTTTTAAAAAATCTATTATAAAGTGTCTGATTCAGCATGTTTTCCTAGTGAGGAGGGGAATCTTGTCTCTGTCCCTTCTTGAAGCTTGGCAGATAATGGTCTTTCATTTATGTATACAGGCTTTTACAATATAGACTCGTTCAGAATATTAAAATATTTTTTCTATCCTGAGAAAAGATCTGACCAGAGCTTTGTTCTGTAACTATGACCAAATCCTTTTCAAAAGAAGATCTCTCCAGCTATTGGCAAAAAAAAAAAGATACCATATAATTTGAGTTCTTTGGATACAAGCAACAAAAATCTGACTCTGGCAATAAGAGAAGACAAGAATTCCTTGGTGAGGTATTAGGCTACTCATGGAACTCTTTTGAGGTCTGGACGCCAGGGTCAGAAAGGAAGACAGGAATCTGGGTTGTTCTGGGGGTCTTTCCAACATGGTCCTATTAGATCATCCTTTCTCAGGTTTTCTCAGTTCTTCTTCCTACAAAATGGTTTCCATTTTTGCTCTCCACCTTGGAGAGTGTGTAGTACACCATCATCTCAGGAGTAGGGCTGATGAGAATACAGAGGCATGTCGGGATCACCTGTACTGAACTTAGTAAACCCTGGAGTCCTTTTTTCTCCTGTCTTTATCCTTTCACACATATATTCCGGAACCTCTATCTTAAGATTGTTCAGAGCTCTTTGGCAACTAGAACCTCAAAGGGAAAGCTACCAGATTTAACAGAATATAGGACACTCAATTAAGCTTAAAGTTCAGATAAGCCAGGAATTGCTAGTAAATCCCATGTATTTCATCTGACAATCCTAATTAAGTTTGCTTGTTTCTTTCATAAATACGCTTTGCTATTAAACCACTGGTTATTCACTATAATTCATTAGTGGATAAATTTAGGAATGACTACTTTTCCACAGTAAGTTTTATTCTGTTACTCCTATATATTTCTACTTGTCAGCTGTGTAAACTTCTCTGTGTTGCAGCCACACTGTGATATCATTATGACCATGAAGAGAAGGAGAGCAGAGGAGCATGGGAGAGAAAAAACTAAGAGGAAGGTGGTGGAAAGGATGGAGGAGGAGCTTAAGGAAGGAGAATGCCAGTTGGAAAGAACTGGGGATAAAAGAAACAAAAATTTGGGGAAAGAGAAAGAGAGGGGAAAAGCGTGAGTAGGAAGAAAAAGGAGAAAGGTGTCAAGATTTGTAATGTTAAGGAAATCAGACACGAGTCAGATGATTCCAACTCTTCTCAATTTAAGAAAGAAATAGGTGAGTTATTTGAAGACATGGGAGGTTCATGGACTCAATGGGATATTTGAATGATGGTCAGGAACCAATAGCTAGGTGTCAGGTATCACAGCAGAGAGGCTGTGAAGTCAAAACAAGTTGGACTCCAGGCCAGCTGGCCTGCTGCTGGGCTGCTGTACCATCTCCACAGGGTCCCATTCCCAGCTCCAGGCCACAGGTGAACTCCGGCCAAAAGAATCCAAGTGATTGAGCTACAGGGTGGATCTGTGGGGGAATTTTGAGCCCTTTGGGCTTCACAGTGGAAGGCTCAACACAGGTCTCAAAAACAGATCTAAGTGCAATGAGGGAGGAGGATCTATTTTGGACTATCAAAAAATAAATTAATCACAGTTGCCCATGGCAACATTAAAGAAGGAGAGTTGTTTGCAGGTGACTCGCCATAAACTACCTCTAGCACAGGCTGGTCATGGCTTCTGATCACTGAAGTCAATTGTTTGCATTGTGTCTCTAACAGTATATGTCCTGAAAATGCCAACAAAGTATCTCCAAACTCAAATGCATGCTTTACCTGTGTCTCCCTCCATGGTTGTTTATTTCTGTGAGTATTCCATATCCCAACCCTTATTCTTTTTACATCTCCCGGTCAGTTTGTGTCTTAATGTCCTTTGGATCTGTTTGGCTTTTGTCATTTCTACCACGTCTGTTCTTCTAGTCCATGCCAATCCTACAACTCATCTCCACTACTCTAATAACCTCAAAACCAAACTCTTAACATCCATTTTGGACCCCCTACTAACTATTCTCCATCCAGCAACTAGAGTAACCATTCTGCAACACAAATTTGTACCTAGCATTAGACATTCTTGCTTATTTTATATCCCTGCTATAAGTGGCTTTCCACTGCTCTTAGATGCAGATCAATATCTATCTGTAAACTAGGATACAAAATCTTATCTGACCCTCAGAACGTCCTCTTCAACTTTACAAGCAGGGTGGGAGAGAACTTGTGATGATACATTGTAGTTTCCAGTAGCAATGGTTAAAGTCAATATACCACGTGAATAAGGCTAGAGTTTGTCTTAGTCTATCTTCTGTGGCTATAACAAAATGTTTGAGACTAGGTTATTTATAAACAATAAATATTTATTTAGTTCATGGATTTTGAGGCTAGGAAGTCTAAAAAAATCTAATAAAATGCTGGAGGGTGACAGATGGCAAGTATGTTAGCTCAGGTCTGCCTCTTATAAAACCACGACTACAGTGGCAAAGTTCACACCTTGATCATTTCATCTGATCCTAACTAATTCCCAAATGCTGTAGTCATATGAATTTGGGAATGCAGTTTCCAACACATGAACTTTTGGAAGACACATCGAAATGGCAGCAGAATTAATACCTGTTTTTATGGGATGTCTGTGGTGATACCCCATAACTAGTATCAATCATCTTAAGTAGATGCTGGTTCATGTTCTTTCAGTTCATTTTTCTGTGATGTTGTAATGGCTACCTGGAAGCACTTAGTCCACTAGAGGGCTTCATTGTTTCTCCCCACCTGATCCTGATGGTATAAGTCCTTATGCTTACTTAGGCCTTAAGTGACGTCCATTGCTCTAACTACATTTCTTTAATTTAGGTGTTTTTTTCCTTTCTTCTGAAGTGGTACTTCTTTGAAGACTGATTTTGGTCTCCTAAAAGAAATTTGATAATGTTTGGAGGCATTAAGGGATTTTCAGACCTAGGGGCGTCTGTTGGCTTCTTGTGGGTATAGCCTAGGGATACAGATAAATATCTCACAATGTGTAGGATAGTCTTCCCCACAGTAAATATCATCTGCTTTACAATATCGAGAGCCGTAGGGTTTGTGGAGAAATTCCATTCATGCGGTCTGGATTACCTGGGATCTTACTGAAATGTAGAATTACAGACCCTAGTCCAGACTTTCTGAATGAGAACCAGCATTTTAACAAGACCCTTAGGTAATGTAAATTAAAACTTGAGAAATCTCTTGCACAATGTTTTTGACTCGTATACTTGCAACATTTTCCCCTTCCCCTCATTCTCTCCTGAGTTTATTTGCTGTGGCAATGAGAAGACAGGTTTGTTCAGAAAAGTCTTACACGTGCTTCCACCCAACTGCATCTGCATTCAGACAATCTGCCTTCCTTTGGATATCATGTTTGAATAGTCTGGACTCCCACCTAAGCCCAGCCTCTCCTTCCATTTGTAAAACTGCATGCTGTTCTGCTCATTCAAGTCATTGCTCTGCCATGAACAGCTTCATCTTAGTATTGCTGCTTTTTTATTTCTATTAGATGATTTCCACCAGCCTTCAAATGATCCATTTTATTTTACCACCAAGGGAAACAAAACAAAACAAAACAAAACTCTCCCTTGAGCCTACTTGCCCTCCAGCTGCCACTTTTTTTCTGCTCTTTTTATTCTACAATTTCTTGAGAAAAATTAATTACATTCTTTTCTCCAATTTATGCCTTTAGAGTTTCTTTGGATTCTGACCACAGCAGACTTGGGTTTTACCCCTCGACCATGGCTATTGGATTATGAATTACCTGTGATCACTCTTGTTTACATGCTGTATTTATTTTCTGTTTTCACCTTAGATGACTGTCAATATCACCTGGAAAACATGAAGCATCTCTTTTTATAGTTTTAGGGCATTGTCCCCCTGCTTTTCCTGTCTTACTGTCTCTCTTCAATCTCTTTTTCTGTCCTATCAGTTTCTGTATCCTCTTATCAGTGCAGTATACTTCAACCCCGTCCTTGGATATTTGTTCCATTTCACTCCAAAGGCAGTTTGTAGAACCAGCAGTACCAGCACCCACTGATGTTAAATCCAGGACCTCAGGCCGTAAACCTTCTGAAATATAGAATCTGAATTTTAACACAATCCCCCTAGGTGATGTATGATGCTGCAGCCCCCCTTCCAAGCCGATGAGTCCCCATCATCCCTTCCTCCTGGTGTCCGCTTCCTTGTATTACGTTCCCTCCTTGAGTAAGGCAGGGTCCTGAAACTTACTTCTAACCCATGGAAGTATTGCTGTGATTAGGTTGCATTCTATGGTAAAAGTAATACAGTGATCGCCCTGTGGTAACATTTTGTTATATATCATCCTTTCTTACAAGAGTAGAGTAAGAAGCTATCTTTTTATTTGATGAAGTAAATGATCATAATCTGGGAACTCATGAGCTTGAGTTGGTGTTATGGTCTAGATGTTAAATATCCCCCTAAGGTGGGGGGAAAGGGAATGGGGGAGGGGGGAGGGGGAATGAGGGACGAGGTAACAAGCAATACAAGAAATGTATCCAAGGCCTAATGTATGAAACTGTAACCTCCCTGTAATTCAGTTTGCTAATAAATACAAAACAAACAAACAAATAAAACCCCAAATATATTCCTAAAACCAATATGCTGAAAGCTTGGTTAGCAGCTTGTGGCACTATTGGGTGATGGTGGAACCTTTAGGGATTGGTCCTAGTGGAAGGAAGTTAGGTTATTGGCATGTTTTCTTGAATAGTATATTGGGACCTCAGGCTCTTGCACATCCTTCCTCTCTCCACCTTCCTCCCCTCCATCTCTCTCTTCTTCCCTTCCTACTTATCTTCCTTCTTTCTTTCTATCTTTTCTAATCCCTCCCTTCATGGGTTCCAAGGAGAGCAGCTTTGCTGTACTGATTCTCTCCACGATGTTCTGGCTTTCCCTAGGTCCCCAAACAATGGAGCCAACCAATTATAGACAGTGCGGAGCCAACCTATTATAGACAGCGCCTCTGAAAGCACAAACCAGAAACAAATCTTTCCTCACCTTATGTTGTTTATCTTAGGTATTTGTCACAGGGGTGGAATGCTGATCTCCACAGGTGGCACTGGAATTCTGGATGGTCCCTGGAAACTACGTGCAACCCAGAAGTCATGAGGACAACTTCTAGGTGTCAGGCAGCAAAACATCATGGCCTGTATGGCTTGTTATAAGCCACCAAATGATGTCTGCAGTTTGTTCCACAGCAATATAATGTAATACAGTGCCTACTGGGGAGAGGTACTTCTCTTGTGTATTTCATCAAGAAATAAGACAAATAAAGAATAGTATCAATTAATTATTGTTGGTAACAATACACTCAATGCCCTAAAATGGCTATCATGCTCTTTAGCTCATGATTCTGTGGCCTACCTTTGGGTTGGAGCTGTCCAAGCTCTATTGGTTTCTCCTGAGGTATCCAAGCTGGATTTATTTATATTCTTAAGCCCCAGCTAGGAAACCAGGGCTTTCATCACCTGCTTTATCATTCCCTTGCTGATTAACTAGCCCTATACTTAGTGCAAGAAGAATCTCCAGGTCAGGAGTAGGAGCAGAGAAGCCTCTGGAAGTGTAGGCTAGAGGTTCACCTGAATTTTCTGTTCCATACTATTGCATCCTACTGGGAAGAGCAAGTCACAAATCCAGCTCAGATTCAAATCCAGCTCAGATTCAAAGTATAGGAAAATAGATTCTACTTATCAATGAGAGCTGTGAAGTATATGTGATCAATATTTATAGTCATCACTCTCTGCTCACTACCAATTTTATGTTTGTAGCTAGATTTTCTCCTGAATTCTAGACTCCTTGTATCTAACTACTTATATAACATCTCCCACTAACTACCTACTACTTATCTCAAATGTGATGTGTGCTTCATTCCCTCAGTAATAATGCCATTCTTCTAGTGCTCTGCCAGAAATCTCAGATTTATGTTCTATACTTTTCTGGATCATTCTGCTGCCAAATTTCCCAAATCTTCCTTCTTCTAGACTTTAGCTCTATCACTGCTAACATGTCTGGTGCCACCATTTCTTACCTGGATTGTTACATTGCATCTTTCTGCCTGGTCTTTGCCTCTGCCCTATCTCCCTAAAGTCTAAAAGTAAGATAATAGTCACAGTGATGCTCTTTAAGTGTGAATCAGATTAGGTTACCTCTCTATTTTACAGCTTCCAAACTAAAAGGAAATGTAGTCAGAGGAAATTTACAACATCCAATTCATCTCTTGATGCTCTGGTTACTCTCTTCCTATATATGTTTTTTTCTGTTCACTCTGATTCCCCAGCCTTCTTACTGTTCCGTAGACAGGCCAATGTGATATTTTCCTCCTACAAAGATTCCCATGTGCTTCTTTATGTTAGGTACGTGCTCCAAGATCCTGTTGCCATTGAGATCCTTTCTTATCTTTATAAATAACAGCTGTCCCTTCTTCCTTGGCATTCACATTCCCTCTTTCATGAGCCTTTTTTGTTATCCTCTAGCATAAGTAAACAAAACTATGAAATTACCTCTGGGTCTCCTCAGTGGATCTAGTTTTAGCTTTTCTGCATGGCTGTGGGTCTCTAAAGGTTGCATCCCATAGACTCTTTTGAACTTTAGATACAAGTTGGCCTTGACCAACTGGAGGCAATGTCAGGAGATTGAAGGGAGGAAGCGAGAGAAGTCCAGAAATTTTCTTCCTTGCATCTCCCTAGCATTTGTATAGATTTGGCAGTGGTTGGGCTCTTCCATAGCTAAGACACCATTGGGTTCTAGTATCATTTCTGCATCTCCCCATGCCTTTCAACAGAGGTGTGTGGACTTGGTAGTGATACTTTGCTCTTGCCAATTCCCGAATGTTTTATCATCCCTTATCCTGCTCACACATTTATTAGTGAGCAGTCCTTTCATTAAATTCTCTCCAGTTAAACCTTTTGGATGTGCCAAATGTTTCTCATCAGATCCAAAGTGATGCACTCACAATAAATGTAGGTTTTTGTTGGTTTGTTGGATTAGAACAAAAGCATCAGGGGGTAGAGACCTTTATTTGGCTATAGAGATGGGCATGGAGTAAATCCTTAGTAAAGACCTGTTAAGGGAAAGAAGGACTATTGAACATGAGCCTGTTATCCTGACTGAATGATACTGTTTATATGAGGGCCACGCCAGCCCCTGCTGTTCTTCTAGGAAAGGAAGAATGTTACTAAATACAAGAACTCAGAGGGAACCATGATGGAGAGACAAAACACAGATGGACTTTGTTTGACAAGCATTTAAGTAGCTTCTTCCTCTATGTTATAAGAGAATGCTACCTGCCTTGGTCCTAGGGCCATTGACTTGGGAGTTTTGTGGCATGTGTCCTGAGTTCAAACCCTGATTCTTCATTTTATTGGGGTGTGTGTGTGTGTGTGTGTGTGTGTGTGTGAAACTTAGTAATATTGAGACCTGTCTGAAATTAATATTCCACACTTACAAGAGCATATCAGTCTGTTCCATAGATGTTAACTGTAATGATTACTGGTAGACAAGGTGCCTGGATATGCTGGGTACATTGTCAGGGGATGCCTGGCAATGTACCTAGCATTTTTAAATTAATTATGATATGCATCATCTAATCTAATCTCCATAATGTCACTCTTAAGTTCCATCTTGATTATTTTGGTAATTGAAACTCAGATAGCTTGAGGACCCCTTCCACGCTAGTCACTGTGGATGAAGAACACAACCCCATCTCTGTTTGTTATCTACAGAACCATTGCATTTCCCCTAAGAAACATTTCCTTCTTTCTGCTTATCACAGAACTGGTTGCACTCATTAGAAGTCAAGTAAGAGCCACTCAGCACTTGCACTTTCTGCCCAACACAATAGCAATACAAGAGGGAGTGACTCAAATACAGGGAAGATGTCACACTGACTCTAGGGACGGAGCAAGCACACTGTAGCTTTCATTGAATAATGAAGGTCTCATTCAATGATCCAATGGCATATAAAGGTATATGTGATACTTCAGAAATGTATTTCAGAACTTAATTTCATTAATTTATTCCATTATTTTTCTTTAATTGAGTAGGAGATAACTGCCTTTCAGACTTTCTTCACTCTTATTTTAATTAGTCCAGCCAAAGTTTGTTGATTCTCTGAATCACTTACTGGTTTATTAGTTAATTGGTACCTTGTCGGTAGGATGATTAATTGGTCCCTAGTCAACTCTAGAAGCTGGAGAGAGGTCTGTGAAATGTTTTGGAAGAGCATTCCCTGGCTAAGGTGTGTGTGGGGGCGATACTGACCAACTCTTTAGTATCCCCCACTCCCCCCATTTCAGCAAGCTGAGCTATATGGCACATTTTGACTTTCAGCATTGGATTCAGTTCTCACTTGTTTCCATACCTCAGAGTTACCATCTAGGGGCGCTGTTCTGGCTCTTCAATGGGTTTGAATTATGGTAGTAATTAATAGTTGGTGGGTAGCTGTCTCTGAGGCATTAGAGCATAGAACTCTTGAGAGACAGACATATCTTGTTAGGATCTATAATGTATTAGTATGCTTTTGAATTTTTTTTTCTCAAATTTTTATTATCAAACTGATGTACAGAGAGGTTACAGTATCATACGTGCTTTTGAATTTTTTAAACAAAATTCCTCAGGTTAGTGCTTATAAAGGAAACAGGATTACTTTGTTTTATAGACTGGAACGTCTAAGCAGCAAAATGCTGGTTTTGGAAAAGGCTCTAGTGGTTGCATCCCTTTATGTTGGGAGGCAATACACCTGCAAGAGGGAGAGATCTTATCACCACACTGGAGGCCAGGGTTTTGTTTTCTGTTTTTTGCTTGTCCTGGGGTTTGAACCCTGTGCTTGGGTGCTGTCCCTGAGATTTTGTGCTCAAGGTTAGTGCTCTTCCACTTGAGCCCCATCTCCACTTACAGCTTTTTGTGGTTAATTGGAGATAAGAGTCTCACAGTTTTTCCTGCCCAGGCTAGCTTGGAATTGTGATCCTCAGTTTTCAGCTTCTGGAGTAGCTGAATAGGATTACAGGTATGATCCACTAGTGCCCAGTAGATTTTTTTTTTTTTACAGCAACTCTTTTGTGAGTACTAAGTCATGGCTTGTGTGATAACCACCTTAATCCTTTCTAAGGGCACATGATAGTGACCAGAGAACTTTTCACTAGGCCCTGACACATAAGAGTTCCTTAGTAGCTCTCCACTACAAAACTAGAAACAGGTTCACACTCAAAGAATATGCAAGCTATAGAATAGGACTTTACCCCTCAATAACCCAGGGAAAGAGACAACTTGCTGAGCTTTAAGAGGCCTGGGATTTGTAACACTGGGAAAATAGCACCTGTTCTACATTTTCATAAGGAACTCTGAGTTGAGCCCCTAGCTAAACACTTAACACCAATGAAGGGCCAGAAATACCATTGAACTCTTCTCATATCTACACTTTCAATGACCAAGACAATAACAATGATGTTATAAAATGAGTTTTTAGACAGGAAAGTTTACAAACAAAGAGAGAAAGAGAGGGGGCAATAAGAAGTGGAAGGAAGAAGAGGAGGAAGAGGAGAGAGGAGAAGGAGGAGAGGGAGAGGAAAGGGAAAAGAACAGAAATAATAGAAGAGAAGAGAAAATGAGAGACTAAATATTACATAGTCAGAAGTTGGTAATAATCAATTTCAAACTCAGGCAGATGAAGTTCAGAACATATGATCTTCATTGTTAGGCAAAAATACTCAGAGTAAGCATTGGATTGAAGGTCATTAACGTTGTTGAAGATGCTATTGTATTACCATTTAACTTTTTGGGATGTTCGAGAACATAGTCCCTTTTCTACATTCAACAAATAATTCTGGAAACTGGATAAAGTACAAGACAGTATCCTCACCTAAGAGAAGTGAATATGAGAGAGTTATCTCTGAATTTCTGCAAAAGTTGAGTAAGAGATGTCCATTGAATGAAAAGTGACAGAAGTTTATCAGTTGAGAACAGGGTAGGTGAAGCTGAGTGTTGGAAAAGTTAGTAACAAAGAGTTCTAACCATGCAGGAGACTGGGCAGCAGAAGTCCTGCTGGGTCACAATTATTCTTTCTTCTTTATTGTATGTCTACAATGTGGCTCAATGCCAGTATTTCTCTTAGGAGATTCAGAAGAGGTTGTCAGAGCAATCTTTAGGTTTGTTGCTTAGTTTTTAAAAGAAACAAAACAACTCATGGTTTTTGAACTCCTCTAGCCAATCATTAGGAAACTAGAATTGATAAAACAGATTAAATATGAAAATATGATTTGTTTTCCTAATGTTTTTCCATAGGATTTTTTTCTTCATCAGAAATGTAGATTCTCTCTCCATCAATGTAAAATCACAGCTCATCTCCTCTGTAGCTATTCTATCCTGACAAGTTTTAGAATTGTGAAAACACATTCCATGTTCATCCATTAAGCCTTGGGTCCCTAGTTATTTTCAAGTTCCAGATCATTCCTTCAAAATAGAAGTTTTATGCCCTAAGGGCTTTCTCACAACATATAACCACACCAACATATCCTCTTATAACCCATTTAAAATTTATACTTATTTAAAATACTTAATCTAAAAGAAGTCAACTACTTTTCTATAAAATTTAATTCTGCATAGTGTATTTTTCACCAGAAGTAAAGAAGAGGGTTTGAAACCTCTTTGTTCAACTACTTAAAGATAATAAAATTATAGTAATAAGAAAACAAATTTAGAAAGCATCGAATAAACTTAATTTGGAGCATGTTATAAACAATAACATGAAGCAGTTTTTTAAATTATAATAATGACATGAAGCAGTTTTCTAATTACAAACTGTTTCCTCAAATAAACACTTACCATAGTAGTTTATTTTTGCAGTCCTTTAAAAAAATAAAAATCAATTCACAAGCATATCTAAAATCCATATACTACACTGGCAGAAAATCAAGATATTAATTTTATGTGGGAGGGGACAGCCCATAGAGACTTCCATTTAAATATCTATGTCTTGGATTCATTTTGGGTTCTGATTTAAAATCAGGGAGGCAGCATTTCATGGCTGACTATATGGCAGAATCCAGAGAATTAGATGAGACATTTTCTGACTCATATTATCTTGTTGATGAACTAAAGGCTTGCTTGCAGATTCATTTTCAGTGTGATTTCCCCATTGGATTCATCCTGAATGCCATGGCAAAAAGCCGGCAGGACAACTCCAGGGAAGAAGTCAGAAACAATGCTATATTAGTGAGCGAAATGTCAGGGGACAGGACTGAAAATTGGAAACAATGAAAGAAAAAGAGGGAGGGTAAAGAGGGAAAAGTGATGGAGAGAGAGTAAAGAGAGGGAAGCAAGTTTTCATATGCAATGCAAGATAGTACAATACACAGAGTTCTGCTACTAACACAATCATTTTGGTTCTTCTTACTTAAATGCTCTTTAAGCTTTCACTTGTAATTAATAGGAACTGCTATTTAAGAAATTTCAGTAGGACTTCTGTTAAGTGTTGAAGCATAAAAGAAAAATGTTGGCCTTTCATCAATTCCAACAGGAAAAAAAGAACCCATGATTTATGTGTGTACTTTGGAATCAAAGCCCCTTTCAAGTCTCTTGGAGCTGATCATAAATAGAATCCATGTCTGATTTCTCCAAATAATAAAATAGTGGGAAAAAGATAATACGTCCTTCTACTTAAGCTCTTGGACCACATCACATCATTAAGCATAGTTCAAGCAAGTGCTTCTAAATCAGTCCTAAGAATGCAGTGCATTAGAATTTGTAAAGTAGGGAATGATTTTGTATATAGAGGAAATTGCTAATATATCAATAATAAGAAAACTCTTTATGGTTATTTTCTTAAAAGTAGTAATGGTATGCCCAGAGCTTGCCACTAAATTTTCCTATCTCAGTTTCCTTCCTCTCAGGGGAATTTAGGACTTCCTCTCCTTATTTTTCCAAATGGAGAAAGCATGGATTATTTCTATATCAGTGCTAGTACTCATTTGAGCAGGTTAGTTACTGACAAGTAGAATTCTGATGAAGGTTCAAATAGAGATAAACTGCAAGCCAAGATTGGGGAAGCGTCCTTAGGGATAGTAATTCTTTTAAAACAGAACACAGAAAGGCTTATGTATACAGCTGGTATTTACATGAATTTCCCCCACTGCCTGGGATTTTGGAAGACAGGCCAGAAGATAGGAGTTACACAGCTGTCTGTGCAGATGTTGTCAACAAATAGGATTTGAAATTCTGATCTATTATTTTACCTAGGGATCTTTGGAAGAAGGGCATCTAACTGACCTCTCAATGTTGTTATGTTCTGGGTTTGTTGCTGAGCTACCTTCTATGCTTTTTTTTTTTTTCTTTCCTTCTATATGTGAGCTGACTCAATCCTGACTATTTAAAACTAACCTATGCTTTCGGGACATCTGTAAGGACATCTGTGCTTAGGACCATGCTTAGCTACTGATGGATGTGAAACATGTGTCAGCTATAATTTAGTGAGTTAACAGTAACTGTTTACATCAGAAAGCTTGATAGATATTTTCAAATTAAGTCCAAAATGGAGTTACAGAGATGCCCCATGTGTTTTTTTCTTCCACATTGGTAGTAATATCCTAACTTAATGCCTCAAGCCAAAAACTTAGGGACTTCTAAAAAATCAAACTCAGTGAATTCTCTTTTTCTTTCTTCACATCTGGTTCATAGAAAGGTTATTCTAATCTAACTGCTACAATGCAAAACAAATCTCACCATTCCTTGCTCCATCCTCCCTGTCACAACTCTTGAATATGTCCCTCTGATATCCTGCCTGGAGAACTACAGAAGCATTTGGCTTTTCTCTTATTTCTCTTGCCCATTCTCCATACAGTGGCCCAAACAATCACTTCAGATTGTAGAGAAGGTCAGGTTTCTAGCACACCGATGACTACGCTTAGCACAACAGTGAAGCCCCTGCTGGTGGAATAGGAAGCCCAAAATGTTTACAATTGGATCCATGCTTTGACTGCCTCACAAGTATGGATAGATTTCTGTAATTCAGCTAAGCTTTAACGTTTTTTTAGGGCTGCTGCCATTCAGACTGAACAGAGCACTTGCTCGGCAGTAGCACTTCTACCAATGAGTTCACACCAACGCCTGACTTGAGTCTCTAAAAATCAACAAACTTTGTATCCAAACCACCTGCATACATTTCTCCTCCTCCTTTTTTTTTTTAATAATAAAACTTTACTATTTTCTCAATACCCTTGAATAACACCCAAAATTTGCTATCACATGTATATTGGCATTGTAATACTTCAATATTCCCATATAAATATCTTGATATCCTATGGATATCCCATGAATATTTCTCTGTCTGTAACTTAGATTGATAGTATGAAGGGGATTTTTCTTTGTAGGACAATCCTGTAACAATGAAAATGCTAAACAAATACAAATGTATACAAATGTATTCTATACCAGTCTACCCGAGACTATAGAGAGGAAGGAATGAAGGGGATAAACTTTGAATGTAATTTATAAGTATCAGAAACATATGTATGTCATCAAATAATAATGAAAATACAAGTGGAGTGACCTTGTGATTTAGTTTAAAGATTGGAGGCTGAAGATAGAAGACACCATCATCTTACAGTTGCCTGTAAGATCCCATGGCTCACCTTTATTTAATAAAAAAACATTTTCTGCTTCTCTTCAAAATCATACATTTTCATGCTCTATTGGATCCTTCTAAGAATCATGAAAAGATATTGTGATTTATTCCTTCTTTAAAAAAAGTCAAAAACAGACAATTTCTTAGAAGAGCAGAGATGAGAAGAATGACAGATGAGAAAGCTTCCCTCAGTTGACTCTGAATGAGACCACCCAGGATAACAAAGGAGAGACTATATTTTGAGGTAAAAAAGCATCTGGAATTTTGAGAGAGGTGGGTGGCAGGACAGCTGAAAGACATGGAGAAACAGAAAGGCAACAAAAAGTAGGAAACAGTCCTCAGCTCCAACCTCAGCTCTCTGGAGTGGGAAGAGAAAGTGAAGCTGGAGATAAACACAAGGTGAGCCAGGTGACGCTGGCAACAGACTGACAGACCTAGCTATCAGCAGACTCTTCCTGGAAGCCTTAAAACCACCCCACCGTGGGGATTTGTTGTGGTGGTGAGTACTCCTGTATGGTACACTAGCATTAGAGAAGAAAATCAACTTGATACTCACCATATCTTGGAGTACTAGTGTCATCTAGACAGGGGGACTATTATTTGAGACTGAGATACCTGGGAACATGAAAGCAAGAAACAGTTATGTCTCAGAGATCCTAGGGATACTCTGTGTTTGGGAAGCAGAAGGCTGGAAGAGGGACCTTGGAGAGTGATAGGAAATGATATAGTCCCACTGAGAAGTTTAAGCAGCTTGGGCAGTGATAGGCACAGTAGTCTGTGGTGGTCTGAGCCCTATTCTGAGAATCACTGTGGAAACAGAGCTCTGAACTCTGGCTGTCAGAGCGCTCCTCCTTTGTTTGCCTTTCAGCTGTGTGAGGGTTGTTACTGGTCAGGTTTAAAAGCTCTGAGCCCAGATCCCATCAACTCCCTGGCAATTTCCCCAGCTTCGTCCCACTGAAGAGGTGGTTAATTTCTAAGTGAGGTTTGAAAAATGTTAATAACAGAGCATTTGAGCTTCTCATTACCTATCTCTAGGTTAAGAAATCAGTGCTCTGTTTGCTCCACCTGCTCTCTTGATACATTTAGGCACCATCTTCATCTTTAGATGCTTGCTGTACCTCAGGAGTCAAATTGAGGAACCTGTGGGACAAGGAATCTGTCTAGCCCAGAGATACCAAAGACCTTTTAAGTTATTAAAGGTTCCTGATACACAGTGAATGGAAGTTTCTAACTGACCCTCCTCAGCCCTTTCTTTAGCCTACACACAGCCCAAACTTATACCCTACGAGCAACAAGAAGTTCAAGCTAATTTTCTCTATATAAATAGCTGCTCTGTGAATCAGACCTAGCAAATGAAAGAATGTTTATCTTAGATTTCTATTGACAACTTGCTCATTTTCAAGTCATGCCTGTTCCATTTCCACTTGACTGTACAATGAATCTTTCAATGCAAAATATCATTTCCACTTTGTGTACAATAAACCTTTCAGTGTAAAATATCCAATACAAAACTTTTGATTCTTTTTCATTCAAATATTCTCCCTGTATACTGTTCTTGGCTTAGAAAAGGGTGATGGTATTTTATGGCTTTTTCAGTGGAGATGAGAGGACTAAGGACCTATGATACTGACCTCTTCTCAACATCAACGTTCATTCAATGGACTCTACTATTAAAATACACCAACTATCGGTAACTACCTTCCTACTTCTGTCTTGGTTGAAACATCATATTTTGTCTGGTCTATTTCAATATCCTCCTGTTTTTCTTGTTTTCTTCCTGTCTTACTAGTCTACTTTTAATATGTCAACCAAAGCCATCCTTTTAAAACCTAAGTTGGCCAAAGTCACCACTCTGTCTTCTTTGAGAGTAAAAGCTAAAGTTCCCATAATAAACTTGAAAGTTGTTTCCCAATAGATTGTAATTTTTTTTAAAAAAATTATGCAGTACCTAAAATAGTAGTTTGTAGGTGCTCAGTCAATATTTTCCAAATCTCAAACCATGTATACTGGTATTGGAACTAGGAAATTGAAAGGGAATACCAAAATTGAGAGACACAGGGTAAAAAAAGACAACTACAAAAGCAATACTTGCAAAACTGTTTGGTGTAAGTGAACTGAACACCTCAGGGGAGGAAAGGGTAAGGGGGAGGGGGGAGGGGGGTATTAGGGACAAGGTAACAAACAGTACAACAAATGTATCCAATGCCTAACTTATGAAACTGTAACATCTCTGTACATCAGTTTGATAATAAAAATTTGAAAAAAAAAAGATTTTCCAAATCTGTGAATTCAAAAACAGTCTACTCAGGGAGGGAGAAAGCACAGTACCACATCTCAATAGTATCTTAAATTTGCTGAGAAAGTCCCAATGAGGTAGCATTGGAGAAGATCTTAGGAACTGATCTTTTTCCATTACAATCTTTTGCCTGTTAGATTTGGTCCTCAAGTCTTAGTTCTCTTCCCCTCTTTCATTACCTTTCAACAACTTTGTTCTTTTTACTTTTTTCAGATATGCCAAGCACATTGCTGTCTTGGGGCTTTGCTGGTGGTTGTTCCATTTTGTCTGAAACCCTCTTACCCCAATGTGAACTTGGCTTTCCCATTCCCTACCTCCCTTTCAATCATTTTTTTCAAGTGTCAATGTTTTTCCCCCCACAACAAGTTCTTTCTTGACCTCCCCTTTAAAACCTTTCCCTCCTTTTCTAAACTTCTGATCTCCACACAGTAGTAACTGTCTTGACACCCTTTTATTTTTGATTTGATTAAATGTGCAGTGCCTGAGGGAGTTTTGAAAATTTGCTTCTCTGCTGAATCTTCAACATTTCTACCACATTTCTGGCACATTGGGGCTCTCAGAACATATGTATTAAACAGATGAATGAGGCAATGCTCTCTGATGGGAAAGAAGTGAAATCTCAGTTGGGTAAAAGTTTTAAAGGCAGGCATCTCAGGAACTGTAAATTACTTTTTTTGGCACATGAATGCATATTATTTTCCATGGTTGTTGAGAATTTGTAGTCAGGTCACTGCCTTACACATTGTTGAAAAATCAGACAGGAAAAAAGAATTTCCAGAATATTACAGATTTTAAAATAAGATCAGTGTGATTTTCAGGATAAGGTAAAGCATAGATTCAGAAAACTTGTAACTGGTATACCTCTTCCTAAACAAGACCTTAGAATCAATTATTATGATCTATATCTACCTAACAGGAGAAGCTAATCACCAAAAACACTTATGAGCATAGGTGTGCCTAGACTTATGATGGGATTGTGTTCTAATAAGTCAATTGTAACTTAAAATATTGTTAAGTTCCAATGCATTTGGAATAGTGAAATTGCATTATAGCTTAGCCCAGATTACCTTAAACATACTCACAACACCTTCATTAAATGGGCAAGGTAATCTAAAGTAATGCCTATTTTATAATACAGTACTTAATATCTCAGGTAATTTGTTGAGTATTTTACTGAAAATGAAAAATAGAATGGTTTCATAGGTATGCTTTTGTGCCATAATAAAGTAAAAAAACCCATTAAATGGAGCCATTTTGAGTTGAGGGTCATCAGTATACTAAGAACAAGTTGTGTTGGACCTAATTAATTTCTTTGTTTGCCTTGTTGAAAACTAGAAATGCCAGAGAAATGTGAGTGATAGAGCATATTTGCATTTTAGCAAATCACTGATGAAAAACTTCCCATTATTTTCTTATGGATAAAATGAAGACAAATAAGCTAGACCTCATATAATTAGATGGATTAATGGTGTGTTTAACAATTAAAGTGATTGCTAATAGACTAGATAGAAATTCCACTCAAAAAGTCTCAATCAATTCTCCATGTTTGAAAAGTATTCTTCTTCCTTTCCATTTCTCTTTGAAGGTGTGAGCAAGAGTGTAAAGTGGCTTTCTCCTTGGTCCTAAATGACCCATTTTCCAATAGCAGTAGCAAATTTTCATGGCAGTTGGTGGGAGAAATAGTAAAGGAATGTACTCACAGAGTTTGGGTCAAATGGCATCTAGACTTATTTGGGTGATCAGTTGTTCCTAGCAAGAAAAAGTATTCATGGTCCTTCCAAATTTAAACAGCTGCATAGACACACGTGCAAGGGGAAGGACAGCTTGTATGAACCAGCCTCAGAGGTTTGTTTTGGGAAGGGGAAGTTGTGAAAAGTAGACACCATTCATAGTAAATCTATACTACTGGGGCTGCTGCATATAGTAAAATTCATATAGTAAATTTCATTTGAGTTTTAACAGATATATGTATCATTTCTAAGTCCCTCTGGATATTTCCATTTGGGGGCTGTTTCAGAGCCCAACTTGTCATATATCAAAGGCAACAATTAACAACCATGCTGCATTGATTTCAAGGTCTGTTTTCCCTATTCATGACTCCTGTTTGTATTTGTTTGCCAGAGTCCTCTGATCATTGCTTTACATATCATTCCAAGGATTTTTGAGATGTAATAACAAGGAAAGATAGTATGGGATATGCTTTCTGTCTCATGACCAGAACTGACCCTTAACTCATGGAGTACGTTTTTAAGTTTTCTCATTTCTGTTGGTGAGCACTGGGGTCACACTATCAACAAGGAGGCTGCAAAATGCATCATATAGCTGAAGATAATAGAACAAGATAAACTTGTCACAGTGGTGTTAGTGAAGAATTTATTCAATTTGATATGAATGAATAAGATGCTAAGATCTCAGGGTTTTTTTTTTTTGTCTCTGAGTCTGAAATAGATTAGGAGGAGACTCCTTCTTGCCTCGGTTTCATTTTAGACTTGAGTATGATGGATATTAGAAACCAAAATGAGGATCAGACAGATCACTCTGCATGCAGAACTGCAAAGGAGATAGATACCCGCCAGATCAAAATGCAGCTGGGAGGGAGCAGGAAACATGTGAAGGAATTTTAGGGGGAGAAAAACTGGGACATTTACTTCTGGCCTATTAAGATTAGCTTCCATGAAGACATATGAACAGCTTTCGTTTGTATTCATTGCAACTGAAGAGTCAGGTGAGCTGGTACCTACTTCACACTGGAAGCAAAATGTGTCTGCGTAAGACTGTCTGATGCACTCAACATTCATTGAGATAATGGTGGACTATTCTGAGGGCAGAGACAAGTAGGAGGCTATTTTGAGTTGCTATTTTAAGTTTAACTACCTTGAAGAGAAGAATGACCTCAGAAGCAAGACTATAGAAGAAAGCGATAATTTCTGAAGGCCTAAGAAGGGCTTCAAACCACAATTGAAACAATAAACTGAAGTTGAGATGTATGGCAGAACAATAGATTTTTCAGGAAAGCAATTTCCATGCTGGGATTGTCAACAAAAGCAAATAGGCCCACAACCAAGGTAAAAGGATTATATATCTGCTAAATCACAGATGGAGCAAATCTAGGTTATCATTCAATACGTTTCCCAACTTTGAAAAGATCAGAAATTATCCAGCAAGCAGGGAAGCAGATAAGAACCAACTACAATAGCACTGATGACCGCCAACCAGCTACCTCATCATGTATGCAATCATTCAACCTTTTTTTTTTAAGAAAAATATTCTATTTCAGGCTTCTAGCCTGAAGCCAACCCTAGCTAAGGAAGAGTAGACATAATATTAGATACAATAGCAGTTTTGATTAATATCTTGAGGTAGGCCTTTTAATTATGGAATGGTATACTTTCATGATTTAAAAATAGCATTCACAATGTCTATGATCAAAGAGTAAGAAAAATATGATAGTTTTTATTATACAGAGAAGAAATTTATATTTTCTAATCTCACTATAAAGGAAAGATAGGAGAGAAAATAGTGCTAGCTTTTAATTATGCCACAAATCATACCATTAGCATAACAATTATAAGTATATGATATTTTAGAGTCAAGAAATGAAAATATCATCTTACATGCTCTCAGAAGAACTTTGGCCCTATATATTAACAGTACAGCAAAGACCCACTGATATCACCAGGATCCTTAAGGAATTCAGAAGAATCATGTTACTTACTGTTATTCTAGCAGATGAGATCTTCATATATTTAATCTGTAGAAGCCTTCCTTGGTAATAATTGATTTCCCAGTTAGAAGGTGCTGCCTTTGAAGATCAACTTTGCCTCAATGCTAAATCCTTTGGTTTCATTGAGTGGTCCGGCTGTACTGTGCAGAAGATATACAGATATTGGGCAGGAGGATGGAGGGGATGATCTTTGATGTCCTGTCCAATGTTAAGGTATACAATCCTGTCATTTTTGTCTCCACTTGAACTTGTACTTGGTAGAATCTGTAATGCCAAGTTTGAAGCACTCTGAGTTAAGTTGACAAATGCATGTGTAAGCTTTTGTACAATTTATATGCACTAAAAGTGGGGAAAGTGAATCATAGACTTTAGTGGGGTACTGAGTACCAGGGGAAGCAAGGAAGACCAACTGGGAAGGCTGAAGTACCCTATATGCATGTTTAAAAATGGAACAATGAGACCTGTTAAAATTATTATTTAAACAAATTTTTTGTGCTAGTATTGGGGCTTGAACTCAGTGCATGAGTGCTGTCCCTTGGGTTTTTTTGCTCAAAGCTGGCACTCTATCAGAGCTATAGAACCTCTTCAGTAGTGTGTGTGTGTGTGTGTGTGTGTGTGTGTGTGTGTGTGTGATTAATTGGAGATTAAAAACACTCTCAGATTTGTCTTCCCAGGCTGATTTGGAACAGGAAATCCTCAGAACTCAGTCTCTTAAGTATCTGAGAATACAGGTGTGAGCCACCAGCACCTGGCTTGTTGAAATTATTTTAAGCATGTGGTGGGAGGAGTGGGGGAGAGTCAAGAGAGAATGAGAGAGAAGAGATGGAGAGAGTAAATTTGGTCAGAATCCATTGTATATATGCATGGAAATGCCACAATAAAACTCCCTTATGCAATTAATATATGCTAGTAAAAATCTTACTTAAGATGTCTGTTTTATCTGATTACCTCTCATAGGAAAATAGTCAATTGGAAAGGAGATCCAGAAGTTTCTTTTAAAAGCACAGAATCTGTAACTTTAAAAATCCTTTGAATAATGACCATCTCAATTTAAATTAATTTAATTTATGCTTTGTTTTAACCACAAAAAGTAAACTTCTCGGCTTCCTCTATTTTCCCTCCTCTTCCATTGCTGCCTTCCATGTCAATCATCCTCTCTTGGTTACCTACTAGTTTTTAACAGTTCAATCAACAGAGAGAAAGGCAAATCTTTGTTTCAATGTGCCCAGTCCATTGTCTGGACATCTTTCTGGAATACAGTGGAAGAAGCACAGCTGATCCTGGCTAAGGATGCTGCCTGGGGCTTCCTGTGTGTGTCTGCCGCTCTTTAAAAGAGTTGTTTATGCCATTGGCTCTTGCATTTTCCTCGGATTCCACAATAGCAGGGAGCACATGGTGAATTTTCAATAGAGAAACTATCATGGTCTCTTCTTTTCATCTCTCACTTTGGGGAGCTACTGCGAGAGAACCAGGATTGGTTTTACAAAGAAAAACCACAGAGCTTTTACGAGTGCTTGGCATTTCTTTCATCCTCATGTATTTACTGCCCAGGAGGAATACAAAAGCAGAGCACACAAGATCTCTTCCATGAATGTGTGCTGGTAGTCTTCTTAGGGAGATGGGGGGATGGGGATAGCCATAATAAAAGAAAATATATGAGTGTGATAAATGTCATGGGTAGGAGATTAGGATCTTGACATTGGGAGGGACCTTCAAGATTAGTGAGGCAAAGTCTTGTTTTTTTTTTTTTTTTTTTTTTTTTTTACAGCTGGGTAACCTATAGCACTTTGAAGACTCCTGCTCTTTTGAGTACCGCCATCTCCAAATCACTTGACACCCTGTCTCTCCATATGACTGGCATTGTTGTTTGCCTTCCCAGCAGCCATTATCTTCCTCTTGTTGAGAAGACCTTTTAATTTTTATTTTTGTCTCACAAGGTACTTGGTCCAAGGGATGATAAACCCTGATTGGTTTAAATATGATTATCTCAATTATTTATATGAATGACTAATGTAGGGAAAAGAATATGACAATGACATATAAGGGAAGTCACTAGAAGGTTTTGGGGGAAAGTTTTCTTTCCTAATTTTAGAAAAAAAAACATAGGCAAGTGAGGAGAAAGTTCTTTGGATTCTTTCTGTCTTATTTCAAAGGTAGATTCTGATGTCTGAGGATGCGGTGACACGTGGATCTGAGACAGATGCGCGAGGTGATGAGACTTTACTGTTGCATGGGAGATGGCAGACTGGTAGAATCAAGGCATTCGGGGTAAAAAGAGGCAGATCCTTGGTCTCACCAAAGAAAGAATTCAGGGACAGATCATGGAAAAATCTAAAGAGAGCACATTCACTTGTTTGAGCAAAAGTTAGGTCTTATTAAGACAGCAGTGATTATATGGTGGCAGTCTACTCCCAAAAGAATCTGAGGCTGCATAGCTTCATAGAACAGTCAAATGATCCTATTCTCTAGGTTCTCCATGCTTTTACTGATTGTGATGATGATAATGCTCATAGCTGTGGAATTATCCACAGGGCATATCATGGGGACATGGAGACAGATGGCCCTAATAAGATGTCCTCAGAGTCCAAATGGGAACTTGAAAGGAGGTGTGTACATGAAACTGCAGCTATCATTAAGTGTAAATGAGGTCTCTCTAGGATTGGGAAGGTTCCTGTTGGGTTCCATTGCTGGAGATTGTTGTCTGCTCTACCAAGAATTTGGTTAACTATCATCAATCATCCATAACTCCAGGAAAATGGTACGACAGAAAGTTCAGCCCAATGTACCCAGATACAATGCTGTACTCACGCCTGCTTTGGGTTATTGTTTCCTTACTACCGCCATATATATATATATATATATATATATGTGTGTGTGTGTGTGTGTGTGTGTATATATGTATTTATATTATTAGAACTTGGGATTAATTTCTGTCTAGACTTCTCATTAGATACCAATACACTTTGGGGTTTAATTTCTATATATGCTTTCTCTTACTTGCATCCATAAAGATGGCTGCCTCTAGTTTCTGAAACTCTTCCTCTCATTGATGCCTTCCCTTCTTGCTGTTTCTATGGAGATTTTTGGTAATTAACCTATCACAAATAATTGTGATGCCATTACAACCCATTCTTGTCTCTTATCCTAACTTAAACCCTGACTCTCTTCTGAGAGTACTGATTTTGTCGCAGCCATTCTAGTGAACTGTATTATTCTCCACAATTCATAGGGATCAAAAGGTAAAGATAAAATTATCCCATTTGCCTGTTCTCTGAGTAGATCATTAATTATTTCCCTATTTTGAGGGGAAGCAATCCTTCTTTCTCCTTTGAGAAGGTGAGAGGAAACAGATTGTGATTATACCTGATTAAGCTTAATGATAACTACCATCTGGCTGAGACATTCTCTAGTCTTATATGTGGTTGCCATGTTCTCCACCCTGCTGGTTAACTCCTTCACATCCTTCTGTGGTCTTTGGCAATTGGTCTATATGCTTCCATTTCCTCCCAGCTCTACCATCAGCATCCATGGAGATGACCTGTCAAATTCCAGGAACAGGAGTTTAGCCTCTCACTAAAATAGTCTTTTCATTGTAGGCAGCCATAACAGCAAATCATCTTGGATATCTAGATGTGTTTCTAGATGATTCTATCTTCTAGCCATTGAGTGACTCATATAACTCTTAAGTTTTTCCAGCTAAGTTCCTAAATATGGAACAGAGACAAACCATGTATTCTATATCTTGTCTGAATAACAGATGTTCATTAAAACTGGTTGTTTTATGCTACTACGTCTTACATGAGTTTGTAACAGCAGCAACCAGTAATATTGTCATTGGCTTTCAGAGAAGTTCAGAGGAATGAAGTTTATTCCATGATCACTAAGTGTTCAAAATAAAGAATAGGACATATTGTGATTATACCTGGTTAGAAATCATAATGATTAGTGTATGTGTGCATGTGTATGTGTGTTTAGTGTGTGTAATGTATGTGTGTGGTGTGTATTGCTGGTACTAGGGCTTGAAGTCAGAGCCTTATACTTGCTTGGCTTTCTTGCGCTTGCCTGGTGTTCTACCACTTGAACCTGATGTGTAAACCAGATTTTTGCTGGTTAATTGTAGATGGAATTTTGTAGACTTTTCTGCCTAGGTTGGCTTTGAATTACAATCCTCCAGATCTCTACGTCTTGAATAGGTAGGATTATAGTTGTGAGTCACTAGCATCCAGTGATAACTATACATTTTTTAAAACTACCGTTAAGCTAAGAATGCCAACTTTGGTGTCAAATAAATATGGATTGCAATTTCTGTCTTGTTACTTGCTTGTAGTGATTCTGGGAAAAATAAAAACATTTCAGAATCTCAGTTTTTCTTTTGCAAATGGCGGACTTAATATATGCATCATATAATAGTTCTTGAAGATTGAAGGAGTAGCATTGGAATTTAGCAATTAGTAGTTACTTTTTATTTTCCCAGTCCTGGGGCTTGAACTCAGGGCTTGAGCACTGTCCCTGGCATCTTTTTGCTCAAGGCTAGCACTCTGCCACTTCAGCCACAGCGCCAGTTCTGGCCTTTTCTATATACGTGGTGCTGACGAATTGAATCCAGGGCTTCATCTATATGAGGCAAGCACTCTTGCCACAAGGCCATATTCCCAGCCCCTAGTAGTTACTTTTGATAATTCAAGAATAATATAGCTTCTCTCAGGAAGAGGTGAGGAAAAAATGAAGCTAGAGAATACTAAATACTAGTAAAAAGAGTTTGGACGTTGGGAGAACTTTTAAGTTTTTTTTTTAAATTAAAAAGGCTTTATTTTAAGTTTTTTTTTTACCAATTTAATATTTAAATTTTGTATGAGAGTGGCTTTAGTCTTTAAATCTGTTTTTAAAGTCTCACTGTAATATTTTGCAATTTAATTAAAAGTATGTTTATGAAGTATTTCAAGTATAAAGCAAAGTTTAGAAACAATAATGTATTAGTCTCTGAGGACTTTCTCCATTTCTTTAGATGTTATTATTTAGTCCTCTTTGTTTCAGGGGTGTTACAGAATGAATTCCCAGCTCCCCAGAATAAAAGGCAATTTGGGGATCTGTCAGTTATGGAGTAACTGGGAGATAATGAAGCTATGCTAATTCAATAGGGGTCAACTCTGTGATATGTAGAATTAAAAAAAGCTGGATCCCTCTTAAAGGCAGACTCCACAAGCCTTGGCCTTCTGAGAGACTTATGATCAAATTCCCTTCTCTACTCCTCAACATTTTACCATTAATCATTTCTCCATTTGCTTGTGCTTAAAAATAAAATTAACAAAGTGTGACTACTAAGCAAGTTCTACTAAGATGTGTGAGCAGTTTTTGTCAGAAATATAAATTCTCCATATTGCAGTAAAGGAAACATGGAACACTTGCCAAGTTCTTGTGAGAAATCTCTATCTAAAAATTTTGCCAGCTTACTAAATATAGAGTGGCTGTGAAGAACAGAGCCAACCTGACTATTAAATTCACCTTAAAGAAGGTAATGGGGGTTATACTAACTTACCTATCAATGTTTACCCTCAAAGAACAAGTAATGGGGATAGGAGATCTGTTTCTTCCTCAAGCTGTGGTTTCCCAGTGTCTATGGCTGGCCCTTCTTACAGACAGTGCTAGGACAGGTCTATCCAGGTTTCCACACCTGATAATCTTGTCAGCAGATGGCTAAGACAAATACATATATTGCTTAAATTATTTTATGATGACAAACTCAAAAGGGCAGTGTAGATACTCTTTGAATGCTCCCACAGGCTTCTAAGACTTCTATCCCATTGCTTTAAAGAACAAAAACACAGATTTGGATCCAAGGAAGGAGCCGTCCCTAATATTAGAAGCCACACGTACAAAGGTGGTAATTGATTGATTATAAAGAAGCCAAGATGCAAATTACTGTTTGGAAGATAACTTGTGCCCCTGGGAAAAATCTGAATCTGTCATTAGATATGAGAAAAAAGAAAAGCTTTTGAAGATGTTGGGGGAAAAATCCCCATTGTGCTGGGTTATATTGTGTCTCCCCAAAGGACATGTTCCAGTAAATAGAATCTTAATTATAAATACCATCTTTGCAGATAGAATCAATTCAAACAACCATAGATGAGATTATTGTGGATGGAGGGTAACTCTCAAACCTAAGACTCATGTCCTATTAAGAGAGAAAAGGGGAGACTAGAAACTCATAAGCACAGAAACACAAAGAACTAGGTAATGGAGAGAAATAGAGTGAGGTACTCACAAGCCAAGGAATATCAGCGATTCTTGGCAACCTCCAGAGGCTCTGAGCCAGGCATGGGATAGATCCCCCTCAGAGTCTCTGGAAGAAACCAATCCTGATGATTTTTTAAAAAAATTCCTTGCCCTCTGTAAGTGTGGGAGAATGCATTTCTGTTTTTCTAGATCTTCTAGTTTGTGATAATGTGTTATGGAAGCCTTAGGAAAACAAAAAAGCCCTCCTCAGCCCACCTCCCCAAAGAGGAGAGAGAGCACTAAGAGAGGAGACCCTTGTAGGCCAATAGCATTGGCCATGTATGAGAATTCAAAGAACCAATTAAAATTTACCTCACTGAAGCAATTATATAAGATAAAAATTCAGTGTCTCCATTGCACAAAGCACAATTCATGTGCTCTGTAGTCATCTGTAACATTAACAAATGGGATGGCCCAGATAGAGGGCCTTTCCGTCATTGCAGGAAGTTCTACCAGGGTGCACTGCTCTAAATGATAATTGCTAAAAGAGCTACAAATCAAGGTACATCTTTATGAGCACTCAGTGTGTGTGTAGGCCATTGGCTTGAAATCTGTCTGTTCTCTCGCACCTGCACTAGAAGATAGCAGTTATCACTGCACTGGGAGTGTCACTGTGATTTTTGAAGGCACAAACACAGCAAGGTATAAATATAGTACACCACCTGTCTCAGGTTTCCACACACATACCATCTTCCAAAACAACAATCATATTAAATGATAGTATTGATAGGTAATTCTCTCCCATTTCAACAACCAAAACCACCACGATAGAAAGTATGAGACATATTTCTCTTATCTATAAATGCTATGTGAGTCATACTCAAGTAGACATGTTTGCTCAGTTTCCCTTCCTTATGTATTTCTAGTTCCTCTTAAAATATTGAGAAGGATTTTCTTCTCTTGTAGCAATTTACCTCTGGTGAGCTATGTAGTTACTGAGAACAGTAGGGACTCCTAGATGGGCTTGGAAAACTAAGGGAAGATTTTTAACAGGGTGTCGATGTGATGTACAGCTGATTCCCCACCTCCCCGCCCCCCCCCCCCCACAATGATGTGTCTAGCAGTAATTTGAAAGGATAAAGATGGGCAGCTGGGTGGTCTTGGTGAAAATGCAATAAAAAGTTATGCTCTCAATCTCAAAAGGTGCCGTTACAGAGATCCACCTGTGTGGAGCTATCTTTAATTCCATTTGGGGAAAATGTATTTGTCTAACCCTTGTCTCCCTCGCTTTCCTTCCAGCATAAAACTGGAGGAATTTGCAACATGAAGGAAAACAGTGTCACAGGAGTATGTGTGTGAACATGTGTATATGTAGGGAGTGGGAGAGAGAAAGAGAGAGAAACAGAGAACAGACAGACAGAGAATGAGAGACAGAAATAGGGGTGACATAGAAAGACAGAGAATAGTGGTGTGGGAAGTGAGAGAGAGAAAGAAGGGAAAGAGCAGACAGAGACATACTGAGAGGCAGTGATAGATAAGTCAAAGAAACAGAGTGACAGAGAGAGACAGAGAATAATAGTGTGTGTGTGTGTGTGTGTGTGTGTGTGTGTGTGTGTGGTAAGTGTGTTCTGCATTGTATAGGTATAGATAGGATGCATGGTTCCTTACAACTTGACTGTATTTGAATCATTCCTTTTATGCAATCTCTCAGAACCACTGGCTGTCCCCTGAATATGCCATGCAGCATTACGGTCCCATCTTTTGTCCATGGTCTTCATTTTGCCTGGAATGCTGTATTTTATCTTCTTCCTGTGATCAATCTCTGCTCCTTTTCAAGGCTACTGCATATGTCTCCATCATTCCCCTCTTCTTTCAGAAGGCAATTCTGCCTCCTCTGGTTTTGTCTCGCTGTTGGTGAACATGTTCATCCACATACAGAATTTGAATTCATTGAGCTGTTACTACTCTCTTTTACTACATTTGAGGAATGGTTCCAGGCATTGGGTTCAGAAAACACTCAAGTGAAACATGAGGAATGGGGAGTTGAATTGGATGGAGCTGACTTGGAAGTCACATGTGAAGTTTATACTGCAAGAGAATCAGCCACATTCTTTTCATGAATTCATTTATTTTGCCATGGCTTCTTTTCATTCAACAGAGCTCATTGGTTTATGATTTGGGTGTGGAATGCATGGCATTTTATATCCAAATGAATTCATCATTCTAAATAACAGGTCTCTTTATTCTTCTATTCCTCCTCATCATTTGCTTTACTCTTCCCATCTTTTCCATCCCTGGCATATTCCATCTTAGAAAAAGGCATATCCCTTAATTGTTTAAACCAGAAAGCTGGGTCTCATCGATGATTTTTTAAAAAAATTATTTTCTTTAAGTTATCATACAAAGGAGTAACCATTTAACAAAACAGTTTATGAATACCATGCATCTTGACCAATGTCACCACTTTGAACATTCTCACCCATCCCTTCCAATGTTCTTAATTTTGCTGGACATACATTCTACCTCACTTCCCCTCTTCGTTTGTCTACCCCTCTCCTTTGACCCCACCGCTCTCAAGTACCCATTTCCTAGTGTTTATTTTGTTGAACTTTGACTTTACCTTTTAAAGAAATTCCACTATTTGAGTTCTCCCTTAAATCTATTTTTTAGTTGACCCATTTGCATTCACTTGCATACTACCCAACATTTGAAGGAAAACATGTTAACTTTGGCCTGATTTACTTTACTGAACATGCTTCCCCCCCACCCAGGTCTTTACATTTCTTTACAAATGATCATCCTTGCTTTATTCTCCCCTCCCCCTTTTTACATTTACTCCTCTCATATCCAATACATTGGCAGAAACTATCAACTCTATCTTCAAAATCTCTCTCAGAGAGAGAATTCTCCATTTCATTACCCTCTTGGCCTACCCATCAGTATCTTTTCTTTGGATAACAGCTATGGCCTCTTATCAGGTCCCTCTTGTATCTTCTCTCCATCATGTGGCCAGATGGATAATTTAGAAAGATAATTTGGAGAATTCCATTCCTCTGGTGTTGTCTTTGCACTATTCTTTCAATGAAATAGAAATTCCTAGCAATGGACATGAGCTTCTGTTGGATTTTTATTCCACTCATTCTCTAGGCTCCTTCACATTGAGGGTTTTTTGTTTTTTTTTTTTCTTCAGAACTTGACAGATTCTTCTGGCTCAAATGTTCTTCCCTCTTCCCTTGGGAGAATCGTTCCTTCTCAAACATAGATTTCAGTTTTTATGAACTCCTCATCAATGCCTTCCCCAATCTCTTTCTTGTTTTTTTTTCACAACTTATTTTGTGTTTTACATAGGTCACTATGCTTGTTTTACTATCAATGACTGTTTTCCCAGCAGAACTTACACTCTCCAAGGGCAGAGAATGTGACTACTATGATTATGTGGTCACCAGCAAGGGGCTTGGTACAAAGCAGCTACTATGTAAAATATGATTTGAATAAATGGATAAATGAGTAGTTATTTTGATTCCTTACCTTGTTCTTTAGCTATCATAATTGTGATTTAAGACTTACCTCAAAGTCATCATTGCACAGGTTTAACCCTTACTCTGGACTCCTATATCGTTTTTCTTAAAGCTCTGATGTTGAAAAGTACTACATGCTGTAATTAAAAGTTCAGAGGAATTAGGACTTGCCTAGAATTCATCACCTTTGTGATAAACTCTCTTGTGATTTCATTATATCAGGGACAGTGCTTCCAATTTCATTTATATATGGTACTTGGCACATAGGAAAAGTAACACTGAAGTTTGATACTGTCATATTGGTGCATAATTTTCAGTGTACTTCATGTAAATGTTTCAAAAGCAAATAAATGAGTCCTACATAATATAGCTGAAGGTATTTAATGCCTGTGAACCAAGTCAAAGATAACTTGATATTGAAGAATATCCTGTTCTGCAGTCATGGGATCCTGGTATTCATCCCCTACTTCCCAACTTCATTGTGTAAATTTTTTTATCTTTCTGAAGGTTAGTCTCCCGATAAGAAAAGAACAATCCTTTTGTAACAGGGATATTGTAGGATTGAATGTAATGTCTTTAAAGGTCAAAGAACAATGTTCTTTTATAGCTGAATAACATACTCTCTATGCTAGGTCTATGTCTCAATCAGGACAGAGACTTGGTCAACCTAAATATGACCAAATTTGACAAGCTTAATGATGCTAGTAGAATGCCTGTCAATTTCTTAAAGCAGCCAAACTTGATAAAAATATTCTCATATTGATGAATCTAGGGTAAAGGTCTGGGCTTTTCTCCAATGTCTGCCCATCTGTTCTGGGTAGTAGCTTCAATCACTCTTGCAACAGCTGTGAGTTCAAGGTGAACTCCAAATAGAGCTGGATTGGCATGAATAGCTGATGTCTTACAATGGTTCCTGATCGGCTGTTGGACTTATTTTCTTGGAAAGACATCTGAAAAATCTGGAGGCAGATAGAATATCAAGCTTTCTTTAAAAAAGAATAATAGAATCTAACTACTATAGGAGTCCTCTTAACAGTTCAAACAAGAGAAATATGCCTGCTAAATCTTTTTTTAAGTGCCTTTCTACAAGAGAGGAGCTTGGACTCTGTATTAGTTTAAATAGTGTCCCCATATAAGGCATGCCTGCTTGAAATTTGCAGACATTAAAAACATACAGACATAAAGAAAACTCAAGTAAAGATGGAGGCAGAGTTTGAAAACTATGAGACATTGATAAAAAGTAATCTTTCTTTTTTACAAATTCAAATATAAACACAAATAAACGAGAAGGCATGGCTTAGCCTGACTCATCATGTCTGTGCTATTCATGACCTATAACTCTACAACTTGGTAATAAAATTGGAAAAAAATTGTAAGAATTGGGGCTGGGAATATGGCCTAGTGGCAAGAGTTCTTGCCTCATATACATGAAGCCCTGGGTTCGATTCCCCAGCACCACCACATATATATATATATATATATATATATATATGTATATATATATATATATATATATATATATATATATATATAAAATGACCAGAAGTGGCGCTGTGGCTCAAGTGGCAGAGTGCTAGTCTTGAGCACAAAGAAGCCAGGGACAGTGCTCAGGCCCTGAGTCCAAGGCCCAGGACTGGCAAAAAAAAAAAAAAACAACAACAAAAAAACAAAAAACAAAAAACAAAATTGTAAGAATTATATGGAACAACAAAATATCCCAAGTAGCCGGAGCAGCCTTAAGAAGGAAGAACAAACTTGGAAGTATTATACTTCCTGATTTTGAAATGCATTACAAAACTACAGTAGTTTAAATGTTGTGATACAGTACAGAAAATTGGGAAAGATAGACCAATAGGAAAAAATAGAGAATGCAGAAATAAGAGCATGTATACACGGTCAACAAACCTTCACCACCGGCACCAAGATGTTGATGGTTAGTTGACCATATGTACATGATCTTATTTTTGACCAATGGTGTTGAGAAAATGGATTATCTTTGAAAAAGGAGGAAGTTGAACATCCATCAGACTTGAACAGAAAACCTGAAAGTTTAAAAAAATTCTAGAAGAAAACTTTAAGGAAAAATTTCATGTCCTCAGTCTGAGGTTTTCATGAAGTTGCTTTGGCAACACAAGCAGAAAATGGGCTGTGGGACTGTATCAACAGAACACTTCTGCACAGCAAAGAAAACTATCAACAGAATGAGAGAACAACTTACAGAATGGTTCAAAATATTTTCAAATCATATATCTAATAACAAATTAGTATTCAAGACAGAGGAGGAATTTAAATGACTCTGTTGCCAGCAACTCAATAACCCAACTAAAAGATATATAAAGGACCTGAACAGATATTTCCCTAAAGGAGATATAGAAACCACCTCCAAATATATGAAGAAAGTACTCTGCATATACATGAAAAAATATATGAGGGAAATGCAAAATAAAACCTGGTGTGCTACAATGCTTGTTATGTAAAAGAAAAAAAAGGAAGATAACAAGTGTGGCCAAAGATGTGAAGATATTAGAACTCTCACATGGCCAAAGATGTGGAGAAATTGGAACAATGTTGTTGTGGATGGACAATTACACAGCTTCTAAGAATGACAGTCTGGAGACTCCTCAAGAAGTTTAAAGTCTTATGTGAACTGGAAATTCTGCTCCGATATGTGTATCCAAAATAACTGAAATCAAGATCTTGAAGAAATATCCATATTCCCATGTTTATTGCAGCATTAGTCACAAGAGTCAAGATATTGAAGCAACTCAAATGTATACCAACAGATGAATGGAGAAAATATTAGTTGTTCTTTGCCATGCTGGCCATACAATGGCACAAAGCCAGCTAATGGTATCTGTGCTAGTGAGTGGCTGTGCATTTCACCCAGTGTGTCTGGGATCTGTGTGAGAGGGTAAGTGCTGTTTGTTATGAACCTTCTGAGTAGTGCTGTATGACCCATATATGTACCTTTTACCCTATTGGTGAGTTTTAGTGTACTATTTCTCACATGCCGTCTTCTTTAGTAAGTGGCACAGTTAAGCTGTGGGGACTGTGGTTCAGAGCTCTTCTAAATGGCATAGGGTCTCTAGTTAATGATGAGTTGTTGCACACTTCAAAAACTTAGCAAGGTAGATCTCATCTTACTTTTATTTTTTTGCCATTCCTGGGCTTGGACTCAGGGCCTGAGCACTGTCCCTGGCTTCTTTTTGCTCAAGGCTAGCACTCTGCCACTTGAGTCACAGCACCACTTCTGGCCGTTTTACATATATGTGGTGCTGGGGAATCGAACCCAGGGCTTCAGGTATACGAGGCAAGCACTCTTGCCACTAGGCCATATTCCCAGCCTGGTAGATCTCATCTTAAATGCTTCTAACCAACACACAAATACACAGATACAGACTCATACTAAGTAATGTAAGGAAACTTAGAGGGGAAATATGCACTTAATATCCCCATTGTGGTGATAACACCCAAATAAACTCATCAAATCATATTTGTTAAATCTGTACAATATCTAAGTATCAGCTATATATGAACACAATTATAAAATTCTGAATTAAATGAATATTAATGTCAAAAAAGAGGAAAAAGTACACACAGGCAGTTCCCCTCAGCTGCTCCTTGGCTTGTTTTCCTCTCTCCAGTGTCTCTGCTGGGGTCGTACTGGGGACCAGTAGGACTTACTTCTTTCAACCATTGCACCTCTGTAAGTATTACGGCGTTTATATCTTGCAGGATAACTTTTGGCCAAGGAGGATAGGGTTCAACTGAAAACATTCCCCCATCAGAGTCTCAGATCTAATTCTAAGACATTTTCTGCCAACTTCACTGAGCTAACTTCTCTGAGCTGCCTTCTCCAGTGATTATCTCCATTGCTACAGGTTAAATCAGCTGGATTTCAATATCTTTTCTTCCCTGTTGGACTCTTCTAGGTCCTTCCTCAGGATCACTTGATTTGTTCTGAAGATAAACACTTAAATGTACATAAAGTACTTCGTCTAGTAGTGCTGGGCACATTGAAAACACTCAATAAATGTTTGCTAGTTTCTCTATTGGAGATGGAATGTTCTAGAAGACAAATTTGAACTGTGTTCTCATCGATCTTTCTTGCTAAGTGTTGAGCAGTGAAAGTCGTTTGAGGTTTTTCAGCTTCAGCTCCCATCTTCATTAACACAAGTGGGGCTCTAATGGTAGAAACAAGATATCAGATTTCACTCCCCTTATGACACCCACTCAAAGCTCTGAACCCAAGAACTAAAAGTGAAATAAAACTATTTACCAGCCAGAGGGAAAGGGGAATAACAGCATGTGGCCTGTAAACTTAGCAAATGTAATCACAGTAATTGAGCAGCCCAGGAAATAATTTGGCCAGCATAATTATATTACAAATTACATATTGCACAATTAAACAATTGCGTTTTGGCCGCAAATGAAACTCCAAATACACAATTTATGGTGAAGTGGGGAAGTAATTTAAATCGAGAAAAGAAAAGCAAAGACACAAAAATGCATTTGCATTTATATTCATATTAGAGTCTGAATGAAAAGTAATAAAGAAAAAGGTCAATGTTGGGTGGATTAAAAAAGTGTAACTGAACTGAATGAATTTGCAGAGTACTTTCAGAGTATTTTACCACTGTTTGGCTTTCTGTTACTATCATGCTTCTTGTACCAGAGAATAATTCAGGCAACATGCAAAGCCTAATAAAAAAATGATAAGAAAATCTACTAGGAAAGAAACATTCTTTCAATAGAATGGAAGCAGGTCATCGTTAGAGTGAGAATGACAATGGAATTGCACCAGTACTTTAAATTTGTTTTATATTTGCCTATCACTTGTATCTGTTATTTCCATTGTGTCTGCAACCTACAGCCTCATTCCTTCTTCAAAATAAACATTCTCATGTTAAGGGTTCTTGATTTTGTCTCTTGCACTGGATTAATAAAGTTCTCAATGGGGTACAAAATTCCAATATTCAATTATCTCAAAAGCTTATTGGAGGAGCCATAATGTTTTCCTTGTGTGTGTATATATGGATATAGATATCTATATCTATATCTATAGATAGGTATATCTATCTATATCTATCTGTATAGCTGTATATGTTAATTTTTATTTTGATTATTTAATTAATTTTATTAGTTATAACATATTTAAACTTTTAATTTAATTTTTAATATATATTATATAAATTTGGTTCTATTTCTAAAATATACCAGTTGCTATATGTACAAGAAAATTAATTTTTTTCTCACTCTGTTATTCAAAATTCCTGGGGATCTTTTAAAATTTTGTCTCATCCTCATCAAATATCTACTGTGGATGAGTAGCATTCTAGGTTCTGTTTTGGGGTCCTTTTGAGAAGGACCAAGGACATTGAGTAGTTTATTACAAATCATTTTATAAAATAATTCCCTGAAATGATAACAAATCCACAAGGTAATAAGAGAAAAACTTTCAAAATACAAATCATGTAGCATGGTGGGAGGCCAGAGGGGGGAGTGTTGGGGCACAGAGATCCGGAAGTAGTGTATATTTACACGGAGACCTGAGGTTGTCCAAGAAACATAGGATTCTTCTCAGTTAGAGATCTATTTACTTGAGTAAATATTTTGAAATTAGAAAGGAGTAAGGGAAGCCCTTCTGGAATTTTGCCTGGGAACCTTAAGTTTGAACTCCTGCTGCTGATGTGAGCCATCAAGGGCAAAAGCAGTTTTTTTTTTTTTTGGTTTTGTTTTTTATTGTCAAACTGATATACAGAGCGGTTACAGTTTCATACGTTAGGCTTTGGATACATTTCTTCTACTGTTTGTTACCTCCTCCCTCATTCCCCCCTCCCTACTCCTCCTTTCCCTTTCCCCCATGAGTTGTTCAGTAGATTTACACTAAACAGTTTTGCAAGTATTGCTTTTGTAATCATTTGTCATTTTACCCCGTGTCTCTCGATTTTGGTATTCCCTTCAGTTTCCTAGTTCTAATACCTGTATACACGGTTTCCAATGTACTCAGATAAGATACAGAGATAGTACAAGTACAACCACAGAAAGGGGATACAAGAGGATCATCAAAAGCAATTTTTTTGGGGGGGGCTCCCCTATCGAAAACAAACTTTAAACAAATCTTAAAATGTCCATAATTTCAGGGCAAGTTTTGTAAATAATTATAGATCTACATCCTAAAACTCTGGCCTTCTCTTGCTCAGCACTTGCAGTGTAAGGGAGGAAGATTTGCAGGGATTTATTTTTTTAACTGATAAAACAAAACTCAGTGTGTTCACCATTTATTGAACGCTTTACTGTGCACCACGATCTCTGTTTTGGGCTTTGTAGGTATTGTCCATGTTCTGGCTTTGTTTTGAAAATGGGATCATTGAGGTAGGGTAGAGTAAGTAAATGTTTCAGAACTTTGGTTTGTGAAGGATCTGGTACTGTACCCAGTATCTTTTTAATCAAATTGACCTTTGCTCTCTGGCACTTGCAATGTTCTTTTTTTTAAAAATTGAATTTTATTGTCAACGTGATATTCAGAGGGGTTACAGTTACCTAGGTAAGTGAGTATATTTCTTTTCATACTTGTTACCCCCTCCCTCATTTTTTCTCCCATGCCCCGTCCCCCCAACCCTCCTCCCTAGCTGTTAATTTTCAACATATTGTCTTGTGAGTACTGCTGTTGCATTGGTTTGCCCTAGGGTAATTTTTTTTTAAAAAAATCTGTTGTCAAGGTGATGTACAGAGGGGTTACAGTTACTTATGTAAGGTACTGTACAACTTGGGTGGGGGAAATTGGGGAGGAGAGAAGGTGGGAGAAAAATGAGGGAGGAGCGAACGAGTTTGACAAGAAATGCAGTTTTTAAAATGAATTTAGGAAAGAGGAAGGAAGACAAGGAAGGAGGGAAGTACAGAGGGAAGAAGAAAGAGAAGGGAGAAAGAAGGAAAATAAAATTTAAAAAAGAGAAAGACAAAAGGAAAAAAGAAAAGATTAAGAACAGAGAAAAGATTTTTTTAAAAAGAATTTAGTCTGCTATTTTTCAGAACTGTTTCTCAGTTGGGAAACATACCTGAGCTGCTGAAATTGAGATTCGTGGGATAGCTTTGGAGATGTGAGTTTCAACAAGCCCTTGTGTGATTATGTTATTGGCTAAAGTTGGGGAGCTACTGGCATAGGCAAAAGTGGAAGTCTTTGCAAAGCCCTTTGTTTGTTTGGGTCTGATAGTGTTAGATAATAAAGACAATTTGTTTCATCTCCTTACAATAAGACAACCATAATCAGAATAGATTCCTAATTCAACCTGTAGACTCATAATTTGAGGGTCTGGAATTTCCCTTTTACTGCTTACCCTCACCCAGATCTATAACAAATTTTTTGGTCCCTGCCCTGAACTTTTCTCCCCACATCTTAAAATAATCTACAAGTAGTTGCACAAGCAGCTTTGATTTTTTTTTTTTGGCCAGTCCTGGGCCTTGGACTCAGGGCCTGAGCACTGTCCCTGGCTTCTCCCCGCTCAAGGCTAGCACTCTGCCACTTGAGCCACAGCGCCGCTTCTGGCCGTTTTCTGTATATGTGGTGCTGGGGAATCGAACCTAGGGCCTCGTGTATCCGAGGCAGGCACTCTTGCCACTAGGCTATATCCCCAGCCCTGATTTTTACATGTCCATGTATTGTATACAATGTACCTTGATTACACTCTGTGCCACATCACTCTTTCTTCTGCCTCCCCTGTTCACAAACGAACAAGCATCACTGTTCCATTTCCACACAGGTATACATAAAATATTTTGACCATATTCACCCTCCTTCACTTTCTCTGTTCCCTCTTCTCCCTCGTGCTAGTACCCATAATCCAAATAGGACCTGTTTTACTTTATTGTCATTCATTTTTTTCATTATTAGTTTTTATTTTTTTTCAAATTTTTATTATCAAACTGATGTACAGAGATGTTACAGTTTCATACATTAGGCATTAGATACATTACTTGTACTGTTTGTTACCTCGTCCCTCATACCCCCTCTGTCATTCATTTTTTTAAAGTGCCTGTTAACTGTTCAAACGAGTTTTACCAAGGTTTTCACAGAACTTTAATCAGGTTTATCACCTTCTTCTCACTTTTCTCACTGCTCCTCTTATTCAATAGCTTTAAGTGAGTTTTGTTTTGCCATCTTTCTTCACAGAGGCAATATATTTCGGCATTATCCACCCTCTATTATTCTCTTCCCCTCACTTTAATCCTCCTAATCTTTTTATGTTTTGTTTATATCATGTCTTTTAAAATAGTTAACCTCAACAAAAAAAACTTTTATTTACCCACATTATGATCTAACTTTGTTTATATTCAAGTGTGTATATCTTAGTTGGAAAATATGTCAGGTCCACCATTAGAATGTGAAAATCTAATGGGGTTGTAGGAAGTAGAGGATTTCCATATTAACTTAGTGAAAGAAATTTTTCCACAAGGCACAAGGAGACTAGCACCACAGCAAAGGAGAGAGTAATAAAAAAGTAAAATTATCTGGTAATAAATGTATGAAAATACTAGGTATGTGGAGATAGGTAGGTCTTCCTTATAAAAATGAAAACAGCATCTGAGCTAGATAGGATATTGCTAGACAGGTAGCATATCCTGAGTTATGTTTCTATTGATTGTTCTATTTCTCTTTCAGGTAAATACTGACCTAAGACAGCTTTATAGGACTCATGGGTCAGATAAAAGAGAAATAATGATCTGATAGAGGTTCTGTGGGCCACCTAGCTTGATACAAACTCTTTAAGGTAGTCATCAAGTAAATTTAGAACATGCTGTATACCTTGTCTCCATCTTCAACATCAGAGAAGTCCCTTAGCACATAAACTCAAGTTTAGGTGAAGTGTTTCTCAATCTTATTTGGCTGTAGAATCATTTTATACCAATATTTTTAATGTCCTGGGAACATACTACTCCAAGATTTCTAGCACTCAAGTGCCCAATGGTCCTTGGTACATTCAGGTCATTGTTGCTGAATTTCGTCCCTGTATAAACTGGCATTTGCTGGTTGGTACTATTCTGTCTTACTGTCTATAATATAGTCGACCTTGAAGCATGGAAGGTAGAATATGAACTGGATTCCTTGAAGAGGATCACTAAGATAGAGAAGTTGAATAAATTAATAATGACAAGTTCTTCATCCATACCATTTAGCTTGGTTGAATGTCATTCATTGGGCACTTCTATTAGATGAACCTTGGCTGGGTCCTATTGGTAAGCATTTCACGATTGTCTCCGTGTGCTGGCTTTCCATTTCTGCAATTGATAATTTGGAGATGAAGGTAATGAGACCCCGCCTTGGATGTAGAGTTTTGGAACTATCATCCTGGAGGCAGCAAATAGAAACAGGAGAACAGTAAAGTCGGTTGACCTTATCCCACCCTTCTTGGTCTTGATTCTGAGATTTTTCAGCCACATTCTTAATTACTCTGCTTTAGAGTCAATATTAAAGTGTTTCTTAATCAGATTTGTAAGATCTTTTGTAGCTAGACCCCTCTTAACCTGTTCTGGCCGATTATATCATTTCCCATGTTGTGTCATCTTCCTGTGTGCGCCACATGCACAGTCTTCTTCTCTCTCCACTGGACCATAATGTTCCTTCTGCTCTAAACATTCTCCTTTCCCTCTTTTCTTCTCTAAACTCCATTCCTCTAAACATATCAGTTTGACATTACTTCTGCTCAGAAGGCTTTTGTATTTGTTGGAGGTTTTGAAATGCATGTGGTAGGCACTCAATCTGGCTTATGAAACAGAAAAAAGATAGGACTTGGCTCATAGGATTTTGGAGCATGCTGGCTAATCAAGCCTGAGAATCACTTCCATGGAATGTGCCTTCACTGATGTCACTTAGCCTCTGGGGCTGGCTGTGGACTGCAGCCAGGAGCTCAATTGAATGGATCTGTGATCACCACCAACATCTACGGGCAGCCTGAGCCAAGTACGTGCCTTTCCAGCTATGCAGCCGTGGAAACATGGTGCTCTGAAGGCCAAATTGGTCTCCAGGTTAGGCTTTTAGGTTGAACTCTGAATTCAAAAGTCTCTCATAGGTGACTTGGGTTGGTAAGGTTTTTAGGACTATACCTGTGCCCTCACCTAAAGAGGACAGGAAGGCAAGTTTTCTGAGTTGTACATTGGGGAACATAGGATATATAAGTGTAGAAATTTCCTATGGAGATGAACAAAAGGGCTCCCTTTGAGCTACCCAATGGCATGGTATATGTTCACTGCCCATTTTCTAGCTTCTTATAATTTGGAGTTAGCTGACCACTTGCCCTATGGTCTCTCCATGTTGGTACCTTATCCCATCTCCATATTATAATTGGTTTTATACTCTTTCATTACTTCCCCCAGACTCTGTGTGTAGGAAAATAACCATGAAGTATGAATAAATAAGTGATTGTAAAAAGTTGTGGAGAAATAGGAGGGATGAGGAATGAGGTAAATGATGCAACAAGAAGGGGTTTTCCTTAGAAAGAAATAGAACATAGTATTGAAAGGAAAAGGCAAATAAACAAGAACTGAAGATGAGAGAGGGAGAGAGAGAGAAAGAGAGAGAGAGAGAGAGAAGAAAGTTGAGGACTGTGTTCCTAGGAAGTTTCCATTATTTATATCTTTCTCTTTCCTCCTCCCTTTCTTTACTTCTTCCCTTCCTTTCCTTCCTCCCTTCCCTCCTTCTTCTTTCTCTCTCTCTCTCTACCATTCTCTCTTTCTCTCATTCTTGTATTCTTTCTTTCTTATTTATAAAAGATCTTCTGCTGTTATGGGACTGTGGTGAACATGAATCTTTGAAAAGAATGGAGAAGATTTGAAGGAGCTGCTACAGAGAATGGAGAAGAGATTTTAGGGCTCAGGTTCTATTGGAGGTAGAATACTCTGCCATTCCAACTGTTAGGTAGTGATAGTAAATTGTTGAAATTTAAATTGTTTGAACACAGTAATATTTTGAGATGTGATTGAGTTTTCAGATAGAAAAACCCTAATTAATAAGATTCCAAATTAATTCCTAGTGACTCATATCCCAAGGTTCCTCAGGAAGAGCTTTAAGTATGCTATTTCTCAAAGTAGCAGAACTGATGGAACTAATACTGACTGAATGTTTATGGAACACCTGACCTGGGACAGGTGATGTGCATGTGCTTTATTACTGAACTAGCAAAAAAAAATCCCTTTGAGGAGGCAACTAATATCTCCATTACAAAACTTCAGGAAATAAGATTTATAAAATAATTTAATTATGTCATGTGAATTTAAGTGTAAAAGCCTAAACATTTTTTCATTTTTAATGTTATCTTTCAGTAACACTTGGAAAAAAAACTTAAGGTTATAAGCTTTGGTTAGAATGATATTTCATCCAGGTATTTCCTGCTTTTGGTAAAGATATAATTGAAGATATGGTTGAATCTGCTAGTCTTCAGAATTAAGGCATAAGTAACAATTGAAAAACATAATGTAGAGGAAAATTTCAAAGTAATTTCTAAACATGACAATTTACATTTTTTTTCTGGAAATATCAGAAATTTTCAATTCTCAATATGGCTCACAATGAGAAATGTGGTTCAGAATCATAAAGAGATAAAGTTTCAGTCATACGCTTGAGATTTGTGCTCATGATTCTGTACAAAACAATAAATGAACACAAGACAAATTAATTCATCTATTTGTCCAAATAAAAACATCCACCAACACCTTACCATATACCAAATGTTGACACAACAGTGAATAAAACAGACAAAAATCTCTACACTTTGTAGTGCTTGCATTTTGGTTGCAGTGGAATGGTGGTAATGGTTGAGACAAATGATTTTTATCTTAAAAAATTGAATCTAAAGTCTGTATGATGATAATTTCTGCTACTTACAATACTGCACATAAAGAAGATAGAGGCTGTGATAGAAGGAGAGAAGCAGGCAATTTTAAATAGTGAAAAGGTTACCCAGGAAAAGATTTTGTACTTAAACTGGACATTTAAGGTAAGCCAATAGATATATGGGAAAGGCTCCACAGGTGGAGGCAACACGTTTCATGGACATGACTGGCCGGATTGAGGAATGATAAGAGGCCAGGGTGACAGGAGTCAGAGTGTTAACAAGGAAAAAAATCTAAAAGACAGCATGTAGATGACCAGGAGGACATGATCTTGTGACATAGACCGTTGGAAATGAGGTGGGTAGAGTGGAGCAGAAGCGTTTTCCTCATTGTTATATAAGTACCTACATAATATCCTTGGTTTTGTCGTGGCCCATAAAGCCTAAAGTATTTACTACTTAACCAAACTTTGACCTACAGAAATTACCAAAAATTATGGTTAAAATAGTATCAGAGTGAGTGACAGTGAGGTAAAAAATTCAATAATTTAGTGAAAGCAGGTTTAGAAGAAGCCCTTAGCTGTAACAAAGAGAGTCATGGATAGAATATATGGATGATATGAGATTAAAACCTCACCTGAGTTCCCTCCCAACATCCAATCATCATGCTCTTGAATAGTTTTAGAACTCCTGGATAGAGAATGGCCTAGGATTGGTAAAGGTTATTGCTAGGAATAAAAATATAGTTTCATATGAGCTTTAAAAATTATGATCCTACCATTATCATTATGGAGCTGTAAATGGTTATTGTGTTGAAGTGGAATTTATTAGATACTTGGAAACTATAAAACGATTAAATACAAAATCAATAGCATACCTTCAGTATTGAACATTTTTACTAATTTTAGTGCAGTTTTGAGATCCACTTTTCCCATTCAACTATTCTAAGTGTCCTTGGTTTTAACTTTAATATCTTGCTAGGAAGTAAACTTCCTATGCAAATTATTGATTGCTTGAAGACACTGGGTCCGCAGGAAGAGGAAGCTAAAATTAGAACTACCAGCCAAGGAATCGTTATTGAATATTTCAAACAACTGATACTCACCTTCATCACAGTCATGACAAGGAACAGGAGAGTACAATGAAATAAATTTTTAATGGATGTACATTGTTCTAAGCTACTTAAAAGTAATCACCATGGAAGTAGAGCTGTGGCTCAAAGTGGTACAGTTCTAGCCTTGAGTGAAAGAGCTCAGGGACTGCCCAGTCCCTGACCAACAAAAAAAAAAAAAAATCACCAAAGGCTGAATCCAGCCAGTGGAAGACAGCATAAAGTGATAAGAAACATCAAATGTCAGCCCAAACCCATATTCTACCATTTTTTCTGGCAATATGAGAGAAGGTATGCTACCTGCTCTCTTTAAATCAAAGTTTTCCAGAACATAAATAATAGAAATAATATTCCTAAAGTGCATTGGAATCACTGGAAGGAGCAAGTGGCATTTATGTCAAAGTCCTTAGCACTGTGTCTGGCATATGCTGGTTAACTCACTCCATAACATAAGCTTCCATCTTAGCCAAGATGGTCATTGATCCTCAGACAATATTCTCCCAGACCTATATCTTTTACCAATCAGTTTATAAATCGCTATAAGGAATTATTTTAAGTATATTTCAAATGGCTATAATGTTTCATTGAATCAATAACTGTCCTCTGTAGGAAGAATTCAAAATATGACACAAAGAAACTTGGTTCTTTGTGCTCATTTGCTCTTTTTAATAGGTCAGTGAGCCAAATTTCCAATAAGGAGTGCCAGTAACTGATGTGTATTGGAGTCAATATCCCACTTAATAGTTTTCAAATCCTTTATAACAGATTCTTTCCCTTTGTCCCAAATCACTAGATTGAGCTTGTGGACTATCATTTTGTGACTGTGTATGGGTATCCTTGCTTTTGCTAACATAAATGTCTAGATCCTTGTTTAGTATCTTCTTAATTCTGCTGAGATTCATCAACTGCTGAAAGCTAACAGCATTACTAACTTTCACTGTATGGCTACTTGTCATAAAGAAACAAAGCTTTTATTATCTCATGGAAATTCTGCACATCTCAATAATGAGCTGAGTATAGCAGAGTACAGCTGATAGGACTCCAGGGCTAGGCTGACTTCCTGGCTGAGTGGTTTGTTCTCTGAAGCTAAATTCATAATCACCTGAGACTCGAGTGTCGGGTTCAGCAAAATGAAGGTTTACTGCAGTATGGCTGATAGTTCAGGATCCCTGGCTTCATTCACATGATCTGGCCTATATCCTAGCATTCTTTCTTCTTTTTGTCTTTATGGCTATGCAATTTTAGGTGATTAAGTTAACCGCTCCATGTCTTGTTTATTCTGGGACTTTCAGCTTGGTCAAGATACTTATTAGTGTTCATGATCAACGGAGATGAGCTACCAGAATGGCTGGCAAACCTTCTATAGGGGAAACCTAGTCAAAATCCAAGAAAAATTAGCACTGTTGGTGTAAAAGAAAGGGTAGAGTTGAAGATTAGAAGCACTGCCACAGTTGTCAAGAGCCAGGGAGAAGCAGAATCAAGGAGGAAGCCAAGAACAAGGATAGGGCAAGGCAAACCACATGGTTCCAGGTAGTGCCCAGAGTCTGGTATCTGAGGCTAGATTTTATTGGGCCGGGGGGGGGGGGGGCAGGAACAACAACCAACATGTTTTCTGAATTGTATCTCAATTGACATGGCTTAAACCAGAAATGACTAGCAAGAGGACCGTGGGTCAAATTCTGTCCATAGAACAGAGGTAATAAGAATAGTAATGAGTAACATTTGTTGAACACTAACAACACATGAAGCATGTTCTGAATATTTCACACATATTAGCTCACTGAAACCTCTCAGTGACCTTTGAGATAAATACTACCACACATATCCTCATTTTACAAATGGGAGACCAGGCTAACAAATTGGATAATTTGTAGTGTCAAACTTTAAACTGAGGTAACCAGCTCCAGCATTGATGGACTTCCCTACCAGAGTAGAACAAACAGGGCTGTATCATAATAGCACCAAGGATGGAGTTGACAAAGGGAACCCAGAGCCAACTCATCAATCAAGTGTACCTTTGACTACCTTGCTTCTGCACTATTTGGTCTTACTTTCCCACTGTTACCTCAAGCAGTTTGGGACACTTTTTTTTTTTTAACTACAATGACCACATTACCTTAATAGATTACTGTCAGGTAGTTCTTTTAACATGTCACCTTCATGTTTCTTTGAAATAATTTTGCTTTCTTTTGCAAACATCTGTTTTTATCACTCAGTGTTTTAAACTGAAAAGATTTGTGGCCACTTTGTATTTGGGAGATTTTTATGTACAAGTTTCAATTTCTGGCTTTTCTGAAAAAAACATTTAAAGGACTTGATTGAGTTTGAGATGGAGTCTGTTGATTATTATCCTGGTTCTCCTGGTAGAGCAGATTCTACACCCAGAACTTTCTAGACTCCACCTAGTCCCAGTGCATTGCTTACTTATGTCATTTTCCCCATAACTCTGTGATTTTTATTTAAATGCCCCAGATCAGCTGGTGGCATCAAGTACAACAGATTGGTCTCAGAATCATACAGAGAGATGTAGAAAAAATGATTGAATTGAGAAGCAGAGCAGCAGTATCTAAGCAATCAATGTGAAACATGTCTATTTAATTCATACAGCTTCTGAATTCATAAAGAATATAGAACATACATTTAATGTTAGGCATTCAACAATTTGCTTTATGTGAGCACATGGAATGAAAGCTATGTTTGTCCAGCTCCTTGTTTCCATGTAGAGTCCTGTGACTGGTTCTGAAGATACATACCATTATCAAGTTTTGTCCTTAAGTAAACCTTTCTGATATAGTTCTTCTTTTTATCTCTACCATGGAAACATAAATACTATGTATTAAAGATTATGACATTACAAGATAGAAGGAGCTAGATGCCCAAGTCATTACTGGGAGACCAGCCACCTTGCAAGGACCATCTGCACTTGAGAAATAGCCCCCATTTTGTTGAGCCACTGAACTTGGAGATAGCTTGTTACAGCAGCTGGTGGTAATTGCCATGACTAATATTCTTGACATAACTCTATTGTGAGTACTTTATTCATGGAATCCCATTTAATCCTCCTGGCTAACTTATAAATTCTCCTATCCTATGTTATAAATGAGGAAACTGAGACATTTAGAGATTAGTAATTTGCCAAGGTTATAGGGCTAGTCAGTGTCAGAGATAAGAGTTGAAGACAGCCTTATTGGCCTTAAAACTGCTTCATAGTCCATATTGGGTGTCCACAAATTTCTGCTGCGTGTATGTGTAAATCATTGCATGAGACTGGGCTCTAAGGATGCAAAGTTAATAAAAATACACAGTTCTCTGAAGGAGTTCACAGGACAAGAGTGGAAATAGCGTCATGGATGGTTTTTGGTAATTCCATATACTTTTGGTGCATATAACATGCAACTTTGAGAGGGGGCATGGTTCATCCATTACAAAAAGTACTAAAAGTAAATCAGGATGAAGGTACAGATGAGGGAGGAAATTACTTCATGCAAGAAGGAGTGCACGCTTCTTATAGGAAGCAGCTGTCCTTGGCTCCCAAGAGCCAAGGCTGTTTAGGCTTTTGCTAGCATTTGAACAAATGGAAGAACTCTTCAGGCATGCTGTATTATTTGTTTTTCCTTAAATATGCACAACCTAAAGCCCTTTGTCCTTTGACTTTGACCATTTTTTTTCTACAGAAATGATCATTACTCTTTAGTTATTTTAGGAGCAAGGACAGAAAACAATTAAAAAGCCCATCAATTACTGTAAATAAACTTGACAGTCAATATCCCTTATGATACTATAAACCCATGAAAACTATCGACTTACTAACAGGTGAATAATTCTCTAGGATCAATGATGACAATAATGTTTTGCTATATTTAGAACCATCAGCATAAACATACAAGTACATAGGGTCAAAGCGATTCCTCATATCCACAAGGGAAATTTTCATCAAGTTAATGTGCCATGATAAAGCGAAAACAAGTGGGAAAACAGCTACTTCTCCTTGAAATGTACCTTTTCTTTTCCTATAGAGAATTCTAGAATTGTTTTCTTTGTCCCTAAACTTTGTGATCGTTTGTATGACAATGATATTAGCAGAGAAAAATGATGAGTAGCCAGCATAGATACAAAATTACTTCTAAGATATTTGTGGAGGAGTTCAATAACCTTGAGCATGGCATGATTTGAGCTTGGTTATTGCGGCAATTATTTATATTCCTTAGGTTTTGTTGTTCTCCTTGTGTTACCAGCTATCTCTGCAGTTTAGATGTTCTGCCCTGGAAATGTACAGGATTTGGGGAACTTCTTCTATAGCTTGAGATTTCCAGTTTGCTAGATTTTTGAATGACCTTATATAACTATACATGTTTTATTCTTCTGAAAGAAGACCTGGCCTGCAGAGCCCTGCAGTTCCTGCAGCTTTGTAGATACGCCACAAATACGTCAGCACCCAGTAGAACAAAAAGAAGGTTTTTTTTTTTTTAATGTCTTAATGGAATAGGATTTCTTAAAGTCGACCATGAGTAAACAAGGGCTCCAGTGGGATAGGCCTGAGACTGACACTTCTACAACATTTAATTCTGACAGGAGGTATCTACATCTACGGTGATGAAAAACTTCATACAGCAGAACATTACAAATTTAGCCAGAATGTATAATAGAGACACAGAACTTGAAAGGAAATTTCAGCCTGGGATGGGCTTTCCATGGGCTTTTCCTTTTAGATGACACCAGTGATATGTCCCCCCCAAATCCAACCAATGAATAAGTCCTTGCTGTCAGCTAGGTTAATGCATCAGCCTTGCCAACCTTTCTCTCTCATAAACTCTTAGTTGAAAATGAAAAACTCCTTGGGTTGAAATAACTGTCACTTTTTCCAGCACTCAGAAACATACTTCCCTGTGATCTTTTAGGAAATGAAATCTATCCACCAAGCGAAGCAACCACTGCCAAATCTCATTACATTTCTGGTGTTGATTAGACTGTTTAGAATTTGTAGACATCAGTACTTCAAGGCCTTTTAGCATCCTTTGGGTTCAATTCAAATGACTTACAAAATGTATGGACCAATCTCTAATGGCATAGTCAATTCACCTTTTCATTATGACACCTAAAAACTTTTCCACTCAGGATTTATAAAAATTACTGTGATACATCATGTTGAGTTTCAGTTCCATTTCACTTCCTATTAGATGCCATGCCCAAACCTTGTTCGACCCACATTCAATCTGTTTGCACATAACAGAAACCCCGTGAATCTAAGAGAGGAAAGTGGCCTTTATTTTTCTGATGGTTAAAAAAGAAGAATTGTTCCTTTTGCACATGCGTCAGGAGAAGCAGCTTGCCTTGAAAATCCTCTGTAAGAAGGTGGTTTATATCCCCACTGATAAGTGACGACACAACAAGCAAGCCGGTAACTATAGTATTACAAAGTTACAGGACAATTACTTGGAACATTTGGGGTGTTTTTAGGCAGTTAAAAGGCATTTAAAATAATAATAGGCTCAAGAAATATACCACTTATTAAGTCCAGACTAGGGGCAAGCAACATGCTCAGTACTTACAAGATTTATCTAATTTAATCTTTCCAACTTTATGTAGGGTTGTTAAAGATATTAAGTAACTTCTCCAAGTGGTAGCTCTGGCTTTGAGTCCAGATCTAGTAGATTTTAACCCCAAATTATTTTTATCCCATTCTGTCAACTTCCTCTAACAACAGGAAGTTGTGAGTAGAATCAGCTTTGCATCAGAAATTTCTATATCTATCCTATTGTTTTCTGCATGGCTCTGTACTATAAAACGCCTCTACGTCATGCTAACCATGTGACCTCAATCAAACCTCTTAGACACTCAAATTCTTCTCCTTTTTCTTCTCCTTTTTCTTCTCCTCCTCCTTCCTCCCTCCTCCCTCCTCCTTCCTCCCTCCTCCCTTCTCCCTTCTCCCTCCTCCCTCCTCCCTCCTCCTCCTCTTCCTCCTCCTCCTTCTTCTCTGGTCTGTGAAATGGGGATAGCAGTATCTTCCTCACATCATTATAAATTTGTAAATAATAGATACAACTCACTCTACAATGAATTATTCAAGAAATTGTTCAGTAAAAGGCAGTAGTTCTTGTGACACAGAGTGATATTTACCTGGTGCCCTAGAAAACAGCCCCTCCAATTGATGCTAATGTTTTGAACCAGAAAATTAGAATGTCTCTTTTGTAATGGATCAGGAGAAGGAAATGGATGAGAAATGGTTTTTCATACACATAACCAGGAGCAATTTTAGTGGATGTTGAAGAATTACTAATGCAACTTGCAAGGCAAATAGGGCCTGTAAAAGGCTGAAATAACAAATGCATTCCTTTTCTTTCTCAAGCTTAAAATGGTTAGGTTAAGGTGAATGCTTAAGGTGAAAATAAATTTGGAGTTTTCCATGGAGACTTTGTCCTAATTTTAAAAAGCCATGGTGCAAATTTAACAGGTCCAAAACTATAAGTTAAAATTGTTCTAAAGGGATAAGCCAAATTATATTCATGTCATCTAGTAGCACTTTACAGAAAAACACTAAGATTACTCTAAGTAGTGCTAGAATGGGAAATTTTTGAAAAAAGTAGAAAGGAAATTGTTGCAAGGATTTTATTATAGATTTTGATAGACCTCTGGTTGAAGAAGCTCAAGTTGGGACTATTCTGGGTAATAAGAATAAATATAAGTAAATAAACATCACCTTTGTAGATGGCACCTCTCTCTTCTTTTATTACTTACTAACCAAACAAGAAGATGCTGACAATTTCAACCTTAGGCTTTTATTGCGGTAGAGTGTGCCTAGTGAAAAGAATCACACTGTCCAGCTGCTGGAAATCAAAACAGCAAATAGTCTGACCTTGAATTTTAGAACTTCTTGCAGTGCTCAGAAGTTTATATATGTTTACAAAGTACCCTGATAAAATCCCCTCCACCCCTTGACTCTCCTTCTCTTCCTCTCTTTCTTCCAAAACCAAATGGAGCAAACTTTCTCGCTCTGTTTTCACATGTGTGCGTTAAAGCATTTTGACCTGGTCGCCACTCTCCTTCACCTTTGCTGTCCATCCCTCACACTCGTATCCACACCTTAGACAACACCTAGCTTGCCCTCCCAATGGTCACTTTTGTTAAAGTACATGTTGATTGCCCAAAGAGGCTTCACTGTGATTTTTCACACATGCATAGCATGTATTTTAATCATATTGATCACATACACACATACATGTGTTTACACATACAGGGCCAAAGTCTTTGTATTGTTTATCTTTCATATCTAGCACCTACATTGTGTGAGAAAGCATGTGGTCTTTGTCCTTCTGAACCTGGCTTATGCTTACAGCACTTCATATGGTCTCCAGCTCCATCCATTTCCCTGAAAGCAAAACTATTATTTATTCTTCTTGACGAATAATACTCCATTGTTCATGTATGTGGATCTATATGTATGTGGTATATATATGTATGTGGTATATGTATGTATGTCGGATATATAAGTATGTGGGATATATATGTATGTGGGAGATATATGTATATATATAGATATCTTTCTGTCTATCGATACCTACATAAGATAGATATAGATATCTATCTGTATCTATCTATCTATCTATCTATCTATCTATCTATCTATCTATCTATCTGTCTATCTGGGGCAAGAATACTGGGTCCCTAAGGAGGCAGCAGCAGCAGAGAAAGGGCATTATAAAATGACTCCATTTTAGCCCCAGCTTAGCCTGAGCAGTTCAAACTGGACAAATGAGAGGTGAGGTATGATTTCTGTGAGAGAGACAGGATGATGCCTCAGGATGATCAAATTCCTACCTTGTGCTCTGGAGAAGCTGGAGAAACCCATAGAGATGGCTGATCCCGGAATGTTTATGATTTTACTTCCTCACACCATTTCACAGGACTATAAAGATTCATTGACCCATATAAAGTATTTAGAACAGAGCCTGGTATAGTATGATCTTAATAAATTAGACATGATCATCTTTGCTCCTTTTTTTTTTTTACACATATTCGTAGTTACAGAACCCCAGACTTCCTAATTCTAGTTCATTGGCCCTAAGGCCAACCCCAGATCTCACTCCCTTTCTGTTCTTCACACTTCTATAATGTTTTAAATTACAGACTTTGGTCTATTTTAATTCCAAGGAATTTGGTACTTTTTTTTTTTTTTGGATGCTATGGTTTCCCTCATAGGGAATAATTAGTGCATGTTTAAGTTAGTCATAGCAGATCACAATAGCCCAATAGCTATACCCATAGGAACACATAAGGTGATCCTATGGGAAATGAACTCCATGTTATGGAAACAAGTGGTGTATCATTGTTGTAATTGTTTTCAACATGGTCCTTTTTTTAAAAAAAGAAAGATTTATCACTGACAAAAAGTTGCCATTTCTTAGCTGATTTGCTCCTCAGCTTCCCCTCTTGCAATGCATGCAACTGCCAGGGATTTTATAACTCTGTGGCTCCTCATGACTCTTTCCATCTTCACAAATCCCTCAAGATTTCAACACATGACTCTTGTGGGACCTACTCTACTAATGCAGAGGGAAGGGAACTTTAGGCTGGACAGATTGGATTTGGGAAGTCATCTGTGATTATTTGAAGTCAATGGAGATTTAAAATAAAGACAAAGGTGTGCTTAAGCACAGATAATAATGGAAATAGAGACGCTTGTCAGATATAGTGCAGACACTGCAAGAGATAAGTGACATTTGACTGATAATGTTGACAAGACAGAAAACAAAAAAAAAACAACACAATTGTAAAACACATATTGGAGAAAACAATATACAATGAAAATACACTAGGGCCAGGCTCTAATGACGGTGTCTTTAATCCTCACCACTCAAGGGGCAGAGATCTGAGGATTCTGATTGGAAGCCAGAATATGCAGATGTCTGAAAGACTCTATTTACAATTAACTAGCAAAAGAGCTAGACTGGAGGCATGGCTCTAGTAGTAAAGAACCTTGATCAACAAAACTAAAAGAAAGTACAAGGCTTCAAATTCAAGCCCTAATGCCAGTAAAAGAAAACAAAAGAAACTAGGCACAAACAGAGATATAATAGCAAGAATGCTGATAACCAATCTCACTTGTAGTAAGGGCTTATTGTGTGGTAGGTAGGCCCTATGCTAAAACACTATCACTATATTATAACCATTGCTGGGCTTTGCTCTACTTCCATCTGCGTGGAGGTCCTGGGCTTCTCTACTTCTTCTGTGTGGTCCTCTATCACCCGCAACTCATCCCCTGGCCAGTAGGGATTAATTGCGGGAGTGAAGGCCACGTGCAGCCTCCGTTAGCTTGTGGTCGCTGGACGCCCTGCTCCCTTCCCCATCCCAAGGAAGACACGGGTGCGTGGGGTCCCGGAGAACCCTCAAGGGGTGTTCTGAGTTTAATAAGGTAGGGGCTAACAGTCTTATGCCAGTAATGACACGCGAAGGAGAGGGACTGGCCAGGAGCCAACAATAGGCTAAGGAGCGTGTCCATCACGGTGATGTCACAGAACTTCCTGCAGAAGTGGAGACCTCTTGGCTCTGCCTCTGGCTCAGCTGGCGCCGTCCTGACACACGTGCTCACCATGGCTTCTCTTCCGGTTTAGAAACTGGAAGGGGGTGGGAGAGGCTAGAGCCACCCCAGGTCTTAAAGGAATAGCCATCCCCCACAAACCATGTCAGATACAATCACATTATGATGAGGAAAATGAATTTATGTAATTAATAGCTTCAGGAATTTATAGCTTATAAGCTATAAATACTTACAGCTTATAAGTGACAGAGCTAAATTAAATTTATTTGCCTCTTGAACAAAAACCACGTGAAAGATAGGAATGCTTTTTTTTCTATTTAATTCACTGTGGTGTTCTAGAGCCTGGCATTCAGCATGAAGCATGAATTTACAATTAAGAAGCCTCTGGAGTCCAGGTTCTGTCACTCATCAGACTTAACTGGTCTATGGCACATTATTTTTGTTTGAAGGATCGTGTGGTTGCATGGCTTTTGAATCAAAATGATCAAGAGCTCCTACTGCTAGCAACAAGTTGAAGGGAGAGATAAAACTCTTAATGAGGATATATTATCCAGACAGAGCCAAACATCCAGTGAGACTGTACATATATCTCCTGATGTTAGTGAGGTAAACCAAATGTGGTATAGGCAGGTCAGTAAGAAGAGAGCATGGCTGCCATCACATAGCAGAGAAGTGATTGCAATACCTAGATGCATTTGCATGACATAGTTCTATGAGAGGGCAATCCTGTACTAAATTGCTTCTATGGAGATAATAAGGATAATGGGAGGGCATCTCTCTTATACTCTGTTTTCAGGGTGTAAGATAACAGTAATTGCATGCAAAACATTTTAGAAGGCTATGTAATTGCCATTCTGCCAAATGGGATTCCTCCACTCTGTGACTCTTGTGGCATATCTAAGTGGGCAGAGATCACGACCTCTGGTGGAAGCAGTGGTTGTATATTTCATGAATCTCCTAGGCTTTGGGACCTTGAACTTGTGCAAAGAAGTATCTGGGCTTTTCTACTGAAGCTGAGCTAGTATAAGAGAGAAAGTTACTGGCATGGCAGCTAGTAGGATTTGGGGTCCATAGAAGGAGAAAGTTTGAACAATGCAGAGCACTAACTAAAGCATGACCTTTGGCTAACAAAGTGAGGATAGAACTTGTGCATTCTGTGGACTTGTTTCTTGGGTATGGTATTTCATAACACCTACAGTAAGATAAATTCAAATTTTACATGACAACATGTAGTGACACATCTAATTTGTTGATTTAGAGCTGTATTTAAAATGTTTTGTGGAATTCCATATACACACAGTATTATCCTTGTAGTAGAGTCCTCCTTTATTATAAAAAAATGCACTCTATGTGGAAATATGTTTACTTTTATGTCTTTAAGGTGCTGATATTAAAGATGAGAATCAAAGGAGGTTATAGTGGTTTTTACCAGCACGCCTGTACATTTTGTTGTACAATTACATAATTATGTCAATTACTTTAAAAATCTATTAAAATTAAGACAACAGTTGGAGCTACATTTTTTTCTTCAAGATTTTTCTTTTTAATATTACTACTATACGTAATCCTTTATAGTGCATATGTATCTAAAGTATGCCCAAATCATTATACTTTATTTTAGTTATTGCTTTGCATGAGACTTTCACCATATTATAAACAACTGGAAAGCAAGGCAGACTATACTCATCTCTGACACTGTGGAGACATTTGTTTATCAACATGTTGATGAGTACCTACCAAATGGCCAACCTTTGGACATAGTTTCCAATTGGTAGTAGAGCTTCAGTGCACCTCAGTTGCTGACTGAATTCAGTTATATTCTTCCGTGGAGGAAGAAGAAGGAAGATATTGAATGAATATGCTACATTTCCCCTGTAGCAAATGTTTATAACATCTTTTAAAAATACATACTGTAATATCTTTCCACTTATAATCTGATTTATAGTAGAATTTGGCTCTGTAATTTGAGCATGGAAAAAAGACTCGAGAAATGGTACATTACCTAAAGAGTCCAATTTAAAATTGTTTTTGAAAGAAGCCATATGTTCTACATCTGATGTTCACTGGTCCCTCCTACATCCTTAAGACTATACTTTAAGACCATAAATCGCAAACCTAGTGAAAACAAAGAAACCTGCTTTAGTACCCTTCACATTTGGGCAAAGGTTAACTGTATGAACCTATTAGTTTCCAGCCAGGGGAAGTCTAACCTTTATATAAGTCAGTGTACAAGAATCAAGTTCCATCCTTGATACTGAATAGATCTTTTCAACTTCTACAGACCAAGAAGCCAGGCCAAGGCTGGACTTCTATTCCAAGCTGCCACTGCCTGTGCCTCCAAACTCAGCATCTTAAATGGCATGCATTTCCAAAGCAAAAATTCAGCACTTCTCACCTCCCACCTCTCAAAGGCACACTAGTACAGGATGAAAGTATATGTTCCAGAACATGCTTTGTTTCATAGTTGAACCTTCACCATTTGCTGTCACTCTGTCCATGGGTGAATTTAATATCGACAAGTCTCAGTTTCCATATTGTTAAAGAAGATTAATAAAAGCATCCACCAAATAGGATTAGGTTAGGGTTAATGGATCAACAAGTGTAAATTTTCTTAAACTACCCTTGATCATGAGATGCATTTGACAAAGGAAAAGATAAAATACTGCTGTGCCTAGAAAGCCAGCTGTATGTGCTGTTTTCTTTCTGCCAGTGAGCATTTTAGGAAGGTGGGAGTGTGGGAGGGTCTTGGAGCCAGTTGCACTTTGGCCCCACTTAGTCTTGATATTTTTACTCCCTCACTTGTAACCAGATCTGAAACACTGACTGGAGAAACTTCTAAATGAAAATGTTCAGAAGGAAACACAAATGTGTCTACCTCATGCCAAAATTCTCCGTTCTAGGATTCTGGGCCTGGGACTTTGTCACAAATTTGAGCAATGGTGTTATAAAACAGACTGACAAGGCTGTGAATTGCAACACTGCATCAAGCTGGAGTCCTAAGCTGTTAGACTTTTTTTTTTTTTTTTTGCTTTGGGATTTTACCCCACTCATATGCTTAGCATTTTAGCAGGCATACTTTCATGTGTTGAAATGTCTATTTCCAGTGGAAGAGTGGAGAGGGAACTACTGTGGTTTAAATTAGTCAGGATGTTGTTGCTCTTAGGGCAAGGGGATTTTGACACTTGGGAAATACTAAGGAGAACACCAGAAAGAAAATGTTCATTTCTCTCTGATCCATTTCTTCCCCGTGCCATGGCATTATTCAAGTGTGTTTCAGGTTTTTCATTATGTCATAAGTCTTCTGAGGTGAGAGCTGTCATGTTTGGTTTTCAACAATACGTGGTAACGCTTGATACTTACAATATGCCAGGTTCTATGCTGAGTCCTTTGTAGGTGTTATCTTATTTAATTATCACACTAACACTAGTGCTATTTTTTTCAGTTTAACATGTGGGGAAGTTGAGGCTTGAAAATTAGCCAGCTCAAGGTCAGTCACATGACTCAGTCGTGTGGTCAGGTTTGGATCCAGGTTTTATTCAGCGTCACAGTGCATACCCTTGGCGGGTGGATCCTCTAGGATTTGTAATTCCATGAGTCATACAGATGACCCAAAATGGATGATTCCAGCTGCATACAGTGGTGCAAGCCGAAAATCCTCGCCATTTGTGAGGCTACGATCAAGAGATGGTGGTTTTAGGCCAGTCTGGGCAATGAAAGTTTCAAGAGTCTAACTCGGCCCTTTATTCCAGCTATTTAGAAGCACAATGTTTGGGTGCAGTGGCACACACTTGTCATCTCCAGTGGCATGGGGCGCAAATAGGAGGATCACAGCCATCCCAGATCAGCCTGGCCCTAAAGCAGGACCCTAGCTCATAAAATCCATAGCCAAAAGTAGCTGAAAATGTATCTGAAGTGGTAGAGTTCCTGTAAGACCTTGAGTTCAACTCACAGTACCACCAAATAAGCAAGTAAATAATGAATAAATAGTTCCTCCCTGAAGACAGCTAGATATAGAAAGGGCATTATTGAAAGAAGGGCATTATTGGGAGCTCAGTAGCTTAGTTTGTGTTCTTCACTCTTAAGGAGAAAAACATGCACATGTATACATTTTTGTATAACACTTCTTACATTTATTAGATTTTATTGAACCACAATTGCGTAGGATGTGAAGAAAGCATTTTGGAACCACGTTGTGCTGGGCTTGCTACTTGCATGATCTTGTTTTATAGTGGATCACTGATAGCCTGAATAGGCTGGACCCAAGGTCCAAAGGGATTGACTTTATCTTCTATCTGCTGATTTTATTTTTTAATCTTAATTTTATTCTTGAATTACCATATGCGAATACTATGAAGAGGTTTTGTTGGGATAATTCCATACACACACAGTATTTCAAACATGTTCACTCCTATTATGTTACCATTTCTCCTTTTACCTTCTTTTTCAAGAAGTGCTTGGTGAATTTCATTATGATGTCTATATACTATAATATATACCTATATATCAAATATGATGTATACTTTGATCATTTTCACCCCTCAGTAGCCTTTCTTTCCCATACACAGAGATTTTTCTCTCTACCTGTAAAAGATTTGGTGTTCAAAAAGATAACTTTCATTGTAACATCAAAACACTGATATGAATAGAGCTAGTTAATAGCATTTTCACCTTTGGAATTAATGATGAAACAATTTTTCCCTACCCTACCTTGAAAACTGTTTGTCTCTCAACTTAAAAAAAGGTCATTAGTGATGTATCTATTCTGAAGACCCTCAGAATTAGCTTCAGACTAATTATGCTATCAAAGAAGAGCACAAGTGAGGTTTATCAGAAATCAACAAGGACAGTCATGAAAAAGGTATTTCACTGTAGGTCATAAATTTGCTTCCACGGGTTCTTTCTTCCAGTGAATTTAAAAAAAAGAAGTCAAGTGACTGTGTGTCAGAATCTCCGGAATGAGGAAAAAAGGAAGCACTGTTCCTGTGATAAGTTACTTCTGGCAGGTTGACATCGTTGATTGATCATGGCTTCAGCACCACCTTCTTCTTTCCTGGAAACTTAACCTTCAGATTTTGGTAGCAATGAAGATTGACTTTGTGCTTCTCATAGTACAGTCAGAGTAATTCAAAGAGGAGAATTACAGATTTTGCTCCCATTGTGTTAGTGAGGAAACTGATTTAGAAACCTGTTTGCAGAAAGCCATTTTAACCGTATTATGGTCCCAAATTGGACGCTCTTTTGGAGACAGGATGAAATTTGATCCCTTTGTCAATGACAATAGACCTTTCATTACCTGCACAATAGAAGCTTGTATGTGGTTGGTGATTCCTCAAAATTTCTCAGCAGTGATACAGCAAACAAAATCAACTTCAGGGTAATGTGATTGTGTGGGAACTCAAGACCATGTGCAGTGAACACCTTTTCCTTTAACAAAGAGCTTGACTTGACCAACACACAAATACTCCTTTCTCTGCAATGTCTATAATAAGATGGCTCCTTGTATTATGCAACTCAAGTTTGTCCTGAGAGTTGGGCTCCAGGAGCTATCTAATTGACCACATTGGCTCTTAGTAGGGCCACTCATTTATCTTTTCACAATTTAAGCCAATGCTCTGTGTGTGTGTGTGTGTGTGTGTGTGTGTGTGTGTGTGTGTGTGTGTGTGTGTATCCCTAATGTGGAAGACAAATAGCTTTTTCTATCACCTAGGCCATAGGCAATTTTGCAAGTAACTTCATTTGCAAGTAACTTTACTTCTTCAGGATGAGTAATCCTAAATTTTGTAGGCTTTTTTCACTTGAACTCTGTTTTCTGTATCATCATTCACTGTGATTTTCTGTGTTTTTTTCCCAAGACCTTTCTGGAGCTTTGGTTAGGCCTCACCAAAGACAATCATAATAGAAGTGTATCCACAATGAATGCAAGCATTATTTGTCCAGAAGGCTGTCTATCTGGCTGGAATTCACAGGTCTCACACTCTCTAAATCATTAAAATTACACTATCTCCCACAGCAGCCTTTGCTGATATGCATAAGGTAACTATATGTTGTTCATGGGGATCTATGTTGCAGATGACTCTTTAAATATTAACTGGCTAATGACAGGGTGTAGGAGGAGACGGATGTGTCAGCAAACAGGATGGCATTTTTCAACCTTACTGCTCATCAGCCAGGTGATACAGGACATGTGTTTTAGCCCTGAGTTTCTTGTCTGTATCAAGAAGATGGAGGGATGATATTTCCAATCCTATCCAGCTCTGAAATTTGGATTTCCATAACTAGTAGAAGTGATCTTAGAGGACATAATATAAATGATGTTTTCCAATGCAAAATATTGATGAAAGCCACAGTGGGAGATGCTTTGTGTTTTGAAGAAGGGCTACAGTAGAGACGATCTGTAAATATTGTGGTAGAGAATGAAAATGTTACCTGGGAGCTGGTACCTGGGAGCTGAGGAGGTGTGAGAGGAGTGAGTTCCCATTTGGTTCAGAGCTTCAGCCAGTGTTGAAGATAATGTCTAACATTTTCTGCAGGGAAAATTTTCTTCTTTTTTTCTTTTTCCTTCTTTTTTCTTGTCAAAGTAATGTACAGAGGGGTTATAGTTACATATGTAAGGCAGTGAGTACATTTCTTACCAAACTTGTTACCTCCTCTTTCATTTTTCTCCCACCTTCCCCCTCCACAGTTCCCTCCCCACCCTCCCCATGACTTGAACAGTTGGTTTACAGCATATTATCTTGTAAGTACTCCTGTTACATTGGCCTGCCTTTTACCCTTTGTCTCTCCATTTTGGTGTTCCTCTTCCCTAGTTCTGATAAATGTACATACAATACCCAGTGTACCCGTCAGTGACAGTGACATCAGGGATAAAACCATGGGGAAAAAAGACAAAAGAAAACGGCATAATTTCATAGGGTATGTTAGAAATAACAACAACAAAGATAAACCACTTATTTCCAAATCTTGTAGTTCATTTTTTTTAGTGTACCATAGCATAGCTTTATTTTCTGACAATCTTGAATTAAAGAATTAGTACTTAATTTATATTTTATTTATGATTGTATCTGGTGTTTATTTTTGCTTTACCTATTAATTTGAATTTTTCAAAAGAGAAGAAAGTCTCCAATTACTAAAAGTGTGTAGATTTTCATTCTCTTATGCTAGATGTTCAATTTAATAAGTAACTTGAACATCTGGAAGCCAGAGGACTTTTCATTACAAAAAATTTAGCTTCATTGTATGAATATAAAGTTCTTTTTTTATTTGTAGTTCATTTTTCTTAAGATCATCTTATGTGATCATATATATGTACATTGCTACTGAGCTATTGTGCTCCTCTGCTAGGACTATCATAGACAAGCGCTAATTGTTTCCAATGTGTGAAACCATAGAGTTTATGTTTCTCTGGGTCTGACTTTTCCAAGTCCTTCCATTTCCTTACAAATGGGACAATGTCATTCCTTCTGATGGAAGCATAGAATCCCACTGTGTATATGTACCACATTTTCTTTCTTTTTTTTTTTTTTTGGCCAGTCCTGGGCCTTGGACTCAGGGCCTGAGCACTGTCCCTGGCTTCTTCCCGCTCAAGGCTAGCACTCTGTCACTTGAGCCACAGCGCCGCTTCTGGCCGTTTCCTGTATATGTGGTGCTGGGGAATCAAACCTAGGGCCTCGTGTATCCGAGGCAGGCACTCTTGCCACTAGGCTATATCCCCAGCCCCTGTACCACATTTTCTTGATCCATTCATCTACTGAGGGGCATCTAGGTTGGTTCTATATTTTAGTGATGGTAAATTGTGCTGTGATGAACATTGCTGTGCTGGTACCTTTATTGTGAACTTGCTTGTAATCCTTTGGGTAAATGCCCAAAAGCAAGATTGCTGGGCCATAGGGAAGCTCTATGTTTAGCCTTTTGAGGAACCTCCACACTGCTTTCCAGAGTGGTAGAACAAGTTTACACACCTACCAACAGTACAGTAGGGCTCTTCAGGGGACATTTAATGTTTACCTAGCATATACCTGTGAGGAAAATATTATTTGTTACAGGGAAAATTGTCACCTCTACACTTGACCAGATGATAAGTTTCCTGGCATAAACTTTGATGACTCTGTATGAAGTTCTATAGTAAACCAAGAGACAATTAGGATTTATCTGTCCTTCAATTTCAAAGCACCTAATTCCAAAGAACTCAGCAGCCAGAGGACCATTTACTTTAATCTTTTGTTAGTGATTTCAAGGAATAGAGCATCAGACATGAACAAAAAAGTCCCTTAAACTTCTTAAACCAAGTAAGTTTGGCTGTGTGGTTTTCTTTTGTTTTGTTTCAATACAGCTTCGATTCTCCCATGTAATATGAATAAAATCCTGAGCAAGGCTGAGTCTTTCTGGTTTGTATCTAGAAAAGCCATTTTACATTTGTAAAATGGAGTACATATTAAAAACTATCATATAAGGTTGTCGTATTGATTAAATAGTACAATGTTCTTAGTCCAATGCCCTGGTACATGCTAAGCACCCAGTAAATAATGATGATGAGAGTGATCCTAATGCGTGCAAAGAATGCCTTTCCAGAAAGGTACAGTATTCCACTCTGCTTCCCATAGCTGGCTGCTAGACATGGTTCTTGGAAATAAGCTGGAATGTGGTAAATATGAATTTCATAGAAATAGGTAGAGAACTGCTTGGAGCTAGATTCCCAAGCCAGGCCAGTGTCTGATATTAAACTTTCCCTGCAGTCATATGGAAGCATTATTACTATATATTGCTTTGAAAACAAAAACTGAGACCAGTGTCCTGAAAGTATCTTTAGGCTATGTTGTTTGGGCCAACCAATCTTTTTGTTTTCTGGTAGAATCGCTGTTTTGATTGCTGTGAGGCAAAAGGCTAGGAATAGATAAAGGACCAACTTGCCTATTTGCATTGCCTTTGCTTATAGCATCAATGAAAATAATATTTTAAAAAATCACAGTTCTCTATAAATACAGCCCTTTTCATTATAAGAACCTGTAAGGATTGTAAAGAATGTTACACTTGGTGTTAGCCTATAACAAAATTAAGTGGTTTTATTAGTGAAGGGTAGTGATAGTTGAAATTGTGTGTTGTTGAATTAAAAAATGAACAGGCAAAAACTTATCATGGGCTTTTCATTATTACTACAATTTTCTTTCAATTCAAAATGGATATTTATATTTTTACTTTTTAAATTTTGTGTACTTAAACAAGTTAAAGCTGTAAAAATGACATCTGTGTTTGTATGAGACAACAGACATCATTTGAATTTATTAATCTAAAGCATTTTACACCTAGAAAAATATCAAATAACCAGTGCAGCAAGCAGATGGGAAAATATAATAAATAATCTGTCTTTCAATGACATTTATATCTTTTTTTCTCATTCGGCAATAGCAAGCTAAATAGGCAAATGGACTTTTTATAGTTATAGTCTCAGAAAGCTTCTTAGGAGCTGCTCTTATCAGAAGCTCTTTTTAAATATATCACGTTGCAAATCATCTAATAAAGTGATTTTCACTTTATGATGCAAAAGTTTTAAGCAGTTTTAGAAAAAAATTTAATTTACAAGGGTGTTCAAATATAAATAAAAACTCAAAATGTGTTTTTCTGAAATGGAGAACATTTTAGAAAGACGACTCCAAACTAGGGCATTTAAATCTAAATTTTGCTTTCAGTCCACTCATTCTAACACACAAAGAAAGACCTAAGAGGAGAAATCTAAAGAGACCAGAAGTTCTCAGCTTGAAAGAAATAACATCACGGACAATTTTGCTTAAAAATCTTCAGTTTTGGGAAGAGATTTCTTTCTTTCTTTTTTTATTTTTAGTCTTTCTTAGGAAATTAGAGTTTTGACTAAGAAATTGGAGACATTGTTCCTTGTCTTCATTTACTTCAAAAGTGCTTGAAAATTTAAGAATATAAAGACTATGTGAAATTACCATCTGGGAATCTTCTTTGGAGCATGGCCATCATTTATTGTTGGTGAGAGTTTTTAACATGGGTTAGAGAACCTGCAGGAATTTGAAATATTCTTTTGTGAAATCTTTTAAAAACATGACATAATCTTTTTTTGTAAGTGGGTTTGAGTTGCTCAAGAATGACCCCTATCTATTTCCACCCTCTTTAAGTTCAATTTGCTTTTGGCAAGTTATAATAATTTCTCAAAAAAGGTGGTTTCAGATGTGTGTTTAGGAGAGGATTGGTTATCATATAGTTCTTCCCAATCTTTATGTCTACTCTAGTGAAAGAAAATGTTGACTGTGCTGTCTATGTATATTAAAAAAAATCTATCACAATAAAAAATGACACATTAGGCTGGGAATATGGCCTAGTGGTAAAGTGCTCGTCTTGTATACATGAAGCCCTGGGTTTGATTCCTAGGCACCACATATATAGAAAAAGCCAGAAGTGCTGTGGCTCAAGTGGTAGAGTGCTAGCCTTGAGCAAAAAGAAACCAGGGACAGTGCTCAGGCCCTGAGTTCAAGCCCAAGGACTGGCAAAAAACAAAACAAAACAAAACAAAAATGACACATTAATAAGTGATTTTTTGATTACACATCATTGTACACTTTTGGAGGTCTATATTATGCTAACATTTCTTTCATTTGCTATGACTTTCATTTGCATGTGGAACATCATGCAGACTTGGTGACACTGAGAATCAAATACAATGACTCACGCAGAATATTTGATTATCCAGGTTACATGCCAGTTCTTTTACTTAGCTATGAGCAGAAACAACTTCGTGTAAGTTTTCCAAATGTTTAGTCAAGATAGAAGGTAACCTAAGTTTGAATAAGCTTCCTTTGCCGAGGCAAATGCAAGTCACTGAATGTCCCTGCTCTTCTCTTGAATAATCCATATGCTTTAAGACCAGTGCTCATGGGTAGAGGCACTATGCATCATTCCTTTGGGGATTTTTTTCCCCCAAAGTTGTAGTGAAAAAAGGAGGTAGGATGGATGACAGAGAAGAGTCTGAACTTGGTTCACTACCCCGTTATGAGTAAGTAAAATTAAACAGTAGGACAGGTGCTTGCGACAGCAGCAGAAAGTAACAGGAATTGGGCTCAGAGTCTGGTGAGGATCATTCTAACTTCATAAAATCACAAATTGGGAAGTCACTGGAAAGAGATTAAAGCATTTTTTTTACAATGCATACTATTTTTTTGCAGCCAGGCCAAACAAACTTACAAGTACTTCTAAAACTCATGGAGAAAATGAGGACTTTGAAGTTTGCAATAAGACTGCCAGTTGCTTAGTAAGTTATTGAACCTTTCTATGTTTAACTTCTGTATGGCAACACAAAGACAATTAAATGTCACAATGTATGTAAGCACTTAATATGGCACCATGAGCATCCTAACACCCTTATTATACTGTAAATATAGCTTAATGAAGAAGGAATTGTAGATAGAAACCTAAAGCCAAGTATCTGTAATGGGCCGAATAAAATGGATAAAACACATGATAGCCTCTTCATAAAGTGTACAGCTTGCATAGCTTAGTTTGGTCAAGGTCAAATAATCAGAAGATAAACTCTATGAGATATTTTAAAAGATACGTTTACATAAAATTACTCCTGACATTTTGTCATCAGTATTTAGTATTATAGTAATACATATCATCATATTTTATATATGTATGGAAATATAAAAGCTTAGTGACTCTGCTATTCTGTTCCTGTACTTAGAACTTCAGGAGTATACCATCATAGTTGGAATAAAAATTCACACATTTGAAGGATTTAATAGTAGTTTATTCCAATTTCCACCTTCGGGGCTGGAGATATTTCAGCATAAAGCATTTGCCTAGCATGGTCAAAGCCTTAGGTTCAATCCTTCACATCAGTACAAAAGAGAGAGAGAGAGAGAGCAAGAGAGAGAGAGAGAGAGAGAGAGAGAGAGAGGAGACAGAGAGTCAAATTCCACCTTCTTAAAAGGACCTCAGATACCTAAGAAAAAAAGACATGACAGATCTTCAATCTACTCATAAGAGGTGTGTGTGTGTGTGTGTGTGTGTGTGCATGTGTGTGTGTTTGTGTATGTGTGTGTGAGGGAGAGAGAGAGGAAGGGGTTATGAAAATGTGAAGTAGAATTGTTGTGTGGGTGGCAAATTTGAGCAGATGTGCTAAGTAGGTTACCATTATTTCATCATAGCAATTTTTGGTAAAAATCTAATTAAAAAGTCTTTTACACACTTAATTAACTGATAGAGGATTTCATTTTGATTTGGCTTCAACATCAACTAAAATTTTATTGAATTGCAAGTCAAGTCCAAACTCCAACCAAGCTTCTTTACGAATATAACTCATTTCCTAATTTCTATGACAGCCAACTTATAGTACTTTTGATTTTCTGTGAAGCTTGAAATGACACTGACCCAAATCAGATCCATCGTTAACAACCGTAATTTAAGTTGTTCATACTCCCTTGTGTAGCTTGAGTATTAATCTATCTTTTAAAATTATTTTTAAATTCATAAACAGAGGTCACTGATTATAAAGACAAAAATCTCCCAAGGCAAATATTCCAATTTTTTAATTTTTCCTTTATTGTCAAAGTGAATTACAGATGGTTTACAGTTTCATATGTAAGGCAGTGAGTACATTTCTTGTTCAACTTGTTACCTCCTCCCTTTTCCCCCTGCCTCCCCTTCCCCCTTTCCCTCTCCCCCCATGAATTGTACAGTTGGTTTACAGCAAATGGTTTTGTAAGTCTTGCTTTTGGAATTGTTTTGGTATTCCCTTTCCCTTCCCTAGTTCTAATATACTTATATTTATAGAGCTTTAGTAAAGGAGTTTTTCTTAGTGTTAATTTGATCCCTCTTTATTATTGGCCTTGCTATGCATTCACTCAGCATAGCCTCTTCCCTTTTAGCTGTGATAACTCAATTGATTCAATTCAGTACAACTTACTGAATGTCTACTAATTCACCAAGCTGTATGTAAATTTTGGAGATATGTGTAAGTGGGAATAAAAAAAGAAGTCTAGCCCTCACATAGCACTTAGGAAGTGTGTGAAAACTGAAACAGGAGGAATTGCTGTGTAAGGTAAGGGCACTGAATAGGACAATCTAGTACCATAGTAGGCAGTGTGATTCAAGCACCCTGATGAGTGCATTACATAATGGGTAGAAAGACCTTCCCCTTCCATTACCTTAGAAATCATAGCATAAGGAAGCATGCAGCAGCAGCACTCTGTTCTCTCTTACTAGTGGACTTCAAGACCACAGGTGATAATCTTAGATGTGTATCTGTGGTAAGAAGTAGTAAAGTAGAGAGATGGGACTTTCATAGGAAACCATCTTGATTTCCAAAATGACAATGGGCCTACATGTCCAATAACTTGCCAAAAAGCTTTACTTAAAAAAAATCTTACTTGTCAGAACTCATACTTAACAAAAGAGTTATCAATATCCCCTAACATTCAGATCCTGTGAAGAGAATTGGAGGGAAAATGTCAAGTTAACTTTTTCCTTCTTTCTTCCCTCCCTTTCCCCCATCCCTTCTCTTTATTCTTTTAATTTTGTTTCTAGTAAAGTATAGGGTAATCAGCTAACACAAATAAATCTGGAAATATACCTAAGCATCTAGTTGAAAGGTTTCATGTCGGGGGCTCAGATGTAACCTAACATGCATAAGATTCCATATTCAGCACTACAGAAGAAAAAGAAAAACAACAAAGAAAAAGCCCCGTGCTGGTGGCTCATGCCTGTAATCCTAGCTAATCAAGAGGCTGAGATCTGAGGGTTGTGGTTCAAAACCAGCCTGGGCAGGAAAGTCTTTGAGACTGTTATCTATAATAGTAATTATTATAATAATTACAAAACAACCAGAATTGGAGCTATGGCTCAAGTGGTAGAGCACTAGCCTTGAGCAAAAGAAGCTTAGGGACTATGTCCAAGCCCTGAGTTCAAGCTCCATTGCTGAAAAAAAACAAAAGCAGAGAAAAGGTTCTATGTTAACACACATATATAAGTAAGTAAATACATAATGCAGCATATAACCTACTAGATTAACTGAAGAGTATCTAGAACTAGACAGATTCCAAGAGCCAATTATAAGAGTATTTTAAAAGTCCTTTGGCCCAAACAGTATCAATTCACAAACTCAGCTTCTTGGCTTTTAATTTCTCCTGATCTTCTTCCTTTTTATCTGTCTAAAGAACATAGTCTATTCATTTTTCCCTCTACACAGCTCTGTCTGTGAAATACCAGTAGGAACAGCAACCCAACATCATGATAGAAAGTTTTGTGGTATCCTTGGTAAGACCCCCCAACCCAAAAGTGTAGCCTTCATTTTGACACTCCATGTATTTTCTATATAACATTTCAAGTACAACTCACCTATAGCCCCCCAGGAAGGTTTTCCTTGGCCATACCTTTATTATTAGCCACATTAGCTGTGGTGGATTGAATATTGGCCCCTTTATATGAATGACAATATCCTGGAATTTGTGAGTATAATCTTATTTGGACAGGATATGCAATTCAGTTCATGAGATTGTCCTAGAATATCTGAGTGGGTGCGAAGTGTGGTGTTCCCAATGGAGAAGAGGAAAAGAGAGAGGTGGAGGTTAGAGGGAGGCAGCCCCAAACTAAGTGATGCCTGGAGCCATAACAGTGGATAAACATATAAACACGCTCTTCTAGAATCTCTGTAGAAGTGCATCCCTGCTCACATTTCCACTTCAGACTTCTAATCTCTAGAATTGATAGGAAATGAATGGCTGTGTGTGTGTGTGTGTGTGTGTGTGTGTGTGTGTGTGTGTGTGTGTGTGAGAAAGGGGAGGAGGGAGGGAGGGAGAGAGAGTGTGTCCTGGGGCTTGAACTCAGGGCCTAGGTGCTGTCTCTGAGCTTTTAATTCATGGCTGGCACTCTACTTCTTGAGCCATACCTCTACTCCCAGCTCTTTGGTAGTTCACTGGAGATAAGGGCCTCATAGACTTTCCTGCTTTTGAACCACGGCTCCCATATCTCATCTTCCTCAGTAGCCAGGATTACAAGTGTGAGTCCCTGGCACTCATTGGCTAAAAATGAAATCTATGATGTTTTTAGACAGAAAATTTGTTTTAAGAAGCCTTGGAAATGAGGCATTTAGAATTACACAAGAACATTGTTTCACAATCCAACTATTTGTTTATAACTGTTTTGGTTCATTCAAGCTGCTATAACAAAAATCCTGTAATTGAGGCAGGTTGTAACAACAGAAACTGGTCACACTTCTGGAGTCTGGGTAATTGGAGATCTAGGTGCTGACAGGTCCAATCTGGTGAGGGCTTTCTGGTTTATAAATGTTCCCTTCTCAGTGTGTCCGCTTGTGGTAGAAGGGGCAGAGTAGCAACTTGTGGGCTCTTTTATAATGGTACAAAGCCCTTTTAAAAAGGCTTCACTTTTATGACTCAATCTCCACTTGAGAGGCTTCATCTTTTAACAACATCACTTTGGGGTTACATTTCAGCCTGAGAATTTTGAGAAATCACAAAGATTCAGCCCCTCAGACTGTGTCTCTTTCACTTAAGAGGGTGAGCTCTTTGAGCTACTATGTCTTGATTTTCCATTACATTCTGTGCCTAGCTCAGCATCCTGGACTGTGGTTTGTGTTGTTCAGATAAAGGAAAGAATGAATAAACAGAAAAGAGCTTTGACATGTCAATGTCTTGACTACAATGTGTTAAATGAAACTGAGATTTAGAAATGTTGGCTTCACACCCTCCTTCCCCAGCTCTCTCACTGTCAGTGTTGTCCTGAGTACTCTGGTGCTTGCTGGGTTTTATTTAGCATCATACCAAATCAGAGGAAATTAGATGTTCATGCCTTCCCTTGCTTCCTGGGGTTTAACCTTCCTTTTGTGTGACTTCCCTGGCTCTCACAGCATGGCAGTGCCTACACACACCCTAAAAGTGCTGTATTCTCACAGTGGGAGATCTTTCTGGACTCCTCCTCTCCCCTTCCCCATTTTGCTTTGTCTTTTTTATTGCATGTTTTAAGAGCTAAATGCAAACACTCAGTTATGGCACTAGTTCAGTGTGGACATGGATGTACATTCATTCCACCGTGATTTCCTGTTGTGTGACATGTTCAATGCTTAATGAAAGAGACCTTGAATCCATACTCTGGGAGCCCAGCCATGGGGTTTGGTAATTAGGCTCCTCACCTGTGACTCTAATTGGCTTAGACTGACCAACTGACTTTGGCATTTGCTTAGATTGAATGTGCTCTGAAACTCATTTTCACCCCATTGACTGACCAGACACAAAGATGTGGGAGATAAGAGAACTTCTGTTCATTGTTCATCAGGACAAGAGTCTTTAAAGAGCAAGGAGGGAGAGGTGGGTCAAGCCAGCTCTCCGTCAGCACTTCCTGTGGCTCCAGTGGTAACACCTCACTCTGGCTGTGCTTAGACCGGCTCCGCTTTGTAAATCATCTTCAGAATTCATCTGGTCAACTAATGATTGAACACCTACTAGATGATCAGGCATCAGACGGAATGTTGAGATTCTAACAGTGAGCAAAGAAAGCAATTTCTGTTCTTCTGCAGTTTGTTTGGAGGAGGAGGAGGAGGTAGAAAAAGACACTGATTTACCATGATAGAAACAAGGCTGTACACCTGTTCTCTTAGAGTCTGTAAAGCTTTGCCATAACAGTTTCGTATGCAAATGCACTTTGCAAATCACAAAACTAGTTTAAAAAATGGAACTAGTGGCTATATTTCCACATTCAGGCATGGGACACCCACTATGACTTCTACAGGGCCATAAGGGATGGGAAAGAAGCCCAAAGCAAACATCTGCCTTCCTCCCCTCCTTGGGTTTTCTGGACCTGCTGTCCTAATAGCAGGGTGTATTTAGCATCTGTAGTTTTCAGTGTGGTATGCCTGTAATATGAACAGGTGCCCACAGCTTCCCTTTTTACTTGCATATCTTAATCAAAGCAGGTCACAATCGAAGAGACCACATTAGAAGAGTAGCTGGGAGGTTTGTTGTTTATTTTATGTACTGTCTACTTATGACAAGCTTAGCTAAAATTAGTAAGCCTAGTTCTTGATGATAGAAAATGGGGAAACAGGGCTGGGGATATAGCCTAGTGGCAAGAGTGCCTGCCTCGGATACACGAGGCCCTAGGTTCGATTCCCCAGCACCACATATACAGAAAACAGCCAGAAGCGGGGCTGTGGCTCAAGTGGCAGAGTACTAGCCTTGAGCGGGAAGAAGCCAGGGACAGTGCTCAGGCCCTGAGTCCAAGGCCCAGGACTGGCCAAAAAAAAAAAATAAAAAAAGGAAATGGGGAAACAAGGAACAGATTAATTCTCCCCTTTGTAAATTTAAGGGAAAACATGTTGAAAAAAGATTAACTTGGGGATTAGTATTGGAGGGAGAAGTGGCCACCTATTTGAAATCATCAGAAATGTCAAGCAAAAAAGAGTAGAGAATATATACATACATGAAAGAAAACAAGAACTGAAGTTCTACACTGAACAAAGTTCATGTTAATTTACCTTATAAGTATACTAAAGTAATAGGCAGGTTACTTGAGTGGCAGCAGTTTGCCTGGGATACTACATCATGTTAGCATTGTATTTTCCTCATCTAAGAGCCATTTCCTCAGTGTAAGGGGGTGGGCACAGTCACAAAGCATAAGGTGGTTTGTGTGATTACAGAGGTAAAAAGCTTCTATGGAAGCACATCATATGTTTAATTAAAATACTAGTTATATAACAGAACTTTTTTGGAACCTTGTCTGGTTGCTTCTGAGCCATGTGACTCGAGGGACCTGTTGCTGAAACTTTGTACGTGTCACATATATCTCCATCATCATGGGTCTATAATTATCCAACAAATTAACATGGGAAACAGCCTACAAAAATTTTTATGGAACATGGACGAGATGCTGAAGTCAGTTCCTCAGCATCAGTGTGTGCAAAATGTGTGCATAATAAATTAGTGAAGTATTTATTTTTCTACACTCCCAGTTACTCTAGAGAAGCTCGGCCCAATCCAAATTGAATTAGCATAATACACAATTTAAAATGTTAGTGGCTCCAATAGCAAAGTAAACAAGCATATTTTAGTTCAATATCTTATTTAATTGAATTTATCCCAAATATAATTTCATTAGCAACGTCACCTGAATTCATCGACAAAATGGTTTGCATCCTTGTTGTTATGTTTTTGAACGCTCATGTATTTTCTAACTCACAGCACAATTGCATGTGGCCGTTAGATTTTCATTAGAAATACTTGATTTGTGTTTGCATATCATGAAACTGAAGGAATTGAAAGGTCACATAACAATGATGTTCATTAAAAGTTTCCCCATCACCAAATTGAGTGTCCTCTTTACATATTTATGGATTTATATTCCCAATGAAAATGAACATTTGAGCTCTTCAGCTATACTACCTATATTTCAAGTATGAGATAACCGTGAGAGACTAGGAACAACTTTATTTGATGGGGTAGAGTGTGGAGGGAGCACTCTGAACCTCTCTATACTATCAGTCAAGGCGAGGAGCACAGTAAGAATTCTCTCTCTGAGTCCCTGGATCAGTTTTCTGAGTTTTAGTCAAGAGTTACAGATGTTGCTGGGACTGTAAAAGAGAGAATATCAAAATAATGCCTATTTTTTTGTGAGGTTCTTGACACTACGGCTGATGTTGTAAATATTTGTCCATCTCATAGATGAATGGTGTTAGGAAGCTCCAGGCTGGGTGAATTCTGATGGGAATCTAAGAGTTTCTATTGGAAACAGAACACTCAATTATTCAGCCAACTAAACCACAGTTCATTGGCTGGATTGTTTCCCACATATTTGATTGGTGAGAAATAAGGGGGTTGCCATAGTCCTAAACTGGACAATAAAAAGAAGAAATAAGAAGTGGTGCTGTGGCTCAAGTGGTAGAGTGCTAGAACTGAAGAGCTCAGGGACAGTGCGCAGGCCCAGAGTTCAAGCCCCATAACTGACAGAAAAAAAAAAGAAGAAGAAATAAATTTTGAATTTTGAATATTTTTTTTGTTAAATCTTGTTCTCAGAAAATTAAAACCTAGAAAGCTTTGGAGACATATGATGAAGCTATTGACTCAGGGAATGTAGCAATACTTGCTCTCTGGGATAGGGTGAGATGGTATGAAATACTAATCTGAATTTATCCCTTCTTACACTAACTAGTGGGCAGAGTATCAAAGAGAAAGATACTTAAAAAGAAGATTTTCTGGCAGAGATAAATGAAAAGCCAGGCAACTTGGAAGAAAGAAATTATGATTCTCAGACAAATTCATGATGATTATCATTAGGGAAACAATGCATATACTTGGCAGAAAAGAGGCACTATGATTTAGCAGAATAATATTGAGTATTTTAGTTTTATCCAGTGGAAGGTATAATGTTAATTAAACCTTAGCAGTTAGTAAGGAAGTTTAGTAGGCAAAAGGAAGCAATGATTATCCCACCTTTTGATCCCTCAAAAATGAAATGAAAATGGCAGATGCTATGTCTGTATGTCACAGGATATAGAATTTAGTCCACTTCTGGCCATCAAACTAGAATCTCTCTATTAAACATTTAGTTGTTTGTTCAAAGCCAACAAAATTTGGGTCTCACTATGGGGATCAGGTTAGCCTCAAACCTCCCACTTCATCTTCATTAGTGCTGAGATTGCAGGTGTATGTCACCATGTGTGTTGACTCTCATTGACATTTATAATGACAGCTTTAGAAAGCAATCATTTAATATCTCATCTGAGTACCCTGGAATCTGTATATACTGATATTAGAACTGGGGAAGGGAAAGGGAATATCAAAATCAAGAGACAAAAGATAAAAGGACAAATGACTCCAAAAGCAATACTTACAAAACCATTTGGTGAAAACCAACTGAACAACTCATAGAGGGAGAGAGAAAGGGGAGGGGGGAGGGGGGAAATGAGGGAGGAGGTAATAAATTGTACAAGAAATGTACCTGCTGCCTTATGTATGAAACTGTACCCTCTCTGTACATCACTTTGATAATAAATATGTAATTATTCAGAAAAAATAAAATACATTAAACTACAAAAAATAAATAACTTGTTTCAGAGTTGAATATACAACTTTATGATCTTTTGTAAAACTGTTTTAGACAGAATTTTTAAACAGTTCTTTTACTTAATGCAAAATTGCCTTGCCTTATGTATGAAACTGTAACCCCTCTGTACTTCACCTTGACAATAAAGAAAAAAAATAGCTGGCTGAAATGCAAACACAAATGATTTTACTAAGACTAAATACATAGTTAATGGCAAAGCCAAAGCCAGAACTTTTGTCTTCCGGTTATCATTTACCCTATGCCTCTTTCAATAAAGAATGTTTATGATTTCTATTCTTAAATATACATGCGTTTAAAGATAGGTCAAAATCCAAAATTACTACCAAAGCTGATTTAAAATTTGCCTGGTGTTTACAGAAAATTACCTATTGTTTACTTATTATTTCTAAGTTATTCTGAATATGTATTTTAGAAACATGATTATAATTTAAAAGTCATCATGTATTATCATTAATACAAAATGACTTTTTAATGTGTATTAATGAGGGCAGCCTGATGTAGTAAAGAGATTGTACAATACCAGTTCCTAATGGGGAAATTGTTCTGAAAGCCTTTCTTTACAAATCACCATTTATTCTTCAAAAATACTTTTTAATTTCTTTTTTTCTTTCTTTCTGGTCAGTCATGGGGCTTGATCTTAGGGTATAGGCACTATCCCTGAGCTCTTTTGCTCCAGGCTACTGCTTTGAGCCACAGTGCCACTTCCAAATTTTTGAGTGATCAATTGGAGACAAGAGTCTCATCAGGACTTTTCTGCCCAGGCTGGCTTCAAATCTCAGGCTGGCCTCAGATCTCAACCTCTTGAGTAGCTAGGATTACAAGTGTGACCCACTGGTGCCTGTCTAATACAAATTTCTACGGTCGTATGTAATTTACCTATTTATGATCTGTATTGTTTACCATCTGTCTCTCTTGACTAAAATTTAAGCTCTATGAGAACACTTATGTTGAGTGCCTGTGCTACACTTTGTTTGTGTGAAATGTCTGATCTGTGTTCAGATTTCATAAGATTGATGACTGAAAAAGTAGGTTCGCATTCACACATTGTTCCAAATATCCTTAGTATTTGCCCAGTTTAATGGGAGAATAAGGGTTCTTTATAAGGAAAGTAATTATTTGGAGGCAACTTCATCCTTCTGGAGTTTCCTGGCACTGCATGGAGGAGGGGGGAATAGAGTGAGAGTGTGGACAGCATAGACAACTTCTTACCTCAGTTTTTTTTTTAATCCATGGCTACACAGAAGGACAGCAGAAAGACAATTATCACCATTGGCCTGGGAGATGAGAGTGCTGAGAAAGAAGCAGGAAAGAAATCATCAAGAGGGGTCCGGACCAAGTGGCAGGAAGGAGTTGGAAGGAAGAGCTTGAGAGGAGTGTCTAGGGAGAAGTTACCATAGTTTCAGTAAATGTCCCTCCCAGTTGTGTGACTTAGTGAAAAGTAAGTTAAGCGTTCAGACACATGTCCTCAAAGGGGATATTGGGGCCTAGCCTATTCTTTCTCTTTCTCTTTTTACTCTGCAGCTGCTATGAGATGAATAGTTCTCTGCCAACACGTGAACACAACCAGGGCTCAGTGCTCTGGAACCATGGGTGTCAAATTCAGTTCTCCTTTTCGGTCAATGTTCTCAGGCATTTGTTATAGTCACAGAAAGCTGACTATGGAAGAGAGAGTCTAAGCCATGATGGTGTGTGAAAGGTATAAAAGAGGAAAGGAAATCAAACTGGGGAGATTTGAAGACCTAGGGTTCTTGGTTACAAAATGAAGTTGTTCACTTGTCTGATAGATGAAAGGCTAGCATTCTGAATTACCTGGGTAGAGTCTTTCTATTTTTTTTTTTTTTGCCAGTCCTGGGGCTTAAACTTAGGGCCTGAGCACTGTCCCTGGCTTCTTTTTTTTTTTTCTCTCTCTCTCTCTCAAGGGTAGCACTCTGCCACTTGAGCCACAGTGCCACTTCTGGCCTTTTCTATATATGTGGTGCTGAGGAATTGGACCCAGGGCTTCAGGTATATGAGGCAAGCATTCTTGCCACTAGGCCTGGGTTCAAGAGGAAGGTGTTGGAGATTAAACTATCATTTCTACTCTTTCTCTTACCACCTCGCTTTACTAAGACTGCTCCATAGCTCCTGCCTAAAGAAGATACTTAACTAGATGTCAATCACATACACGTCACAATTAGGGTAACACGTTGTTAGTTGACCATTGAGAATTTGAGCTTTTTGTGAGTCATGGTGCAGTTTCTTTGTTTTTATGCCTTCAGTGTAAGGTGCAGGGTCTTTCATACTATGTACACAGTATGCGTCTGATAAATGAAGATGAAAAATGAATGCATGCATTTGCTTGATGGAAGCTAATATCATAAAGGGACACTCCTTTCCCTTCTCTTCAATTTAAACCCAAATCCTAATAGATTAAATTTTTGTCCAATAATTCTCTGGTGTTCTAGTTCACTTAATTAATACATTACTGAAATCCCACTCTGTCTTTTTGATAGGGAGAGAGGGGTTACAGTTGAGGAGAAAGTTACTCCTTCCAGAGAAGCTCATATTGATTAGGCAACCCAGATCTGCCAACCAAAATCTCTAAGCAATATTTGAATTGCTTGTTATAGCAAAGGTGGAAGGAATGAACAAAGAAGAGTTGAGATTCCAGGAGAAATTAGAGAAGGTATCCCTTAGAAGATAGAGATTCCAAGCTAATAGTTGAAAATGAAGGAAGAATTTGACTTAGGAACAACAGTGGACATTCTTACAATAGAAGCACTGAGCTAGAAATGTGAGTGCAGGTGAAAGGTGACAGGAAGATTAACATGGGAAGGTGAGATCAAGATAGGTCTTGTATTTTCCATGAGAAGTTTACATTTTATGTTGAAGATGATGTGAAAGCATTGTAAGGTCTTAATAGAGAGGATCCAGTTTGTGTATTTGAAAAGACTCCACGGACAGTGATAAGTTAGATTGTAGTATGTCCATAAGATTTGGAGATCTGAAACTAGGAGATAGCATCTAAAGTATACCTTGGCCTGAACTAACTACTTCCAAGTGATGTCTAGGAAAAGAAACAAAAAGAATCATCAACTAATGTATTCATTCATTTCCAAGTTTCTTGACTTTAGACATTTAGGTAGTGTTTTAGTTTCTTGGGTTGTCCTAAAAAAGTACCATGCTGGGTGAGTTAAAGCATTATTTTTTCTTATTTCTGGAAGCTATATATACCAAAGTCATGTCACCAGGGAGATGATATTTTTACAATCTACAGAGGTAGAAATTACCTTTGCCTCTCTCATTTCTCATGGTGGCTGTCAGTCCTCAGCACTCCTTGGCTTGCATCTAGATCACTTACTCCACTTTGTGCCTGTGTTTTCACATGACATTTTATGTCTTCACATGGACATCTCCTGTTTCTGTCTTCTTCTTCTTGGATAAAGTAGCCAGTCATATAAGATTAAGTTCATGCTATCTTAAATTATGATAGAGTGGTGGAAGTAAATATGTGATAGCAGCAGGTTATAATGTTAAGGCTGGTGGAGAAAAGGATGCTTTGGTGAGAGCCTAGTTCATGTGCATAGTCTCTTACCTAGAAATGGGAAGGGAGAGAAAGAGTAACTATAGGGAGATTTAGCAAACAAAACAGGAGCTTACTTATCTATTGGAAACATGTAAGAGACTTCAGAGAGAAGATGCTGTACACTGGCATTGAATAGGGAAGATCTATGAACCAAAAAAAAAATGCAGACAGTCTCTAGCAGCTAGACAAGGCAAGGGAAGATATTTTCTTCAAGTCCTTAGAATAGTCTTTAATACCCCACTTATTGACTTCTGACCTCCAGAACTGTAAGATAATAAATGTGTGCTCCATCTAAAGTTATGATCATTTTTATAGCAGACATAAGAAATTAATACAGCCTCAGAAATGAATTTCTGAAACTTGTATGTAACATTGGCATGTAATCATAAAATTGTGTTATTTTGCTGGGAACCCAGAGTGAGGTTTAGGCATGTTTTCATGGATAACATAAGGCCAACATATATACTACACGGTCAAATATAACTATATTTATGTAACAGTCTACTCAAATATACAGCAGAGACCTGTGATTCACCAAGAGATTTACAAGTTTTATTCTTTTTAACCTTCTACATTAAACTGAAATTCAATATACTCCTAGAACATTGTAGAACTGAGCAGATTCTATATTTGTATACATATAGATCCTCAGAGAATAGGTATTTCTGAAGTAAAAAAATGAAACCAGCCCTGATGACAAAATCAGCCCCCATGGTTAAGATTATGTAATAAGATCTCTAGAGTTCAAGGAATTGATTTGATCCTGTCTTATTACTGGCAGCCATAGAAAGTATTACTGTGGCAAGAACATCCTTGTGTGAAGCAGAAAGAAGGTTGTTTTTTTGCCACTTAATCTCAAGAGTTTAGATTGTTTTGTATCATTTTCTTATTTTTAAGGGTTATTTTTTAGCACAGGAACATTGCTATAAGAAAGCTCTCCTTCTTTGGAAATATCAAAAGAACACAACTTTTTATTTCATTATATGCCAATTTTAACCTGGACCAGGCTATGTGATTCACTAATGTCCAATCATCATGTGCAGTAGAGACTGCAATGCGAAGAGCCTGTCTTTCAACTGGAAAATCTTCAGACAAATGTTTCTTTTATGATGATGGTTCTTCTTCCCCCATTGAGCATACAGCATATAACCAATGCTCACTGAATTGCAGCACTACAGGCAATATGCAGAAATGACTTACATTTCCGGATCCTATTACTGTCTATAGGTACATGCATCACATTATTTACTTGCATCTACATTTCAAAATTATTGTAAATTCCTAAGCACCAAATAACAACTGTACCTTCAGAACCAGCAGACTCAAGATTAGCCTGGAAGTACAGTCTTTTAAGTGTGCCTTATCCAGATGAGGAGCTACTGCAGTGGCATCATGATTGTTCCTATGTCTCACTTGACTATTTCTGCTATTCTGTGATTTGGAATTTTTTTCTGGTCTTGCATTTATTATTTCTCTAAACTCATAAATCAAAGAGCTCTTTGATTGTGCTGAAAGTTTTTCTTCCCAATAATAATGATTAGCTTCATCACCAATGGGAACTACTAATGGTTTCCACGCGTGGAATGCTTGCTGTATGCCAAGCTTAGGTCCGTACTATCTCTTGCTATCCTCCTTGCCATACTGTTGTGTGGACACTATTAAGCCCATTTCATAGCTGATGAAATGAAGTCTCATAGAAAGTCAGCATCTTGCAGAAGGGCAAACCAAGTAGGATTCAAAATAAATCATTCAGGCTTAAAATCTCTGCATTGTCTCTCACAACATTCATAATACAGTATAGAGACAAATAATAATGAATGGCTAACTTTTTAAATTTTCCTATAGAACTTTTAAAATGGTGATGAATGCTGCATAGAAATAACAGAAGCATTTGCTTTCATATTTTCTTATTTTTAATATAATTTTATTGTTATTGTTAAGGTGTTATATAGAGGGTTTACCATTCCATAAGCATCAATGTTTTCTTAACCTTCAAAAATCTAGGCAACCCACAGATAAAGATTGTCTTGTTAAAGACAAGTTCAAGTCTTTGCTTAATCTTTTGCAGGAATTTAATGTGTTTTCTTAAAAATATGTTGGCTGTCACTGGAAAGAGCATGCAGAAAGGTACCAGTTTGCTACCAAAGGTTTGACTCCTAATTATCTTAAACTGGATGCTTCTAGACCTTCCTTCTCTCCCAAGAGATCAAGTTGAAACAAAGGAAGGGATAGCTTCAAGGTATGTGGCTAGTTTGGTCACATAGAACCACACAATCAGATGTGGTATTCAGAGTTCTGTGGTCACCATTTTGAATTTCTTTAATCATTTAAAAAGTTTTATATTTCATCTCTGGAGTTTGAAGATAATGGAAAACTTGATGAGAAATTGGGACCTGTCCTATACAAGGGTACTACTGCCCCTGCAGACTGGCCTGTAACATCTGTGAATACATGTACTGTCCTCATGGGCCCAGGAAAGTGATAAGTTGGCAAATGAAGGAACCAAAACAGGACTTGGGAAAAAGTGTTACCTATTAAATAGTCTGTTTCTGCACATTTTTTCCTTGACTCCCTTTTTTAACCAAGTGGACATGAAAACTTTAAAAAGATAAAATTGAGCTAGTAATTTTTGCCTTCATTGTCAAGACTTAAAAAGACAGAAGAATGAGAATTGAGAACCTTCATACCCTATTGATAGAAGTTGTAGAATGAAATATATATGGTTATTTAAAATATATTTACCTTAATTCCAAAGCAATTTCACTGCTAAGAATTAAGCCCAAATGTGCAGATATTTAAAGACCTTTATGCAGAGATGTTAATTTTAGCTTTGTTTTGATGGTTAAAATAGAAGTGAAATGTTCATGAAAAGAAGGATATATTATAATATGTATTCAGAATGTAAAGTCACGTGATCATTAAAAATGATTACTTGGATCTATACTTATCAACATAGAATTCATTTGTACTATAAAACAGCAACAGCATTTTAGTTTGATCATATTTCAAAATTATAGTCAATGTGTTTATTTTGTGCATATATGCATATATGTGTATATATATATATATAGAGAGAGAGAGAGTAATATCAGTCTCTAGATCATGAGAACATGTGACTATTTTTAAATCTGTAGCTAGTAAGACTATGTGACCATTGCTTTCTAGTCCATTCTTTCCAGGATGTTTGAGGTTAATTTTTGTACTAGCATGCCTAACTTCCATAATGAGAGAAATGGCAAAGCTATTTCATTTGGAGGAACAAAACTAGTGATGACACAGTAAAGCATGCATGCTGGAGAATGATCATGTTTTGGTGTAATTTCCTTTTTCCCATTCAAATCCTAATCAGTGTTTGTTGTGGTATTTTAAAAAATGTATAATTTTATTTATACTCTTCTTTCTTTCTGCATGTGATATCTATTTATTCCAATATCATTTACTGAAGACACTGTCCTTTCCCTACTCATAGTTTATGGTACTTTACTCAAAAACAATTAATTGTAAATATATGGATTTATTTTTGAGCTATGTTCTACTGAGATGACTTAGATGTCTGGTTTTACATTTTTTAAATTGTTATTATTAAGGTATTGTGCAAAGGGGCTACCATTTCATTAGTTAGGTAATGAGTGGATTTCTTTTTTTTGGACAAGATCACCCCTTCCTTGACCTTCCTCTAGTTTCTCACTCCTGGTTCTATTCACAAGTTACACAGTTTATTTTCCATATAGTGTCTACTGAATAGTGTGAGTGCACTCATTTATATTTCCTCTCTCCCTCTCTGTGTCCCTCTTTGCCCCCAATAAAACAAACAAAAGCAAAAACAAACACCATTGCTGTCTGTCTCCACCATCCCCACCACCACCACCAACAAAAACTTCTATTTCCATTTCCAGGAGTTTATTTCAACAAGTAATATTTTAAACGCTCAGACAAGTTATACTGTTGTGTTTTCCCACTAAAGGTATCCTCCTGTAGTCTGACTATGCGTAAGTAAATACCCAGAGTCCTGTATAGGTTATCATGTCCAGTTATACTTTAGATCTAGGTTCCACATAGGAGAGAAAACATGTACTGTCTGTCTCTCTGAAGTTGGCTTACCTCATTTAGCCTGATCTGTTCCAGCTTGATCCATTTCCCTGCAAATGCCATAACATTATCCTTTAAGGAGGAGTAAAATTCCATTGTGTGTGTGTGTGTGTGTGTGTGTGTTTGTGTGCATGCATGCATGCATGCATGTGTGTGTGTGTACCACATTTTTTTGGTCCACTCATTTTTTGTAGGCATCTGGGCTATTTCCATAACATGTGTATTGTGAATGTGCAGCAATGAACATGGAAGATGCACAAGTGTCTTTATTATATACTTATAATTGTCTGGGTAGATAAGAATGGTATGTCTGGGCCATAGGGAAGTTCTATATTTATCTATCTATCTATCTATCTATCTATCTATCTATCTATCTATCTATCTATCTATCTATCTATTTATTTATTTATTTATTGAGGAACCTGAAAACTGCCTTACAGGGTAGTTGTACTAGTTTACATTCCCACCAATAGTGCAATAGAATTCCTTTATCCTCACATCCCCACCAACATTTGTTGAGGTGTTTTTAAGGTAAGCTTGTCCTAGGGTAATCCTATAGAAAAACATTTGTAATATTTAGTATATGTCTCTAAGATAGTTCTAGCAGAGGGTCACAATAGCTCAATAACTATGTACATATGACTATGATGCTAATCGAAATGAACTCCAAAATATGGAAACCAGAGGTTTTTCTTTGTTTGTTTGTTTTGATTTCTGTTCTTTTAATGTGCTTTGAAGTTATTTCCTTTTTCCTTTGTTATTTTTTTCCTTTGGTTTATCTCCTATAGGCACTGTTGTTTATTTTGGTACCCTGTGTCTAGTGTATATGCTTATCTGATTTGAGGAAGGGAAGCGGAATAACAAAGTGGTGAGACAAAGGACAAAGGGTGAACCAATGCAACAGTGATGCTCACAAGACACTACATTGGAAATGAACGTTACACCCTGGAAGGGAGGGAAGTCAGGGTGGAGGGCGGATAGGGAACGTAGAGAAAATGTATGAGAGGCAATGTTCAACCAGAAATGTACTCATTACCTTACTTATGTACCTCTGTATGATGTACCTCCTGATGTACCTTTGTACATCACTCTTCCAATAAAATAAAACAACAAAAAAAAGAAACCCTTGTATTTTCAGCTGTTTTTACTGGCCTTGTGTGAGTCAGAGGTTGGTCACTTTTTAATATGTCTTTAAAGCCTAAGTTCCTTCCTTTTATGAAATGCAGATAATAGTACCTTTCCTACATTTTAAATAGTTAAGAAAATGTAAGCTATGTGCAGTCAGGACTTGTAAGCTTCATTCACTGCTAAATCTACCTCCACCTCTCTCTATCTCCACTATCTCCTCTCCTAAACTAGAATAGTTTCTGAGGCAGAATAGAAGTTCCATAGATATTTGTTAACAGAACAAATAGATTATCAAGTGCAATTGCATCGCAAACTCTAAAGTGCAAAGAGATCAGGTGTTGATATAGACATAATTTAGATATGATTAATTGTTATAAGATGGTCTTTCAGATAACATGGGACCTATATATAGCATGTATCATGTGACTTGTGTGTTATTATAATACTCAAAATTATATTTGACTCTAGATCAAAACCTAGAGTTCTATGGGATGTTTATTAATAAATCTATCCCTTCGCAAAAGTTTTTAATCATTTTTTCCTATATGGTGTTGTTACTATATAAGTGGAAGAGCAATATTTTTTTCTAAAAGCAACTCATCTACCAAAAGTAGTATGTTATGCTAAAAAATAATTTTGTGGGAAGCAGTCAATCCTAGTGGAATATGATTTTAATCTTTTTATGAAAACATGGGACCAAGCTCCTCGTTGCTGATTAGCTCTATGAAGAAACTACAGAGAATGGTAAGTATTCTAGTCATCTATTCTAATTAAAATTTAAATTGAAATCTGGGTTCTAATGAAGAGAAGCTTAGTGCTTAGTCCTGTGGGAACTCTTCAGAAGGTAAGAGGAGAAATGCACAAAGGCAAAAAGAGACTTCACACAGACATTTTCTTCCCCTGTGTTTTATTTGAGCATACAGCTTATATCCTGTATAGAAGCCTGTCTTCTTGTAATGGGAGCCAATCACTATGCTTCTGGCATGGATGTCCTTAAAAACATACCTTATTCCAATACAGCAGACCAACTCTGTCATTGTGCATCTGCTGGAATTACCCCTCTGACACTAGGTCAAGGAAAAGCGAAGTGATAGCTCAGCTTTACCTCAGGATAGATCTATTACTATCAGTCTTAAACATGTGATCTGGCTTACACAGAGTTGAAGGTTAAAGGTTACCTCTGTTGGAAAAAAACAGTATTGGGTTGCTGAAAGATAAAAGAAGATGGATAAAACTTTAGAAAACACTTAATTAGAAAACTAAATGTTAACTTTGGATGTCTAATTGCTTTACAGTGTCCCTTTAGGAGCTATTTGCTAAACATCACACATGGTTTTCACTTGGAGAATATACTGAGACCCATCACAAAGTCAAAGCATCATAAATAAAATGTAAGAAATAAAGACAATTCAAAGGGAAGTGGTCAACATGATGCTGTTTTTAAACTAAATTTATTTTTGCCATAAATGTGACATAAATAGAGGAACTGGAAAATTTGAAATACCTTGTATTTTAAAATACCCATGTTCACACGACTTCAAACAACACATCTTCAGCACATTTAAATCCAAATTCAACTATTTTTCTTAAACTATTGAACTGCATGGGTTGCTGAAATAGGACATGATATGCACATCATCGATCTCGCATGTTATTTCCTGTTGTTTTCCTCATATCTGCTTTCTTGGTTTAATTAGGGAAGTAAAATTAATTTTCTATTCAGGGTTCCTTCTCAGGCAAGAACAAAGGCATTTCACCTGTAGGAAAATATTTGAAGGCAGAAGCATTTCTAGAAAGGTAATAAACACTGCAATAGGGCATCTTTTTCTGGCCGTGAGCGTTCCACAGATGAAAGTTAGCAACTGTCTGTTGGATACTGTGAGTGGCAGGTTGCATGCTAGAGAGAGTTCATAGCTAATCTATCCTGAACACCGTGTAGCGCGCTTCTTCTGAGCTTCCCTTGGTTACTATGCAGAGAGGGAACTGGGAGGATCATTTCCCCAGCAACAGTTAAAGGAGGAGCAGCAGACAAAATAACAAGGGCAGATCTGACACAGACTACCGGTGGAGTTTGATTAAAATGTACCAAAATTGTAATTTTTTTCTTCTTCTCTATTTAACTGCAAGACAGTCAATGTTACTTAATGTCAATGATGTTAATGAAGTTGTCAGACTTGTCACTTTCATTGAACACCAACTTTACTGAAAATCTAGTACAATTACCTCCAGCTCTATATGATTAAATGCATCAGAGTGAACCCAGGCTTCAGACTGTTCCAGATTTTTGAAGATTGTCCCTATAGCTTTGGGGGTCTGCCACATCAGAACAATTCAACTTGCTTGGTGACAGAATAGAACTTCCAGACAAATCCCTGGGAAAAATTTATTTAGGACTTCCTTTTCCTCATGAAACCCACTGGAAAGGGGCAAATTCTGTAAGGAAAGTCTACTCGAGTCCTAGGACTTAGGACATTTTAGAGGTATGCCAAGCCTCCTAACACCAACATCTGTCTTCTAACCTTATGAAGTATATAAACACCACATTTCCTTTGTTCATTTATTCCTTTCTCTATTCTCATTCAAGTATCTATCTTAACATTCATTGGGCTAAGTATTATAGGTGATATAAAGAATAGAATTCAAGAGTAGGGATTCTTGTAAAATATGTGCATAAAGAGCTAATATACTAGGTATAAAATGATAATCCCCACAGAAAGGTAGTTTTGTAGGCTAGAATTCAGTTGGAAAAATCAGAGAGGGCTAAAGGCTAAGGTAGTATCTGAACTAGACTTTGAAGAATAAATGGTATTTGAATATCAGATTCTTGCTGAGTTCTCTTGTTTAGTGTTCCCTGATCTTCATATGGATGGGTCTTTCTTGATTTATAGTTTGAGAATGATTCTGCTTAGAATTATCTTTTCAACATACTCAATGAAATATTGTTTACCCTTTCTACCATATAACTCTCTTTTTATTGTTTTTATAACATTTACTGGCCTGGAATTCTTGTCTCTATTTGCTGACCATTTTCACTCTAGAAAGTAAACTATGGGAATACAAGTGCTTGCTCTTCAGGATTCATGCTGAATTTTTAGAGCTGAAAATATTGACTGGCCTAAAATAAGTGCTCAAAATGTAGTTATAACAATTTAATGAAAGCTTTGAAAGGTTAAGGATTTAACGCATCAGGAAGACTATATGAGGTGGTGAGGAGGTTTTGATAATGTGGCTGTGTGAAGGAAACAGTAAATCAGGTATAAGGTCATGGAGGAAGATACATTCCCAAAGGTAAACTGAGGCAGATTTTCAGTCTCAAATCCAGTTTAGAGAATTTGGACTTTTTTTTTCCTAAGTTACATATCCAATATGTGATTTTGAAATTCAAAAGCAGTTTTAGAAAAACATAACCTTTCAGCTGTGTTCAAAGGAAGGAAGAAGGAACTGGATTAGGGGAGAATATTAGAGAATGATTTAATTGTTTAGATGAGGAGAGTGAAATACAATCCTTTGTAGAAAGACCATGGAAGGAAGAACAATCCTCTCTACACCTGTGTTAATGTCTCTGAGGTCTTATAGGAATTTCTTAGGTTAAAAACAACTTAGGAAACAGTATCCAGTAACAAAATAATGTGATGGGGATAAAGGGATGAATGAAAGATGACTCTAAGACCTTTATGACTAAGGAGGCCAGAGCTAGTTGGAAAGGCTTCACGTGGGTTGAGAAGCCAGCCCTCCATAGCCTGCAGGGAAGAAGAAAGAAACTAGAACTTGAAATTATTGTCATATTATTTATACATCAGAATGTATCTTTAAGTTGAGAAAAACAAGTCCAAGTTCTGAGATACTTTTATGTGTCTTAATCATTATTTAATGCATAGAAAATGTCATTCTACAACAGCTTAGCAGAGTCTTATATCTACTGTTAAACCACATATCCAAACATGGTTCTTACATTCTAGCAGCTCTTCAAGCATGTTTTCATCATTTGTATATCACAGACTGGGGGTCCTGGGTCTGTTCTCTCTGGGTTTAAATCCTGGTTCTCTCTGGTTGTCTGTCCTTGACAAGGTATAATCTCAGTTTCCTCATTTGTAAAATTGTGAAGATAATAGGAGTACCAACTAGATTAAACTGAGAATGAACCAACTAAGACATGTACAGTGCTCAGAGGAATATCTGGCACAAAGAAATTACACAGGAAATTGTAGCTATTACTATGAACATTACTGTTATTACTCACCCTCTTTGTATTCCTACAGTCTACTATGGTACTTAGCACTATTTCTTGCTAATAGTAATGAGCAAAGTATAACTTTCACTTCTATGTTGGGGTTATAAGGAAACAACCTAGTTAAAACATATGTATATATACGTATTTCAATGTCCATAATCCTAGACGCTTGAATGTGGGAAGGAATAGCTTCAACAAATTTCACACCCAAAGTTTCCAGGTCTGTTTTTCCCATATGCAATAAGAATTCACTAGCCCACATGTATATTTCACCACTAATTACTATGTATTAAATAGATATTGTATACTGGACATTTATGTTTGACTCAAATAGTAAATACCTGATATGTACCGGGCAATGATTTAAGCCCTAAGGGTGTCATGGTGGACCAAAGAGATTCCTTAGAAAATAAAGAAAATTAAGTATCCATTATTCAATTTAGACTGCAAGCATTGGGTTTTATTATTTCAGAATAGTTGTATTTGTTTCAAGTGATAACTTGGGATGGAACCTAGTCTAACTATGAACTTCATTTATGTCTCATATGTATTTTATGCACATGGACCCTAAGTAATTTTAGGAGAGTTTTTTTAGTGTGTCTGTATTTTTTTTTTTTTTTTGGCCAGTCTGGGCCTTGAACTCAGGGCCTGAGCACTGTCCCTGGCTTCTTCTTGCTCAAGGCTAGCACTCTGCCACTTGAGCCACAGCACCACTTCTGGCCATTTTCTGTATATGTGGTGCTGGGGAATCGAACCCAGGGCCTCATGTATACAAGGCAAGCACACTTGCCACTAGGCCATATCCCCAGCCCCAGTGTGTGTCTGTATTTTGACAGCAACTTGGAGCCTATGGTCAAGTGCTGAATTTCTTGTAGGCAACATCACATTGGTACTCACAAAGATCTGATTTTTGGAATCTTTCAGGTTTTGAATATGTTGCTTATGAATGCATGTCATATCCCCAGCTGGGAATATGGACTAGTGGTAAAGTGCTCGCCTTGTATACATGATGCCCTGGGTGCCCTCAGCACCACATAGGTAGAAAAAAGCCAGAAGTGGCGCTGTGGCTCAAGAGGTAGAGTGCTAGCCTTGAGCAAAAAGAAGCCAGGGACAGTGCTCAGGCCCTGAGTCCATGCCCCAGGACTGACAACAAAAACAAAACAAATAAACAAGGAATGCATGTCATGTGTGTAGTTATGCTTTCAGTTAATATCAAGTGTGGTTCCCTTTAATCTTACTAAAAGTAAGGAAGCAATACTCTGGTTTCTCTTCAGATTGTATAATTCTTTTGCCTTTTACTAAAAGTAAGGAAGTAGTATTACTCACTGTGTTTTACTATGGAGAAAGATGAGATTGAGATGACATAATTTCCAGTGTGTGTTCTTTATAGTAAGCTAGCTCCCTCACCATATGGAATCTGTGGAATAACAAATTTCCTTTCATTAATGTTTATAGTTTATGTTGGGTAAGTCAGATATGACATAAAACTGAAATGAAGATAATATAAATACAATGCCAATAAAATAGTTTTTATATCTGTGGGCAAATATCTTCTCATATATATGTATGCATATATATGCATGCATTCAGGTATTATTGAATGCAAAGTGTTTGAGGTTATGATAGAAAGCCAGTACAAAGAAGCTGGAATGAACAGAAAGAATCCTTACTGGCTTATATACTTCTACCAGAGAAGGATGGATTCAGGTGTGTCTGGATCTAGATTATCAAAGAATTATTAAAGGACTTTGCCATGTTCCATTCTTCTTTCCTCCCCATTGGCTTCCATCTCAGGCAGAAATCTCTTAATGTAAGTTGATTTGTCCTTTACACTCATAATCCTGTAGTATGAGACCTTCATGCACCTTTTCTGTAGTCTTGGGAATACTCCTGAGGGAGACTGTTGGAAACAACTATGGTCACAAGTCTGCCAGGTTTAGAAGGGATAAAGCACTCTGATTCTAGCTCAGTGCATACCCCAAAATGAGGAGTGGATCTGAATTTTTTTTGCAGTGCTAGATATGTAAGCTTCCTCTCCTTAAGTGCTGGTCTGGGATGTGGCAAAGCACTTGCCTAGCAAGTGCAACATCTTGGGTTCTATTCCTGGTACCAATAAAAGAAAAAAAAACCCTGAAAAAAATGCAATTCTGGAACAACATGAACCTAGTACAATTAGGCACGTTCTAAGTTACACAAGATAGGAAGGAATAATCAAAAGCACAATGAAAGTCACCAAAAGAAAGTCAGAGTTAATCACTGGATTAAAAGATTAATGTGGTCACACAAGTGATTTTACTATTTTACCATTTTGCCACGAGGCTTAAATTAATTAGCTGAAACTTAAAATTTTATATGAGATTTGCATTTCACTAGAGTGATAAATAAACCGTGGAAGTAATCCTTTGAACATAAGCATATGTTCTCTAAAAGTTAGAACCCCCACCCCGAACAAAAAGAAAGCCAGTTGCTCTGAGAGAACATTTTTCTTTACAAGTTGCTGAAAACTTACACCGTTCTAAAATTTCAATCTTCCCCAAAGCCAATTTTCTTGTATAAATTATAATCAAGCTGAAGGGAAAAAAATCTAAGTGATAAATTACATGCACCCTCAGGGTTCATGTGGGTATTTTTTGGTTTTCATTTTCATTTCTCTGTTTTTTCACTTTTTCTGCCTGCCCCAATTTCTTCTCTTTTCTGTTATGTCAACAGGTCTGCTAATAGCAATTGACCTATAGAAGTTCCTGCTGCCCTGCTGGTAGGTACGATGTAAACCACTGCTAAAGACTTGCCTTAGAATTATCAAAGGTCCTATCAAAGTATGGTTTTACAGAACAATCATGTAATGATGACAAAATTGGCTTTCATGCAGAGGAGAGACAAAAGTCACACTTTCTGAGCATATTTTATGTCGTAAACTTATGTCTTGTGAGATGCAGATTTGTCTACTTACTGTGCAGCCTTTCCCCAGTTGTGTTAGCCTGTATATACTGTGCATCAATAGACTACTATACACTATATGACCTAGGACAAAACACCTTAAATTTAATTTCTTACAGTTGAGGAGACCAAGATAAAGGTACGAGAAGATCTGGTGTTTAGAGAGGGTCTACTTGCTGATTCACAGGTGATGACTTTTTGTCTATCATCTCACAAGGCAGACAAAGCAAGAGATGATTTTTTTTTCCCTTTATAAGGGCACTGATTATATTCATGAAAGCCTAACTCCCACAACCTCATCATCTTCCCAAAGCCCATAACTCAACAGGTGATATTACACGTGCTGTAATATCATCACATTGGGAAATAGGATTTCAACATAAGTCTTTTAGGGTCACACAAATACTCAGACTGTAACACCAGCTTCTGAGAGCCAGCTTCACTGACCATTTTGTTAGACAAATAAATGAGTCTTAAAAGGACTAAGTAACACATTCCAGTCACCTAGAAAATTAAAAAAAAAAAACAAAACAGCAACAACTAAAACATGAAATACATATGCCTGATTCCAGAACCTTTGCATTTTCCTGGGCCACTTACTGACCAGGTTGCCTTTGCCTTTGGACACCATGTTCTCCCCAATCCCTTTCCTAAATAACTCTTTAATTTCCAGTTCTGTTATATCCACAGTAGTCTAGATTAGACTATCATCTACCTCTATCATCTACCTCCTGGACCACAGCAGCAAACTCAGAGCTAATTTGCTTAACTCTTCTTTTGCTCTCCCCTACTCCATTCTCCACTTTGCTCAAGTGAACAAATCACAGTAAAGCCACCAGCACAACAATGTTCATCACAGCACAATTTGTCATAGCTAGAATCTGGAACCAACCCAGATGCCCCTCAGTAGATGAATGGATCAGGAAAATGTGGTACATATACACAATGGAATGTTATGCCTCTATCAGAAAGAATGACATTGCCCCATTTGTAAGGAAATGGAAGGACTTGGAAAAAATTATACTAAGTGAAGTGAGCCAAACCCAAAGGAACATGGACTCTATGGTCTCTCTTATTGGGAATAATTAGCACAGGTTTAGGCAAGTCACAACAGAGGATCACAAGAGCCCAATAGCTATATCCTTATGAACACATAAGATGGTGCTAAGTGAAATGAACTCCATGTTAAGGAAACGATTGTTCTATCACAGTTGTAACTACTTTCCCCCATGTGTATCTGTAGCTTGATTATTGCTGATGTTCTTGTATCACCTTCCTGTGGTTGTACCTACACTATCTCTGTAATCTTATCTGAGTATATTGGAAACCGTGTATACTGGTATTAGAACTAGGAAATTGGGAGGGAATACCAAAATTGAGAGACACAGGGTAAAAAAAGACAAACAACTACAAAAGCAATACTTGCAAAACTGTGTGGTATAAATGAGCTGAACAACTCATGGGGGGAAAGGGAAAGGGGATGAGGGAGGGGGATAGGAGGGACGAGGTAACAAACAGTACAAGAAATGTATCCAGTGCCTAATGTATGAAACTGTAACCTCTCTGTACATCAGTTTGATAATAAAAATTTGAAAAAAAAATAAAATTCCTCATGCCATTCACTGAGCTGGTGGGAATAAAGGGATTGAGCAGAGAAGCTGGAGGGAGGATTGAGCAGGTTGAAAGGGGATTGGTTTTGCAGAGTCCTGAAGCCAAACTAAGAGGCTTGCATTTAAAAGGAGTGCATAAAAGGAAGTAATGAATTTACTTGCTATATACATGGCACGAAATATTATTTGAGAGAAACATGACTTTCCCGAACTTTTTCTAAAAAATGTGTTTAATGTTTCTATTTTCCTTATTTTATGTTTGTATTGTAATCATTATGTGAATCCCATAGAAAAAGTAAAAAGTTTCTTTTGTAAGTATTGAGTCTATATTCATACTTTTTACTAAAATTTACTCAAGTGAGGAAAGTTGTGATTTCCTGTCACAGTTCCAGTATCTGGCACATAGTAGGTATGTGATAAATATCTGTTGAATGATTCATGAAAGAAATAAGTGAACGGGCCAACCAATTACTTGAGCATCAATGAGTGCCATGTTTAAGAAAGACAGAGTATGAGATGGCCATTGATAATAGAGTAGGCATGTTGAGGTGTTTCCATGTTGAGTATATGCATGTCAGGGTGTATGCAGTAACTATGGACACAGATACTAGAGATGTTTAGAAGCAGTGAAGGTGCCATGCTTCATGACAGCTGCAGAGGCTAGATGAGAAGGAGTAAAAAGCAGGGAACCTGACTGACATGGGTGGAAATGAGAAAGTGGAAAGGAGAAAAAAATGGTGAGCATTTTTCAAATGTTCAAATGTTTCAAATAGAAACCCTCCATAGTTGTTGGAAAACTGGAGGATCTTTCCTGAGATGTCAGTGTTAGAGTTATTCATTAAAATAAGAGCTTCATGAACAGACTATTAGTAATAGCTTACTCTCACTTGAATCTTTACAAGATTCTACAGCCAAGTAGCCAAAGCAATATAGGGTAATTATTATTATAGAAGAAGATACATTTTAAAAATTTAAAAATTTTTAATAATTAAATGTCAGAGAAAATCTAGTGAAAGTTCAGGTCCCAAACAATGATTATTTTTCTGCTATCATTGGCATTGTAAGAAATTTTGGATTTGGTTTCCTAATCTGATTTTTAAATAAATCCTCTAAGATATAAACATGTCTCAAGTGGTGATAATGAGTTCTGATTCAGCTATAATATTGTTCATGGAGTAATTCAGTATGTATTACTACATTTTCTGAAATTACTGTATCTATTAAGCAAGATTCCAATTTTAGTTTTGTGTATATACACAGGGGAACACAGCCATCTATTTGTGAAATGTAAAGATGAAAAAAAAAGCCAAATTCTTCATCCTTTATGATCATCAAGCTCCTTTACTTTACAATATTATTTTCAGTTACAACCTCAAGTGACACTTTTACTTTATAATTTACAATAGCATGCCAGATTACACACACACACACACACACACACACACACACACACACCTGGGAGTAACTTAACTACATCATAGTCAAAGGAAATAAATCTTGCCCCTTTCCACTCTTGCGTACTTATCTTGCAACTCTGTTATCTACATGGAAGCATTATGCAGAGAAGCATTTGTCTTTTTTATCACCACTTCCGTGGAGCTCACTCAAGTCTTTTCTTTCTGCATACTGGTTTCAGCAACACAATATGTAAAATGGACTCTTTCCAAATCATCTCCTCTCTCTGCTTAAGTGTGGATTCGCCTCTTGCTCACCCTGCAATTTCTTCGTGGTTTCCAAATACCCACCCACTGATGCTGGATAGAAGAGCTCCAGGAGAAGGATCTGGCTTCTATCAGCTCAACAAACAGCTGGATTCTTCAGCAGACCTTTTGGTTGGTGAGCAATTGTGCAGACTCCAGTGGCTTACAGACTCAGAATTATGTGCTCACAGGGGCTCCACATCCCGCCTTTGTTTTTGTACCTCCTGTAGTGTTTGAGTCATAAAGAGAGGACTTTCCCCCATGTGCTAAGCCCAAAACAACCTGCTTGGCTCCAGCTTTCCTGAGTCCTTTTGCAGGCTTCTGTTTGCCTTGTTCCTGTGGATCTTTCTGGCTCTCCACCAAGGTTTAACCATAAGACTCCCATCAGAGTCTTTAAAGAAGAAAGGTTTCCAGCATGAGTACACTATATTAATAAATGAAACCCAACCTTTTAAAAATTACACTGTCAGAAAAACCTATTAGGCTGTAAAAGAGTTGAAGTAAACATTAGATTTTAATATCTACTGCTGCTTAGATTTTTCTGAACTGAAAAATCCCCAGTGAGCACTTAAAACTTCATTACTCCACTGAAAGGTTGTGAAAGGCTATTTAAAGGTTTTCAATTTTGTTGAAGTCTAGAGGTTATTACAGCTGGAAAGAATACAAACCCTAATATTACAAGGAATGAAAGGAATGAAATTTATGTTCTCATCTTCCCTGCAGTTTAATCCATGTCTATTAGATTCATTGGTAAAAATTAGGGCAGGTTGAAAACTTTTCTACAGGTTTGATGAAAAATAGTATTTGGATGCTATGAAAAATACTGATGTCTATTTAAGACCAAAAGAATGCCTTATCATTTAGTTCTCTGGTTGTCTGAATGTATTTCAAAATTAGCCTCTGCTTAAAAACCCTTAAAAGTTTGGAAGCTCAAAACAGAAACTGTGCTAAAGCATTAATGCCTACCCAAAAGGCTCATCTTCAGAATCGAACCTTCAATTTAAACTGAGCCTTGCAAAAACCTTGTTGGTGATACTGTTTCCATGATTTTTTTTTTCCTCTTCTTTATCGCCAAAGTGAAGTACAGATGAGGGGTTACAGTTTCATATACAAGGCAAGTACATTTCTTATCCATTACCTCCTCCATTTTTTCTCTGTCTCTCTGCCCCCAGGTCTCCCCCCACCACCATGAGTTGTACAATTGGTTTTCATCAATCCGTTTTGTAAGTATCACTATTGCAATGGTTTGTCTTTTTATCCATTGTCTCTCAATTTTGGCGTTCCCTCTTCCTTCTCTAGTTCGAATACACGTCTGTACAGTATCCGGAGTACTAAGATCAGTTACAGCAATAGCAGGAGTAATACCATAGGAAGAGAATATAAGAGAAAAAAAAGGTATGGTTTCACATGGTATGTTGAAATTAACTACAACAATGATATACCACTTATTTCCATAACATGGAGTTCATTTCACTTAGCATTATCTTATGTGTTCATACGGGTATAGCTATTAAGCTATTGTGATCTTCTGCCATGTCTATCCTAGAGATGTACTAATTATTCCCTATGAGGGAAACCATAGAGTTCATGTTTCTTTCGGTCTGGCTTGCTTCACTTAGTATGATTTTTTTTCTAAGTTCTTCCATTACCTTACGAATCGGGCAGTATCATTCTTTCTGATAGAGGCATAGAATTCCATGATTTTTTTTAATACTAGTTTTTTTTTAACAGATGGAACTTGTAGCTGGCTTCCCTTTAAATTTTTAAAATTTATCTCTAAGTACTTGTACAAAGGGATTTTTAATTCAACATGTCAATTTATGAGTATAATTTATCTTGATTGTTGTCATCCCTTCCATCTTTTCCCCTCATCTTTCTCAACTAACTTTCTTTTAGTCTTGCTAAGTATTGATATTATTTAACCAAGGACTATTAGATACTCTGTATATCTTTATTCTTATTTTTAAGTACCTCGTTACATGTTCTGCAACAGTCTCTGTTGTGGGATGACTTGAGCTGTTTCATATTATGCAATTCTTCATAGGTCCATTTATGTCCCATTTCCTATTGTTGTACCTATTTTCTGTCTGTCTGTCATCTATCAGCATCATTATCTATCCCCATCTATCTGTCATACATTCCTAGCACTATGCTATATGCTAGGAAGTTTTAGAAGGTTACAGATAACAATGAAGTGGATAATTTAACACATTGTAGCATGAGATGGAGTGAAGAATGCTGTTCTAGAGGTGTGTTTAAGAAGTGAAGAGCTCTTAAAGGATGAACCTTACCTCCTTGCCTGCTAGGAAGGGATTTTGTTTTGTTTTTGATTGTTGTTTTTTTTGTTTTGTTTTGGTGATGCAGTAGAGATTATTTAGGCTGAATTGACAGAATGGAAGATATGAGACAAAAAGAATACCACAAAATAAATTTTGCATTAATAAATGCACTGCAATATATACAAGAATGGTATTTAATTCAGGATGGGTTAGTGTTCACACTTGGAATGAGATGAGTTAGAGATGAAGGTTAAAGGACTGCTGTTGAGAGTTGTATTTGGTTTGATTGGAGAAATTTGTGACCATTTTACTACTGTAAAAGTAATGGCACAAATGTATTGTAGAGGAAAACATTTAAAAATCACCCAGATTTTACCTATGACAAATTGTGCTGCGATGAACATTGTTGTGCTGGTGGCTTTAGTGTGTTCTTGTTTGTGGTCTTTTAGGTAGATGCCCAAAAATGGGGCTGCTGGGTCAATGGGGAGCTCTATGTTTAGCCTTCTCAGGAATCTCTCTCCATACCACTTTCCAGAGTGGCTGAACCAGTTTACATTCCCACTAACAATGAAGTAGGGTTTCCTATAGGCCACATCCCCTCCAACATTTGTTGTTAGTTTTCTTTCTTTTTTTTTTTTTTTGGCCAGTCCTGGGGCTTGGACTCAGGGCCTGAGTACTGTCCCTGGCTTCTTTTTGCTCAAGGCTAGCACTCTGCCACTTGAGCCACAGCGCCACTTCTGGCCATTTTCTGTATATGTGGTGCTGGAGAATCGAACCCAGGGCCTCATGTATATGAGGCAGGCACTCTTGCCACTAGGCCATATCCCCAGCCCCTGTTGTTAGTTTTCTTGATAAAGGACATTCTTACTGGGGTGAGATGGAATCTCAGTGTTGTTTTGATTTGCATTTCTTTTATGGCTAGTGACATAGAGCACTTTTTCATATGTCTCTTGGCCATTCTCATTTCCTCATCAGAGAAGTCTCTTTTTAAGTCTTTAGCCCACTTGTTGAGGGGGCTTTTGGTTGTTTGTGGTTTTGTTTTGGAGGAATTTAATTTTTTTAGTTCTGCATATATTTTAGATATGAGGCCTTTGTCCTTTGTATGGCCAGTTCTGTAGGCTTTCTGATTATCTAGTGAGCTATGCCCTTTGCCCTGCAGAAGCTCTGTAGTTTGATGCAGTCCCATTTGTCCAACCTTTCATAGCTAAAATATGTAACCAACCCAGATGCCCCTCAGTAGACAAATGGATCAGGAAAATGTGGTACATATACACAATGGAATTTTATGCCTCTATCAGAAAGAATGACATTGCCCCATTAGTAAGGAAATGGAAAAACTTGGAAAAAATTATACTAAGTGAAGTGAGCCAGACCCAAAGAAACATGGATTCTATGGTTTCCCTCATAGGGAATAATTAGCACAGGTTTAGGCTACTCACAGCAGAGGATCACAAGAGCCTAATAGCTATGCCCCTATGAATGCATAAAATGATGTTAAGTGAAATGAACTTCATGTTATGGAAATGAGTGATATATAACTGTTGTAATTACTTTCAACATGCCATGTGAAGCTGTAGCTTCTTTTGTTGATGATCCGCTTGTACCACTTCCTGTGGTTGTACTCAAGCTATCACTGTACCTCATCAGAATACACTGGATACTGTACATACTGGCATTAGAACTAGGGAAGTGAAAGGGAATATCAAAATCGAGAGACAAAGGATAAAAAGACAAATGACTCCAAAAGCAATACTTGCAAAACCATTTGGTGTAAACCAACTGAACAACTCACAGGGGGAGAGGAAAAGGGTGAGGGGGGAGGGGGAATGAGGGAGGAGGTAACAAGCAGTAGAAGAAATGTACCCAAAGCCTAATGTATGAAACTGTAACCTCTCTGTACATCAATTTGACAATAAAATTTTTAAAAAATCACCCAGAATCCCACCCTTCACTAGCAATTACTACTAATGCTTGGGTGTATTCTTCCTTTTTGTCTTTTGTTTTTAAAGGCTCTTTGTTGCATAGGTGAAATGAAATCATAAACAATTTCTGAGTATTGTTATTCTTCGAATAACATTACAATATAATTGTATATTGTCTCTTCTTCATAATTGTAACTTTAATGATTGAATCATGATCTATTACAATGAATGCAACCATTTCTGAGTTTGTGGATTTTTATATCACTTTTCTGGTTTTCTTTGACTAGGCAAAATAAACATTTTCTGTATAAAAGAAAGTTTTTCTGAGATAATGTATATGAGAAGTTGAACACTACTTGCCTCAAATATTAACAATTGTTATTGTTAGATGTGAACCCAATATGGAGAAAACTAAGAATAAGTTTAAGTTCCTTATACTTCTTTTTCCTTTTACTACTATAATTATATTTTTTGCATTACTTGGGACCTCATTACCCATGAGCTCATGCTTGCTAGGCAAGCTTCTACTATGTTTTTGCTATCAGCATTGGGGCTTGAATGCAGGGCCTTTGTGTTCTCACTTGGGTTTTTATCACATTTCTGGTACTTTACCACTTGAGCCACAACTCCAATTCTGTGTTTTTGCTGGTTAATATGATGTAAGAGTCTATCAAATTTGTCAACCCAAGCTGGTTTTGAACTGTGATCCTCAGATCTTAACCTTCTGTGTAGCTAGGATTATAGGTATGAAATGCAATAAAGTCTTGCTACTTTTGTTCAGGCTGGCCTTGGTCATCTTCTCTTTTTTTCTTCCTGAGTAACTGGGATTCAATGTGAACAATTATACCTATCTCATGCTGTGAACTTTTGTTCCCCAAAATTATGTTACTGGTTTATATTTGTATAAGAGAAAATACTAGAGTCTTTCCTTTGAATCATCACAACTGTGTTATTATAAAACCAGCTTTGCTGATCTGATGCCTTTGTTTTAATTTGTATTTCCAAATATCAACTCAATATTTACTAAAGTTTTTCCTCTTCCAACTTTGTGTTCTTTGACCATCATTTGCAAAGGATTATGAATACCTCACCAGAGAACAGACAGGCTTTTCAGTTGTACAAAAATGACTATGCTAGTAAATCACTCACTGCTCTTTGGTTATTAGGTTCATAGTATTTCTATTTGAATTTAAGAGGATGATGATAGCAACAATAACATGATAAAAGCATAATCACTGCTATTTATTTAATGCCTTTTATGTGCCAGTATTATACCAGGTAGTTAGAGAATTATTTTAACTTATCTTCCTAACACTGTAAGATAAGTGTAATCGCTACACCCTAGCTTAAAGTATAAGAGTGCTAATTATACATCTTTTTTTCTTCTTGATTCCATCCATTAGAGAAAAAACACAAAAGATGCTACCAACCCTAATAAGATTTCCAAATAACTGAGACCACATGTGAGATTTCCAATGTGATTTATTTAAATGCTTAACCCTATTGCATTTAGAGCACAAACAAGTGTATTCTATTTATACATAACTACACTAATTGATTTAGAAAACATTATCATGTTTATTAGGAAAACTGTCTCATAGAGATGACCTCTTTGGAAAATCTCTCCTAGTAACATCATTAGGTAATTAGGCTGTTTAGGTGTGGGAAGTTTCTGATTTCTCTAAGAAAACTTTCCACAATTTTAAGAGAGATTTAATGATATGTTCTAAGCTGAGTAGCACTGGAAATTTTCTAATGCAAAGAAAGAAATGAAACAAAATGGGCTCATAGTTTGGACTTTGAATGGTGTATCCTTTCATCAATATCTAATCAGTTTTCTATTAAAAAGATACATATTTGTTCTTATAGCACATTACAAATTGGATATATACTTGAAATTTGTCTTCATAAAGGATAAAGTTAATGCAAACAAACTAAAATTTTTTTCTTGCAAATTCTAATTTGTATAAGTCCTTTCATGGAAAGCTACAGGGAAACTGAAATGAGCAGTACCAAAGACAGCTTTTCTTGAAGTGTGTTTAGCTGGAGGTTTGAAGAATGAGTTAGAAATAGTCTGGCCTACATTAGGAAGACAGTGGCATAGGGACAGGCTCTGAAGCGGGGAAAAGTATCGATGGCTTGAGAAATTGAAAGGATAAGTGTGCTTGGGATCAAGGTTTGGAAAAAAAGAAAAATGAAAGATAGAAAGTAGATAGGATGGGAATGGCACTGTGGCTCAAGTGGTAGAGCACTAGCCTTGAGCACAAAAAGCCTCAGGGACAGTGCCCAGGCTCTGAGTTCAAGCCCCATGACCAACAAAAAATAAATGAAAGTAGGTAGAGCATGAAAATCTAAAGGACTTTAGCTTTCTAAAAAAAATACCATGTGCAGTGAAAAATTCATGATTTTTTAGTGGAGTATTGACATGATCCTATTTACACTTTAAAAAGCTTTGATTGGCTACTGTGAAGGAGAAAGAACCAGATGAAGGAAAGAAACATGGAGAGAGGCCAGTTAGGATATACTGTTATAATGATATAATGATATCTTGGACTAGGGTCATACCATAGAAAATGGAAAAAATGTGTATATTGATTAAGATACATCCTGGAATTAAACACAAAATGACTTGATACAGAAAAATATTTGCAAAAGTAATGTCATGAGAAGGTTAAACTGCCATTTAAGAGAGATTATAGGTTGACAGGCACAAGTTTGGGGTGGGGATTATTTGTGGACTCATCCTGCAAAGAGTAGAAAGGAACTCCCTTAATTTGAAAAGATTAGAGCAAAAATAAACAAAATATAGACCAAAAGTTACAAATGATCAACTAAAAATAGGCTTTTAAAAATATAAACAAAACAAACAATCTTTTATTTAAATAACAGAAGAAAAAAGAGCACTCAAAATAACAGATGAAAGTAGGGACATTATAACAGTATAGAGATGGAACACCTATGAAGATGCTGTTTGTCAACAACTTGCATAACATAGAAGAGTAAATGCCTGCACACTTACAAACTATCAATATCAAATAACAAAGAAATAGAAAACCTGAACAGATCAATAATGAGCAATGAGTTAGAATCAGTAATTTGTCTTTCATCAAAGCAAAGACTGCAACCTAATGGTTACTGTGAGTTCTACCAAACATTTAAAGTAGAAATAATACCAATTCTTCTCAGACTACTCAAAAAGTTGATAAGGAGGGAATCCTTTCAAATTGACTCTACAGTTGTAATCAGCTTTACCTTGATACCAAAACTACAAAAGGATATAGCAGTGGAAAAAAAAGAGAGAGAAGAAAAGAAATAATCATACTAAACTGATAAAACAAAAGTCATAGGCCAATATCCCCAATAAACATAGAAACAAAAATCTCAACAAAATATTAGCACACTGAATTCAGAAGCACATTTAAAAGATCATGTACCTTGATCACCTGGTGTTCATCCCCAGGAAGTAAAGATGAAGGATGGATAATGAAAACCAGTAAATGGGATACATCACAGTTTCAGAATCAAAGACCTTCAAAAAGCAATGATCATTTCTGTAAATACAAGATATAAGATAAAATGTGACATTCCTTCATGATAAGACACTTGCAACAAATTGGGTATAGAAGAAATGTACGTCAGCGTAATGAAGGCCTTATGTGACAAACCCACAGCTAATATCATACTGAGTGAGGAAAAAATTGAACATATTCCTTGTATGGTGTAGAAGACAAAGACGCTTGCTTTCATCCTTCATTTTATTGAGCACAATACATTTTATTAAACCTAGTACCAGAACAGTTATATCAGAGAAAGAAATTAAGTGTGTCTGGAATGGAAAGAAAAAAGAAAAGATAGATAACATGATCTATAAAAAAATCTATGAAAAAATCGTTGAAAATAAATAACAAATACAATATAGTAACAGGATAAAAAAATACATGCATAAGACCAGTAGCATATGTATAAAATTTTACTGACCAACCTAAAAAGAAATCAAGTGTGCAAATCTATTTTAAAAGCTCCAGAATATAGCTAGGAAAAATTTTAGGCTAGGAGGAAAGATCTCTGCTATTGCTTTTTTAAAATTAGTATTAGATGATCTATTTTACTAATAGCATAACTTACATTTTCTCCTTATAATTTTTCTTCTTGCCTCCTTCCTTCCCTCCCTCCCTCCTTCACTTTCCCTCTCCCTTTCTTTCCCTTTCTTCCTTCCTTCCTTCCTTCCTTCCTTTCTTTCTTTCTTTCTTTCTTTCTTTCTTTCTTTCTTTCTTTCTTTCTTTCTTTCTTTCTTTCTTTCTTTCTTTCTTTCTTTCTTTCTTTCTCTCTCTGTCTCTCTCTCTTCCTTTTCCTCCTTTCCTCCCTCCCTCCCTCCCTCCCTCCCTCCCTCCCTCCCTCCCTCCCTTCCTCCCTCCCTCCCTCCCTTTATCTCTCTCTCTTTCTTTCATTCTCTGATTCTTTCTTTTTCCTTGTTTTTTCTTATTTCCAGTCCTGGAACTAGAACTCAGGGCCTGGGTGCTGTCCCTGAGCTTCTTTTGCTCCAGGCTAGTTCTACTACTTGAGCCATAGCACCACTTCCCAGGTTTTTCTGAGTAGTTTATTGGAGATTTAAGGACTTTTCTGCCTGGTCTGGCTTTGAACCATGACCCTCAGATCTCAGCTTCCTGTGTAACTAGGATTACAGATGTGAGCCACCAGAGCCAGACCTATAACTTCTTTATATTCTTGTTTATCATCATCATCATCATCATCATCATCATCATCATCATCATCATTATTTAATATTAATTCAGCAAAGGTTTTGTCAGTACCTGCTATATGTATTTTCTAGGTATACAGTGTTTAAAATAGTTTGTGGCTCTGACTTTTCCCCCTTTATTTACATTATTTATATTAGTAATTGAACGCAAGCATACATATAATTGAGCACAAGCATAATATACATTAATGCATGCAACCATCCTACATATTATGAGCTCAAAATAGGATTAGCATTGCCATAAATAGCAGAGCTGGGAATTCAGCCAAAGTCTGCAGTTTAATGCTCTGTCATTGTATCACCATCAGTTTTTCTGTGATGAATTCTTAGGCAACTCATAAGCCAGAACCAGAAACAGATACATAAAAAAATCATGTTGTGTGATAAATACTACCAAGGAGATAGTACCAAAATGTCTGGAAAGTATAGAAGTAAGAGGAAATAATTCTACTTTGAGAGGTCTCTCATCGAAGGTAATATCTGAACTGAGCTCTTAAAGATGAGTAGCAATGTGCCCAACGGGATAAAAACAAGAAGAAACAGAAGGTGTAAAGTTGTAGAAGTGGAACAGCCTGACTTATAAAAGGAAGAGAGAAAGCTGGCTGTGACCTCACCATTAGGAATATGTGTAGGTAAAGAGAAGTGAGAAAAGAATCAATCACTACCAGCTTTCTAAAAAAATACAATTGTGCTTTCAAAAATAATAGGGATGTTCAGTGTAAGAGAATATATATATATATACATATATATGTGTGTGTTAGAATGTTAGAATTATGTATATATGTGTTAGAATGTTAAAATGTGTTAGCTGTTAGAATGAGAATCCAGCTGGGAGATGTTGACATTTCAGGGCAAGTATATTAAGTTTTAGGATAGACAATAGGAAATACATATTTAAGTTGGGAGGGTGGGGAAAATATGACATCTGTGATAGCTTTATGCATAATGGGAGGGTCTGGGCTTGATTCTGCAGGTGATTGGGAGGCACTGAAACTTTGCAATCATCAAGGTGACCTGACCTGACTGATGTGTTCTAGCAAGGTGACCGGAGGTGCTGAGGGAGTTGAACTTCAGTGGACTGACATGACTATATGGAGATCTAGGTATCCTGTAAGAGATGATAAGATCTAAATAAAGACACCAAGTAGACTTTCATTTGTATATTCCCAGGCTGATGTGTACTCTGCTCATAGATGACCAAAAACATCCTGAAAAATGGTACCTTACAGTAGGGCAGTACAACATGTTCTACAAAGAACCTCAATATTCCTTTCCCAAGAAGCTGGGCACCATTTGTATCACTCCTGTTGGTCACTTTTTATATTATTTACTTGCCATGTCAGCAGGCACATGATAAGCCAAACCACCTGTACTTGTAGATAAAGGAACATTTACTTGTTTACATAACATGAGAAGCAGGAGAAACATTCTTCTATGAATCCCATTTGAGACACCAGCTCAAAGTTCCCAGTGGCAGCTAATATTCTTTGGTTACTGACAAAGTGGACTTCAAGTGTCGATGAGGAAGTACAAGTATGGAATGAGAGAAAAGACATACCTTTTATAAGATGAACAGCAATTCTAGAAGACCAGGCTCAGTGAATCTTTTCATTCTTGTGCTCTAGGCATTGTCTTTCCTCTGATTCATTCAGATTGGCAATATAACTGATGGGGGGAAATATCTGGTTTGAGTATCAAGTACATAAAGTCAATAAGTTAAAAAGATTGCTTTTCTTTGTGGCTACAGAGACAGAGAACACTGTAATTATATTGGCGTAAGGTAGGAAATAGGGAAAACAGGTATAGAAGGGCAATCCGGTAGTGAAATAAAAGTAAATTGGTCTGATCTTACTAATGAAGTAAACTGATGGTGTAAAAGTACAAATCTTTTCAGATTAAGAAGGATATTAAAAATATCCCTGTCCAGCATCAAAATGTTTCTAACAAGTGGTCTGGCACCTTACATAGTTCCAGTGTCATGCATCTCTTGACACCTTAAGGCCATTTGTTCTCACTGAGGCCAAGATTGAACTTTTGTTAACTTATTCCCTAAGTGGAACACAAATCTGTGTTCTTGAAACCATTTATACTTCCAGCTCTATACACTGTTCATTTTATTCATCTTCCTATTTTCTTCTTCCCTCTTTCCATTCCTCCAAAACAAGAACCAAACTTTGAGCATATAAGGAATTTAATCATAATTTACATGTAGTTCAAATACTGGAGATCTGATGTCATGACTCCTCTTAGTCTTCTTAAGAATTAAACTCCCTATTCTGTTTATTTGCTTTTTACTTTTTTTTTGGTTTTCAATCACAATCAAATTATGTTTTACTTCATATTACAAATACAAGCTACTTGCACCTACATCTTTGTGTCAGGCAAGGTAGAACCTTAAGCATTGTTCAGTGCCGTTTTCAACCTAAATAAGTTATGAGGTAGGCTCTTGAAAATTTCCTTTGCCTCTAAGGATTTGATTTTGCTCCACAGGTGGTAGGAAACTCTTTGCTTCCACAGATATATATATATATATATATATATATATATACACACACACACACATATATATACATATATATGTATGTATATATAACTTTGTCTCAGTTAACAGCTCTTGGAACTACAGTTAGACATTGTTCTTTTAATAACACGATACTTTTACCTTTCTTAGAATACTTTTATCTGGTTCTTGGTTGTTAATGTATTGATTTTCTAAAGTCAGAATGATAACCATAAAATACAGAAAAATTCCTTATCTTATGTACAGGATACTCTCTGGTATACTGATTTTCACATGAAATGCCTGTCTCCAAAAGTTTATGCTCCAGAAGTTCACCCACCTTTAAACTCTCTCTAGAAGTCTATAGAAACCAAATGTTTGGGCTTCCTTGTATATCATCAGATTTTTTGTTGCTGATGCCTGGGTAAGCTTGGTTGAACATGTATAGAAATCTCACTACCATGGAGCCTTTCTTTACTTTATAATGAAATAACAACACATACAAAATGAAGTCACAATCCTCTCAACTTCCTGACTCCCATGTTGATGGCAGAAGAGAAAGAAAGATTCTATTTCCTAAAGCCATCCGGAGATGCTGTATCTACTAGTTCTTGCTTCGTAATAGACCACCTCAAAACTTAGTTGCTTAAAACAAGCATTTACATAGCTTGTAATTTTATAACTGGAAATTCGGGTTGGGTGTTTCTGTAAACTTGTTCAGTCTCACACATGCATGCAGGGTCAGCTTGGTGTGTTGGATGGGGAAATCACACATCTGAGATGTCCATTTTTACTCTATAAGGTCTCTCAACCTTCCGGAAGTTATCATGAACTGATTCTAAGCTCAGAGTGGTTTGGCAGGATGTAAAAACAGGAATGTTCAGAGTCTCTAACAAGTTTAAGATCCAAATTTACACAATCTTGCATTCCATCGGCTCAAGCAAGACATATGGTAGTTCAGATTCAAGTGGTGATAAGACAAAATGAGTGTCTTGATGAGTGATATTACGAAGAAATATGGCCCATTTTTCTAACTTCAAAAAACAAATACCAAAAGGACTGTGAGGCACGCTATGGATTTCTTGAAACATACCTGATAAATGTGTCATGATTTGAACTTGGGATTTTTTTGCTTGGTTGGCCCTCTACCCCAAAGTTGTACCTCCAGGCGAGCTTTTGGAGATAGAGTCTTGCTGTTTTGTCTGTCAGGGTTAGCCTGGAACTAGGATTCTGTAGATCCCAGCCTTCTGAATAGCTAGAATCTCAGTAGCGAGCAACTAGTGCCCGGCCAATAATTCTCTTTATGGCTTAAGTCACTCCCACTACTTTCTCTCTGACCACTCTAATAAATTTCATTTTTCTCCAGGATTCCAGCATCAGACATTCAGAATGAGGAAGTAGCCTTCACTCCAAATTAAACACAAAAATAAAACTTACAACTCACTCTTTACTATCCCTGTTACACATATGTGCACGTGAGCACTCACACACACAAACACACATGAACACACACACAAACACACTCATTAAGCGTTGTCTATGTAGAGGCTGAAACTAGAGACCCAGGAGGAGGCCAGTACATGTACAGAGCAGAAGGGGCACAGGACTGCCTTGGACAGTACCTGGGAGGTCTCGGGAGACACCAAACTCTCGAAGTCAGTGATCTAGGAAACAGCTGACCAAGGGGAGGCAGAAGTGATGGCAAAACAGCCTTTGAAACTTTTCTCTAAGAAACTTTTCTCTAAGTCATAAGAAAGGATGAGGGGGAAGTGGGAATGAGGGAGGAGGTAACAAACAGTACAAGAAATGTACCCAAGGCCTAACGTATGAAACTGTAACCCCTCTGTAAATCGCTTTGACAATAAAAATTTAAAAAAAAGAAAGCATGAGCTTGCTTCTTCGGGACAATTGGTATAGTTGGCCTCTGAATGGGACCAATTAGGCAGTTTGGGTTAGTATAAGGGACTACTGGGGTAGGGAAAGAATGAAAGTATGGGGGTGTAGGGTTAGAGAAAACAGACTTGATTTGCAATTCTGTCTGCATGGCTCACAAATAACGGACTGAAAGCTGAGCCTCTTTTGCCTGACCTGCAAAATAGGACCAAATACTCCCTGGCCCACAAGGTTGTGGTGAGGGTTAAAACTTCCATCATAGACACAACCCTGAGCTCCTAGTTATGCTGTCTGGCACCTCATGGACCCTTAATAAATGGTAACTAGTAGTATTAAAATTAATCACAGTAATCAGGCCTCACAATAAAAACTGACATAGGGCTTATCAAACGAATTCTCTCCACTGCATGAAAGAAACATGAGAACGAGCCCAAATTAGCTTCCTATTTTCCAGCCGCAAGTGGAGGAGACTGGGCAAGGTCACAGGAGCCATCTCTGAGGGAAAGAAAATGACATGGAACACTGGGTCTCTGCTCATCGACAGTGAATGCCCACCCAATTAAGCAGATTAAACATTCACTCCTTGTGATGAGAAAGCCCCGTGCAGCTGAGCTAGGCTGCCTCCTCTGCTTTCCCGTCCAGAGACTCTATCTGTTAAATCACCCTTCCTTTCCCTTCCACATTCGGAAATAATTGGCACTTGTTTAATGCCAAATTTACATTTGTTTTGCATGGGAACAAAATTTGCTTGCAAACAGCGATGTCTGTGAGCAAATGGGCATTTGTGCTGGTAAATAAAATAGACATGCAGTTTTCTCGTTTGCAGATGTATTATTCAACAAAACAAGAAGGAATAGCCTTTAATTTTCAGTTATGGCTGAGTACTTAGGCCTAGATCGTAGCCAGAAAAGCACTCTTCTATGCCATTTATACTGATTTTGGAGGATCTCTCTCATATATATCCCAGATGCATATGTTATTAGAACTAAGGAGGTTTTCTTGAGAATATTTTTTAAATTATCTTTTAAGTAGTAATACAAAGAACTTACCATCCAATAAAGCAATTTATGAACGCAATGCATCTTGATTAGTGTCACCCATTTCATCATTCTTCCCCATCCCTTCCAACCCCACCCTTTCCCTTAACTTGCTTATTTTTATAGGATATGCATCGAATTTGATGGCTGCATTCTCCTCACTTCCTCTCTTCAATTGTCTGCCCCTACCCCTACCTTTCCAGTACCCCGTTTCCTTGTGTTTATTTTAACTAACCAGACTTTTAGGACTTTTTGGATGAAATTCTCTCAGTGAAACAATTTATAAGTGTAACAAATAAGTGCTCAAGCACCAGCTATGTGCTGGTTTGCAGGGACCCACAGATAGATTTATGGTGGCTGTCTTTAAGGGATCCTACAAGTCACAGAGACCAATGTACAAGTAGGCTGTGGCCCTTTGTGATTCTTGAAGTTTAAATATGTCCCTCAAAGTTCATGTGTTGGGAACTTAACCCCCAATGTGACAGTGTTGGGAGACAGAGCCAAAAGAGAGACAATTGGGACTTGAAGACCCTGCCCTCATGAGTGGATTAATGTTATCAGAGGAGTGGATTAGTTGTCTCCAGAGTGGATTCATCATCAAATTGACTTGGGCCCTCTCCTGGTCTCATCTTCATATTCTCTTACCCTTCTAGCTGCTATGTGATGATGCAGCTTCATAGATTGATGCTTGATAGATGTTGGTGCCATGCTCTTGAACTTCCAGCTTTTTAAGAGTAATGAAACAAATCAACTTCTGTTCTTGATCATCAACAGCCCAGTGTGTGGCATTCTATCATCACACCACAAAATAGTAATTATTAACACAGTAGTTATTAACATAGTAATAAAAGGGTTACATACTTGAGGTAAAAACTTAGTGAGCAAAATATGCAGAATTATTAGATGAACCATGCAAGGGTGATATTAGATAGCAGTAAAAGCAAAATACATACATACATACATACATTACACATAAATGTCTTTCAAGCTAAAGGAAATGCAAGATGTTTTAACGAGGGGCATTGCTATAATCACAGAAGGGTAGAGGGAACATATGTATCTATTTCTTGCTCCAGTCCTAATGACTTTCAAAAGGCTTACTTTTAGACCTGTATGTAATAGGCATTGATTTTACAAAAATGTAATGAGTTCTAATTGGTTTCCACACACTGCTACAGGCTCCAAATTTTCAGCAGTGGATAAAAGAGTCAGTCTCTGGCTTTAGAGAGCCTCCCTGCAATTTTTTTTTTTGCCTTCCCAGCAGGGTTGTGGGATAAATACAGCTAGGCTTGCAAACAACTGGAAGCACATAGTCAATCTCCACTGGAAGGACATATCAAGTCAGTATGCATTGAGCATTGGTGATACCTAAGACATTCCTTTTAGCCCTTTAAGGATGGATGTTATCTGTACTAGATTTCACTAGCATCAGCATAATTTTTGTTATTTGTTTTTCCAGTCCTGGGGCTTGAACTCTGGGCCTGGGTGCTGTCCCTAAGCTTCTTTTACGCAAAAACTAGTGCTCTACCATTTGAGCCACAGTGTCACTTCTGGCCTTTTCTGAATAATTTATTGGAGATAGAGTCTCATAGACTTTTCTGCCTGGGCTGGCTTGGAGCCATGATCCACATAATCTGGAGTAGCTATGATTGCAGATATGGGCCACTAGCACCCAGCTATCAGCATAGTTTTTTTAAAGTAAAGAACCACTGAGAGGTAACATATGTACTACGATTAACACAGCTAGCCAGTGGTGGAGCTAAGATACAAAAACAGAAAATGAATCACAAGGTAAAATTCCTCGTTCTACTAGGAATCTCAAAGAAAATATCTTCATGCAGAAAAAGTAGTTATGAGTAAAGCTGCCCTCTGTAGATATATTTGTAGAAGCTAGTAGTTGAATATCACCCAAATGTCTGAGTGTAGGAGAATGTTAAGTAAATACGAGTGCATTAGAAAAATCTGGAAGAGTCTCAATAATTACTAGAAAATATAACATATCATCCATTTATCCCAGGGCCTGCATCTGCAGGTACCTGGATCCATCTTCTCAAGAGAGACAGGGTAGACAGACATGGCACGACAGATTAACACAGAATTTTTCTACTGTCTTCTTCTTCCTGCAGTCTCAACTATTTTTCCACTCTCATTGGCTTTTCTCATAGGTAAACATTATCCCTGGTAGATGGGCTACATAATTTGAGATGCTCATATCACAAGGCTCAACAACATACTGTTGTCATCAGAACTTAGGTGCCAGAAGAAGTTAGTTTCCTTCCTCCTTTTAATTGCCAGTTTCCATGGTAATGGAAAGGAGAAGAAGCCAGGTCGTGACTACAGAGCACTCTTCTGAATTGGGACTTGTACAGACTTGGGGGAAGCTTTCTTTGATTAGGCTGGGACTGGACATTACGTTACTTCCAGTGGCCTAAGGTCGTTCCAGTCAAATAATCTCTCTTTCATGAGATAACTAGGAAAACAGGAGACTAGTGAATAATTAAGGTATGTCACTATTTTGACAGGAACACCACAAACTGGAATGTTATGGGTCTTTTAACATGGCTTTTATTAAATGCAATAAAATGTTCCAGTTTTTGTGACAAATTAGTGTAAAAACAGCACACTGGAAGATTGTATGCTTATTGAGATAATCTGAAGGCCAAATTTGTCCTTAACTCTGAGAAGTTTATTGGATCTTTATGATATATGCATTTTGTGTATAATGCTGATCCAAGTTTTCTCACTTTTTCTTTGCCTGTTTTTCTAAAGTTAATATGTGTATATATATATATATATATACATACATATATAAATTAAATATAAATTAATTTAAAATACCTTCAGACCTTTTACTTTCTCTTTTACATTATTTTTACCTGTCCTGTGCTTCAGTTGTTTTTTCCCTTTCAGTACAGGTATTGGTTCCTCAAGTCTGAAGGTTATTTTTCTTGACAGTAGGTAAACAATTAGATGTTGAGGGGGAAAAGGTGTTTAAATTCTTTGCCTTTGGTGTCAAGCTCCAGCTGAATTCAAAGACAGAAAAAGAGCAAGAGACAAGATAATCCCAAAGGGGCAAACACTAGTGCTAGCAACCCCATCTCAGAGTTTTAAGAGCCAGGACCAATTAGCTAGAAACTGACTGGGGGCTAGATTCACAGGTTAGGATAAACAATCAGATAGGCAGATCAGGATATATACCTGAGAGTCAGAAGGTTCTAGAGAGGCAAAGATAAGATTGTTTTCCAAATCCTATCACCTGTATTTACTTTTTATACATTTTTATTGTTATCGTAAAGGTAATATACTGAGGGGTGACAGTTACATAACTCAGATAAAGAGTACATTTCATTTTGAACAATGTTACTTTTTCCTTTGCTCTCTCCTAGTTTTTCTCTCCCATCCCCACCTACAAGTTGTATAGTTCATTTTCAACACAGTGTCTAGTGAGTACCACTGCTGTATTTATCCAAACTTTTTACCACCATTTCTGTGCCCCCCTAGCCCTCCCGAAGACAGATAATTGAACAAAGAAGACAAAAGGAAAAGAAAACAAAAACAGCAAGGAAGGAAAAAAAAAAGCACCTCTTGTTTCCATTATAGTATAGTATAGTATAGACCTGTATAGTTTCTTTATTGTTTTATTTTTAAAGCATTCAGTGTGTTTACTTGTAGATTTATAGGCTATCACAAATGAAGGAAACCATGCAACTTCTGTTTCTCTGGGTCTGGCTTATTTCACTTAATATGTTTCCCCAATTCTTTCCATTTCCTTATAAATGGAACAATATCATTCTTTTCTGATGGATGAGGTGAATTCCATTGTGCATATATTTTCTTGATCCATTTGCTCACTGAGCGGCATCTGGGATGATTCCATATCTTGGCTATGGTAAGCAACAGCACCTGTATTTGACTTAAACTTTTCCTTCTTCCTTCAAGCCCTCTCCTACCTTTTGGGACTTTTATGCAGCCAGTGACATTTTATACCTGTTCTTCATTTTACTCTGTGACTATTCCTTCTCATCTTCCTGCAGCTCCCATGAAATCCTCCTGAAATGTTTTAAGTTTTGGTCAATTGTAGGTAACTCAGAGCAGAAATGTGCTCTGTGGGCCATTAGTCCACTGGGTTCGAAGATATCAGTGAAAGAAAACATAGTATTTAACAATAAATTGGGTCTTCCAAAAGGGATTCAAGTCAACTGTGTCTTCTGGCTCCTTTGAATGGCACATGAAAGTGTACAGGGAAAGGGACACTTTTCATTCCCAAATGGGCCCCAAGCAATTTCTGTGAAATGATTGCCATTTTACAACAAATGGGCTCAGCATCTCTTATACCATTAATAAAACTGTGGTTTGAAGGACTGTGGCTTTTCAAGTCTACTGATAATTTCCTCTTTTCTCTGAAACATCAAAAAGAACTAGTTCCTTCAAAAGATTTGAAAATATATCACACACCAGGTCTTCCTTAGAATTTCTAACAGCTCTATGTTTTAGTTCTGAGTGGAATCATATAGAATCCTTGTTTATTCATTCATTCCCTCACTAATTCATTCACATACTGGAGAGAAACATTTAGTGAGAACTATTATTTCCTTTTTAAGTTATTAAAAATTAAGAAACTTTGTGTTGGTTGCCATTCTAGATTTGAAGGGTCAAACATGATGTTGTACGAGATCGTAGCAAAATACAAACTAGTTGAATAAATAATTCACTGGGGAGCTTAGTGTGGAATTGGACAGTGATTCCTGAGATGTGATTCCTGAGATGTTGAAGGCTGAACAAAGGAATATTGGAAGGGTTTACATGTTTACTTAACTTCTGATATCGAAAAGCCAGAAAAAAAGAAGGTTTCTGGCTTTAGTTAGAGGTTAGGGGGACCAGAAGCTTGAAGAACAAATAAGGTACAATTCTTTTTTTAATTGTATAAATAAGGTATTTATTTTGATAACTAGTATAGGGTAAACAATTTAAAGAGTTTTTTTAATTAAACTTTTTTCTTTATTGTCAAATTGTGGTACAGAGGGGTTACAGATTCATATGTAAGGCAGTGAGTACATTTCTTGTTCAACTTGTTTACAATTCTAAGAGTAAACTATAGTCATTTATTGGAGCAGAAGGGCAATGAGATGAAAGGTAGAGAAAGCAGTATGGTGGAGAGGCAGAATCTATCTGGTATAGCTAGGGAATCCACTTTTCTGAGAAGTGGCTTTTCTCACTAGGATGGAAGTGGCTGCCTGAGACCATCTCTCTGTGATGATTAATTGCATTTGTCAACTTGACTGAATTAAGGCACATCTAAGAGATTAGTAAAGCTCACCTTTGGGAGTACGCATGATGACGGTTTTAGAGATGATTTTATCATGAAGGCTGTGACCTATTGAATTGATTAGCCCTTTTTGTGATTCATAATATTTTGATATTATGGAGGAAAGTAAGAGGTGGAGACTTTCGTGGAAGTAGATAATTGGAGCTATGTCCTTGATAGTTAAACCTTACCCTGGTTGCTTCCTTCTATGGTTGTATTTTCTACTGCCTGGCTGCCGTAATGTGAACTCCTGTGCGCCACTAAATCCTTTTTACCTTCATGCATGGAACTCTCTGGAACCATAAGCAAAATACATAATTCCTTCCTTTAAGTTGTCTTGTTAAGTATGTTGACTGTGGTGATATGCAAGTGACTGACACAATGTCTGTACAGTGGGGAACTCTTAAATAACAAATAGAGCACTGCAATTACCAGTGGACTTTGAAATGTGGGGGCTTTTAAAATACAAAATCATCTGTCATCCTTCCCATAGAGCTTCTGAGGAGGATTGCACAACTTGTATTTTCTGATAGTTGGGGAGAAATCTAATAGCTTCTTTCATAGGTACAAAGGAAGCAAAGAACAATGAGAGGAGGGAATGTTTTTAGACTTGCAGTAGATAATCATCATCAAGAATCAGTGCCTGGCGGAATGCAAACACAAAGGAAGCAAAGGAAGGATGTCTTCAAGGTTCTTTGCACTGGGGACTTTATAAACAGCATATTTGTTTAGCTACATTTTGAAAATCAGGGTATTTAGCCTCTCACTCTGGCCTTGTGCCCTATTAGTCTTAATTAACAGGGTTCTCCTGGGTAAGCAGTTCCCCTGCCAGGAGCTATCATGGCCTCTGCTGCTTTATCCAGCTGATGCCTACTGTGCTGCCACCTTTTCCCTGCAGCCTTTTTCTGGCCCAGGAAAGAGTGTTTAGGTTGCTGGCTCAGTGACCACTCCACGATCGCTGTGCAGTGACATGGCAATACCATTTCCCTTCTGCCAGGCACCAGCTGCTTCTTGCTGGGAAAATAAGAACTTGAAATTGTAATTGGCTGAGTCTTTCAGTTCCTTGGATGCACTGAACTCATAGATTTTGATACCAGGCTCCACTCTCCCCACCCTACTTGCACTTTCTTGGTTGAAAATAAAAAGTTGGAAATGGTATTTGTTCCAGCGAATATAGTTTTTCCAGTGTATTTCCTCTTCTTGTCTTTTGCAAGAGGTATCCTATTTGGGAGCTAATAAATATTTATTGCATGTTCACTAAAATGGTTCCAATCTTATGTGAGAGGCTGTTGGCACAAAGATGAACAAAGACATGTTTGGATCTTTAGGAAGCTCTGAGATTATTGGGGACAATAGAGCAATGAAGCATTAATGAAGGTAGAGAATGATACATACCACAGTTCAAACCATAGAATACAATGAGAACAAGGAGAAGGAGACACTGACAATAACCAGTCTTGGTTAGATACTGAGGCATTCATAATGGGTCCTGGATGGTAAGGAACAGATGCTTAGGTAAGGGCCTAAATGGAACTGTTGGGCAAGGTCAATAGGGTTAGAGGATTTATGTACAGAAAAAGAGCACAGTGCTGTTAGGGAATCAACAAGTGATCCTATATGTTTGTAACACAGAAGGCAAGTGGTTGATATAGGGAAAGGCTTGGGAGAATGCTGAGAGATGATATTGGAAGGAGATCAAAAGAAATAAGTCATATGTCATCGATAGCCATGCTATAAATAAAGATGTGGGATTTATTCATAAGGTAAGAGAACATATAACAAGTTTACAAAGGAGGGTTGGGTTGGATGTCTTCCCTTTAGAACGTGTGCAGCTACAAGGTGGAGACTAGGTTGAAAGAGTCATAGCAGAGACAGGGAATCCTGGTTGGGAGTTTATTGCAGCTAACCAGGCAAAGACTATGAAAAATTCACAAGAGTAGCTACATAGAGGAAAGAATGGATGTTCAAGGGATTTCTAAGAAGGTGGATTTTTATGAGATTTGGTGATTGACTGAACTGAAGGGAAAAAGACAAACACAGCATATGAAATTTCTTGGGCAATAGAACAACTTAACCCTCTCTTTGAAAATAAGTTCCATGAAATATACTCAATCATATTGTCACATTATCTCCCAAGACAACAAATTTAATTTCCCTTAAATTCCTTGTCTTGAAGCCTTGAAGTTTCTTTCAGATGAATGCCCTTTAATAATATTAAGTAAACCCTTGAGCCTGAAGGATGTTCTGTCATTGTCAAAAATCAAGCATCCTGATGGGTGTTTATAGATTATCCATGGCCACAGAAGCCCTTCTCTCCAAATTCAGGAATCTCTTCAATGTACAATGCTTTGATAAAGCATAGTTGTTTCCCTTTGGGGTGAATCATGTTAGTTTTGACACATCTAAATGGTGAGAAGAAATAATTCTAAAAGTTTACTAAATCTTCTCTCCAGCAAAATACCAGCTAACTGGAAAATCAGTCAGTACCCTTCCTTTTCAAATAAAATGTTACTTCTTCTTCAGGCGAAAATTATGAAGTCCTAATAAGTACTCCCAGCAGCCTTTGCTTTTGCCATCTCTCTTAGTGAGAGTCAATTTCATTCATTTTGTTCATTTGTTTCCTTAACTCTAGGATTTATTGTGTTTGTACCCTGTTCTAGGCCCTGGTATAGTCTCTGAACACATTGCAGGAAATAGAACAAAAGTCTTACTTGTGGAGCTTACATTTGGACAGAAAAAGCAGATACTGATCAAGTCAACAAATCAATGAACCAGATGATTTTAAAGAATGAACACTACAAATAAACTAAAAACAGTGTGATTGGGGTTGAAGACCTAGGAAATCTTTACTTGTCAATATGGAAGTCTTGATTCATGAATGTTCAGAAATAGATGCCAGCCATGCAGTGGTTAAGCAGCAACAATCTCTTGGTAGATGGCCTAAGGAATGGATAAATTTGGCTTTCCGTGTATAGATGAATGCTCCAATATGTCTGTAGCATAGTTTATATCCACTTGACTTATTGTATTCTCTACTTTCCATATTTGCACTCTGTGGGTTTCCTGGCTAATTGGATTATTTGCATACATATTGTTTCTTGCTAAAATTTCACACTCCTCGAGGGCAAGGGTATATCATACATTTCATCTGTTTTCCCCATAACTTCTAGCACAATGTTAGAAAATTTACTAGGTGCTCAATAAATTCTTGCTAAATTCAATTGAATTTGCAATAATAGGGCTATTTTTCATAATATAAAGAGTGAACAAAAGACATACCTAGTGAACAACACAGTGACACTATAAATAAAAGATTCAAAATCAGATAAGTGGTTCCACAAAGACTTGAAGGATGTCCTTCCATTTTAATAGTTGTCATACCCAAAGTTGTTAAAGAATCAAATGAATTTAGACAAAAGTCTTTGTCTTGTGGCAGCTGTCCACAGTTTTAAGAGAGAGGAATTTGCTAGGGTATGGCTTTGGTAATTACAAATGATGCCATTTGATGCTGAAAATCCAGAGAAGTGCAGTGTGTTTAATATGGGATCTATCCTGTAAAAGGATGGTTCTGGAGTCATATACGTACATTGGTGTACAGTTGCATAAGAAGTTCATAAATGTGGCCGTCTTCTAGAAAGGGGGTACTAGTTGAGAAAACTCTATGACCTTTGCATTGTATATTAAAAAGTTTGGCTTTTAAAACAGAAAAAATACTTAATCAAAGGTATTATAAATCATTATTCCCTTGGCATGTAGTCCAGTGAGAGAGAGAGAGGAGAGAGAGATTATGAAAAGGGAAAACATAAGAATGTAACACAGTGCTGACTAGTGATGTGTACTTTTAAGCAAGGGATACATAATAAAAAGACGCTCTCTTTCATAAATGGTCCAGAGGTCACTCTGAGTAGGAAATTCAGAAATTAAAAAAAAATGAGTGAAGTCAGAGGAAGCTGTTTTGAGGAAGGGTGACCTCAACTAATGGAAGAGCAGTGACAAATGTCATGCAGTAGACTACTTATTACAGCAGTCAAGGAAGAGTCTAGGGCTTTTGGAAAGATGTCAGGGCCAGGATTGTGTAGAACCTGAAAGAAAATGAAAAGTCAGTGTGGCTACTTCTGGCTCTCTTCTTCATTTGGTTCTGTATTTGCCACCAACAGCCAAAGTGTCATAACAATGCTCCTTTCCTCATCTTCTAACTTCTTCCTTTTGCCCATCTCCTTCCTTGGCCAAATTTCACCATTCATTTCCCTTTGTTTTCTCTCTTCATAATATTAAGGATGGATGGACACAAAATCCCCATGCTTACTTTACCAGAAATACATACCATCTCCAACCTCCCTTGGGTCTGAATGTACAGACCCTCTTTCATCTCGAATTATCTCCTTATAGCATCCACCACAGCCTCAGTTCCACAGTTCCTCCTCTCCTTCAGCATCACCACACAATAGCTTATGACCTTGGCTCCTGCTTTCACAAGAACTGAATCCACCTCAATTTCCTTAACCAAAGCCCTTTTCAAGATTACCCTTGAAGCTTAGACCCTTCTTGCTGGTGTGTCTCTCTCTTACTGGCTTAGAAGAAACAAAACTAAAACTTGGAGAGTGATATATGGTAAAAAGAAGATGGGACAGCTTCCAGTTGTCAGATAGGAAGAAACTGAGACCATACTACAGCACTTAAACAGAATTATGTACTGCCAACAGCCATATGGACTTGGAATATGATCTTTCCAGATGGGACCACAGGGGTCTGGGAATATGGCCTAGTGGCAAGAGTGCTTGCCTCATATACATGAAGCCCTGGGTTCGATTCCCCAGCACCACGTATATAGAAAACGGCCAGAAGTGGCCCTGTGGCTCAAGTGGCAGAGTGCTAGCCTTGAGCAAAAAGAAGCCAGGGTGCTCAGGCCCTGAGTCCAAGGCCCAGGACTGGCAAAAAAAAAAAAAAAAAAAAAAGGCACCAGATGGGACCACAGCATAAACCACTACCTTGACTACAACTTTGTAAGACTCTAGAGAGAAATCAGCCAAGATGTTTCCCAAAGCTGACCCATAGGAACAGGAAGATAATTGACACAAAGTATTGTTTTAATCACCATGCTTCTAGTAATGTCATTGTAGAACAAATATATAATAAATTACCTTTCTGTACACTCAACATTCCATCAGGCCTTCATTACAGAACCTATCTCTTACTATAAGAAACCTCTGCTTTTTTTGTATCTTCCATCTAGACTTGGACACAGGGAGGGAAATGTCGATGTCTTTCTCTGTATCCTGAGACTCTTTCACAATAGTGAGCACCTTGTTCATTGATGACATTTTTTTTTCACCCAATACTTTTGAACACTTGATGCCAAAGTGATTAGACCCTTGATTGGGTACAAGAGGATGAAACTTGTTTTGAAAATGTATGAAGGTCCAATAGATCACAGGGGGAATAAAAAATGACAACTGCATGGTGATGTGCATATAATACCCACTTCTCAATGGAATAGTCTTGATTAATGAGGTCCTTCATCTGTACAGTCACTGGGGATATATTTTTTTAAAAGAACGATTTCCTCTTATGGTCTATTTTCAAAAGCACTGCCTTCTCATTATGAATAATCAAAGTCCACTCAGACGGAGGGCAAACTTGACATAACTAACTTTTAGCTTTTGAGACCTACATTTTATGGGCAAAGTAAAATTGTCCTTTTATAAAATGGATTCTAGGCTTTTACTTGGATAATTTAATACTTTCAAAAATGGCAGTGTTCTCGTACCTACTTCTGGCTAACCAACCTATCCTTGCTGAAAAAATTCTAGTGATTCTTTTCAAAGTTTTTTTTTTAGGAATGATGAAGTCAGTTCATGAGACTATATTATAGTGCCCCTCATTATTTATTTAATTTTGCATTTAACTTATTGTAACGGTGATGCACAGAGGGGTCACAGTTACATAAGGCAGGTAATGAGTACATTTGTTTTTGAATAGTGTCAGCTCTTCCCTTGCTTTCTTCCAGCTCTTTTCTCTCTCCACACCCCTCCCCAAGTTTTATACTTCATTTTCAACATAGTGTCTAGTGAGTATCACTGCTGTATTTGCTCATCCTTTGTCCCACCATTTCTGTGCTCCTTTAAAAAAAAATCTGTTTCCCAGATTAGAACACAGAATTCAGGCAGAAACCACATGTAGATTAATATGATATTTATTTTCACAAGAAAGTCCTCAATAAACACTTATTTAAGTAAATTAATTAGAACTCATTGTAAGTGTTTTTTTAAATTAATCTAGGAAGTGAAGGACATTAAAGTCATAAACCTGACTCTATGTGTATGTGTGTGTGTGTGTGTGAACTGTGACTCTGGTTCTACACTCTAGATGAAAAACAAAGAACAGGGTTTGGGGATATGGCCTAGTGGCAAGAGAGCCCTGTGTACATGAGGCCCTGGGTTCAATTCCCCAGCACCGTATATACAGAAAACAGCCAGAAGTGGCGCTGTGGCTCAAGTGGCAGAGTGCTAGCCTTGAGCAAAAGGAAGCCAGGGACAGTGCTCAGGCCACGAGTCCAAGGCCCAGGACTGGCCAATAAACAACAACAACAAAACAAAGAACAAAGACTAGCTAGTATGTTTTTAAAGGGAAACAATGTGTGAAAGAATAACATACAGAATTTCAAAACTTTTTATATAAAAAGATGAAATAATTAAGAAAATGTATCATGATTTATAGGAGAGGCAAATGAGATGCTGGAGTAGAGCAAACCAATGTGTTGGTATGTAGAAAACTAATGACAGAACTGGCATTACAGAGATGTCTGGCAAAAATAGTACTAGGAAAGTCATCCATATGGATAATAATGATATTGAGTTCTTATATCATGCACATAAATCACTTCCAGTTGGATTATAGAATTTAAATGTGAAAAGCAAAACTATAAAACTTTTGGAAGACAATATAAGAAAATGTATGTGCAATTTGGGGAAGAGAAAATATCCTTAAACCAACTTAAAAAAATAGAAAGCACAGAGGAAGTTATTGATATGTTTGACTGCATTATGTTCTAGCTCTTTTCTTAATCAAAACTGACCATAAAGGAAAAGCAAATGCAAATTTAAAAAGTCAGTTAGGCACTGGTAGGTAATATCAGCACTCATAGTTATTTCCACAGATAATTAGGCACTAGGATATTTATCATTCATCTATCTTTGGTCTGCCTATATATCTATAGAAACATTTAGGAACATAGAAGGAGAGACAGCAAGATGCAGAAGGAAAGAGAGAGAGAAGGGAAGAGGCAGAATTAAAAATCAAGTAATCTGATAGAAAAATACAAAAGACAGAGAAGTAATAAAAAATTACTAACACACACACACACACACACACACACATATATGATGTCCTATCTCAACAATAGGCATGGGGATGTAATTTGAAAATATAATGGCAGTCAATAGTAGAATGGACCAAAAATTAGTTTCAGTTAGTTAGTAGGGTAAATTATAAAGATAATGAACAAATATAGCTATCCATCCCAGTGTGTTAAAAGAATACACAAAATGCTCTATTTCAGAAATTGCATACTATATACATAGGAGTCCATTATTCTTTAGAACTTTTATGTGCCTTATAAATACACTTCTTTATCTAGTACATATTGAATCTAAGCTAAAATATGAAAATTTTTAGGCATAAGGTTCTTAAGTTCTGTCCTGTAGGAATGTAGGCCAGAACAGGAAAGCTAAATGTGTACAAGAGGATTCTTAGGGTTGAGGAAAGAGTAGCTGTTACTTCAAATGTATGTTCATCATACAAAAATTGTGGTGATATTACATGTAGCTTTTTCAAGCTGGTATTAAGGTTTGAACACAGTGCCTGGACATTATTCCTTAGCTTTTTCACTCTAGACTGGTGCTCTACCTCTCAAGCTACAGTTTTGTTTTGTTTTCCATTGTGGGGCTTGAACTCACAGCCCAGGCTCTGTCCCTGAGGTTTTTTTTTTGTTGTTGTTGTTGTTTGTTTGTTTTGCTCAGGGCTAGCACTTAGAGCCACAACACCACTTTCAATTTTCTGGTGGCTAATTGGGGATAAGAGTCTCTGGACTTTACTGGTGAGGTTTGCTTTGAACCATGATCCTTAGGTCCCAGCCTTCTGAGTAGCTAGGATTACTGGGGTGAGCTACCCATGCCCTGACATGATTGTGTTTTATGGTTTATTGGATCTACAGGGGTTTTGGTTCCATAGGGAAGTCATGGAACCCAATGATAGCTCTGTGAGAGAAAGAAAGGGCTATATCACTCCATGCTGTGATTTGTGTTTGCACCCCCAATTTTTGTAAAAATAGAGATGGGGCTTCTAAGAGTTGACTAGGCCATGAGGATAGAAAGGATGAGATTAATGCTTGTTCAATGACCTGAGCCAGCTGGTTTTTTTTTCCCTTCTCTTCTTCCACTAGGTGAGGAGATTTTGTTAGTCCCCTCTGGAGGATGTAGCATCAAGGTCTCATCTTGAAGTCAGTAGGCTACCTTCACCAGACACTGAATCTGCCTCTACTTTGAGCTTGAGCCTCCTACCCTTCAGAACTCTGAAAAATATATTACTACTCGATAAATTGCCCATTCCCTGGTATTTTGTTATAGCAGCACAGACTAAGATTATTCATATTGTAAAGAAAGACTGGGAGAGAATGAAATATTGCCTGATTATATACTGTAAATTCTGTTGTTTCAACCAGCTTCATAGAGTGGTTGAGAAAATCAAATGAGACAATGACTATAAAATGACCTGACGCATGGTAAGTACAAACTATTAGCTCATATACTTATCATTATCTTATTATAGTGTGAAATTACAAAGTGATTTATTATTTTCTGTGCATTATTATTATGGGAACTTGCACATATGTGGATCTACCAAAATGTGATCGTTGAATCTAGGATAGTAATATTACCAGATTTATGACCCGTGGAAAATTGTGGGTATTGAAGTTTTTAATATTTGTAGTGTTCAGACAATTTGCTTAATTCGAAACAGCCATTATAAGTCATAAATCTTCTCTGGGAAAGAAACTGTAGAAGCAACAGTGGCTGTATCTAAATTATCACACTAACAACTGGTAGTTGACCTTTATTTAAGGATAAATAATCATGTATATAAAAATATAACTATAATCATATAAAATATAAAATAAAGAATGAATAATTATTTAAGGATGCTGTCATCCTATTTTAACTATTTCTTCGTGCTTCTGTCTTTACCTCCTCATTTATTTTCTTTTGTTGGGAGAAGAGAGAGGGCTACTTGTGAACTTAAGAATTTGAAATGTTTCCTCTGTTTCATCTCTGTTTTAACTCTAGTACGACCAAGTAAACAAAAGCTAGAAGGGAGTTGGGAGCAAAAATCTGAGCCCTCAGTGTGAACTCAATACTGATGATAATTACATCACTAACTCATCACAGACCTAATGAGAAATGTTAAGAATTCACATTTTTAAAACCAAATTGAAATAGAGACTTGGAGCATTAAATGGTAGCTGTCTGTACTCTGTTGTATCACTTTCGGATCATTTAGGGGGCAATGAAAACCTTGAAATGATTTCTGTAATAATTAATTTCAAAAGAGAAAATCAGACATCTTTTAACAATGTGATAAAATGAGAGACATGTTTTATGTGGTCTCCTTCCATATTCTCACTTGGCAGCTTAATATTTCTACACAGAAAATGATGCAAAATATCCAAATATCACAAATGACATATGGCTAAAACATGCCTTTTTTGTATACTGGCTTCTCCTTCATACTCTTATTTTTATGTCATATGCTCCCTGATTATGTTCAGATCAAATCTTACTAGAATTGTGGATAGAATGAGAAAACGGGCAAAAACTATACATCTCTTGATGGCCTGATTCCAAAATGAGAAAGAAAAATGGTATTTCTATATGTTTTATGTATTTCCTAGCACCAAATGGTGATTTTTTTTCCAGCTGTTATTGTCTTGCAGAAGTACATATTCCCTACAGAGCAAATATGCTTCCATTGTGCTCCCATTGAGATAATTTGCTGATTCTGATCAACTCCAGGTCTGGAGTCTAGCAGAGAATTATTCAGATGATTGCCCCGATTTCAGGCTGTGCCTAGTTTAGGAACACTCAGCTCTATGCTATCTCCCTGCAAATCAGTCTTGCCTCTGACTTATTCACCAGCTCAGTGTGCCCTAATCCACCATTTCTTTGTCATTGTATAATCGAAGCATATTCTTCTCCATTACTGTCGGAGAATGTCAATGTTGTAATCTGTTTGTAATTAGGACCACTCCACAAATCCATCTTTTCTTTATCCCCTTCCCCTCCATGAACTTTTCTAGAAGAATAAATATGCCAGTATTATTCTTTCCCACAAACAAAAATCAATCTACAGAAAATTCCCTGGTGGAATGTGTATTAGCTTGTCACTGAAGACAAAATTTATATTTACCTAAAAGATGTGTCACTTCACACAAAGCTTCACAGACCTGCAGTAAATAAAAATGCATTGCATGCCTGTTTAGGCACTTAAAACAAAACAAAAAATGAATCCTTCTGAGAAATATAGCCTACTCACACACTGAAAAGTCATGGAATGAATGTACTATATGCCAAAAGTAATGTGCCTACAAGAGTAATGGGATCCATTTGATGTGCTTGCTTTAAAGTTCATTGACATTAGAGCCAATGTATTTACTGTTGGCTTATGAACAAAGGATTTTGAATAATGATGTAAAAGAAATTCATGGCAGAAAGAGGCTGTCTGAATCTTTGTGGAATTTTTTCTATGTGTGTGCATTTTTGTTTTTTAATTGTGGCAAAGCTGCTTGGCAAATTTTGTTTTTCTTTCTACTTACTTGGTAGCAATTTGGCTTAGAAAAATTCATAAATAAAAGGTTATTTCAACAATTCACCCTAACTTATCAATTTCAAGGCAGTTCAGCCCATTTATTTAAAAATTTTTATGTTATTAATTGAAACTAGATAAGTTCTTAAGACCGGTTACCTTGTTGAATGTGTCTATTAACAACAGCTGGATATCACCTGTGCTGTTTATGGCCATTAGCAAATTTTCATTTCACTAGAATTGTGCATACAGTAGGAGGAGGATAAATGTGTGCTGTTGGAATCTGCAACATGTTATGTTTTCCTATTAAAGAGTTTAGATAGTCTGGATTTTAACTCGATTTTAATTTTTAAATCATGAATTGAAGTCTCCAAATGCAAAGTGAGATCTACAGTTGGATGTAAGAGATTTCAGATATTGTGTTCTGTCTACCCAAGTACTGTGAAATGTAATTAACTCTTCTCTTCAGGAGAAAAACAAAGCAGTAGCAAACAAAAAACAAAACTAATTAGAAAACTGAACGATCTCCTAACCACAGGCTTCAAGAAACTAATTATCAAAAGAAAAGAAAACATTATATGAATGTTAACAGTATCCATTTAAGCAAGGTATCTTTTTAAAGTGACATCCACTACAATTATACCAATTAAATTGATGTTCTTTCTGAATTAGATTAACTAAAAATTTTGCTCTTCCTTGAATATTTCATAAGCTAATTTTCCTATGTTGTGTCTTAGAAGGCCATGGACAACTATCCTTTCTCAGTGTCTATAATTTGTTCTTTGTATTTGCTGGCACTTACAAGAGAATATGTCTAAGGTTTCTTTTTTATTAATTAATTAATTAATTGTCAAAGTGATGTACACAGGGGTTACAGTTTCATATATAAGGCAGTGAGTACATTTCTTATCAAACTTGTTACCTCCTCCCTCATTTTCTCCACCTTTCCCCCTCCACAAACCTCCTTCCCCAAGTTGTACAGTTGGTTTACAACGTACAGTTTTGTAAATATTGCTGTGCATTGGTTCACCTTTTATCCGTTGTCTCTCCATTTTGATGTTCCCCTTCCCTTTCCTAGTTCCAATAAACGTATATACAATACCTAGGGTGCCAAAATCAGTTACAGTGACATCAGAGGTAAAACCAGGGGGAAGAAAGATAAAAGAAAATGGCATAATTTCACATGGTACATTGAAAATAACAACAACAATGATAAACCACTTATTTCCATAGCTTGGAGTTCATTTCGCATAGCATCATCTTATGTGTTCATATGTACTTAGTTATTGAGCTATTGTGATCTTCTGCTAGGACTATTGTAGACATGTACTAATTATTACCAGTGAGAGAAAGCATAGAGTCTATGTTTCTTTGGATCTGGCTCACTTCAATTAGTATAATTTTTTCCCCAAGCCTTTCTACTTCCTTATGAATAGGTCAGTGTCATTCTTTCTGATAGAGGTATAGAATTCCATTGTGTATATGTACCACATTTTCTTGGTCCAATGTTTCTTATATATTCTGTAACATGTGTTCATAGGCCAAATGTATTCATTCCCTCAATTTTTATTGACAGTCCCTATGCTCCATATTAGGTGACCTTGAACTAAGGGTTTATTATGATGAATCAGATGACAATGCCTCTTTTCTTACTGAGCTTAAACCCTACTGGCGGGAGACACATATCCAGAGAGCAAAGAAGTGCATTAAAAGATTGCCAATTGTTTAGTTACTGAGAAAGGAAAGCAACAGTGTGCTTTGGTAGGTACTTGGATTGAGTGCTTATGACAGCTTTTCAAACATAGGAGATTAAGATGTAACCTGAAAGAAGAGAAGCTAATTGGTGAAGAATGAGATGAAGGTAGCATGGTGTAGCCTCATATGGTGTTCTGGGAATCAGCACAGACTGTGGCCACAGAGAGCTCAATGAGGGGGTCAATGGCACACATAGAGCCTTAAAAGCAAGCTCAAGGCCTAGTCCCTCAGGGACTTCTAAGTACAGTTTGTGGCTATTTTAAGAGCACTAAAGATGACATTGAGGCCTTTCTGGGGACAGGAGAGAATGACACCAAGTGACATAAGCTTAATGACACAGTTGCTCTGGGGACTGCAGTGTACTGAGTGCCAGTCACAGAAGGGAGAGCTCAGTGAGGAAATGCAAAAGTGCTCCAACTCTCCAGAGACTTGGGTTAGACTGGAATGGGTTTGGGAAGGAGCAGTGAGACTGGGGAGAAGTGGATGGAAGTGAATTATCAAAGAAGAGCTGACAGGACTGACCTAAGGCTTGAAAGTGACAGATTGAGACCAGGAAGGGGCTAACGGAAGGTCCAGGTTTCAAATGGTCAATTTCTTCATCTACAGAGGAAAGAAAGACAAAGTTGAGTTAGGTAAGTGTCAATGCCAAGAAATGCAGAGATAATAATTGATAACTTCAGGATAAATATTGATAAATTCAAAAGAAATACTGCAGCCAGCTCTGTATTCTTTTATGGAGAACAAAGGACCATGCATCATAATTACCAGGGCATTAGATCTCAGTTCTTGATTCTGTTATTTTTTTAATTTGGGGAATTATTTAATAGTCTTGTACTAAAATTTCCTTTTTCTGTTACATTATCTGATGTGCAAGTCCTACAATTGTGTATATGAAAGTATAACCTAGAGTACTGAGAAATAAGGTTTATGTAAGTGTTCCAAAAATTGCAAACATACTTCAACTATTGAACATTTGAATATATCAACATATGAAGGAAATTTTAATATGTCAACACAAAAAGTAAATTTATTTGTATCAATGGCCAACAAAGATTTTTCTACTGTTTTCTACCCAGAGATAGTCTCTTAATGCTTGCCCTGGAAAATCAAATGATAGCAATTAGTATCATCATTTTTGATATGGTAAAAAAATGTAGATAGATTCCTTATCTAAATAAGGATAGTGTAATATAACAGCTATGTGAATTAAATATGTAAAAGTACCTTTCTTTTCATGTAACTTGTTAAAATTTTAAAAACATCACCTGGCTTTCACAATATCTTGATTTTTTTATTTACAAGGAAAAGATGAAAATTAAAATGGAAAGCAAGCCACAAATTATGGTCATCTGAAAGAAAAGGTGTGAGTATGAGTGTGTGTGTGTGTGTGTGTGTGTGTGTGTGTGTGTGTCTGTGTGTCTGTGTGTTTGATCCAGACAGAGCAGAATGGATAATTTCAAATAGAAGATGTCTTAAAGAGAATATAATTCTATGATGGACCAAGTCTTTATGAATATAACCCCATTAACTAATTATACTGAAACACATTACTGAAATCTATTATGTGAGATAAAAGTTAATATTGAAGCATAATTTCCAAACACTATGGAGAGTTAATTATTAGATATATTGTTCATTGCACAAAAAAATTGTATGAATAATGATGTTTCTGTAGTCCCAAGTGTGAAAGACTGAAAACAAATGTCATCATCAGTCTATTTCACAGTGATAAAACCATTTCATTAGTTTTATACTTCAATGGCATACTTTAAAAATACTAACAAAATGAATATATTTGCATTGTATGAAATTGAAAAGTATAAGAAGCTATTACCAGGAAACCCTATTTTTAAAAGTATCTTAATACGGTAAAACGTTGACTCTTTCTTTCATGTATTGTATATGAATCTTTTCACTCATTTTCACTTAAAAAAGGAGGTAACATGGTGTATATTCTTTTCTAGTCTACTTCCCTTACATCAAATTGTATTAAGAAATATCTTTATATGATAAAATATTATTTTTTTATTTTTTAACTAATACCATTTTATTATTATTATTATTATGGTGTTGTATAGAGGGGATACCATTTTATAAGTCAGGTAATGAGAACATTTATTTTTGGGATAGTGTCACCTCTTCCTTTACTTGCCCCCTTTCCCAGTTTTCCCCTCATGTCCCTGCCTACAAGTTGCATAGTTTATTTTCTATATAGTATGTATTGAATATCATGATTGCATTTGTTTGCCTTTCCTTCCTCCTTTCTGCATCCCTCATCTGCCAATTGACTTTGTAATTCTTAAAAATTGTCACTATTTGCTTATTTTTAAATTAACCACAAACCAGTGTTCCATTGACTTTCTGCAAGAGTTAAAACATATAGGTACTGTTAAGAAGTGTTTTGCATACATGCAGGAATAGTTACATGTTAATTAGAAAAGGACAAGCTGAAAGAAAAGGAAGAAAAGAAGAAAATAGAAAAAGAACAAGTGTTTTTAGTAAAAAAAATTGCAAATTACTAGAAAATTAACAGGGGAAGAAATTCAAATGAAGAAGTGAGTAGAATATTTAAAAGTTAGTATCAGTACTAGTAAGGGCATGTAGAAATAGGCCCATATTTTCAGAAAGTTAGATTACAGCTTTAAAAGCTGTATTTCCTAAAGAAACACTTCCACATTTACATATAAATACAGAAGTCTTCACTGTGACATTGTACTCATACTAAGATGGTAATAACAGAAAAGCTATTTCCAAAAAGCTGATTAAGAAATATTAGCTTACTCTTACAATGAACAACTATTAAGCAGCAATTAAAAAGCAGAAAGGAGAGAGAACAAAAAAGGAACACAAAAGAAAGAAATATTGTTGATATAGAATGATATCTGAGGTACGTAGTATGTTCAAAATCAAGTTGAAGGGCAATTATAAAATATCTAATTTAATATTATAAATTGAATTACTTAGATAGTGGATCAAAGAAATATAACAGTAGTTTTCAGTGGGAATGATATTCACTTTCTGTAACCTCAGTTTTATTATGTTCGAGTTTCTATAACTTTGCACTAAAGTTGTGATTTGAGGGAGGTATATGACAGTACAAAGGATCTCTGAGTTTTCCTTGATTATTGTTTCTAGTATTTTAGTTATTCCGGAGATCTTTCTTTTCATTGCCTTATCTCAAAGTGCACAAGCAAGCAAGATCATATTTGTTTTATTGTAGGGATGATATGAGAACAATTAGTTTTGTCCTTATTAGATATTTGAGGACAATCATTTCACAACTCCTTGTCTTTCCTTTTGAATATATACTATTTTATGAATTCAAAGAGAAGTGGTAAGATAACAGATTTTTAATAATTGTGAGATTCAGCTAGTTAACTTATTTTAGATATCAAATTATCCTTTACTCTCAAGTATGGACTAGAATAGTAAATATTTTAAGCAATAGTCTAATTTTCTCCTTTAATTAATATTGCTTTTAGAGCAAGATGGGCCCAATCTAGCTTTTAAGGGAGCACTATGCAGAAAAAGATTTTCCTCATGGGAGAGTCCATTTAATTCTTTGAGAATAGAGATTCAAATATGTACATGGAAATGTGCACCTTATAGATACTTCCAAAGATATACCGAATAATTTGTAAATCATATTTACCATATATGATGGCTGAAATTGATGAACAACTTGACTGGCTCCAGAAGTGGCTAAGAGATTCATCAAGCCCATTTCCAGCTGTTTCTGTAAGGGTACTTCCAGGCAGAGTTAGCTAATGGTTAAAGATTGCTCCCAATGTGAGCAATACTGTCCCATTGATTAGGGGGCCCATGTAGAACAAAAGGAGAAAAGAGAAAAGCAGGGAGTAAAGGCATTCTCTCTCTCTCTCTCTCTCTCTCTCTAAATCTCTCTCTCTCTCTCTCTCTCTCTCTCTCTCTCTCTCTCTCTCTCTCTCTCTCTCTCTCTCTCTCTCTCTCTGCTTCCTGGCCACCATATTGTAAGCTGCTTTGCTTTACCATCTTCTCTGGGCCATGATGGACCAAAATTTCTGAAACTATGATAAAAATAAACCCTATCTTCCTTTAGTTATCTTTCTGTAATGGACACTGGAAAGTCTGATTGATACACTATATATTCCTTTGTGCAAATATAGAACTATAGAGAGGATGTGTATACTTCCTGAAGACATTGCCCCTGCTTACTCCATTTTTTTAGATTACTATGTTTTTAGTACTTTTTCCAGTGGAGGTGGGGGTGGGGAAAATCTTGTTGCATTTCCAAGACACTTTGGATTCCCTTTGTAAGAATCCAGTCATCCTTGTTCAGTAATAACTACTGCTAGGATTCAGATTTAAATATTTATGAGGGTGGAAATTCAAACTGTGTCCTGTTGGAAGAGGAAGCATGCTTTCTTGCTTGATTTTTCCCCTGGGATCTAGGAAGCACTTTTCTCCTCTTGTTTTCTCATCTAATTTGTACAGATACAAATTTCATTAATATTTAAACCTAAATATGAAAAGAAACAAAATTTCATGCACAAAGCCTTTGATGCGGGGTTTCTCTTCGGAGATCTGTAAATGTTGTCAGCATTGTTATTTGACAAAACCAGCAATTCTGACTAGAATTCTTCAACTGAGCATTAACATAGGCTGCCATGGGATTGTGTGACAGAAACACAGAAATCTATCCATTTGAGTGAGAGATTTCTGAGTAGTGTGGATCTGAATTGTAAAGTATACAGGCATGCATCGGGTGTGTTTTATTTTGTTTTGTTTTGGATTCTGGTTTTTCTGTGTTGTTCTTGTGGCACTGTCCCTAAGCAATTTTTCTCAAGGCTAGCACTCTACCACTTGAGCCACACTTCCACTTTCAGCTTTTATTTATTTGTTTTTGTTTTCTTTTTGGTCATTAATTGCAGACCGTTTCATGAAGTTTACTGCCTGGGCTGGCTTTGAACTGTGATCCACAGATCTCAGCCTCCTGAGTAGCTAAGATAACAGATGTGTGCCACCAATGACTGGTCATTGGGTGTGTTTTTGAAAAATACCTCATGAGACAATGTTGCTAATGTGTGAACAGCATAAAATGCATGTACACAAATGAAAACAGCCATGATGTCACTGTTATGTTATCTTGTGCGAGTGCCATCACCATCTTCTATGCAGTCCATCATTGAATTATTGTAATCTAGATTCTAGTGTCCCTTACAAGGGAAGAAAGCACAGAACAAAAGGTTTTCTAGGCAACATGCCTAAGATCAGTTTCTAAATAAAGAAATAATAAAACATGTACAGAGAGCAGATTGGAGTCCAGTATCAGTGGGCAAGTTTGAACAATTTAACAAGTTTTCAAATGCTCAGTTTCCTCTAATGCTCTATTTCAATTGTAAATACTGTATTAACTAGAATAAACAGAAGATAATCAGGCTCTTTTCTGGGGGATATATAGAAACTAACAATAAAAAATTCTATGGTGCTATAATTGTAAAATATAGTGGGCTGGGAGCCAGTGGCTCAGGCCTATAACTCTAGCTACTCAGGAGGGTGAGACCTAAGGGTTGTAGTTCAAAACCAGCCCAGGCATGGAAGTCTATGATATTATTAAACTACTACTAAACTACTAAAAGGCCAGTGGTGGAACTGTGGCTTAAATGGTAGAGCACTGTCCTTGAATAAATATGCTCAGGGATAACAGTGCCCATGTCCTGAATTCAAGCCCCAGGACCAGTACATAAAGAAACAAACAAAAAATAGAGGAATGGAAAATGCACTTATAATACTCAAGTACTTATATTCAAATGGAACTCAAAAACTTGAGGAATGAGTGGGGATGGGATAGATGGAAGAATAGGGGAGAATGATGGAAGGATAACACTAACCAAGATGCATTGTACACATAAATGGGCATTGTTTATATGAACCCTCTTTGTATAATTATTTAAAATCAAAATAAAGAAACAAGGGAAAAAGTAAGTATAGGATGCTATGGAAAGATAAAGCAAGTGGATCTACCTTTAGCTGAAGAAAATATTCTCTGCAAATAATATTGTCTAAACTGTAATATGGAGGTCAGCTCTGTCCAGCGCCATCATTGGCTGTTGAGGGGGGTCAGATTGACTCCAACTCAGATTAGTTAAAGAGAGCAGAAGCCGACTCCATCTTCACTAAGATCTCCCCTCCCTATCCAGGGAAGTTCCCCTCACTGTGATAAGATTGTATAAACTACTTGACCACCTGAGTAGTGGAACTGTTCAAGGTTAAATCTGTGACCTTCCATGAGTAGGCATATCCACTTACATCATGTGAGCCCTGCCAAATCCATGTGCCAAGCCTAACTAAAACGATAGCTTGGTTCAATTACTATAAGACAGACTGTAACACCATTGGCCACCTGCGTGTGACCTGGCATGCTCTGTAAGTGTTGTAACCTCATTGCCCACCTGCTTGTGGCAAGCTTGACCATATGGTATTTGCCTTTATAACCTGACCCCGAGCATGGCCCGGGCACTTGGTCCCAGCTCCCGAGTCTGGGCCATGACCCTGGCTGGTCAGTATACTTTTTACTTCCCCAATAAATCCATCTTTTTCCTTGAGACTGTTTCTGAGTGGTGGACTCTTGGAGGGATGGGGGATTCCCTCCACCCTTGGACCCCATTAAATAAACCAAATTAGAGATTAACTCAGCATTTGCTAAATTAGAAAAGGAGGGAAGAGGCATTATAGAGAATTTATGTTCAGTGAGCACTGTATGGATTAAGTGTTGGTACAGCTTCATCGAACTGTATGCACCCTATTGGGTTTAGTTTTATTGTGCTTTCACATTTTGTTCTTGAGAAAGAGTGAGTGCAGAAAAGGGCCATGTGTCTTAGTTAGTACAATAACTCCATCTGTGGGGCATGCCCAGATGCCTTGGGTCAGAAAGAGGAAGTCCCAGCTGACCCCGCCTTTTCCCAGCTCTGGAGTCACATGTGGCTGTTACTTCCCAACCCAGAAAGGCAGTCCTAGTTGGCCCCACCTGTCTTCCAGCCCCGGGGTCACTTGTGTCTATTACAGGGAACCTGGAAACTCTGTTCTAGCTGGCCCCACCTCCCAGCCTTGGGACCACCTGTGGCCAAGATGGCGCCTGGTGGGGACCCCGGAGGTGGTGCTGTGGGCTGTGACATAGAATTAGGCCGCCTCTTAGGATTGGTCCCTCGGCCCTTCACACTTGATGGGCAGTCCCTAGATAGGAGCGCGTACACCCCTCCCCTTCCTGCCACTCTCTGACCCATTTAAGAGTGGAGCTTATTGCAATAAAGCGAGACATGGGTAAGACATTCTCTCTGACATGTCTGATTGTCCTCTGGTGAGGGGGGCTGGGTGCGGGCGGTCCATTGACCCTTCTCCTTTCTTGGCCCACCCCAGTTGAGGCATGCTTCCCCATCTCTCCCCCAGGTCAGGAGAGCGCTGGGGGCTAAAGACCCTGACACCATCACCAACTATGATGCCTGCAAACAATAGATCTTCAACATGTGTTTGTTGATCAAATATATAAATCTCAGCATTCCCTGAGATGGCTATAAGAATGCTCATTTTCTTGTTGTACTGAGACTGAATTTTGCCTAAGTTTCCACAAAGTAGACATCAGTGCCTCAGCTCTGCTCTTATTATCCTTACTGCTGAGTGTCCCAAAGGGGTGATTATTGATAAAGACACATTAAGTAGTATAATTTTCTTCCCATTTATCATCATTTCATTACAAATTAGGCTACTAGCACAATATCTATGACTAAAGTCTATTAATTAAAATTAATTAACATTTTGAAGTGCTGTAAACTCTTCAGAGAAACATTATATATCTGAATATACAAAAATTTTAAAAAGGTAATTTTCATTGATCATTATCTTAACATTTCTTCCTAAATCTATATGTTCATTTAAAATGATCTATGAATTAAAGATACAAGCCAAAAGATATGCATCATATACACAAACACACAAACACACATGTATACAAGTGTGTATTTGTGCAACAATTTTGGATTTTAGAGGTGTATAGAGTCAAAGTCTTCTAGGGAAACTATCTCTGTTTAGAAACTTAACTACTTGCATACTTACCAAAAAAGGTAGGTGAAAGATCTTACTAGCAGTTCTTCTGACTATGTCCTCTTTCCTCTTAGGAAAATAAAGACAGGACAACAGATAGTATGAATCACTAGCCAACTAGCAAAGTCAGCATGGCTATTGGCTGTTCAATCATAGTTACCTTGATTGCTAAAAAAAAACCAAATAAACAAGAGTTCAATTAGTAATGTTCTCCAACATCCTCCAATTTTTATCTTAAAAAATACATTTAATCCAAATATTGTGGCTAAGTTGGTAGAGCACTAGCCAGTGAGCAAAAGCATCAGGTACCAACTTTTAAGTCCCTGTCTCAGACCTAAAGAAAATACATTTAATAGGAACATAGTGAAACATTTACTCTTGAATTGACTATTAAATTTGCTATTCCTGATTTACTCCTCAGGAATCACTTTGGCTTTTTTTCTTTCATTTCCTTCCCTCCCTCCCTCCCTCCCTCCCTCCCTCCCTTCCTTCCTTCCTTCCTTGAAATCTTCATCCCAAGAGCTTTTATTTATAATCCTATAAGACAGAGATGTTCTTTTTTAGACAAAACTACTCTGAAGGTTAAACTAAACCAAACTTTAAAATAGCTTCTAATTAAAGTTGTTTCAATCTTAAATCATCTGCAAATGTCTTTGTCTTGTCCATTTTTGAGCTTCCAATCCTGAGCACTGTATCCAGCCCACAGTAGATATTTGATAAATGCTTGTTCTGCAAATGAAAGTATAGACTCAGAGGGGAAAAGTTCTTTAAATTACTGGCATTTGTGGAATTTTTCAGAGGTCACTTATAAGGCTTTTTGAGATTCCCAATAAGAGAAGCTATAGAGACATATACTCTATAATAGTAACAACCTATTATTTGGGAATGACAAGATATCTACTATTCTTTTAATGACTCATGCCACAGAACATAAGGTTTCTGTTTGATAATGAAACATTGCATCTTCTAGACAGTATGCCAGACATGATGATTTAAGTGGCTGAGTTTAAAAATAACTTCCAAGCAGCCTCCCCAAATGAACAGTACAATGAAGACTAAGTGAAATGTTTAGTTTGCAGGTTGAAATTATTGGTAGCAAGTCAAACCTATTTTTATTGTGTGGAAAGAATTTATATGCCTATAATTTTACTCACTGATTTGAAAACACAAGCTTTATTAGAACGAAGCAAAATAAATAGGATAATATCTGTTGCTTATTTGGTTTCTTATTTTTAAATGTGATATTTAATTATGAAGTGAGGGTGGATAAAATATTAGTTTGGGTAAGCAAAAAAATCTATCTATGGAAAAACATCAAACACTGCTCCACTTGTTATATTTTGTTCACAAATTGCATCTAAGATATATATGTAGTCGTATGTATATATGTACATCTCAACATACACATATTTGAAATATATGTGTTTTATATGTATGTATATATACATTCACATACATATACACACGGTGAGATATAGGTATATTCCAAAAGATATAAGTACATTGTCAATAAAGGAAGGTAAAGGCAAAGAATTTGCAAGTCCATAGTTCTCGAATGTCCACTATATGATGATTTTTATCTCACAAAAACATCATCCTTATAAAAAAATCTAGTAAATAAGGAAAGTAAATGTACAAGAGTTGAAGTGACTTGTTTATGTCCCACAAGGACGCAGGGAGCCAAAATTCAGTCCTGAACACAGCTCTGCTTTTCCACTCCAATCCTGTCCCCACATTACCAGTCCTTTAATAGGAACTTTGCTCTATTCATTACACAGAAATTGCATAAAAAAGAGGAATGACACACCAAAATGTATCGAAACAAATGGAAGTTCCAAACATGAAACAGCCTACCATTGCCCTGTGAAACAATTGAGAAAGAAGATGGGGTTAGTAACCTGCCTTTTTCCACCACAGCTTGAACTCCCACTGTGGGAAGGGCAAAATATTATGACCATTGATGAGCTTTCCAGATTCCCGAACTGGGTTGTACTCATCATATCCCAAACACCACAAAATAAATGTACAAATAGCTGCACACAACCATTGTCCCCATGTACATAAAAACAGTCACACACATGCACATAAAACCTGGTTCATCAAGTGCATTTTCTCAGATGTAACGTCATGGAAGAGCTGCCCACAAATGAAATAAACCCAAGCTCTACTAAAATGTAAATTAGAGAGAACAATACAAATCAAATGGAAAATGAGCCTTTATTTCACACTGACTGGAAGATCTATTCTGCTGCCTGCTAATCTTTCAAAGCTTAATTGTCCACTGCTAATGTATCCAAATGCCAAAGGGTAGGCAGACATCCAACTTCTTACATTAAAACATCGACCTTGCATTTAGATATTCCTTGCACATCCTAAATCCATGATTTTCTAATTGAGCTATGCCTTGAGCCCCTTGCATTGGTTATCTTTGAGGTAGGAACACACTTTCTGCTGAGGTTAGCCTGGACTGCAGTTCTCTTACGTGTACTATCCAAAAGAAGAGAATCTAACCATGTACAGAGTTGACTGTGCCTAATATACTTGGCATAGCCCCCTCGGTTGCATTTTGATTGTTGAGTCTCCCTTCTTATTTCACAGAACTTCCAGTGTAGAATATTTTCTCTTCTTCCTCTGTGAAGAAATTCAACCACTAGACTGAGGTACACAACAAAAATTCTCTTCACTGAACGCATATCCCCATATGTATTTCTTTCAAACAAAAGGCTGGGGGATACCATTTGACCACAATTCCAAATGTAACATCGGGTAGAGTATTCAGTGACAATTTTTCTTCCTTCCCTTTCTGAAGTTATCTCTCCTTTCTTCTTTCCTTCATTGCTTTCTCGCACACACAGGTTTTGTACTTCATGATCCAAGGGAAAGTTGAGATGCTCTAGGCATTATGATATTAAAGAAGGCAAAAAAAGCTTAATGAAATAGGAATAATGATGTTGGGCATAGTAGTATTTAGTTTTTCTTTTGTTTGCAAGTTTGGAGCTATGTTGAGTAATGGAACTTGCGTGGTGCTGAACAATGAGGCCCTGTCTCCATCATGGACCCCAACTAGGAGAGGAATTATGTCTTACTGCACAGCACAATAGGAAGCACACAAAACAGAGGGGGTTAGACAGCCTGAGATGAACAAATCATGGTTGCAAGCCTCCTGAGGAGCAGATGTGAGGGCACCAAATTCCCCATTGATTGATAAAGGCTACTCAGAGCAACCTCCGTGTCAGCCTATCTGCAGAGATTCGTGAACTCTGCAATGATACCATCAACTTCAGCACAGATTATGAGAAACAGACATCTGACTCTGGGAAAATCTGAATAAAGAAATCAATAATGGATCAAAAGAGAGCTTTCCTTTTGAACTCTTGATTAAGGGTTGTCATCAGATTCTAAGTGAGGACAAATTTGTAGTTTGTTTTAGAACCTAATTTGCTCAGACTTTATCAACTTTTGTAGGTTCTAGTCTGTTTGTGTGTATATATGATGGTATACATTCATGTTATTTTAAGAAATATTTACAAAGACCCAGGTTCTTCTGTGTTCACATTTGGAGGAAACTCTGTAAGAATCTCCTGTGAAAGGCAGCTTGGGGTGGGGGCGGAGGGGGGGAAGGGTGGATGTTCATGGTGGCATTCTGTTTGACGAGTATAATTATTTTACTTATTTAGAGTAACTGGAAGAAATGACAAACAAGACATGACTGTAGATTTATAGAACTTTCAAAGGATGTTTCACTTGAGCTTCAGAGATCCAGAGTGGGTGGGGATAAGCAGGTGGGGAGCCAGAGCTGACTTACCAGGGCTTAGTCCTGTGAGTGTGTGCTACCTGCAGCAGCCCCCACACACTGAGTCATTCAAACTCCTGGTGAAACTGTCATTGTTTTGTGTAACAACGGCTCACACTCAGAGAAATTTCCATCCTGTTTTCTTCTGGCATTTAAATAATCTCTAGCTTCTTTATCTGCTACCAGAAGGCATAGGAATTATCTCACACATTTTAGAGAAGGGTAAACAGGCAGATAGAAGTAAAATGACTTGCTTAGAGGCACAGTGAATTCTCTGGAAAATGAAAAACTGCTATCAGAAGTCCTTCCCCGTAGGGCTAATTCTCTGCTGCACTCTCTTCCTGAGCAAATATACCCTAATCAAATCACCTCGCATCCTGTCTTAACAACATCTCCTTATGTAAGCGTTGCAAATTCAGAATCCCGACAAGAAAAAGGACAGAGCATTTATAGTTGTGACCCACACAATTTAAAGTTAGCTGGGAGGCTGGCAAAACACAGTATCATGCTGAAGTTATTTCCAGAACCAGCAGGCATCTCGTCAAGAAAAAACAGCTCAAAGGATGTCCAACTTGCCAACCTATGTTCTCTACCACAGTTCTTTTAAGACTAAGTAGATGGGAGAAAATTTTTATCTTCCCATTATTCAAATTAATTAACCAGGAAGTATTTATTACTTACCCTAAATGTAGCTATAAAACAGAGATTTCACTAGTAGCATGGGATCTGAAGTTAGACTTTATGGGTTTGAAACATGGACTTTCTACTTCTGTCTGGGCAGCCTTAGACAAATTACTTCATCCTCCCCACCTCAATTTCTTCATCAGTAAAAGGCAGATAACAATAGTGCCTTTGTCCTAAGAGTGTACTGGAAAGCAAAGCTGCTAATTTGCTGCATATGCTTAATGAAGTATATGATTCATAGGAAGATATCACAAATTATGGTTATGGCCTCAGCACTTAGTCTGGTTTGGCTCATGGGCAATGCAAGCTGCAACCTTACTTTCTCAAGAAGCTTTTATTCTAGATGAAAAATATGAAAAATGCATAAGGCAAGGGTAACCAAATAGTGTGGAAAATATTCATGTAAGAGTGTATTTGTTATACAAGAGTAGGTCAAATGAGGGAGCTGTCATGGATGGCAATGTAAATATACACAGTTCTATGTGAGAAGCAGGTGCTCTTGGATCGGCCAAGTGTTTATGCAGAGGATTATTCATTCAGCAGATGCCTATACAGCCCTGACAATATTCTAGGTACTACATTTAGAAGTTAACTTCCTTGACACTAAAAACTTCAATGGAAAACAAAAGGAAAGACATCAATTTCAAATTGCAGAAGATAACATTTGATTGACTCTGCTTAAACTGTTTTCACATGTTCAGAGTAGGAGGAAAAATGTATAAGAATCTCCCATGGGAGGGCGGATTAGAGGCTGGAGAGGGTGTACCAAATGGTGTTACATTTTTACTAATACATTGTTTTAGTTATTTAAAGTTATTGAAATTAACTAAAAATGGCATCACTGTGGATTTATAGGGTACTTTTATGCCTTAGCATAATGATATGTAAATGATGGTACTCCATGGTTGTTTTTTTGTTGTTGTTGTTGTTGGATGAGTCAATGAATGAGTCAAACAATCTTTAAATGAATTAGAGAAACATAATTGTAACATTTCCCTTCTAAAGCATCAAGCAAAGATCATCAAAGAAAGCAAAGACTGACTTGAATGAGGAAAGAGGTACAAAATTCATGAATGTAAGAACCTTTGCCTTATATCCTGGAAAGCTTTACAGGAAGAGGTAACCATTATATTCTTTTTTCTTTTTCAGAGGTCTAAATAGACAGCTTGGAGCACGAGGGTGGAGGGGTCAGAATAGGGAATGGAGAAGAGTGTTAGTGAGAATTTACTCCAACATTTAAAAAAATGGTAAGGAAGATTTGTTCAAGGCTGTTGCAGTAAGCAAGGGACAGCACTACTACAATAAGGGAGAAAGATTAAACTCAATTCTAAGTACAGCAAAAGCATCTTTCTATTTATGGCTAGAAGGAAGGGTCAAAAGATAAAGGAAAAATACTAGGAGGAAGTATCAGGGTAGGAAAATTATTGTTAAATTGGCCTAGTGGGATTTTTGGTAAAGCCAGCCTAAATTCATAAATAATGAAGGTGAGTGGTGAGGAATTTGATCAGGTATCAAAGGTGAGAAGACACTAGCTAACATGCTTTAGCAGGCCTAAGTCTTTACCTAGTTGAGAGGTGGACTCAGAACAGTTTGATTAAATTTGGTCAAAGAGGGACTCTTTATCAGAAAGTGTGTTTGGAAGTCTACTTCTTCAAAAAGACATTATACCATACTAAAGCTCTATGTCATCATCTTTTGTACTCAACTAGCTACCATCTTCTGGACATACTTCTCAGAAGCTAAAACATGAAGCCAGTTTGTTAGGTAACCACTGGAGACTCACATTCCACATTCTTCTTTTGGAGAAGAATCTCCACAGCCCATGTCTTTGGGTTCCTACAGGTATTTCTGTGTTCTAATTTTTCCTATAGTATCATCTAGAACATTAGTCAGAGGTCTCTGTATTAGTGAACATTTGGGTGTGTTCCTCATTCAGGTCTATTATGTTTCCTCTGAGAAAACTGTTTCCTAGATATTTTGAGAAATGTTATTTTGCTGTAATGGTTTTCTAATTTACTGGGAGAGTTATTTGGCTCATTTGTTCAACAAAATTATATTGAGGGTCCAACATTTTCCCATCTTAAGCTCCAAAGTAAGAACCTTTATAGGCCAGGGTAAAGTTGGCTCAGTGTGTGGAACTGGAGTCACTCCCAAGTTGCGCATAGTTCCTTAGCTTAATGTTATGAGGACAGGGTCAGAGTAATGCTTTATTGGGACAAGAAAGAGATAGTTCACAGAGAGAACATCCTTCATCCTTGACTCTTTTTATTCTCAGAGCCAGTCAGCATAAACTTGGCTAAACCTCCTACAGATGATTCCTGGGAGCTCCTTTAATAATTTAGTTAATTAGGAAGATTTTGGCTCTTTGCAATGAAATGTGGCAGGAGTTACTGCTTTGGCAAATAAGTGGTTATCTACATTTTTTTTTCTGTTCTGGGATGATCCCAAAGTAATATCCAAAGAATATTACATCAACGAGTGCTGGAAGGTAACCCACAAAGAGAAGGTGTAAATTATTCTATTTATATCTTCTTCAAGTCCATTTTCATTTGTGAACTCAAATCTTAAGAACTTCTCTAGGAAGAAAAATATTTAGATCAATTAGTATCCAAAATTGCATCATTCCAATCAAGAGTCCTATATGCACTGCAGACTGTCTTATCTTCTTTGTAGCAAACTCCAAGAAGAATCAGAATTCTGATAGTACAAGAAAAATGGATCTGCAATATGAAAAGCTCAGATTACTGCCTGTAATCACCTCTGGTCTCAGCATTTGACACACAGATTTGAACCAAAGACAGTAGAGAGCCCGGCTTCCCTCCTTTCTCGTTCCTTCAGAAGTATAATCTCACAGGCGAAATTTAACATTTGCCATATGGCAGAGTCTCACGAATTGTTGATATGTATTCTAACAATATGTGCTAAAGTATCTTTTGCTTTAGGGAATGGGGGGGAAACCCCAACTGATTTTAAAAATAAGATATACTCACAATAGCTCTGATTTTGAACTTTCCAGAGTAAGGGAAAATAAGTTTAGGGCTTAAAATAGGACTTCGCAATGGTAGTTCACTGTAAAAATCATGTCTGATGCTTATCAAGTGTGTGATTTCACTGTGCTAAAAGCCTGCTGAATTGGGTCCATTTCTGAATAAAGATTACAACTACTCTCTCAAACACCTCTGCTCTGCTGGAGGCCCAGTCCTCAAGTACACTTTCTAGTCTTTTTAGATTCCTATCGCATTTCCTTCTCAAATGCCTTTTCTTTCATGAAAGCCCAGGTGATAAAGGGCAGCAAATATAACCACAGGTTTCCACCATGAAAATGCAAGCAGGGGAACAGGTTTCTACAAGGGCAGCTTCAGCATCCTTTCTCCGTGAAGACTATCTCCTACTGTGATATTAATGAGAAGGTAACATCAGCCAGGAAAGAAAAAAATGGGAAAGAATAGGGATAAAGTTGAGAAAGGGAAAGGCACCAGGCATTAAAATTTCTGAGCAACAGGGCATTTTCTGCTAACAATCTTCCCTGGATTGAGTAGTTGTTCCATTAGTTTACTTGGCTTTATTTATATGTGGGTAAGCATACTATAGCTGCCTTTACTGGAGCTAGGAAGAGCAGGCCTTCACACAAGAAACCAGATATTATTTTTTTTCCAGTCGGCTCAGCAGTCAGGGCCTGAGCACTGTCCCTGGCTTCTATTTGCTCAAGGCTTTTTGTTCTACCTCTTGAGCCACAGTGCCACTTCTGGCTTTTTCTGTTTATGTGGTGCCTCAGAGTCGAAACAGGGGCTTCATGGATGCTAGTCAAGCACTTTACTGCTAAGCTACATTCCTAGACCACAGATATAATTTCTAACACAGTGAGCTTATGCAAAGAGGAGGCCGACCCTCATGCAAGGAATGAAAACACCAGGATATGATGATGGCTAATTACGCAGAGCAGCAACATTTATGAGCCTCCAACCTGGGATTTTCATAGCCTAGACAAAGCTGATGTTATTTATGGAACTGGGAGGATAATGGTCACCAACAAAAATAATAAAAATACTCTGTGTGTTAATTGCTAATCAGAAAAAAATGATTGGCATCATCGACTAAAGATATTGCTGTCGTTTGATAAAATGCATGTGGATAGAGATGGGATTGCCTAGGATGTCAAAGCCAGCTAGCAGTTCTGAGTTGGACTGAAGTTGAAGAATGAAAGCATGGAATAATCGAAGTTACAAGTCAAAAGTCCAGGTAAGGTTGTGATCAGATCGCTGGAACTCTGGAATCCAGCCATTCTGGAAAATACTCCTAAGGAGATGGAATTTTCTGATTGAGAACATGCCCAAATATTTATTGACAAAGCCAAGTAAATGGCCTCAAGAAATAGTTTCAGGTAATATGATATTGCCAGTCATTAGGCATCAGTTCAAGGAGCAGGACATCAGTGCTCTTGGGTGTGGGGGCCCCAGACAAAAATCAAAGAAGCTTAGTCAGGTTTTTTTTTTATTGTTGTTGTTTGTTTTTTGTCATGGTGACAAAAATAACCTGAGAAAAATCAACTTACAAGGAAGAGAAGTCTGTTTTGGCTCATGGATTCTAGAGATTTCAGTCCCTGGACAGTTGGCTGTTGCGCTCTGGGCCTAGAAGATCATTATGGGGCACACATGACAGAGGAGGATACGGCTCACCTGCTGGTGGTAGGAAGCAAAGAAATCTTCTAGCACTCATCCCACATGGCCTAACTTCTTTCCACTAGGCTCAGTTTCCTACAGACGCTACGACTTCCCAATAGTCCTACAGGCTGGTGACCAATCTTTTAATACCTGAAGCCTTGTGGGACATTTAGGAACCCATAAAGAGACAAAAGCCTAAAATCAGTCATTACAGAAGAGCTCAAAGTCCAAGATAAAACTGCACTTAAGAAGACTCAGTGAGGCCCAGAAAGAGCAACTAGACAAATTCCTCTAGCTCCCGATTTGAATTGATTCTGAGGATAAGGATATCTCTCTCCATTTGTAAAGAGCAAGAGACAGAAACCAAGAAGGGTCTGATAGTCTGAGCAAGCCTCTTGCTCTGCATTGCCAGGGTGGGATGTTACATATTCAGAGAATGTCCTGGATTGAAGAGAGAGAAGGAGAGCCAAACCAGTCATTTGACTTCTACACAATCTGCTGGGAGATGGTTGTCTGGATAGTATTCAACATGAGATGATTCTCTTTTCAGGCCAATTCAAATCAAGAATTTTCTTTTGCCAATAACCTCAGAAACATGTGAACTAAAGCATTATAAGCCCAAAGGATCAGATGTGCCCCCCCCAAAAAAAATCGAAATCATCATGTGTTAAGATAAATGGGCTGTGAAACCTGGATCCCAAGTAATTTGAAGAATGAGTACAGATAAATTAAGGGTGCAATAACTCCTTAGTGAGTCATTTATGTTAAAGTGTATTTCAAAGCAAAACTTGAAAGTTCATGTTCTAAATATCAACTATCCAAAAGGCTAAAAATTGTTTTACTATGATTATATACCAATGAATACAAGTGATTTTAATGCCATGTATACTAAGATTTTTTTCACCATATTAAAGAATTACCTTAAGAGAAGTTTTCTGTTTAAAGGAAACTTTGAAGTGAAAAAGCTCATTTATGTTCAGAAGGGAAAAATTAAAAAGCTTTCCCATAGATGAACACTCAATTTCAGTGCTACCACTGAACCCAGCATCATTTAATTTCTGAAATTTCTACTATCCTACATTAGAGTTTAAAAGTTCAAACATGCCAAAAAGTCTCAGGATCTTTCTTCTCTGAGAATTAACTGGAATTCCTAAATAGCAGGCTTTATAAAGTGTTAACTCATTCCTTATACATTGATAAAGAGGTGGAGACAAAAAGATGGACCATTCCATTTTCTCCCTGTACAAAGTAATAAGAGACTGCCTCTCTCTGTGCTGTTTCAGATTGGCCTTTGAGGTCCCATAAAAGTTCCTATTCTCAACGTGCTACCAGGAACTAATCTAGCACCAAGAAAGTCTGGATTTTTATCTGTGGAATGAACATAACTTCTGTTTTTAGAGAATTATTTCAAAATGGAAAAACAAAAACAAATTCATCCAACTCAGGAAGGAAATATAACTGCTCTTTTGCTTACCATGAAGATTAAACCTTTTGTAGCCTTTGTTCCGTGGTCAAGCAAATGCAATCCTTTTAGGACTCTGATGACCCTTATGTTTATTTTTTTCTGAGATTTATCATATTTAAATTATATAGGATTCTAGACACTCATACACAGTGAGACCAAAAGAAGATATCCTTAGGGGAGAAACACAAAGGCACAAGAGACAGACAGAGAGAGAGAGAGAGAGAGAGAGAGAGAGAGAGAGAGAGAGAGAGAGAGAGAGAGAGAGAGAGAGAGGTGTGTGTCCATTCCAAGATATGGAAACAAGAGATTTCTTTTTTTTCTAGTTTCTATTTTGTTGTTGATTCTGTTTTATTTTATTTCTGTATATTTTGTGTGTTTATCTTTGGGAAGGAGGAGGAGTCACAGAACTTGAGGAAAAAAGAGCAAAAATGTGTAGCAGTGGACCTCACGGTCACTGTGATAAAATTGAACTCTACAACTCGTGCATGGAACTGGGAGAGAGCCAGGAAAGGAAGACACTGTATGAAAGAAAATATGCTCATTACCTGATGAAGGTAATTGTAATCCTTCTGTACATCACCTTTATAATAATAATAAAGTAAATTTAAAAAGAATTACCATATGAAATGTGGGCAACGACTGAGATTATGATGATGAATTTGTGGTAAGTGTTTCTCGCTGGTGAAGACTGGCACGAAGTGATCGAACCCTTTTCCTCTGCCTTATAACCCGATTCTTATCGTTGACTGCAGTCAGTGTCTTTGACCTATATTTGATTCCCTTTTGCATTATGTGCTTTTGATCACAAATCTGCTGGGAAAACTCTCCTAAACCACAAAACAAGGTAAGCTGTTTCTTATTTGTTTGAATATACAGGAAGCCGGTGACAACCCAATTTTCTTCGTCTTCGTCTAAGAAATCGAAAGGTCAGGTGTTAGGAGGGATTATGGAGAGTTTATGAGGCAAACAGTCCGTCCTGCCACAAGCCTTATCAGAAACATGCGCAGCTTTCCTTGCTAAGCCCCTGGTGGGCGGCTTGTGCTCATGGCTGGCTGTCTGGTACACATAGCACAGTTTATCATCCAGCAGCATCTTTGAAATGCCAAACTTTATTTATTGATCTCACAATTCTATGTTATCTCCAACAAGCCATGGGAAAACTAATACATTTTGTATGGATTAATCCTTGTAATTCTACACAACGTACACCCAGAGATAACTCAAACTCCCTTTGTCTTCTCATTATCTAAACAGACATGGCTTTCTTTAAGTCATCCACGGAGGTCATCTCCAAAATGCCCTTGTGGAATATTCATTAATCAAATAACTAATTTGAAATGGACCTTCAAAGCATTATTCATTTCCCCATCATTCTCTCAACACCAGTTTAAATGCTTTGTGGGTATAATGATTAGGCTGATGTTTAATTAATTGTGAAATTGTGAATTAAGGCTAAGTTAAAAGATAAATCATTTTTTCAGTGCATGATAAAGAAATCCAGAAAGAACATGCAAGCTTGATTGGTAGTTGTCTATTCATATGAATAGAATTCATACGACAACATTAGATTTTAAGGTGAACCTGTGTGAAACAAGTCTTATCTGTCCATTTGTTCTTTGGTGGGTTTCAGATTCATCACCCCATCAATGGGAAATACAAATATGAAGACCTCAGTATGCCCTGCTTATTCTCAAAAAAGTTCTATTGTAGGAAAAGTAAAAGGACCAATCTTTGAAGATTCAGGTATGGAAATCACAGGCACATTTTATTTACAGTTTCTTTCTATTGTATTTGTTAAGCTCCCAGCTTCTTTTTTTCCCTTTCATGAATTATTATTATTATTACAAAGGTGATGTAGAGAGGGGTAACAGTTATGTAAGTTAGGTAAAGAAAGAGTACATTTCTTTCCATACAATGTCACCCCTTCCTTCACACTCTCCCAATTTTTCCTTCTTGTCCCCACCCACAAGTTGTATAGTTTATTTTCAACATAGTGTGTAGTGAGTACCCCTGCTGCATTTGTTCACTCTGTGTCCCACCATTTCTGATTCTATTATATGATGAAAGATAGATTGTGAATGAAGTCAACCATGAAAAGTAGATCTTAAAAATGAAGAGGTAGGGGCTGGGAATATGGCCTAGTGGTAAGAGTGCTCGCCTCGTATACATGAAGCCCTGGGTTCAATTCCCCAGCAACACATATATAGAAAATGGCCAGAAGTGGCATTGTGGCCCAAATGGCAGAGTGCTAGCCTTGAGCAAAAAGAAGCCAAGGACAGTGCTTGAGCCCTGAGTCCAAGGCCCAGGACTGGCAAAAAAATAAATAAATAAATAAAAATGAAGGGGTAGATTTAAAAAAAATTATTATCGCTGGATCCAGATATGCCTAAAGCTAACATATTCATGGATACTTCAGTTTGTTGAGGCAGTTCAATTCCTTTTTATTTTTGGTAATTTGTGTTCTATTTATTTCATTGTCAACCAAATGAAAACTTGACAGTCACTTGTTGGCCATTTATATGCTTATTTTGTTAGGACCTATTTCCTTAGAGTACCACTTAGTTCTTAGTTCTCGTTTTTCATCTTCCAATACACTTACATTTGATCACCATAAAGGATCTTCAGAATCTTTTCAGGCCCATTTTTTTTTTTTTACTTTTAAGTTGTATCTAGATACCAGAGTTTCTCTCCTGTCACCCATATCATCTCACAGATTATCTGATGTTTATCTCCAGTTCTGACATTTCTGGCTAGTAAAACCTGACCTGAAATACCTTCTTTGCTCAGTTGAGTCTCCAGAAACCAGCCTATATGTCTTGCCCACTCTGGGGCTGTTAAGGTATGATCCTGACATGGTAAGCTCTCAGATGGGGAACATGATAGCACAGTGGTATTTACAAAGTATCTGGTGTCAGCTACCCTTATGTGAATATTAGCCCCACTACTTCCTTGCCATATAGCCTTCTGCAAGTTGACTATCAGGCACTTTCTGGTTTCTATATCTGCAAATCCAAAATAGTAACATGGCTCGTCTCCTAGGGTTGTAAATAAAGTAGCGTATTCAAAGCACTCAGAATAGTGCCTGGTTTATCGGAAACAGGTAGTATTTACAGCTATTGTTGATTTTATTTTGATAGAAGCAACCCTTTACTGATAAAACATTTTATATTATATCATGTGCTTCTTAAAGGTGTGCTGAAAGCATGACCCTTCTTTTTCTTTACCAAGCTTTAATAGGAAAACATCTATATGTTTCTCCTTCTGGTAATTTAGGCTCAATGATAGTCATAAGCATAGATAATAAAACTATTCTTAGTTATTAATACCCCTAAATCAATCATCATTACTAGTATTGATAGGTGCTAAGCTTTATGTTGAATCAAGGTGATGAGTGGTCTTTTTTTGTTTCCTTTTCCCCACTGAGCCTTCTGTATCAGGGGACATAGCTATTCTCCAAATACTTATCTGCTTTTTCTCCTGGGGAAATGGCCCCAGAATGTTACATTTGTGTTATTTTTTTTACTTTTCTCCCTCAAAATAGTAAGCTTGGAGCAAGGCCTCATTGGCCAGTTGGACACCCCCACCCCCGTCCCCCAACTGCTGCTTCTTTCTCCTAAAATAGAATCTTGGAACTTGCTGGACTGCTTTGAGGCCAAGAAGACTCTCAAGGGCCCTCAGGACACCAACCATCTCAACACTAGGCTGAAATAAATTTCCTAAAAGCCTCTTCCTTTTGACTTCATTCTGATTGCCACTCTATCCGGTAGCCTCAAGACAAGAAAAACTTGCATAAAACAGTCACTACTAATATTGTCATTTTTTAATGGCTTAATGAATGAATGGTTCAGCCAATTAAAGAATGAACTGATGTTGGGGGATAAATACCATCTCTCTTTTCTAAGGGGGGCTGGCAAGTAGGCATTGACCTACTAGTTTACCCTCCTCTCATTTCTTTGATGGATTTTAAATCTTTTTAATCCCTTTCATCTTTCAGAAACTAGCCAAAAGATGACGAGACTGGATCTAATAGTGCCAGCTAAAATAAACCCTCATTAGGATTTCTAATATATACTTCTCTTAAATGTCTTTGCTTCTTTTTTTGTTAGGCAAAGATAACTGCATTAAATACTAGGAAAGATTTTTCTGCCCGATGGTTCCTTAAATAAGCCTTTATTACAGCATCCCTCTTTCCAAATAATTATTCTAACAGAAGTGGCTTGGAGGGAGGAGGGGTCACAGCCCTCAGAATGTACTGTATGATGGATAGCTCAGATGTCACCAGCCTGGAGGTTTGGCGGAAGCATGCTTATTGTTAACTTGGTGTTTGTAATAGCTGTTGTGGATAAACAAATCAAACTCATATACACAGGTCAATTACGCTGAAGAATGCCCAGCTAATTTCCCTGTTTGGAAAAAAAAACCACACCAATAATAACACATAACTGTTAAGCTTTTCAAATGAATTAGATGCTTTCAACGAGATCAACTGCTTTGACTAACAAGTGGTCTTATGTTTTTAAACACTTTGGATATGGTAATGAGGTCTCTAATCCCCAGGTGTTAGGGAGGAGCCAGTGAACACTTCACTTCAGGAGTGACCCCATCCCTTAGCAACCAATAATGCACCTAACAAACTCCGTCTCAACCTAGGGAGACAGAGTTTTCTTAAAATATAACCAAGAACAGTAAATGTGTATTCAAAATCAAGGCCATCTGTGTTCGAGGTCGTCCCTTGTGAATTCTCACCAAAGATGCTCAGCTCAAGGATTCCATACTGAAATGCAGCCGTTGGTTGACATGAGGGAATCCAGCCTTTTGTATGTCATACAGTAGTAAAAATCCCTTCCCTGTCCTAAAAGAAAAACCGATAGGGGCTGCCAACATTTTCAGTTGCCAAATATGCAGGCCAAAACTAAATGGAAGAAAATAAAATGATTTGCAACTATGACTATGATTTAAAGATATAATAACAAATCCCAAAGAAGTAGAAAGGATATAATTTCAGAAGAAAAAAAACCCTAGTTCTTTGAATTGAGTTAAGTGGGCTTAAAAGAAGTTCTGTTATTTTAATCTAGTAGAAGAAGGACAAAAACATGGGCCCCAATTGAGGTCTTCAAGGGAGCTTTTCAAAGCAGAGAGGTATAACTTTTAGATCTATAGGGGAAATGCTTACATAAACTTAAGATATGGCTAATGTGAAGTGTGTTTTGAAGGTCCACCCAGGTGATTTGCATTCACCCTCATTCTGTCTGGTTTGTCCCAGTCTCAGTTAGTTCCTGCTCTCTATATGGAGGTCAAGGTCCACCAATACCATGTTCTTCCTGGACTGTCATGAACCCTCTTCATGTGTTCCCTGAACTTCTGGTTTCTGATCTATAGAAAGGGACCAATGCACAAACTCATCTCTAGAATACATTCAGTTCTGAATTCCAAGGATCGTTCCATATCATACCCAGATGCCTCCTCTAGTTAGTTTCAGGATATTTTTCTCTTTTTAATATTATATTTTATCATCATTAGCTGTACAAAGGGTTACCATTCAACATGTCAATTTATACGTACAATGCACTTGATCATTATCATCACCCTTTTCATCATTTTCTTCTACCTCTCCCAACCCAAATCTTCCCTTTAATTTTTCTAATTTCAAAGGATAGAGATCGAATATTATGATCACATCCTCCCCTCATATCCTCTTCATTCTTGACACATCCTCTTTCATCATTCTTTGAAGAAGCAGATCAAGTATAAGTTGTGCTTGGAGACAGAGATCATCACTCTCGATCTTTTATCAAGAATCCAGTAGCATTCTTGAGCTTTACTCTATGAACGCTCCATTTTTTCTCTATTATTTGATTTCTGTTTCCTTTTCTTACACTTTTCTTTTTATTATTATCTTCAACTAGCTGTATAAGGGAGCTACCATTTAACAAAGTCACCCCTTTCAGCATTCTCACGCTTCCCTCCCCTACCCACCTCTTCTCTCACTATTCTTATTATACTTTGGAGAGCAGAAGATTTTTATTATTGTGAACCCAACTCACATAGTTCTGTGGGAACTGAGTTCCATGGCCCACCACTTCACTATAAGTAGACACATGACTCATACCAGCTGACTGCTGTGGGACTTTTGTGCCATTGTGACAGTGCAAAAGTGTGCTTTGTTGGGTATAGTGGGTTGAATAATATCCCATTAGTATTCATGTTTACCTAGAAACCCTAGAATATGGGATTAGGGAATAAAGTTTTACAGAAAGAATTGAGTTACAGATCTTATGAAAGATTGTCCTTGATTTATGGGGGGTGCCAACATCTCATGATTGGTGTCCTTATTACAGAAGAGAAAGATTTTTAGTGTTGACACACAGAAAATAAACGACATGACAATGGAAAGATAGAGGCAGAGGTAGGAATATATTTAAATGCAAAAGAATGTCAAAGATTTCCTGCAGACACTAACATCTAGAGAGCGTTATACACAGGTTCCTATCTTGGTGACACCAGAAAGAATAAACCCAGGTGACTTCAAATTTCTGGCCAACATGGTAAGAAAATAAATTTCTGCTTATTAAATCATCCTGTTTGTGGTTGCTTCTTACAGCAACCCCAAGAAACTAATAAATGGGGGTGTACTGAGATACAGCTTGTTTACCAGAGCAAACCCAAGCAGGAGCTTTGATCCACTGAAACTCTGGATCCAGCTGGGTTCGGAATCAGCTCTACCCTTGGACTCCACTATGTATGGGCCAATAAATGGCTCTCACTCCTGGTTCAGGATTGTTTGAGTTAAGTTTCTAACACAGGTAGCTGAAATCTTTCTGAAAAAACACAACTCAGCACAGAGAAAAATCTTATTCACTAGGCCCAGGCATGGTGGCATTTTTGCTTCAAAGCCTTCCCTGGGCTCCTCAGCCTGAAAGGCTCATTTCTTTCTGTGAGTTTCTATAGCTCCCTTCTCCTCCCATACACGATCACATTAAACTCATCTTATCTCCCCTGTGAGACCTTTTGCCTTTTGAAGGCAAGAACCTTGTCCTTATCTCCTTTTCTCAAGTGCACATGCTCTATTCCATTTATATTGCAGGTGCTTGATGCATCTATGATGAATGGATAAAGGGAAAAATAAAGGCATAAAGAGCAGCTTTTCAGGGTTCATGGGAGAGAGTAGAAAAAAACAATCTCATGTTAAGGAGCCTCCCCTGTGTTTCTAATCATGCCAAGCCCACAAATCCCCATTCTAATTGTCCATATATCACCCAACTAGGAAAAGCAGCCAAAACTGAAGACTGATGTGAACTGGCTGTACATTGATTCCTTTGCCAGAATAATAATGGCTAGGCTTTTGTAAAGGGCAGTTGCTCCTCCAAATCTGAAGTGTCTATCATATCATGCCTTCCTGCTTGGAACCTTTCAGTGACTTCCCACTGTTCTCAGGAGAAAGTCCAATCTCCTACTCATGGTATACAAGTTTCTTTGTGACCTGGCTCCTTTTGACCTCTCTTATCTCTTAAGACATTCCCACCTTGAATATCTGCTTTGGCATCACACACTGTCCTGACCAGGCCAAAAGCTTCATCTGCTATTTCTGATTTGTCTGTCTCCCTCCTGACTTTACTTCCTCTTCTATAGGCCTTTGTCTTTTTTTTCTAGGAATAATCCCTGATCCTTGGTACTTTTCTTTTTTTTTTTCTCAAATTTTTATTATCAAACTGATGTACAGAGAGGTTACAGTATCATACGTTGGGCATTGGATACATTTCTTGTACTGTTTGTTGCCTTGTCCCTCATGCCCCCCTCCCTCCCCCCCTTTCCCTCCCCCCCCAGGTGTTCAGTTCACTTACACCAAACAGTTTTGCAAGTATTGCTTTTGTAGTTATTTCTCTTTTTTTACCCTGTGTCTCTCAAATTTGGTATTACCTTTGAATTTCCTACTTCCAATACCAGTAAACACGGTTTCCAATATACTCAGATAAGATTACAGAGATAGTGTAGGTACAACCATAGGAAGGTGATACAAGAACATCATCAATAATAGAAACTACACATACACATAGGACGTTGAAAGTAGTTACAACTGTGATATATCACTTGTTTCCATAACATGGAGTTCATTTCACTTAGCATCATCTTATGTGTTTCTAAGGGTATAGCTATTGGGCCTTGTGATGCTCTGCTATGGCTTGCCTAAACCTGTACTAATTATTCCCAATAAGGGAGGCCATAGAGTCCATGTTTCTTTGGGTCTGGCTCACTTCACTTAGTATAACTTTTTCCAAGTCCTTCCATTTCCTTACAAATGGAACAATGTCATTCTTTCTGATAGAGGCATAAAATTCCATTGTGTATATGTACCACATTTTCCTGATCCATTCATCTATGGAGGGGCATCTGGGTTGGTTCCAGATTCTCGCTATGACAAATTGTGCTGCGATGAACATTGTTGTGCTGGTGGCATTACTGTGATTTTGTTTGTGGGCTTTTGGATAGATACCCAACAGTGGGTCTGCTGGGTCATAGGGGAGTTCTATATTGAGCCTTCTGAGGAATCTCCATACTGCTTGCCAGAGTGGCTGAACCAGTTTACATTCCCACCAACAATGAAGTAGGGTTCCCTTTTGGCCACATCCCCTCCAACAATTGTTATTATTAGTTTTCTTGATATATGACATTCTTACTGGGGTGAGATGGAATCTCAATGTTGTTTTGATTTGCATTTCCTTTATGGCCAGTGATGTAGAGCATTTTTTCATATGTCTATTGGCCATTCTCATTTCCTCATCAGAGAAGTTTCTTTGTAAGTCTTTAGCCCACTTGATGAGGGGGCTATTGGTTCTTTGCGGTTTTGTTTTGGAAGAAGGTAATTTTTTTAGTTCTGCATATATTTTAGAGATGAGGCCTTTGTCTGTTGAATGTCCGGTAAAGATCTTCTCCCAGTCTGTGGGCTTTCTGTTTATCTTGAGAGCTATGTCCTTTGCCGTGCAGAAGCTCTGGAGTTTGATGCAGTCCCATTTGTCCAACCTTTCTTTGATTTGTAGCCTTTCAGGGTCTTTGTTAAGGAAGTTCTGTCCTGTGCCAAGGAGCCCAAGTGTTTCTCCTACTCCTTCCTTTAGTGTTTTCAGGGTGCCTGTTTTGATTTCAAGGTCTTTAATCCATTTGGAATTGATTTTGGTGCAGGGTGATATATAAGGATCTAGTTTTAGTATGTTGCATGTGTTGAGCCAGTTTTGCCAGCACCACTTGTTAAAGAGGCTATCTTTCTTCCATACTATTGTTTTAGCTCCTTTATCAAAGATTAAATAGGCGTAGTTCTGTGGGTTTAATTCTGGGTCTTCAATTCTGTTCCATTGGTCTTCAGGCCTGTTCCGGTGCCAATACCAAGCTGTTTTTATTACTATAGCTTTATAATACAGCTTGAAGTTGGGTATTGTAATTCCTCCAGCACTGTTCTTTCTGCTTAGGAGTGTTTTTGCTATTCTAGGTCTTTTATTGTTCCATATGAATTTCTGGATTGCTTCCTCTATTTCATTAAAGAATGGTGTTGGGATATTAATGGGTATTGCATTGAATTTGTAGATAGTCTTTGGCAATATTGCCATTTTGATTATATTAATCCTCCCAATCCAGGAGCATGGGAGGTTTTTCCATTTTCTTAGTTCTGACTTAATTTCATTTTTCAAGCTTTTAAAGTTCTCTTCAAAGAGGTCTTTCACTTCTTTGGTTAAGGTTATTCCTAGGTATTTTATGTTTTTGGGGGCTATTGCAAAAGGAGTTGCTTTCCTGATTTCAGCCTCGGTCTTCGGGTTGTTAGCATAGAGAAAGGCCGTTGATTTTTGAAGGTTTATTTTATATCCTGCAACTTTGCCAAAGTTTTGGATCAGCTCTAGTAGCTTGGGGGTAGAGTCTATGGGATTCTTTAGGTATAGGATCATGTCATCTGCGAAGAGAGAAAGTTTAACTTCATCTTTTCCTATTTGGATCCCCTTTATATTCTCTTCTTGCCTAATTAATTGCTCTGGCTAGGAATTCTAGTACTATGTTGAAGAGCAGGGGAGAGAGTGGACATCCCTGCCTTGTTCCTGATTTTAAAGGGAAAGGCTTTAGTTTTTCACCATTTAGAGTTATGCTTGCTGTTGGTTTGTCATAAACTGCCTTGATTATATTCAGGATTATATTCTTTTCTTTTTTTCTTTTACTTGTCACAGTCCTAGGGCTTGAACTCAGACCTGGGAGCTGCTCCTGAGCTTTTGTTCCCAAGAATAGCATTTGAATATTACTTGAGCTCTGGCTTTTAACTAGAGATAAGAGCTTCATAGACTTCTTACCCAGGCTATCTTCAAATTGTGATCCTCACAGCTCAACTTCCTGAGTAGCAAGGATGTAAGCTTGTGGCATGAGCCACAAGTTTATACTTGTGCATGTATTAGGCCTTTTCTTGGATCTTATTCCCTTCCCTATGACAAGGACTCTCTAAATATGTGCTCCTAGAGACCTCAGAACCTTTCTAGCACAGCTTTTAACACACTGCCTTGTAATCACCTATTTACATGGCAATCTCTCTCATTCTACCACTTGGTCGATGTATATTTGGGTCAGAATTTCATTGCTAGCACACATCACACAGTAACGATGCTCAATGCATGTGTATCAAATGGTTAAATACTTACATAAATAAATAATGAGAATTTCTCATCGACCAGCTTGGTCATAATGCTGTCCATTTTTGTTACTCCTTTATTTTCAAGAAATAACCAGACCTTTTTACCTGAGCAGAGGGGCAATGAAGAAGGTAAGAGATATGGTATCTTCAGCGAGAGTGAAGGGGATGATTTTTATAAGGGTCTTTGTTCCTGTAATTGACCATGAAAATTGCAATGGGAATCACAGAGTTGAAAGGCACAATGCCCAAGACAAGGTGGCACATGCTAAAAAATCAAGAAGAAACTGAGTACAGGCAGAGTCTGATAGACAAAAGGTTGTTTTGTTTTTCCTTTTGCCTGGATGGAACTGTTGGGAATTTGCACTAGTATTTTAGGATAGATGTAAGTATGTAGACAGAATTTTGTGCCTTTCTTCTGATTGAGGCATTTAATTGCTTCTGTCATGCTTTCCACTCTGGTCTTCTCCTTTCTGAGAAAACATAGAAGCTTGTGTCACCATGTAGGTATCATGTGATCTCTGTATCTCACAGATTATCAGAGCAAGAAATACACTTTTGTTGGGATATAAAGAAACTCCATAAAGAGGAGTTTAATGCTGTTTGTTACAATGGCAAAGATGGGTCTATTTTATTGAAATGTTGTGCTATTTTTCCTTCAGACTCCAAAATCTTGCATGAGACTTGTCACAGAGGAAATGTACAATAAATACTTGCTGAATAAAATGGAGGAAATTAATAAAAAGCAATTAACTATGAATCTAATTTTTGGTGGGACCTTGTAAATCAGCATACAGACATTGAGGATAAAAAAGAAATGGGTAAAATAGATGTCTTCTGGGGATGGAGCTCAGTGGTAGAGCCCAAGGCTCTGGTTTCAATCCTAGCACTTAAAAATTGTTTAATACGCAATGTCTCCAGGCATTGCATCACAGAAACTTTTGCCTGCAGTAAGAGTAACTTGGGAAACAGAATTCGATTAAAAACATAAGCATTTTATTAGAGCTATTGCTTATAAGTGCTTTGATTGTTTCAAACATGAATGGCTTTCTTCAAAATACCATTGATGTTGATTTTAGTTGCTTAGAGTTTAAAACTCAATAACGAAGCCAGGAAGTGGCTCAGAATTTACTTGATCAAACATATGCCTCCAGTAAGCAACATGATATAATGTGGGGACCAATTCTACAGTTTCTTGGTAGAATTCTGTGATGATACTCACCTGGTTTTAAAGTAGTAGCGTACCATATAATATTAGATGCCCTTGTTCCTCAGGAAACAGAGCCCACAGTCATAGTGATTTCAAAACTGAATGCAAGGTCCTTCTTCTCTAGTACAATGATTTTAAGTTAAATTAACTTTGATCTTTGAGTCATCTCCCAGATAAAAGCCAAATGCCTCGTTAATAGTGAAAACAGTAGGGGTAAATGTATTGAAGCAGATAGGGTGATTTAAATACTTTGCAATGCAGCTAATACAAAAGGAACTCATTATAAGTTATCTAATTAAGGGTGGTTTCCAGATGTGCAAAGAACTATTTGAGAAGATGAGTCTTGGAAAATAGTTCAAATCTTCTGATGCTGGGTTCTTTTTTTGTTCTCTCAGGTCAAGTTCTTTGGCTGTGATATTATGAGTCTCATTTTGTCCTATGTACTTCCCCAACATTCTTCACTTCCAGAAGAGCATATAACTATATATCACTGGCTAAACCATTTCCTCCAGATTTGGTGGCATGAAGCAACAGTTTCTTTTCTCATAGTTTCTGTAGGTCAAGTGTCTGTGCCCTGCTTAGTTGAGTCATTATCGGTAGAGTCTCTCATAGGTAGTTATTCAGGACCTGCAGTAGTTGCAGCTGCTATCACCTGCAGGACTAAAGGGGAAGGATCTGCTTTCAAGCTCAATTGGGTGGTTGCTTTCAGGTTTGAGCATCTTGTAGGCTGTGAAACAGAGACTTCAGTATTTGCAGCTACTCGAAGCCAGCCCCTGAAAGATGGACAAATTCAAGCGTAAGGCAAGATCACTTGCTTTGATCATGAGAAGGAGCCAGAGAGAAAGGCAGAGCAAGAATATAAGTGATAAAACTGGTAAGAAGATGGAAGTCACGGTTTTATAATTGAATGGAATCTCAGCCTATATTACAACAAGGATAGCTCCAAGAAGTATAAGAACAGAGGAAACACTCTACCCTCTCTCAGCAGAAAATAGCATACTGCAGCATAAAAAGTGGTGGGTATAGTAAATAATTCTGCAATGAACATGGTTGTTCTGGTAGTTTTTGTCTGGCCTTGTATGTGCCCGGGAATGGGATTGCTGGGTCATAGGGGAGCTCTATGTTTGTTTTTTGAGGAACCGCCACACTACTTTCCAGAGTAGACAAAGAAGTTTAGATTCCCACTGAGTTTTCTTTTGGCAACATCCAAACCAGCATTTGTTATTATTAGTTTTCTTGGTCATTCTAACTGGGGTGAGGTGGAATCTCAGTGTTGTTTTGATCTGCATTTCCTTTATGGCGAGAGACATTGACCATTCCTTCATGTGTCTATTGGCCATTTTTACTTCATTATTTGCCATAGCCAAGATATAGAATCAGCTCAGATGCCCCTCAATGAATGAATGGATCAAGAGTATATATATATATATATTATATATTATATTATATATATTATATATCATATATATTCATCATCCATTGCAAAGAATGATATTGTGCCATTCATAAAAGAATGGAAAGACTTGAATAACATTATATTAAACAAAATAAACCAGACCCAGAGAAACATAGGTTGCATGGGTTCCCTCGATTGTGGTAGCTAAAATGTACCTATAAATCTACAAGTACAAACACTAGGTGATAAGCAAGGGGTTGCAAATGAATTCACTGAAGTGTAATAAACTCCATGGAGAGAACAAATACTGTAATTCTTTAAAAAAGAAGAACTCTAAGCTCAACAAAATAAAGACTGGGAAATGGGTACTTGCAAGAGGGAGGGCTGGAACAAAGGGAGGAGGATAGAAGAATGAAGGGGAAGTGGGGAGAATGCAGGCAAGAATGCATTGCATATACCAAAGAATCAGAAATATAAGAAAAGGGGTTACTAGAAGGGTGTTGAGGATGTAGAAGATGACACAGATCATTTCAAGAGGCATTGTATACATAAACTGCTCTGTTAAATGGCAAAAAAAACCCTCAGTACATAACCTGTATGGAAATGGTGAAAGGGGTGACATGGATCAAGATGCACTGTAACTCATTGACCACAACTTAAAAGATTATATAGGTCTCTCTCTCTCTCTCTATATATATATGTATATATATGCATATATATATATATATGTATGTAGAGTGGTGGATATAACACAGTGCAGATAACATGTGAGCCACCATGGTGCATCTTGTTTCCTTAGTGCCTTGGGACCCTTCTCAAATGCTTTTTCTTTCCATAATGTTCTGGATCTAGTTATCCACACAACCAACGAAGAGAATTGGAATGGCTCATGCAGAAGCCATCAAGCACTCAATGCAAAGCCAGGAGGAGGAGATATGGAAGAAGCCCTGTACTATAATATCTGTCCTCCAAGAGTACCACTCCATTGGATACCTCTTTGAGGACCCTCTTGAAATGGAGAGACTTGGTGTTTCCTTTCATGGCTTTCCTTTCACTTTCAAATAAACTCTACTCTGATAACCTTAAAAAAGTAGTACAGAAACATCAGTTTCTCTGCATTTAATATTAATCAGATCACATTTAGAATACTGTCATTGTCGGTATCCTTTTCAGTATAATTAGTAAATATAATGTTCATTGGATAATATGAAGTCTAGGTGAAACTATTTTGAAAGAAATAGGGACATTTAGAAGATGAGAAGACACTCTCATTGTTTTAAATTCTTATAATTCTTTCATGGGGAGAAACATCTCATCTCAGTTCCTCCTGGTAAGAAAGCATAGTGAGGTAAAATTTAATTCAATAAAATCAAAAAGGACTCTTATAGACTGAAATATGTTCCACCCCAAATCATATGCTGAGGCTTTCACCCTCTGAATGACTGTGTTTGGAGATAGGGCTTTTAAGAAGTAAAGTTAAATGTGTTTGTAGGGGTGAGATTATAATTGGATGGAATTGCAGGTGATAGAGAACTGGCTTGACCTGACCTCAGCCATCATGAATTGCAACTCCCACGATCATTCAAATCACCCTGGTCCATTTTTCTCTCGTAGTGTCCCAGTACACCATGGAGACAAAAGCATTAGAGTGATATGTGGAGCTGCATGACCCTGACCTTGGCACCATCTGAACCTGGAATGTATCTGACATCCTTGATGTCAGCCTGAGAGAACAAGTATGCCAGGTAGATTCTAGCTTACATGGGTATCACTTTAGTCCTGTGCTATAAGCCATTTCTTTTGGACCCAAATAGTAAGAATTTGCCATTCATGAGGCTGTCAGTCAGTACCCCATAGCCAGTACTTTATAATCCTGGGTGTATCCTGTCTCTTTCTTCAGTCCTAAGATACCTTGGGGCCATTTTTATGCAGTTGAACCAACAATTGCTCCAGGATAGTGGCCTTAGGAGAAAGGAATGAAGGCTTCTCTTTTCCTTCTTCTTCTCTCTGTCTCATCCCTTCTCCCTTATACCACACACCCCGCAGAAAGGCTACTTTGAGAATATAATTAGTGGGTAGTCATGTGCTATCCAGGAAGAATACTTTCTTAATCCTCTGATATCTTTGTTTTGGATTTCCGAAGCCTACAAAATTGTGAGAAAATATTTTTTTTTGATGTAAGCCACACAGTCCATGGCATTTTGTTATTAGCAGCCTAAGCTGTCACACACAAGGTATAAAAACTTCAACTGAGCTATGCTAGACATGTATCTCAGTGGTAGAGTACTTGTCTAGCATGTGTGAGGTTCTGGGTTCAATAGTTCAGTCCCAAGCACCACAAAGAGAAAATGACATTGAATAATTTAATGAGTATTTCATAGCAAACAGAGCCACTTCTATGTTTATGCTAAGGCACACAACTGAAATCATTTGCAGAACAGGTTAGAAAGTGAAGTGGCTTTGCTTTTATGTTCCCTTTCTCCTCTAGATTTCTAACAATTCTTCAAGTACTTAAGGCCCTATACATACAGATATACTAGTCCTATTTGTGCCACTATCTTCTCACTTTATTAGGGATGGGAACTTGACAAATTGGTTTCATCTCCTCTGTCAACTGTGATTAATTGGTAAAGTCTTCCTGGAACACTGTTTTGAGAAGTATTTTTGACACTATGGGGAAAAATAGTGAAAAGAGCTAATAGTTACCAGGCACTTGTCATGCACTCTTCTTAATATACCATTTGTATTGATTCTTTGTATACTCGTACAATTCCTAGAGTTGGATTAACATCAACATTTTTTTTATTAGAAATGCTAAACTTCTCAAAGGCTATGTGGCTGATAAATAGTAGTGTCAGACTACAAATCCAGTAGTTTGTCTTGAGGGCTTGCCAATAACTATTATGCCATAATAGCTCTCCATCAATCCATTTGCAATGTTTACTAGGAGTAATGGGGGTTGAAGCAGTACATGCATGGAAGGCAATTGGTAAGAGCTTTGAGGGAAACTGAAAGCTAAGACAAGTGAGTCTAAAATACTTTGATTTGAATGCCATCATTGTTTAGATGAAAATCAGAAAAAATACCAAGGACTTCTTAATAATTCAGTAACAGATTAGTGCTCAGTAATCTAAACACTATAATTATAGGTAAGTAAAATGTTGAAGATTCCATTCTATCTTATAAATTCCTCCCTCCTTTCCTTCCTTCCTTCCTTCCTTCCTTCCTTCCTTCCTTCCTTCCTTCCTTCCTTCCTTCCTTCCTTCCTTCCGCCCTCCCTCCCTCCCTCCCTCCCTCCATCTCTCTTTTTCTCTCTTTCTTTCTTTCTCTCCCTACCCCTACTTGTCATTACATTATGTCTGCTGAAGGTAATGTCATTGTCTTTGTCTTTTCTTTATTGTCATTGTCTTTGCTTGGGTTTGGATGGTCTGCTCAGGTAACTATGTTGAGTTCTCTATCAACAGACCCAAATCTGACAAGTAACACTAGACTTTTCCCTTCACACAAACATAGCACTCTTTCCAATTAACTCTGAAAGCCAATTCCCAGTATCCCATGCCCCTTGATAACTGACAGATTTATAAGAGATGGGCAAATGAAAGGCATTTTCTTATAAAATCTTTCTAAGACAAGCATTCAGTTTGAATATGCCTGCCTTTTAAAAAATACTATTTGAAAAAAAAATCCATGTCTTCCTGATTACAAATCTCAGTGTGTCTTATTTTAGAACTTATTTAAAATAATGCTTTCTACCAAATTGGCCTCACGAGTCCTGCACCATTTCTCCTTCCAAAATGTCTTTGTGTTCTTTTTATTCTAGAGAAGACTAAGGAGAAATGATAAAAAAAAAAAACCTACCATCCTCCATCCTGCATTTTAAAAATGCAAGATGTGAAAATCAAATAAAGTAGGTCAAGACTTCCCTGTATTAGCAGAGACTAGTGATTTTCCTACCAGCAAATATTAAAGTTGATGGGCAATCAAAAGTGTTATATCTTTCTTTGGTGTAAGAAAATGTTATCAAGAGGTTAGCATTCTATTTTTGTCTTAGTCAAAGAAATAGAAACATTCAGTACTACAGCATTATTACTTATAATTTTATAGATGACTATTTTGTACTCTTCAATAAATGTACTTTATTTTGCATTTATTTGGACACTGAGTAACACTTAAACATATTCAACCAATTAACTCTGAGTAAAGTCCGTTTTAATGCAGCCTGTGGTTAAGCTTATAAACCTTCAGGGATTTGAAACAATATTTAAAGTTGGAAAATCAGATAGATCAAAATGGAGGACTTTACAAGGAGGAATAATACTTGAATTCAGGACTAGAGGTACCTGAGGGAAAACTTTAAGTCATTGATTTATTTTGAGATTCAGAAAGGTTATAAATATCCCCTATTATTCTGGAAGATAATAGCACTCAGTTGAACATGTATAATAGAATGTATATGTAAAATTAAATGATGGTGCTATTCTTCTTAATAGTAGGAACTGTAATATCTAGGATGCATGCTATGTTCATTTAACAAGAAAGAAAACTGTATAAACCTCTAAAGCAGAGCAGAATTATTAATATAATAAATTATTTTAAAAGAAAATCACTTATTAATGAATGCTTTAAATAACAACTTGCAAGATAAAGAAAAGATACTGCTGTTAGTTTATGACGGGAGACATTGTCATTGTAAGGACCATAAGCTGAAGCTTCTGGGAATTCATCCTCCAGTTTATTTTTAAATTCTTTTCTTTATTGTCAAAGTGATGTACAGAGAGTTTACAGTTTCATACGTAAGGCAGTGAGTACATTTCATATCAAACATGTTATCTCCTCCCTCATTCTCTTCTGCCTTCCCCTCTCCCCAATTTCCTCCCCTCATGAGTTGTGCAGTTGATTTACACCATGTGGTTTTGTAAGTATTGCTGTTGCATTGCTTTGTCTTTTATCTTTTGTATCTCCATTTTGATGTTCTCTTTCCCTCTCTAGTTCCAATAAACATATATACATATATCAGGGGTAAAACCCTGGGGAAGAAAGACAAAAGAAAATGGCATAATTTCACATGCTACATTGAAAATAGCAGTATAAACCACCTATTTCCATAACTTGGAGTTCATTTCACTTAGCATCATCTTATGGATTCATATTTACTAGCTATTGAGCTATTGTGATCTTCTGCTAGGATTATCTTAGAGATGTACTAATTACTCCCTGTGAGGGAAACCATAGAGTCTATGTTTCTTTGAGTCTGGCTTACTTCACTTAGTATGATTTTTTCCAAGTCTTTCCATTTCCTTACGACTGGGGCAATGTCATTCTTTCTCATAGAGGCATAGAATTCCATTGTGTGTATGTACCACATTTTCTTTATCCACTCATCTGCTGTGGGGCATCTGGGTTGGTTCCATATTTTAGTGATGACAAATTGTGCTGGGATAAACATAGCTGTGCTTGTGGCTTTGGTGTAGTCCTGCTTGTAATCTTTTGGGTAGATGTCCAAAGTGGGACTGCTGGGTCATAGGTCACCCTCCAATTCTTCCACCTGCCTCATTGAAGTACATGAAATTGAGTCATTGTTATATCTAGATGAGACTAGAACCAACATCACTTGATGAGGCTGTCATCGCTATCTAACCTTGGAACTAGCTAAGGTCTTGAACCATTGGAGTGCCTGCTGTTTGCTCCTTCCAAGGAAATCAACTCCATTATGCTTACCGTGGGGCAAAGCTAACCCTTCAAGGTAGTGAATAGTGGGTTTGAAACAGTTCTACTTTCCAGGGCACTGACTCAGTCATCTTGCCTCAGAAGCTTTTTGTGGCCCACAAACGCCTGAATTTTGTTTGTAATCATTGGTATTATATCTATTTCTGGTTCTGATGAAAGATGTACCAAGTCCACAACTGTGAACATTTCTACTAGACTCTGTCTTCATCCCTTGTAATTTCTAATTTATACTCTAGATGTGTGTTTACTGTTCTAGCTGTGTCCTTAGGCTTATTGGAACTTTATGTCTATCTAAATTGTCCCCTGGTAAAATAACTTTGATACACCCATTACCAACAATTAACAATTTGGCTTTGATATTTTCCCAATTGTAATCACAGGTTCTATATCAATTTGTCCTATTTTATCCTCGGGTACCACAAAAAGAGCAGCTCCAGCTGAAAGTCAGGTTAACCCCTTATGGATTAGAAGTTTGTTCCAGGTATTTTAACATATAATTTATCTACTTTTCTATTCCTGATTTCCAATCTATTTTTCTTTCACAAATAAAAACTAACTCATAGGGATTATTAAAGGAGGAAATGGGGAGAAAAGGGAGAAGCAAGAGGAGGGTAGTAAGAGAAGCAAGTAGGAGGGAAGAGAAGTAAAATTAAGAAAAGGAAGAAGAAGGAACAAGAAGAAAGAAAGAGGAGGAGGAGATATTATGCAAGAGGGTTTGCTTTGAATATCATTAACGTAATCATATTTGTGGCTGAATGCAAACCTCTTACTAAGGGGAGTTAAGAAGAAGTCAAATGCCTTCTTATAAACTCAAATTCCATAAGTTAATTTGCGAATTTAAAAAAAGCTGTAAAATGTGTGTCTCTCTACTATAATAGCAAGAGACCTGATATAAAGAGTACATATAGTTGCAAAACCATAAGCATATGTATATAACATTGCTAAACTGAAATCATGGGTTACATACATTAATCACAAAAGACAGACAGAAAGACTTTAAATTTCTGGAGCCTGAAAATTGCAATTTTCCAGTTTAAAGAACCCTCTTTAAGAAAAAGAATTTTTAGTTATGAAAATAAATATTAATATATTTATCTCAAATGAATATAGAAATTGTAACACAATTACAAATGTAAGTTTCTAAAGACCATAAATATAAAAATAAAATCATGTTCACATTGATGAATTCTTTTGACACATCTCTATAATAGTGTTGGTTATATAGGCTGATTGCTTTCTCATGTGACAATTAATTTTAAACTATCAGTTCTATGGAAATGATCTGTTTTTTAGTATCATTGAGGGATATCTTCTTCATGACCAATAATTTAGAAAAAATCACCCTTAATGCTACCAGAAATATCTGAGAACTTTGAGAGAAGTTCTATTAAGATTCTTTTAGATGTGAACTATTTTATGTGTACTCAGTATTTTTCATACTGACAAAGTTTGGGGGACTATTCCCATGAGAATCCTGATAGATTCAATTTCTAATCACCATCATAGCAGATACCATGGTATCATGATTATATTCCTGACAGGGAAGATTTTCTTGTCTCAGCAGACACTGATGGGAGGTAAATCCTTCATCTCCAATTTCACACACAGACCTGCTTCTGGCTCCCTCTGGCTCTGTGTTTCTCCTCTAGACCCCACATGATTTCTGTAACTTAGGACATACCCATGTTATGGTGATATAACTTTCTGACCCTGTACCTTCGTGTCTTGAAAGTAAGTTAGCACAATGAATATATGAAGAAAGGGAGCCATTTTATAATTAGGAAGACCAGCAATACTTTATTCACAACAGAGACTGAAAATGTCATATCAGATCCCACCAAACAAAAGTAAGTGAACGAGTTGCTGAACTTCCTTCTAGTAAGAATTCCAAAATTCCTACAGCTGCACTTACACTACCTGATTTAGAGGGAAGAGCAATAGGATTGCAATTGGGACAGAAAGAAAGTGGACTAGTCATTTTGATTCAATTAACCTATTTTGCAAAAAATTCATGTTTATAGGATTTCAGAAGGAACTTTGTGCAATTGAAAGTTTCTGAAGTGTCACTCCATCAGTTATCAAGGGAATCTAATTCTTCTACCATTGTTTTCCTTAGTGTGTGGAGTAGAGGTGAGGTTAAACTGAAAATAAGAGGAATAACAATGGGAGGACAATGCATGAAGTTCAGAGGGTGAAGCCAAAATCTCAGTGGCAATCCCAGGAAGTTAGAGATGCTATAAATATGAAACATCTGTCCAGAGAAGTTGCAGGCAATGAGTAGAGACAACCCAAGTGTACAAGAGACAGACCATGCTGCACATGGCAAAGCCATATGGGTAGGGCTCCTGGAGCCCTTTGGAGGCAACATCTTACCATCATATGCCCCCATTGCAGACATGGAGTTACAGGATGTAATATTTGCCCTGCTGGGTTTAGACTTGTTTTGGTACCATTCTTCCTTTCTAAGCCCCAGTTACTTCTTGAGATTGATGCCATGTAGAATGTTTATTTGTAGTATCATGGGGGTATGTAGCTTTATGCTTGAAATAGAAAGTAGCCTTAAGCCATGGAAGATAAAAAAATAGCTTTCTTTAGAATGTAAGAATTTTCTATAATATAGGTTCTAGTTAATCTCAAATTTTGTTGTTGTTTCTTAATTGTTCAGACAGATCACTGAACATGTAGAGACACTGTAAAGCTAAAGTAGCCCTGATTTTGTGTTCAAGTTAAACCAGGATAATTAGCCCCATATAGACTTTTGTTTTACTGAGTCTTTTTTTTCTTCTTTGCAGCATTGGGTATTGAACTTGGGGCTTCACACTCAGTAAGCCTATTTCATTGAGTACGGCATAAGTATCAGAAGAAGAAAATATTTTTAAGGATGGAAACAATTGCCTATATTATAAATACATTGTTTGAATATCTAAAATGGATATCCTGAGCTGAAAGGTTAATTATGCAGCATAGTGGCTTTTCAGGTGGTTCAGGGAAATTGGAGCAAATGAAGAAAATGACAACAACAGATCCTACAAACCAATGGGAATGCTCTATAATTAAATTCAAATAAGATTTAAAAGTTAATTACGCAGTCTATAACTATTAGCTGTGGAATAAATCAGTGTGATGGTTAACCTTGATTGTCACCTTGATTGGATTGAGAACCATGGAGATTAGTAAAGCACCTACCTGTGTATCTGTGACAATGTTTCCAAATAAAATTAAGCAAGCAGGAGAGAGGATGTAGCCAGAATGTGGGAAGCACTACTCAACAAGCTCAGGCTCAGATGGAACAAAGGGGAAGAAGGAAGACGCCTGATGCATAGGCATGCTTTGTGGCCACCAGGAAGGGAGCAACTTTGTTCCATCATGTCCTTTTCAATGACAGTATGCTACATCACAGTCCAGAGACAATGGAGCCAACTGAACATGGATTGAAACCTCTGAGGCCACAGCTAAAACAACTCTTTCTTGCTCAAGTTTTTTTCATTCAGGTATTCTCTGTCTTTTTTGAAATTATCTTTAAGTAGTTGTACAAGAGCTGCCATTTAACACAGCAGTTTATGAATACAATGCATCTTGATCAATGGCAACATTCTTACCTGTCCCTTGCAGCCCACCCTTTCCTCAGTCAATACACTTTGAATCCTTGACTACATTCTCCTCTCTTCCTTGGTCTATGATGAAAATTATCTGACAAGATTACTCTTCTATTACAAAGGTGATATATAGAAGCACAATGAGTTGCTGGGGAAAAAGAAGATTCCCTTATTCATAAAAATAAATGGAGACATGTTAAAATTATGATTCAAAACCTGAACTCTGAATACAGAAAAATGAAATCAAAATTTACTAGAATAGTAGTCTGGGGCATAAATACCTTACCCCAATAGTGAAGAAATCATATTTGCTTTATATATTTATTCATTTCCTATGTGTATGATTAATATCTGTTGAAGTAATATGGGAGTTTCAAATAGAAAGAAAAGATTATTCAACTTATTTTTTTCTGTGGGACAAAAACATATCTAATCCTAGATAGAAAAGGTATTTGCTATTCTACACAATTTCTAGAAGAAAACATTCAAATTCATTTTTAGAGGAAATTCCAGTGTTTCATGATTTTCACAAGGATACATTCATCCATGCAATAATATTAGAGTAATTACTTGAGGTGTATTTTATTCTTCCTGTAAAAAGTGAAGATCAGCATATTCATAATCATCTGCACACTAACTATTCACACAACTTTGGTAACTCTAAATTCTGCAGAAAAACAATCTATTTCCTTTGCTGTCTCCTTACATGACCTTTAATCTATTTTTATGACTTATTTTAATCCCTCTAGTTTTGCAACTCAGTTTATGTCATACAAAAAGCTATTATTTTGTCAGTCAGAAATGTGTTTATCTGCATAACAAAAAACCCAGAAAAACCTCAATAGATGGTATCTTAAACAACATAAAGGTTTGTTTCTCTTTTGCAATGAAAGTGTAGTGATCTCAGGGCACTAATGGCTCTTGCTTATAATCCTAGTTACTCAGGAGACTGGCATGTGAAGTTCAAAACAGCCCAGACAGACAAGAAGGAGAAACTCTGATCTCCAATTTACCTGCAAAAATCTGAAAGTGGAGGTAAGCCTCAAGTGGTAGAGCACTAGCCTTGAGTGAAAAAGCTAAAGGAGAATATAAAACCATGAGTTAAATTCCCAGTACCAGCACACACACAAAGTGTAGTGATAAATAGTAAAGAACAAGCTAGAGGCTCAATGGTATCCTTAATGTATCCTCCATCCCTCACCACCCCATCTTTTCTCTCTAGTGTCCTTAGCATGAAGCCTTCCTCAACAACCACATGTGAACATCATATAATCTCACAGTTGCAAGAAGCATGCAGTACATCAAGCTCATGTTACCTACAGAATGATGCAGAAGAATGAAAATCTTCCCCTCAAAAAGTAAATTCTATTTTCCCACCCATTGAATTGTAAGTTGTCATGAACAAATGACTGTGACTGAGTTAAAGATACTCCAGCCTCAAGAAGCACTTCATGCTTTTGAAACTTGCTTTGGTTCAAGTTTGGGGGTGCTAGAAGGGGAGAGACATTAAGGAACAGAGACTAGCTATCCTATTTAGGTCAGTGAGCTGTGACTGGTCCATATCTAACCAAAAACATGTGGAGAATATCCAGCTGTGTGCCACCAAAAACAGTAATCTAAAGCATCGTGAGTTAAAGAAAGGGCTTGTTTTAAGCCCCTAAGTCTAGGGGTTCATTTTTATGCACCAAAAGAATTTAATACATGTGAGTTTTTCAGAGTTTTACCATGCCCTTCGCATTTCCACTTGTACTTCTCTCAGCCTATTTCTGGCTGCATATTTATATCTCATTCTTCATCAGTAGAAATTGAGTGGTGCCATTCCTCTCCTTCTACCAAAACACATGTAATAAATTTGGACAAGATAATAGTGAGTCCATGTAGCTTTTGCTTTTCCATATGGTACCACAAACATATGGCATCACATTTTTTTTTTTTGCTCAGATTAATTCTGGGAGGACAGGCTGCCCAGCACATTCAACATTCTTGCTGTTGTATGTTGCTGTGGGTGAAAGATCCAAATGTAGCATATTCTGCAAACTTCACAGCATCACTGTCAAGCTCCCTGAAGCATTGTAAGCTCTGCTGTTTAAAATGAGGGAGAAATCAGTCCTCCTTACCATGGTGGGAGGGTTCAACTCACAGCATACTTCCTGCCTCCAATAGTCCCTTTGCAACCACCCATAGTCCAACCCTTGACTGCTTCCTGGGGTTTTAGAACAGACTGGTTATTGTACTCCTTGCTCACAGTATTGTTTCTCACCTTCTGTAGGCATGGATGACCTATTTCCATGTTATGACTTTGTATCCTGCGATAAATAGTCCCATATGCAGATCCATTTATCAGCAATTACTTGAGTCATTTGGGCTACAGGTAGATGGAAAGAGGAAGTCAAACATTTTCCAGAAGTCAGAACTTGACAGAAAGTGTGCCATACTTTGACTCATTTTAATCACATTGGTTTCTGTTCATGTGAACATAATCTTTATCCTTTGAGATCCCAAGTTATCTGAAGGACCATGAGCGTCAGGAAGAGAATGCCAAGGAGGAGGTGTTAGAAAGAAGAGAGGATGCCTGGTGGGTACTGCAGAAATCAGTGCCCTACAATGTCTGTTCTTATTTAACATCTTCATTCATAGGCAAGAATAGGGAACAGACAGCACACTGATGAAATTCACAGATGGTACTCATTTGGGAGATATTATGAATACCAGGGATATCAGGGAAACGATACAAAAGGACCTAGAGAGGGAATAACAATGAGATTTGACTTTGAAAATGCAAAGCAATATGTCTGAGTATAAAAAAAATCCTTCAACATTTAAATAGAGGGAAGAAAGCTAGAAGTCAGTGTTGAAAGTAACATCAAGTCAGATAATGGAGTTAGATTTAAAAATAGACTCTTTGAAATATAGCAGTGAACTTAGTAGTATATTTCTTAATTTTTTTTTACTGATCTTGGAAGGCTGAATTAGATGTCTTTCCTATGTGTTCTCTTTTCCTTACAACACATTGGCTTTGTAAATTATTATTAAATTTTTTCTTCTCTCTCTATTTTAGTTTTGGAAGTACTGAAGTTTTGAACTCAGAAACTCACACTTGCTAGACAGGTGCTCTATTATGGAGCTATACCTGTAGCCTTTTATGTATTGCTATACCAATAGAATCTCACTTCCTACCTCAGTATATACCCAGTCCACAATCCGTCTATTTTAGGCTTCTAATACTAGTTGAAATGACAAGCATCAATCTTAGCTTCTTTCCATTGAGAAGGGGATCTCAAAGGTACCCAGCACTATTCTCTTTTTTACCATTCACTGTCATCTCCCTGGGCACAGGAATTGTGTTACACTCACCATTTGAAACCTTGAGCCTGCTTCAGTGCCTATGTGGTTTCAGTGCCTTTATAGTAAGTATTGGGTAAATTTTTTTAAGATAAAAAATTAGCTATTTAACATCAGGAAATGGAAAGACCTGCTATATTCATGGATAGGTAAAATTAATATTGTGAAAAAAGCCATACTACCAAAATGCAAATTGATCTACAAATTTAATGAAATCCCAATCAAAATCCCAATGAAGATCTTTACCAAGATACAGAAAACAATAAAAAAAAATTCATACAAAAGGCCTCAAAGAGACAAAGCAATCCTAGGCAAAAAAAAAAAAAAAAAAAAAAAAAAAGCAATGCTGGTTATATCACAATCCCAGAACTCAAACTCTACTACAGAGCTATAATAACAAAACCAACTTGATATTGGCACAAAAATAGACCTAAAGATCTAGAACAGACCAGAAGACTCCAGAAATAAAACTATTTTTTTCTTTTCTTTATTGTCAAAGGGGATACAAATTCATATGAAAGGCAGTGAGTACATTTCTTGTTCTACTTGTTACTTCCTCCCTCATTTCCCCCCTCTCTTCCCCTCTCCCCACAAGAGTTGTGCAGTTGGTTTACACCAAATGGTTTCTAAGTGTTGCTTTTTGAATGGTTTGTCTTGTTGTTCTTTGTCTCTCGATTTTGATATTCCCTCTCCCTTCCCCATTTCTATTACCTGTATAAACAATATCCAGGGTACTCGAATGTAGTACAGTGGCAGTCATCTGATAGTTAATAAGGAGCCAAAGATATACAGTGGAAAAAACATAGTCTCTTCAATAATTTGTGTTGAGAAAACTGGGCAACCATATGCAGAAAACTAAAATGGATCCTAGTTTATCACCATGCACTAATAATTCAAAGTTGATCAAAGACCTCAATGTCAGACCTGAAACTGAAAGTATTGCAAGAGGGAGTAGGAGAAACACTGGAACTCCTGGGCAATGGCTGAAACTTTTAAAAAAGAGTGCCAGTGGCATAGCAGATATGAGAGAGACTTGACAAATGATATTATATCAAACTAAAACCTTTCTGCACAGCAAAGGACATAGTCACTTAACTAGAAAGACAGCCATCAGACTGGGAGAAGATCATTACCAGAAATACATCTGGCCTAATATCCAAAATATATAAGTAGCTCAAGAAACCAACTCCATCCAAAGCTAGTAAGCCAATCACTGAATGGGCAGAGAAGCTAAAGAGATTTCTCAGAGAAGAGGTAAGAATGGCAAAGAAATAGATGAGGAAATGCTCATCATCCCTGGTCATAAAGGAAATGCAAATCAAAACAACTCTGAGATCCCATCTCACCCCAGGTATATTGGCCAACATTGTGAATTTGAGCAACAAATATTGGTGGGGATGTGGGGGAAAAGGAACCCAGTTGCACTGTTGCTGGAAATATAAACTAATACAACCACTCTGATCAACAGTCTGGAGGTTCCTTAAAAAACTAAACATAAATCTTCCCTATGTCCCAATCATACATACCACTCCTGGGCACCTACCCAGAACATCACAAGCCAGGATTCCAAAAAGGTACTTGCATATCCATCCATGTTCATTGCTGCACTATCACAATACTCAAGCTATGGAAAGAGCCCACAAGCAAGATGAGTGGATCCAAAACCTGTGGTACCTATACACAATGAAATTTTATACAGCCATCAGAAAGAATAATATATCATTTGCGAGACCTAGAATAAATCATGTTAAGTGAAGTAAGCCAAGCTCAGAGAGACAAACAGCACATGTTTTCGATCACATGCAGAAGCCAGACCTAAAATACACTAGGGCATTATAAATTATGCAAGACTCTAGGCATTCACACACAGTGACACCAAAGGAGGATACTCTTAGGAGAGGAACACAAAGGCACAATGCCTATGCACACCAGATCATATAAAATAATATTTATTGAAATGAACTCCAAAAATGGAAATGAAGCTTTTTCTTTGTTGCTGTTTTTCTTTTTTGTCTTTTTGTACTTATTTATTTATCTTTGGGGGGTATGAGGACCACAGAAATGGGACAAAAGATAAGCAAATACAGCAGTGGTACTCACTAAATATTATGAAAAATGAAGTGTACAACTTGTGGGTGGGAAATTATGTAATCGTAACCCCTGTATACATCACCTTTATAATAACAATACAAAGTTTTAAATTTTCATTTTATTGGTTCCTCAGTTATTTAGTGTTTCTAAAATCCTTTGTTCCTGGGCATAACAGTAATATTTTTTTCTCAAAGAGTTATTGTGAGAATGAAATAAGGAAACTCCTGCAAATTCTAGCACACAATGACATTGTCAAGTCTTAATTGTGGTTTAGCATCTTTACAAGGACAGCTAACACATGGTGACTTCCAAGAGTTTCCTTATGACCTTTTGAAAAACAAGCTTTCTGTGCAGTACTCCATTTCATCCTCCAAGGAGAAGAGGGGCAAGGAGGAGAGAGGGCCGAGCCTTTCTTCCTCCTTGAAATCAATGAGAAATTGATGATTCTGCTGTCTCTGACTTCTGGAAGCCATGGCTTCATTAATTTCAAACCTGCAGCTAGTTGCTCCTGTGTGTAGATCAGAACATAAAACAGATGATATCTCCCCTCTGGTGCTTAGAGGAGAAAGGTCATGCATTGCAAGCAGGAGCAGCAACAGGGCTGTGTGCTTCTTAGCAATGGCCTTGGCTGTGACAAATCCCTACTTCCCACATGGTCCCAGGTAGAAGGTGTCAGGAGCACACTCTTTCCTTTCTGAGAAAAAAAAAACTGCTTCCTAAGGACAATGACATTTAAAATAGTAACAGAGTCGTTTCCTCTTACTGGGGATTATACTTCCTGCTGCTTCACTTACTCACAGTCAACTTTTGAAAATACTAAGTGGAATATTCCACAATGAAACAATTTTTATATTTGAAAGTTTACTCTGCTCTGAATAGCATGGTGAAATCCTAGACTCTCCTGCTCTTGCATGCTTGGCATGTGAACCATCATATTGTCTGACAACTGATCTCAGTTGTCAGACTGACTGTTGCAGTAGTACAGGGCTTATTTAGTCCCAGTAACATTGGAACTTACAAGCAGCTATTGGAATGGAGTTTTGGAATGTATCCCCTTGGAGATGGGGGATTATTTTACTAATAAAGATATGAAACTTCATGAGAACAATTAGATTTACATTTCTTTAAAACTTCTCATTTAACAGTGTCATATACATGGATCATCTGCCATCTGAGCTAGATGGATCTTGGTGATTGCCTGGACTAAGACTCTGGAAAAGAGATGGCATGGGACAGGGTGTAGTGACTCATGTCTGTAATTCCCAGCTATGTGGGAGGTAGAGATAGGATGCTCAGTGTTTCAAGACCAGCTCAGGCAAAACAAGTTAGTAAACCTTTATCTTAAAGAACAAGCTAATTGTGATGGTTCATGCCTATGATCCCTATTATATAGGAAGCATAAGTTAATAGGTCATGGCCTAAGACTAGCACTGGGAAAAAGTATGAAACCTTATCTGAACAATAGCTAAGCAAAAAGGACTAGAGGCCATGCTCAAATGGTAGAGGGATAAGGAAGGAGGGAACAAGAGAGACAGATAGACAGAGACAGAGATAAAGCCTAAGGAAAATGTGGCCTGGAAAACTTCAAATGAAATCCAGGTGATTTCCCCAGGATTATACAAATAATGGGGGGAGAACATGTTCTTATTAAGATAAGTAATGGCTTAAGTATCGAATAGATGTTGCCTACTATAACCTAGATACAGATGAATGAACTGAGGCTTGAGTTCAACTGTTTCCTAACAGTTTCCCATTGAATAAGAACAATGACCAGAAGTGAAATCCAGGTCACCTGTGGAGACTTCACCACATTGTCTATAGAATGACATGTACTGTCAGGGACTCAGCTTCTCAGAAAGCACCTGTGAGGAATAATAGTTCAGGAAATATTGTTAGTGGTACCAGCATGGCCACTGTAGTTCTTCTCCATTAAAGAACAGTCATGCTGGGCCTTCACATGGCCCTGGGGGTCTCAAGAGTTCTCAGTGTGTCCCTGTGTCCTGGGGGAATGCCAGCAATGTCACTCGAGAATTGTCTCCATCCTGTAAGAACTGGTGATGCTGAGGCAAGAGGCACTGAAGAATTCATTTGGATTTCCAAATTATTCAGCTACCATTTTGATATCATCATGCAGATTCCACCCCCAATCCATTCATTTTCATTGCACTTAAAACTGACCCTAAAATAGAAATGTCATTCAGGCAGAGTGATGTGTGAACTATATTAAACACCATGAATTGGGTTTTCATATAAATGTAGATGAATTCCATGCTGAGGTCATGAAGGAATGAGTGGCTATGATAAAAGCTATTGTGATGGGTGACTGCAGAGTGCTGGGTATCAGGGGAAGTCTTACTATAGTTCCTTCCAATGGGGTCTTTGTATAAAAACAGTATTTATTGATCTCCAAAGCTATCACATGGCTGGTGTGTGATCGTTTCCCCAGATCCTTTATGTAGTCCCAACCCCCATCCCTTTTGTGTCATCAATCCTGCCATCTTCTTTCTTCTACTCCTCCATGAGGCAGCGCTAGAGCTTAAGGCAGGTGCCCACAGCAAGTACTGTACCCTATCAAGTGTGTAGCCAACCACAGTGCCCTCCTGCCTCTCTGCCCCCTCAGAAGCCTCTAGGGTCACCTCTGGCATAGCTGTTAGGAAGTAGCAATCTATTTCTGCCCTCCTCAATATGTTCTCATGACCGGTCTCTGAATTGTGTCTGAAGTCCATGGCAGTAGCAGTGAGGCTGTTCTGGAGGACACACTTGCAAGGTAGTTGTGAAAGCTGATGAGATAGTGGCTGATGGAGCCGTAAAGACAACAGTGCCAGCTGGGTTACAGATGAAGATGACTTTGAATGAATACACAATCTGGGTTATACACAAATAGTGTAGTATGTTTCACAACATTATTTGACCATGGAATAGAGCCTCCTCTTGTGGAACACAGTTTGGGATGCGCCATTCATAAGCACATTTCTGTTTGTGAGTACTGAATGAGTTTGAACTCCAAAGATGAATTACAAAATCAACTGAGTTTGTAATTCTCCTGGTGTGATTTACTTAGTCTTCTGAGCTTCAGCTGCCTGGTCCTTGACTATAATGGCTGCCTTGTAGGATTTTTATCTTGAATTTAACAAATGGGTAACTCTTCTCATCCTGACTCATCCTCTTAGGTTGCCAACTTCAACATTAGTCAGCATAGACTAGACTATGCTGCAATAACAAATAAATCTCAAAATCCTACAATGCAACAAAGCAAAGACTGGTTTCCAATTTATAACATTTCATTGTGGGTTAGTGATGGCTTTTCTCAGTATCCCAAGCTAAGCCTGTATCAGTTAATAATTATACCATTTGAGACATTAGCTTCAGTCATTCCAGCAGCAGAAGCATATTCTAGAGAGTCTCGTACCAGAAATGAAAACCTGTGGCCCAGAAATGACATATATCACTTCAACCCACAGTCTAGTGGCAGAGCTGTCCCTGTGCACTCACTTAATTGTGTAGTGCCTAGTTGTCATGGAAGATGCCCGGTGTGTGTTTGCTGAGTGAGTAATTAAAGAAAAAATCAATTAATAAAAACACTAGGGCTGGGAATATGGCCTAGTGGTAAAGTGCTAGCCTCGTATACATGAAGCCCTGGGTTCGATTTTTCAGGACCCCATAGATAGAAAAAGCCAAAAGAGAGTGCTAGTCTTGAGCAAAAAGGAGCCAGGGACAGTGCTCAGGCCCTGAGTTCAAGTCCCAGGGCTGGCAAAAAAACAAAATAAGCAAAAATAAAAAATAAAAACACTAATATGCACATCACTTTGGTTCGATGTGTTCCAAAAGCTGATTTAAAGACCTAGTGTCTTTTTTTGTTGTTTGTTTAATAACAAAATGGATGCAACCAGATATGCAATGGTCATGAGTACTAATATTGATAGTGGGCCCTTTTCTAATAACTGACTTTAAATTTGACTAACTTTAGTCAAATTTTCTATTATTTCTTTTCTCTTTGACAGCATCATTTTGGAGTGGACCACTCTGAAGTCTTGAAAGTCCTGCATTCAGTTTGCCTCATTTAAAAACTATTCACAGGAATTTGAGGATGGCATTAGATGGCCCCATCACAGCTTCACGGATCAGCTAATGCGAGCTTGCTTTCAAGTCCAAATCTAAAAGTCCAGGTGCGTGTTAGCTCTGAACCCTTTGAAGCTAACCTAGCCTCATTTAATGTGATAATGTAATCTATATGTTCAGAAGCCATTTACGGGGTAGGGCAGGGAAAAATGGCATGCAGAAGGAAAGATGAACTGCTCTCAGGGGTAAAATCTATCTCATACATGCACTTATCTTGGGCAAACATTGTTGTTTAAAGTAAAAAAAGAAAAATCTCAGCCAGTTTTATGACATTAACCTCCTTAGTTCCTTGTGCACAAAACCAGGGATGAAAATAAAAGACAAAGGTTAGCAGGAATGATGAAGATTATTTTATTTTCATGCTAACATTCTTTCATGTAGCCTCTAAGAAAAGGATACCTATGTGTCAGAAGAGCATGTTGCTTGCTCAAGTTATAATTAATACACTTTGTTATTCTAATAGAAAAACATAGAATACTGAACACCCTGATGCCTCTTGCAATGCAGTCAGATTACTAGTTAGGCTCAGAAAATATTCTGCCATTACTGCAAGTAAACTCATAGCTTTCTGCAGAAGGCCCTGCCTACTCCTTTTATTTTCCTTGTCCTTTACCATATTCTAAGTATGAAAAGGTAAACATCTTAATGGACTTACAATAATACCCAGCCTGGAAAAAGACAAAAGAGACTGAATCCTCACTGAGGAAAAATAAAGAGCAGAGGAATAAGCATTGAGGCTAGCAGGGGGAAAAGAAAAGAATCTGAAAAATGGAATTTGCATAATGTAGAAAAGAGAAAGGTGAAAGTCTTTTATTCCCAAGCCCACTTAAGAATGCCTCAAGAATTAGAAAATAGACTTCAGTCACATCCATATCAAACATAAGGAAGGAAGCCTTAGGACCGTCTTTTTTTTTTAATTTCTCAAGAAATAAGCAATTATTTCTTATTTGTAGGAGAAATCATTAGAGATCAGAGAAGGTAGGGAAAACACAAGCTAAAGAAATAAATAATACACATTTCCTCCCAAACCCTAAAGAAGTAATACCTTTCACTTCACACCTCAGGAATGGCTCTGCATGCCATCAAGAAGCAAGGCTGTCAGGTCTTCTTAAAATCTTTTGAATTCTTTCCTACCTCATCTCCCACTTCTGGTAAGAAGCAGTCACCTCTAGCAAAATGACAGTTATCAAAAATAACAAAATGGAAGTTGTTTTCACAACAGCTGGTCCATTCCGGCTGACAGTAACAGACAAAAGCCAGCGAAGACATCTCAAAGAGTTGTTTTTTTTGGGGTGACTCGCAATAAGTGTTTCCCTGACCCTTCACAGTGGGATGTATATTACCACTGTGGCGTTAATATTGGACCAGAGACAAGCTCCTTAGTTTCTCTGGTGAACTCGAATGTCCTTTCTGTGTTCTTGTGGTAGTATGCAGGCCTACTTTATAACACTAACCACCACTGGAAACCAGTAGATCTTCATATGATTATTTTATAAACACTTGTCTGCTCTAAGTCATTCAGTTATCTAAGGAGTGAGGGACATGTTTCTTCTTGGATTGCCTGTCTGTCCTCATCCCCTAACCAGCGGCCTGGTGCGTGGAAAATATAGAATCAGTTGTGTTAGATGACTGAATTAATAAAGAGATAAAATCATTAATGACTACCACTGAGCCTGGGTAGACCCTGTCTACCTACGTCCCTTCCTGTATTGCTTTTGTTTGCCTCACCTACATTCAAGGTGTTCTGTCTTCAGCAACTTTTTCGTACCTAAGAATTATTTTTAGATTTTACAGAGAAACTGAGCAGGGTATAGAGATTTTCTATGTCATTTGAAAGCCTTTTTAAACAAAATCACTAGCATTTTATGTTAGTATTTATTGTAGTTAATGAATCAATATTGGCTTTCTATAATTAACCAAATCCATGCTCCATTCAGAATTCCTAAGATTTTTATCTGATATTATTTTTTGGTTTCAGAATTCTAAACAAGATGCTAAGTTACTTTTAACCACTAACATCCCTCTAGACACAGGTAACTTCTCAGTCTTTCCTTGTTTTTTGATGAAGGTTACAGTTTGCAGGTATATTAAGTAGATATTTGTTTAATAGACTAACTATCCTTCTATTGGATTTTTGAAGCATTTCTCTTGGTTAGATTAGAGTAATAGGTTTGTGGAAAGAAAATTGCATGGGAGAAATGCTATTTTCATTACATCCTATCACGAGGCATACACTATCATGGCGTCACTGTTGCTGGGTTTGGTCACTTGGCTCAGGTAGTATTTGTCAGACTTCTTCACTGTGTGTAGTTACTCTTGGGAAGTGGCTAAGTCATGAAGGCTCCACCTTCTGGAATAGGATTAACCACCTTTAATGAGCTGGGAGTTTAGAATATTCTCTTGCCCTTCTTCTGACATGTGAGAATGACTCAAGAAGAACCATCCTGGAAGCAAAGGACAACTCTCACCAGACATTGAAACCTTGACCTTGACTCATCAGCATCCAGAACTGTAAGGAAAACACTTCTGTTGTTTAGAAGATATCCAGTCTAAGGTCTTTTTGTTGTTGTTGTAGCACAAGTGGTAGTGTCCTTCTTCCTCATTCATTTTATTGGTGAATAGTAAAAAGCAAGGTCTGTACCATAGATGCACTCATGCTATTGGGCTGTTGTTTCTATTAATAAGCCTTCTCCTTCTCAGAAATGAGTAAGGAAATATATGAATGTATTGACTTATGTATACATATGTATATCTATATATATAAACTTTCCATATTTAAACATTTGCATATATATCTAGATGGATAGGTACCTTGATGCCTCTAATTCTAATCTATTGCAAAATCAATCATTCTTGTCTCATTCTTGTCTCATTCGCCTGATCTTATGTAAAACCCCAACTCCAATAGTGAAAAAACCTTGTATCCATGTATCTAATTGTTCAATTTCTGCTCACACTGATGATTATATCATACTATGTAATGCACATCCCTCTGAGATACAACTTTATCAGTTATAATGCATGCTTATGAGTAGTTTTTTTGCTTGTAGTTTTATACCAGCATCAAAAACTCATTTTTTGATGTCATTTAGTCCAGTAATGATCACCTCCATGCTCTGAAGTAAAATTGTTTCCTATATGGGGACTATAGTAATTTTGTTTTGTTTCATTTTACATTCCATCCTAAGATTTTCATACTTCTTGAGTGAATTTTTCCAGTCTTTTAAAATTTTATTTTATTCTCAAGGTGATGTACAGAAGGGATAGTTACATACATAATGTAGTGAATATATTTCTTGTCAAACTTGTTACCCCTGAATCTTTCCAGTTTACACAGATTAAACTTTCTGCTTTAATAAATGTAAATTTCATGCATTTACAATAATGGTATTATAGAGAATAGTAGCACCACGAGACAAAAACCAAGAAACAAACAAAAAAACCTCTGTGCTTCATCTATTCAACCTCTTCTTCCTTTTTCTCCAGTTACTTACATATGGACATTCTTTAGATTATTGTCAGGTTTTTTTTTACCTTTTCCACAATACTATGTAAAGGGAATCATACAATATATCATTTTCTTACATTGGCTTATTTCACTGAATACTATGCATTCAAGATTCATTCATGATTTTTCTTAGATAATATTCCATCGTATGTCTATGCCACAGTCCATTAATTCACCTACTTACTGAATGATATTCTAGTTAATTAAAATCATCAGTTGTAGATAAAGTTGGTATAAAGTTGGTATAGGTTTTTAATACAAGTATCTAGTTTTGACTCTGTTGGTTAAATACCCAGGAAGGCAATTACTGGATAATATCTGTAGTAACACTGAATAACTATCAATAAAATCTCACTGATTGCTATCTGATAATGTATTTTTATTTTTTACTTATTTTATTTTTGCCAGTCCTGGGTCTTGAACTCAGGGCCTGAGCACTGTCCCTGACTTCTTTTTGCTCAAGGCTAGCATTCTACCACTTGAGCCACAGCACCACTTCCGGCTTTTTCTGTTTATATGGTGCTGAGGAATCAAACCCACGAGCACTTTACCACTAGGCCATATTCCCAGCCCGAGATAATGTATTTTTTTCATGGTCAAATATAACTATTTATTAGGCTTTTTTCTTATAAACATTCAATTTCTTCAGTACAAGTAATGTATCCAATGCCTAACGTATGAAACTGTAACCTCTCTGCACATCAGTTTGAAAATAAAAATTTGAAAAAAAAACAACTAGAATTTAAATACTTCCCAACCCATCACATACAAGTTTGTGTACATTATTTACATCTTTCAAATAGAACATAGAACAGATCTTCTGACATTCTGTCAATATTCTCTTTAAAACAGTGAAGCAATTAAACTTTGGTTAGTAACTACAACTTGCATAACAGTGGCACAGCTTTCAATACAGTGCCCAGGTTATAATTCCTATTTTGTCTCAAGCATTTGTCTCAAGCATAGAAATTGCCTTTCTCCACAAGGGCAGGATCTCTTTGTCTGTGTGCAGTTTCTTAAACATCTGAACACTGAAGCTGCCCTTATGCTTCTGTCAGTTAGCACTGACAGTATTTTTCTGCTTTTGTCTTCAGCAATGATTCATATTCAAGTGTTTTGGTACTTACCATAATCTCTTTCACAATCCATGCAACTCTTCCTAGTGGTTAAGTAATAACTTAAATGTATAGAAAAAAATCAAATAAACAAGAGGAAATATTCTCTAAAAAATCAATAACCTCACTTCCCTGGTTATGCACGTAGAAAAACAATACATAATTTAGTGGCTGTTAAAAAAGAACAAAACTAGCTTCCCTAAAAAGTTATTTCTCCAGAACAATTTAAAGAGAAAAGGTATTCTTAAAGGAAAGTGTACTAACCTATTTTAAAATCTGCAAAAATTTTAGAAACAAAAGTAGTACAAAGCCTGGTCTACAATTCTCAGCCATAGATGGTGAAATCTCTGTTGTGTCATCCCCTTCCTCCTCCCCCAGGTCTTTGGTTTCCCACTCCTTGCCCTCTCTTTGTATTTTTCCCTTCCTCTCCCCTTCTCCTTCCCCAACATGGGAAAAAAACCTCACAAGTTAGTGGTTCTGAAGTACTTACTGTTAATACATAGGTTTCAGTTTGTTTTAGTTGACAGTTTTTAAAAATTTAATGTCACTGAAGCTAGTTAGTAAAGTCAAACTTTATTAGTATTTAATTTCTTTTACATATGATCAATATTTTTACATCTGGATGTTAAGTTTTGCACAAATTTTCATTTTTGTTTTGATAATGTATTTTTAAACCAACATTTATTTAAAACTGATTATATTCAAAACTTCTCTCTAAAATTTTTTACATCCATTATTTTATTCACTAATTTTGGAAATGCTTATAAATATCTAGTACTATGTTCAGTTCTTTTATAAAGTGGGACTATAAGCATAAACAGAAACATCAAAACCTATCATGGAATTTTTATTTCAGTTAAAGTAACTAGAATATAAATAAAAGAATGTTAGTAAAATATCAAGAGAAGATATACTTTTTACAAAACACAGTGGCAGGAAAAGGTGAACAGGGAACCTTAGAAGGGTGTTTGTGGTCACATGGATTCAAAAAGGCTTTGCAGAGTGAGCTATTGCTCAAGTGGTAGAGTGCTAACCTTGAGCACAAGAAACTCAGGGACAGCACCCAGGCCTTGACTTCAAGCCCCAGGACTGGCAACCAAAACAAAATAAAGCAAAAGCTTTGCAGAGATAAAATTTGCCTGGATATTTGACTTATATGTTCAAATGAATTTAGAAAATTTAACAATATATGCAAATGCTCCAAGACAGTAATGAATCTAGAATGTATGTGTTCTAGAAAATGCAAGAACACCGGAATAAATAAAGCCAATGAGGGAAGGACTAGGAATGTGAGGCAATGAGATAAGAAACTTGGTGGGAGGAAATGAGAATGGCCAAGAGACATATGAAAAAGTGCTCTACATCACTGGCCATAAAAGAAATGCAAATCAACACAACATTGAGATTCCATCTCACCCCACTAAGAATGTCCTATATCAAGAAAACTAACAATAACAATTGTTGGAGGGGATGTGGCCAAAAGGGAACCCTACTTCATTGTTGGTGGGAATGTAAACTGGTTCAGCCACTCTGGCAAGTGGTATGGAGATTCCTTAGAAGGCTAAACATAGAACTCCCCTATGACCCAGCAGCCCCACTTTTGGGTATCTATCCAAAAGACCACAAACATAATCACACTAAAGTCACCAGCACAACAATGTTCATCGCAGCGCAATTTTTCATGGCTAGAATCTGGAACCAACCCAGATGCCCCTCAGTAGAAGAATGGATCAGGAAAATGTGGTACATATACACAATGGAATTTTATGCCTCTATCAGAAAGAATGACATTGCCCCATTTGTAAGGAAATGGAAGGACTTGGAAAAAGTTATACTAAGTGAAGTGAGCCAGACCCAAAGAAACAAGTACTCTATGGTCTCCCTTATAGGGAATAATTAGCACAGGTTTAAGCAAGTCACAGCAGAGGATCACAGGAGCCCAATAGCTATACCCTTATGAACACATAAGATGATGCTAAGTGAAATGAACTCCATGTTATGGAAACGATTGTTATATCACAGTTGTAACTACTTTCAACTTGCCATGTGTAACTGTAGCTTCTATTATTGATGATGTTCTTGTATCACCTTCCTGTTGTTGTACCTACACTATCTCTGTATCTTATCTGAGTATATTGGAAACTGGATATACTGGTATTGGAAGTAGGAAATTAAAAGGGAATACTAAAATCGAGAGACACAGGGTAAAAAAAGACAAACGACTACAAAAGCAATACTTGCAAAACTGTTTGCTGTAAATGAACTGAACAACTCATGGGGTGGGGGAAGGAAAAGGGGGAGGGGGAGGGGGGAATGAGGGACGAGGTAGCAAACAGTACAAGAAATGTATCCAATGCCTAATGTATGAAACTGTAACATTTCTGTAATTCAGTTTGATAATAAAAAAAAGGAAAAAAAGAAACTTGGTGGGGGGAGAGGGCAGATTGTGTAGGGTCTTATGCGTAGCTTGAACCATGCATTTATTCTAAGATAAGAAGGCACAATAAGGTTTAAATAAAGCTATGATATACCTAACATCTCTAAAGACTCTTCTTTTTCATTCAGAGTGAAAGCTATTCATTGGTAAATTTGTTATGTCACAGCTTACTGGAGAAAGACCAAGTATTGTATGGTTCTAGCAATGTCACTTCAAATGTATGGTCAGACAAATTTTAATTAAAGAATGTACTACAAGGAAAGGGCTTCATTCCCTGTAAGTGCAGAAATAATATATCACAGAACAATTGTAGAATACCTTAAATTTCTTCAGTGTGCCATGTATATTTCTTACTCTTGTTCTGTCCATTAGCCAAAGCAGACAATGTACCATGCTAATTTAGCATACATCAAGGTATAATAATTTACAAATGGTTTCCAATAGCAATGTTCAATGAGTCACAAAACTATTAGGTCCTGAGCAATTTTTAGTGCTATAATAAACATGGTTTGACTCATTTGGTCTTTCTCTAAACGTTGAGTTGTTCCACTTTACACATGTGGAAACTAAGGCATGGCTACATTAATGTATACTGCTCAAAATCACAGAGATAAATCTGGAAGAGCAATAATTCATCCAGTCTGTTTAATGCACAAACACAGACAGACAGACAGACAGACACACACACACACACACACACACACACACACACACAGAGTTCTAATTGTTAAAGAACCTTGATGGGGGCAGAGAATGTAGCTTAGTGGTAGAGTGCTTGCCTAGTATGCATGAGGCTCTGGGTGTAATTCTTTGGTACTACATAAACGGTAAATAAATAAAATTAAGAAGGAGGAAAAATAACCATTAAAATAAAAATAAGGCCTTAATAGATGTCAAGTCACATAACTTACTGACCAAAGTCCTGATTCTTACCACTGTCCTCTAACAACTATTTGGTTCACTCACGTTAATTCCACACAGTGTTTTTGGAGAATTCTTCTACTATTCTGTTCATGGTGTTTGGTCTGACCCAGTTCTGGCAGCTACTGTGGTTAGAGTGATTGGACAGAGATGACATGTACTTCCCAAATAATTGAATGAGACAATTTTGTAATTTTTTTTGCTGGGAAGAGAGGATCTTTGTTTTCACTGTGAAGCTATTTGGGCAAGTGTTGGCAGCCATGTTGTAGCCAACTTTCAGAGGAGGAGAATTTGACTGTGAGGGAGGCAAGTCAATGGGAGCTGAAGCATGGTCAGGAGAACAAACTTGTTTGGGTCTCAAATTCACTTCTGCCAATGACCAGCTTTTGTTGAACTTTTTTATTAGTAATAAGTTCTCGTCTTTGCCTTCACTAGTACCATTTGAGTTTTCACTCATTTGTGTCTAAAGAATTCTGAGAAAGTTGGAGTAACGTAGTCATAGGTAAACTCAGTGATCTTATATCTCAAGTAGGAACTATGTTGGCTGGTACATGAAGCTGATGCCACATTGGAGGGAGAAGATCCCCCAAATGGAATTAGAAGACTTGGATTCAAATTCCAGCCCTGACTGAGAGTGGATAGATAGTCTCTGAGTAGTTTATCCACTCATTGCACTTCATTTAGTCCTGCTGTAAAATGGAATTACTTGAGATAGTTTGAGTGATATAAGAAATAAGTAAAGGGACATATGTGAAATAAGAGCTCAGTAAATGTTTTCTGTAGGTCAGCCTCCTATACCAAGAACAGCAGCATATTGACAGAATGGCTTTCTGCATTGTAAAACCACCATCTATTGTACAAATACTATGATATGAGTATATTTCTATTTCATCTATGAGAAGGGATGAAGGGCTTGGAAAGCTAAATAGACTTAATCTATGGGTATTAAGCTTTTAAGTGGCAGAACTAGGATGTGAACTGGGATGTAGTGACAACTGGTCTCCACACTGTCACCTCTGCCTTGAAGTTTTTCTATAAATGAATTGGTTAATATGTACCAAGAATAAAAATGATAGACTAAAGATATTTAGTGTGCCAAGTGTACATTTGCAGAGACCAAATTCACTATTGTTCAACTGAAAATCAGGAAAAGTTAGTAGTACTTTTTAAATGCTGAAAACACTTATATTACTGAGGTTCAAGCATTGTGAGTGTGTGTGTGTGTGTGTGTGTGTGTATGTGTGCCCGTGACCTGCACATGTGCTCACAGGTACTGAGGCTTGAACTCAGGGACTTGGCACTATACCTTAGCTTTTGCACTCAAGGCTGTTGGTCCTATATCACTTGAGCCAAAGCTCCTCTTCTGGATTTTTGATGGTTAATTGTGTTTGAGTTTCATAGATTTTGGGCTAATTTCAAACTGTAATACTTAGATCTTAGCCTTCTTCTTGAGTTGATAAAATTACTGATATGAACATTAAAAATGCTTCCCAGCAGACTACTCCTCCCATAAGAAAGAAAAAACAAATCCACATCGCTCCATTAGACTTATCTTTTATTCCCAATGAATCTTAATGTTTAAAAAGATTGCCTCAGTAATTGAAGTGGCCATTGTGGAAAGAGACCTTATGATATCAAGATTGGGTATTTTCTATGGCTCTCAAGCCTAGGAGATTTGAAGGCTTCCATGAAGGAAAAGATAATATATTGCTAAATAGTTCATTCATGTTGTTACTTCATTAATAATAGATACTTCAACTTAGGAAGGCAAATGACCCATCCATTATTTTCCTGGTGTGATTTTGTAGTCTAAAACAACCCCCAAAGCAAAATTGCATTCTTCTGTCCCCTCACACCCCAGTCTTATTTGGCTCAAATGTTCTCCTTACTGTCACTACAATTGAATGCAATTTCTCCTCCATTTCACTGATTGCGATTATTTAGTATAGTCTCAAAGAAAGATGATCACAACTTGCTGGTTCTTAATGCTTAATTTATTTACATGCCTGCCTGCTACAGAGTTATTTTATTCATGTTCCCAGTGATGGCATAAAATCATTGAAAAATGATGGGCAATAACCATAGTTATTCTGTTTAGTCCAGAGTACAGAGTATTACCCACTGGTGCTCCTCACATTGCTTGACCCCTGTCCCATGGCAGTTAAGCCTCGCTGTAATGAAGGCAGTGCAAGCATAAAATTCTTTTATTGCTACTTTGTTCAGACAACAATTGCACAATAACAGAAATTTTTTTAGTTAAAATAAAACTCATACCAAAATGATACTTTTTGTGTTGATCCCTCTGAAGCAAAACCACATATATTTATTCCTTTTTATTCTGGTGCTTTTCTTTCTTTCTTTTATAAGAATGTCATAATAGCTGGAAGAAGGGGTGAATTTTTGGAATCAGGATTGCATTCTAATTGTCTGTTCTGTTGTTGCCTGGGCAAGGCTATTCACATTAAGCTGAACAAATGCCACATTTGCATTTCCGATAAGTACTAGCATTTTCTACATTTTCTCATTTCAATAAAAAAAACAACACCTGAAAAGGTCCTTAAATTAGTCTATCAGGATTGCTCATCGCCATATCCAAATTGGGAGGGAAAAATTATGGAATGTTTCCCCCTTCAAATGGCAAAATGTCTTGACTCAGCAGAAAAAAAGTCTTCTCTTTTGGAGATTATAATAAGAATTAGACAATAAGACTAGAGAAAGCAAGAAGGGGTAATTTCTTTATTCCCTCCTCCTCCCCCCAACAAGGCAGCAGAAGGGAATTGGTGCCAGCAGGCAGGGGCTATTAGCCCACATCCCAGAAGGCAAGATACATTAATGAGTTTTCTCTCCATACTACTTCTCTCCTACAACAGTATCCAATGGCTTTCCAATAGCTTCATCTAAAAAACTTAAATTAAAAAATAAAAAGCAGGGGCTGGGGATATGGCCTAATGGCAAGAGTGCCTGCCTCGTATACATGAGGCCCTGGGTTCAATTCCCCAGCACCATATATACAGAAAACGGCCAGAAGTGGTGCTGTGGCTCAAGTGGCAGAGTGGTAGGGACAGTGCTCAGGCCCTGAGTCCAAGCCCCAGGACTGGCAAAATAAATAAATAAATAAATAAATAAATAAATAAATAAATAAATAAATAAAATAAAAAGCAGGGTTTTCCCCCTTTTAAATTTATAGCCAAAACAAAACCCACAATCATGCTGCCTCTTTCAAAATCACACAATTATGTTATTTTAAATAAGGACTAGACATTTCCCTAAAGGACTGCCATGATGGTACTGGTTGTCCTGCAATTATTTGGAACTTTAATGATGTTTCAGTCCCAAAAGATGAGAGAGGAAAAATCAAAAGGTAAAACCAAACATTCCATCTCAACCTTCTGACCTCCTTACAAAACATTACCAATACTGCTAGATTTCCACACTTATTTCTGTTAAAAGCTGAAGTACAGTAACTTAAAAAAATCAAACAGTAAACAAAGACATAAAGGGGCCCTTATTTCATAAGAATTACACATTTCATATCTTTCCTATTTTTAGCTTTTAAAGAATTCAGGCCCAGTGTAAGGTAACTATGGTTCCACTAAAATCCAAGGTCACATCTTGTTTCTTATATCCAACTAGCCCGAAAAAGGAACAGGCCTTATTGTAAGCTAACTAGGAATGTCTCAGATAATTGAAGAAACAAAATAATTCCAAATGGCTTTGCCTAAAATTCTGACCCAAATGAAGGGTATGGTTGTCTTTGGCACAACATGAAATATTAAAGACTGTAGGTACTTTGTGTATGACAGAAAAATGGCTGAAGGAGGGAGTAGAGAAGGTTAGAGAACAGAGAGAGGGAGGGAAGGAGAGAGAGAGAGAGAGAGAGAGAGAGAGAGAGAGAGAGGGAATAGCTACCCAATACTGTATGTTTTGCATCTCCTCTGCATTGCTCACCTAGCATTCCCACATTCACTCCCCACTCTTCCCTCTCTAGCTGGACAAGAGCTGCTCCCAAAATCCTCCTCCTCACCTGACAAAAGAAGCAGTAGTCCCTACACATACCTTGGCATAGATATATCATGCCCATGCATGCACAGCTGTATGCACATAGTTTATATAACAGCTGCAATTCAGAATTACCTGTTATGTTGGATTCAATGGTGGTTCATCCCCAAATATAGGTCCATATTCTCATTTCTGGAACCAAAAACAAAAACAAAAACAAAAACAAAAAGCAGAAACTGACTTTGCAAATATCCTTAAGTTCTTGAGAATCTACCATGCTGGATTCTCCAAGTAGAACCTAAGTCCAATGACAAGTGTCCTTACAAGACACACAGAAAGGACATCAGACACATGGAGAAGAAGGTGATGTGAAGATGGAGGCAAAGCAGGGATAATGTGGCCAAAAGCCTAGGAACACCAAGCCAGGCTGATACATACTAGAACATAGAAAAAGTCAGCAAAGACGCTCACCTAGAGCCTCCAGAGAGGGAGTGTAGCTCTGTCAACAATTCTTAGCTTTCACATTTCTGATTTCCAGACTGTGAGGGGGAATAAGTTGCTGTTATTCTAAGCCATCTCTTTGTGACAATTTGTTGCCATAGCCCTAAGAAACTCAGACACATGGGGAAATGGGAAAGCTCCCTTGCCCGGGTCTCACTCCAGCACAGTTAAATGACACTTTCTGCAGGGAGAATGTGGGCATCAACAATTTTTACAACTCCCCCAGGTGGTTCGATGTACATAAAGACTGAGAAGCACTGATATGGGGTGGTTGGGTTATTGCAACTACTTATTAGTTAAAATTGCTCCCACCAGACTCCAAATCAACTTTGATTTGGGAAAATTCTTCCCTTGTGAGTCTGTCAGTGTGACTTTTCTGGTAGTGGTATGGCTGGGTGTTCAGGCTCACCATAATGGTCTGTGTAATACATTTGTATTGTAATGAAAGAAACAATAATGGCCACTACTTAATGACTGCTTGCTAGATGCACATTGTAGATATAACATGATAATGAGACCCACTTGGTCCTTGCCTGTAGAACTTACAAACATGTAAATAGACAATTATAGTACAGAATGGTGAGACAGTCCTAGAAAAACCTCAGAGCATATTGATTGGCTAACAGGGCAGGGGTGAGACCCAGAGTGGGCATAAGAAAAGAAATGGCACTTTAACTAGGACAAGAAAAGTAACTGTTAAAAATGGCTATTTCAGCTGGACACCAGTGGCTCATCATCTTCGCAGCTTTGGAGGCAGAGAACAGAGTGATTGAAGTTCATAGCCAGCCCAGAAAAAAAGTGCACAAGAATCCTATCCTCGGCACAACAGTTCATGCCTGTCATCCTAGCTATAGAGGGGGCTGAGATTAGAAGGACCTTGGTTCTAGCCAGCCTAGGGAAAAAGAAAGTTTGTGAGACTTCATCTCAACAGAAAGAGCTAGGCAGGGTTGTGTGTACCTGTTACCACTGTTTTGTCAGAAATTATAAAATAGAAGGATCACAGGCCACAAAAGCCTGGACAAAAAGTGAGACCCTATTTCAAAAACAGCCAGGGAAGCCTGTACTATTGGTACACATCTGTCTTGCCAGCCACTCAGAGGGCTGAGATCTGGAAGAGTGGAGTGCAAGGACAATCTTAACCGAAAAACCTATGATTCTCCATCTTTGAAATAGCAAGCCAAAATCTAGGCTGCAGGCATGGCTCATTTCATAGTGTGCCACTCCAGCAAACAATCTGAGTAAGCACCAGGCCATGAGTTCAAATCCCAGTATAGTTAACAAAGAAAAAAAGGAAAAAAAAAGTCTTTTTCATTTGAAGGGAAGAAGAAAGGTATCTTTGGAGAGGGGGAAGACTGAACAAAAGATAGCTTAGAGTAACAGCAGGCCAGCTAAAGGCCCAGATGAATCTTCATTCCCACTTTTCCCCTGAGCTCCCATATGTTGAATTCTTGATGCATAACTAAACTATTCATTGATATGTTTTCTGTGGTGAATTTGGTACCATTAGAGGTAAGGAAAGAAGTTGCAACCAAGAGTATTTGACTTGAAAAAGTAGTTACCCCCTGTCATTTATTGGAAAAGTGCATTGACTCCAGAAAAAAAGAACAAACTCACTATAGTGAGAGAGAGGGAGGCATTAGAGCTGGATTTCTGTGAGCAAATGTGGTAAGGGAGCTCAAAGAAGAGTTCAGGTATGCTTTTCTCACTGCAGAGTCCGCAAGGGAGAATGTGAGTGCTGGTCTTCATTGTAGACATGGCTCTGCAGAGAAACAGAGCCAACACATGATCCGTATGTTCATCATATACAGACCATAGGCATCCCTCCCTCTATATATCTACTTAGATAGACATCTTATTAGGAATGGCTTCTGTGATTTGGGAAGTTGAAAAAAGTCAACAAAAACCTTTATCCAGAAGCTGGAGACCCCAGGAGAGAAATGGATCATTCCCAGTTGGATCTGAACGCAGAGAAGCAGGAGAGCATCCATTTATTGGTTTCAGCTCCAGTGCAAGTCTAGGTCTGAAGACAGTAGAAGACTAATGTCTAGGCTCTACATAGGCTGAAAATGCTCTTTTACTCAGCCTTTTTGTTTTTAATTTTTCCTCTTCTTGTTTGTAGTGCTCAGGCCTTCCACATTTCTGGGAAGGCAATCAGCTTTGCTTAGTCTACCCATTCAAATGCTAATCTCCTCCAGAAACACTCTCTCAAACTCCAAGACAATCAAGTCTAATCAAATATCTGGGCACCTCATGTTTTAGTCTAGTTAATACACAAAGTCAACCTTAGTCACATTTATGCAAACAGGAATAGTGAGCCAATGACCTGTTCTAAGAAGGACAATCACCCAATCAAAATCGAACCTTGGGAAGAAAACTCAGCCATAAAGCAAAGGATAGAGTTAAAATATAAATTTTGACCCCTCTGGGGCTGCAGGCTAAGTTGTCCCTTTGTTCCAGGCTGATGCTTGCGGAGCAAGTGGCCAACAAGTGTACATTCTGTGATGTTGCCCACTGAAGCCAGGCAAGGCAAGGTCTGATTGAAAACAGAGTTCTTTCTCCCCAGTCTGATATCCAGACCTGTCATCAAAAAATGGGGTCATAAATTATGGGTCACTAAGAGAGAAAAAAAGGCCCAGAATGCTGGGAAGGAGAAAGTAGACTGGAAACATGACTTGTTTTTTTGTTTTTTTGTTTTTTTTTGTACCAGTGAGATTAATTTTCTTCCAGGATGAGGCAGAGATAGGGATAAAAAGGTGGAGAGTGATCCCCTTGGCTTTGGCACAAGCATAGATTTCAGAGAGAAGGCAGCAATGGAGTGAGAAGTGCTGAGGTGGTTGTTGGTGTCCACAGTCAACCCTTATTAGACATTAGTTACAGACATTTATCTATGTACCTCAGCTAAATGACCTGCACTATTATTTTAATTGTGTGACTACTATGAGTAGTCTGAGGGTTTCTACAGTAAATCTTTTACCAATTCTTCCATCCTTCCCTTCCTCCCTCCCTCTCCTTCTGCCTCCTTCCTTTCCTAACTTTCTTCCTTCTTATCTTCTTTCTCTTCTTCCCTTCCTGTCTGTCTCTGTCTTTCCTTTTTTCCTCTCTCCTCTCTGTCTCTCTGTGTCTCTGTCTCTGTCTCTGTCTCTGTCTCTGTCTCTCTCTCTCTTTCTCTCTCTCTCTCTCAATATACAGATTTCTGCATCTATTTAAATTGGATTTCAACCAACTCTGGAGATTTGTCGGTAAATGGGGTCATAATAAATAAAGCACTCCAGACTTTCTTGGAGTTGAAGTAGCAATTTCATCATCATTTTTTTCTTTATCAGAGGCAGTCTTCTGTAAGCCTTTTTGATGAGTTTTGTGAAAACAAAATCCGTGTGGACTGGAATTTCTCAAACTTAGTTTCAGGTTAAAATTAAAGATAAACATTTGCTGAGAAGTTGATGTCTTGCAGGAAAAAAAATTTTTTTAAGAAAAATCCTTTCAGAGGCTTCCATAACTTGAGAAAATTGGCATGTTTTCTGAAAGTCAAACTTTTATGCATTAATCCTCCCTAAGCTCTATTGATATGTCATACCTAAAAAAATGTCGCTGAGGAGTAAAACTTAGCCAACCAAAGCCAGTTAATTTTTTCAACGCCAACCAATCAAGTTAGCAAAGCCTATGGCAGGTAGTGTCCATGTAGAAGTTGTGTCCAGCTAGAATATAGGCAATAATTCTTTTTGTCACTGGCATGCCATTCCAATAGGAATGAGCAAGGGTCATTGATTTTACACTTTTACAGAATCCACTGAGTTTAAGTCTATCATGTCAAGTATTTCTTTAAAAGCAGTTATAGCTTGTTTAATCTGATTAGCAAATGTACCCAGTAAAAATCATGTTAATGATAACAGGTCATTGTTGAAGAAGGGGCCATTGGGGGTCTGGAATAACATATTATTATTGAACGAGAACAAACACACACACACACACACACACACACACACACACACACGGCACAGAAGGATCATCAGGGGAACAGATGTTTGCAAATCTCCCTCCTGTATAGAAAGGTGTTCCTATTACTAAAGTGGAAGGTCATTTAAATTTGTTATTGCCCAGTCAGTTAATAGGAGAGAATATTTTCTCATCTTGTCCAACACGAGAAGCTTTAATGGTGTGTACTAAAATGTTAACAGAAAACAAGGTAGTTATTTCAAGTCAGACATGAGCTGGAAAAGCAAAAGACCAGCTCTCGCTATGGTCTTTTTGTTCTGTGCAAACTTATTTTAAACCACTGTGCCCTATAACCATAGAGGCGTCAAAAATACAAAGGAGTAAAACGCTTAAGAACTAAGTTAGGGCGGGGAATATGGCCTAGTGGTAAAGTGTTCATCACGCATACATGAAGCCCTGGGTTCGATTCCTCAGCACCACATACATAGAAAAAGCCAGAAGAGGCACTGTGGCTCAAGTGGTAAAGTGCTAGCCTTGAGCAACAAGAAGCCAGGGACAGTGCTCAGGCCCCGAGTCCAAGCCCCATGACTGGCAAAACAACAACAACCTTAAGGACTTATCTGAAATGTGACATAGGAAAGTATAGGGAATATTCATGTCCCTTGCACACTTAGATAGAAACATCATTATTTTCTCACTCATAGTTTACATGAGGAGGAGGATTTTGTCCCTTCTTGCTTTTCCATCTCTGCCATTGAAGAGGAATAACTGGGAATGCCTATTGATGCTTCTCTTGAGGGAGCTGCCTGCAAGGAACATACTTTCACTTCTCTATTTACTTGCAGGCATTGGGACAGAGTTGACAGCTAGCCTCAGCACCAATTTCACCCTGTGGGCCTGCCTACTTCTAGAATTCAGTAGTCCTAAGTCCACTTGTCATCCAGATTTCACTACCACTATTTTAGTTTTCTACCCTACATTACGTTGAACTGTTCAGAACTTGAATAGGAAAGAAAACCCAGTGTTTATCAGGACCTTATACATTATCTTAATTAGAGTTGGCAGAGATGCTACCAGAAATTTAATGGTTTTTGAGAGTAATTTTAGCTTTGAAAACATTCCTGTTAGGAGACACCACTCATACCGAAGTCACAATCCATGAACTTGAACACCGTCAGCAGAAATGCTCCTGCAAGAGTCTAATTTTGGCATTCTGTACTTATCAGGCAAGTTAGAGGCAGTATTTATCTCTGCAGTAGCTTTTTTTTTTTTTCCAAAGAGAAGGGATTCTTGAGATTATCCTGCATACTACCAAGGTTCAGAAAATTAGATGTTGGTCACTGTAGTTGCTGGAGTGCTTTTGCTTATTGGAGTGCTTTTGGTATTCTAGTTAGGGGTGTTTAGAATCTCGCAACTCTGTTTTTGCTTATATGTCTTGGGTAACAAGGCTTGGGAGCTGCCTTCATGCAGCATGAGCTTTGTTCTGTATTTTGTAGTTGTTTTAGGGTTTGAACTTGGGGCCTGGGCACTGTCCCTGAGCGCTTTTGCTCAAGGCTAGCACACTATCACTTTGAGTCCAGGTTCCACTTTCAATTTTCTGGTGGTTAATTGGAGATAAAAGTCTTACATACTTTCCTACCCAGGCTGGCTTTGAACAGTGATTCTCAGACCTCAGCTTCCTGAGTGAGCACAGCACTGTTCTATACTTTAGCCTCCACAATACTCAACCACCTTTAAGAAGACATTTTTGTTTAACTTTGCCATGACCACTGAGTGTTTTATTGCTAATATAAATTTAAAATCAAAAGTCAACTTGAAACCCTCTGAGGGGGAAAAATATGTTTTGGGCTATGAAATAGGCACACAAATTTGAAGTTTGTTCCTTTTCTTGGCCCTGAAGATAGTTCGAGGCAATATAAAAGAGGAACAAAATTTGACCTGGAGTTCTTTCCTAGCTGAATAATTAGATAAATCATTTCATTTCCACAGGGGCAAAGGGAATAAAGAAATTGTTTACCAAAAATCCCACCTGCCATCCAAGCATGGAAAACCAGAAGAGGGGATGGGCTCCTCAGAAACATAGTCACATTGTTTCTTGGCAAAATTCAATTTGCTTCTTCAAAGGTAGCAGAAGGGACGACTTGCCACAGGTAAAACATTTGGTAAGACATTTTCTTATCTTTTAGTAGAAGCTGGGAAAAGTGTTTGCACAGAAGCAGTGTAAATAATTGATAATAGCATTTTGGACAACTTCCCAATTTATATTTTCTTCTCTGTCTAGAAAAAGTAAAAATAAAAACAAAACCAAAAGGCAACCCGTAGAGATCAACTAGATGTGTGAAACTCACCTTTTAAGAAAAATAGAAATCAATTGTCATCCCAGCTTGGGCTGAGATGGGATGTGTGCTGGCATGTGGACTGGGAGATACATTTTCCAAAGAGTGTAAAGCTGGAGTCTGAGGCTTCTTATTTCACTGGTTACTTGAACTATCCAAAGTTGAGGGAAGAAAGAAGCAGGATAAGGTGTGACTGGTTTATGCATCTCTGCTTGGCTTTTCTTTTCAGCAACTGCTAGGCAGATATCTGATGAACAGGACTTTTACATGGTAACTATTTAGGGGAGCTGAGAGCCCCATGAAGCTGGTTTACGGAGAAATCAGTACGGGACAGTGGTCTAATACTCTGAATCTAGTCAAGTAATGTAAAATTCTGGACCTTCTATTTTTTTTTTAGCACCTTAACTTTTGGCAAATTGTGTAACATCTCTGTGTTTCAATTTCCTTACGAGTAAACTGGTAATAATAATATAAACCCCATCTCACTGAGTTGTTGAGATTAAATGAAGTCCACTATAAGGGCCTTAGAATAATGCCTCTCAGCCAATAAGTAGCACATACTGTTGTTATTATTAAGTCTGTCAAATATAGAAAAAGTTATGTCCCTTTGTAAAAAGTGAAAAAATACAGCCTATTTTACAGCATTGTGCTGAATGCATACATAGCACATTAAAAAATCTAGGCACCTGTTCTTGGAAATACTTTATTCTCTTTTTTACTATTGTGAATAAAACTTCCATGAATGCTCAGGATATTTTAAATGACGTAATACTTTAAATTTTAATATTTCTATTTTTATTGCTACTTTAATTTTTTTTCTTATCTATCTTTGGGTAATCAATTTTAATGAGTCTTTGTGGCCCTTCCTTCTCTCTCTTTCTCTCTCTCTGTCTCTCTCTCTCTCCTTCCTTTCTCAATCCTTCCTTCTGTCCTCCCTTCTTTCCTTCCTTTTTTTCCTCTTAATTACAGTTTTCTTGGAGCTGTGGGCTCAATACCAAGTTTGGAAATTGTATGATCATTATTTCTTTAAGAATAGATTTTTTTTTTCCAATCCTGGGGCTTGACCTCAGGGATTGAGCACTGTCCCTGGCTTCCTTCTGCTCAAGGATAGCACTCTACCACTTGAGCCACAGCACGACTTTTAGCTTTTTCTGTTTATGTGATGCTGAGGAATCAAACCCAGGGCTTCATGCATGCTAGGTAAGCACTCTACCATTAAGCCACATTCCCAGCCCCCAAGAATATTTTTTATCCCATGAAACCCTTTCATTCATATTCTGATTATGTATGTGTTTATTAGAACCCATGATATTTTCCTTTGAAATTCTTGTTATTTTTGTCACTGTTGTTTTATTCTATATGCTTAAATTCTATATGCTTTCTATTAGCAAATCCTGTCAAGTAATATTAATTTTATGTATCATTTTTTACTTTCTATAAGTTTTACTTTTATGTCTCCTACTTTTATCCTAATTACATTTATATCTTTTCTTCAAATTCTTTAGAAAATTGAGCATACTTAATGAGCTTGTCTGGCAATATGTCATGTCCATCATGCCTGAGTCTGTTTTCATTAATAAATTTTGTTCATGCTTATACAACTGCTTATTTGCATGTCTAGCAATATTTATTGGAGAGAAAGCATTAAATTTGCACATAGTAGAAGTTGATGTTCTCTGCTACCTCTTGAGTGAACATTGGTAGTTAAGCTGCTTGTGGGTCACTAATACTTTTGGAGAACTGATTTGCAGGATTTGTGTAATACTTAGTAAGAATTACTTTTCAAGTTGTATCTTTTCTGAGGTCTGTACCAAGTACTCATGTGTTCAATATGGCCATTCTACTCTGGCCCTCTGCTCTGGGTGCCCAGTCCCAAAGTTAACTAAGAATTCCCAAAGATTATTCTTTCTCTGGAGGTTTTCCTTTGCTTGATTTCATGGGTTTTCGTCTCATATACAGACTGGTATTTTACTGGCTGCTTTCATTTGTGACTCCATGTTTTTTGATGTTCTGCACTGACAGTTTTAGTCTTGGTCTCCTCAAATGCTGATCTCCGCTGTTTTAGTTCTGAAATTCCGTGTGGTTTTGCTTGGGCTCCCCAACTGTACATGTGCCTAGAAATTGCTTGTAGAAGAAACTAGGACAATCTTAGAGCTCATCCCTGTTGGTTTGCTTTATTAAGGACTACAGTCCTGTACAGTTTGTGCTCCAGTGACTGAACAGAGCATTTTATATATGGTGTCCACTGATATTCTTTTAATGTTGGTAAGATGAGTATGAACCCAGCTGTTCTGTCATGGCCCAAAGCAGAAATGGTTCAACATATTTTTTTCCAATGCCAGACAAACTGATCAGATAGTATAGTTTTAGGGCATCAGTCACTTAGAAGAACTGCAGAATGTAATTCTCTTTTGATGCTCAGTTTTAGAACCTATCAGCACAAAGCACAGGACTGGAGGCTTTGTTTTATGTCATTTGATTTTTTTCTCATAATGGCATTATAAATCTTTATTATTTGTATTTAACATATGAGGAACAAAGGTTTGGAAACAATAGCTAAATACTGGACTTAAGATTCAGAACTTGGGCTGTCTAAGTGCTGACCCTGATCCATCACAGTTTCATGAAAGGACAGAATGGGCATTAGAATGTAAAGGATCAGCAGATTAGAAAGATTTTAAATTAACTCAGGAGCTATAGAGAAGGGAACATGGCCTGGCTCAGTTGCTTTGTATGAGTGACTTATGAAACCCTACATGGAGCTCTGTCTTAATCTGAATGGGTATAGACATACCTTTCTTAGAAAAGCTCAGTTTAAGTTCACTTGTCCTCATTTTTACTGTTCTCTGCCCCATTCCTGTCTTGCTGAAAGTTTGCAATTTTTCTTCTGCCACTTGGAGCCTGGCTTGTGAGGGCTGTGGCTGGGCTCTTATTAATTTCCTCTGACTTCTTGTCGCTCAGCTCTGCCCCTGCAGGTTTTCTCTTTGGGTTTTTTTTTTCCCATTTCTTTCTTTTGCTATTATGAAATAGACCTTTGGTCTCTAGGGCTCTTTCCGTAGAATTTAAAGCATAGTTTTGTGGTTCCTATTATTAAAAAAAATCCTTCCTGGATTATCAACTTCTGCCTAAGCATGAACCAATTTCCTCACTTGTGTTTTTGGCCTATATTCTCTGAGAATAGAACTCAATCTGCCTTTGCTGAGGACGTATACAATTGCAGTCCTTCTTTAACCTAAATTCTTAAGCCAGCCATGGCCTATAAACAACACGCACAGACCTACACAAAAATCTCTTACTGTTCAAATCAAATGGCTTTTCATCAGCCCTTTTACTTAATTTAGTTTCTAATTTGGAGAGTCGATTGATTATTAAAGCCCTTTATTTGCTGCCATTGTTCTCTTTGTCTTTTGTGCTTTACTGTGCTGAACTTCATACAATTATATATTACTTCAGATTCAGTTTCTCTCTGGGTGCTATATTCAGCTTAGACATTATGATCTTGTATTCCAATTTGGTACCTATAGGATTCAACTCATAGAGTTTTTTTTTTTTTTTGCCAGTCCTGGGCCTTGGACTCAGGGCCTGAGCACTGTCCCTGGCTTCTTCCCGCTCAAGGCTAGCACTCTGCCACTTGAGCCACAGCGCCGCTTCTGGCCGTTTTCTGTATATGTGGTGCTGGGGAATCGAACCTAGGGCCTCGTGTATCCGAGGCAGGCACTCTTGCCACTAGGCCATATCCCCAGCCCAACTCATAGAGTTTTTGTTCTTTACTATAGCAAACATTATACTCAGGGCAGCTGATAGGTTGTGTATTGCATGACAACTCTTTTATTTATTTATTTACTTATTAATTGAACACAAATTTTTTGACAAGGTGTTGTGCAAAAAGGGTACAGTTACATAGTAGGGCAGTGTGTACATTTCTTGTGATATCTTACACCCTGTTTTTCTATCTCTTCTCTAGGTCAGGTAGACATATATACAATATACAATGTATCAAGAACATATACAGTAGCCACGTGGCCACGCCCAAGAAAGTTCGCCTAGGGCTTTAAATGTAATGTTGATATTAGACCATATGTCGACAGTAGTCTTATATGAACGTACATACATAGCTTTTGAGCTATTGTATTCCCCTGAGAGGTCAATTTTTGACCTTTATATGTTGAGTAATTGTTTGGTTTTAGTTACATACTGTTGGGTCGCTGCCCCAATCCTGTGGGGAATACTATTTGACAAGCAGTTTTTGGTTTCACAGACTTGGTCTCTACTGTCTCTCCGTGTCCCTTTGTTAACAGTCATATATCAGGGAGATCATGCCCCTTTGTTTTCTGTGTTCTAGGCTTGTCTCACTCAACATTATTTGTTCAAGTTCTGACCATTTCCCTGCGAATAACAATATTTCACCATTCCTAATCTCTATGTAGTATTCCATTGTGTATAAGTATCATATTTTTGGATCCATTCGTCTGTGGAGGGGCATCTGGGTTGTTTCCATATTTTGGCTATTGTGAATTGTGCCGCGATAAACATGGAAGTACAAGTGTCTTTTTGATATCTTGGGGTTTGCTGTTTAGGATAGATGCCTAGGAGTGGTATGGCTGGGTCATAGGGTAGGTCTATATTGAGCTTTTTGAGAAACCTCCATACTGTTCTCCAAAGTGGTTGTACTAATTTGCACTCCCACCAACAATGGAGAAGGGTTCCTCTTTCCCCACACCCCCTCCAGCATTTGTTGTTGCCTGAGTTCAGAGTATAGGCCATTCTAACTGGGGTGAGGTGGTATCTCAGGGTTGTTTTTATTTGCATTTCCTTTACTACTAGGGATGTTGAGCATTTCCTCATGTGTTTCTTTGCCATTTTTATATCTTCTCTTGTGAAGTCTCACTTTAGCTCCTTTGCCCATTTCATAATAGGTTTATTGGGCTTGGAGGGGCTTAGTTTTTTTAGTTCTCTGTAGATGACAGATATCAGGCCTTTGTCTGTTGCTGTGCTGGTAAAGATCCTTTCCCATATGGTTGGCTGTCTTTCTATTTTGGTGGCTATGTCCTTAGCTGTGCAGAAACTTTTTAATTTGTAGTAGTCCCATTTGTCCAGTCTTTCCCCTATTTGTTGTGCCCCTGGGACTATATTCAGGAAGTTCCTTCCTGTGCCTATAAGTTCTAGCGGCATGACAACTCTTGTTGACTCCAAATGGCTACCTGGAGTACTAAGTTGATAAGAACTTGTTAAGCTTGTCAGGGAAAAGTGTGACTATCAGTTAGCAGTGACTACCACTCTCGTGGGAGGGGAGAAGGCGAAAACATATATCAAGTGTTCGTCAACCACAGGCACTTCTTCCCTCATGACAAATCATCTTCAAGTTTGGATGATTTGATTTCCCATTGTATTTTACCACAGATGCACCCATCTCTGTTTTCTATATTTTTCTGCCTTAATGAGCTTGTATGCTTCCTCCAATTTCATTTTTTCTGACCCACAGGGAAGTCTACTCCTGTGATGACATATAATTCAATATCTGTCATTTGTGTTTGTGGGCCACTTTCTTCCTGTCTCCTAAATATGCCTACCCTTGAATATTTATTCCTTCCTATGAGAAGTTCTAATTTCTCCACCTAAATAACATTATAATTCTGACTCTAGACTGAGGAAACATTGCCTTAAATTGGAATTTAAATTCATATTTTCTAGAGTTTCTTTTTTTCCTGGTGTGTTGCTCCTCATCCACTTGTTTAATCTGATATAAATTGTTATGTTCCGAACTCAACTGACATCTTTCAAAAGGAAAAGACACCACTTAAAGTTTTATGCTATGCTTTGTCAAACTTGAAAACATTTGTGCTTGTTAACATTCTGCTGTTATTTTTGGTGTCTGCTCCCGGATGCTATCTTCTATGGTACATGTTTGATATGTGGTAATAATGTTTATAGCATCACTTGATGGTAATTACAGTAGAGGCTCTGGAGTTCAGCAACACTAAGGTGTTACAGGCTTATCAAACCAGCTCATTACAAACCAGCTGCCCCTTTCTCCATGTCTTTGCAGATAAGCCGAAAGCCAGTGCTTTGCTGTTAGCCTGTGTGTGCACATGGGGCTGGATTTGCAGTCTTCTCTAACCCCTGGGGCACATTTGCACTTCCGTACGTATTATATCTGCTTAGAAACACTAAGTTGTGGAAGAGTGTCTGTAATACTAATAGGAGGAATATGGTATATGTGTGTCATATATTGGACATATGTAAGGGCTATATATGGGATGTATATGTGTGTATGCAAAATATATAGTACTGTTATAATTATGTATGTATTTGGACACCCTAAAGCCCCGTGACTCCTGTAGGAAGTGTGAGTAGATGGTGTGTGGAAAAAGCCTGATGCTGGTTTGTGTGTTTGCTTTATCTTGTTTTTAATTAAGGACACATGATTCTGAGTGCTTCTCATTACATAGCAATAGTGTCCAAAAACAGAATAAATGCCTGTTTTTTAGTGTCCCTAATTTGTACTACATCCTGATATCCTGTTACTTACTTCTGGAGGCCTGGGGTGCATTCAAACCTCTCCTCCTCTCTTAGCAATGACTACATCTCTGGAGTAGTCCATTTCCACTGTCGCTGTATCTGTTGGATGGAATGAGCACATGTATACATAGACATGCATACAAATCTATACATACACACATATATACACCCATACATGCATATATGTATATGTATGCATGTGTGTATATTTTATTGTGTCCCAGATTTTACTAAGATTCTTGATACTTTGGGATGCTATTTATGGAAATGCCACCCTAAAGACTTTTCTGGTGAAAAACAGAGAGCAGAGGCAAGCTAGGGGGCCCAGACAAACATTGGCAAAGATGAATTGGGTTTTCTTTTAAGATTTGTGAGATGAACTAATGAGAGAAAGAATCCTACAGAAAAGGAGTTGTCCATTTGAGTCAGCATTTCTCAAGCTGCATTTTCTGGGATTCTTGTCCTTGAGAAGTTAATAGGCACTAACATAGAACAAAGTTGTCTATGATTGAATGAGTTTTTTTAAGACCTGGGTTAACCAAGTCAAATTAGTCTGTTTTTTTGGAAGGACTTCCCAGGTCTTTTATTATGGCAATGAATACTTAGAGTTCAAGAGCAAGGAAATAAAAGGAGCATTTAAAAAAATTTCTTCATGAGAGGATATTTCTTTTTAGAAGGAACACAAGGCAGGTTTTGTAGGAACAACTAATCAAAGCCTTTTTCCCTCTGGGTCTTAAAACATGAGTCTTCAGAGCATGAACAAAATACATGTAGTCTTGGAGGTAGGCTCCCCAAAATAAAAGTCCCTAGACACAATGGTTGGTAAGACATACAGTAGCAAGCAGTTGTGTATGAAATATTTTGGCCTGGAAATTGGCATACACAGACAATGAAGAGGCTTGGCAAAGATGTTTAACTTCATGCTTTTAACAAGAAGCCTGGGCCTTACTCATACTGTTGTTGGATTTCTGTTTGTGTTCTTTGTTTTGCTTTGTTTGGTTTTTCAGTGCCAGTGCCTGACCCATTAGGCATAGGCTTTATGCCTTCCTTTCAGACTCGTTTTGAAGATAAATAACTCCTTTGTAATATATTGAATTTATGAGGAAGCAAATACCAGCTCAAGATGCTGACTTTATTTATTTTCAAATGCCTTTTCCACATTTACAAGAATGGCTGAGAGGACAGGAACCTGCCTCATCACTTTTCCTTTTTAAATCAGAACGAGGTCACTGTCATCACTTCTCTTCCTACCTTACATTCCCAGCTCTATCCAATTACCCCTCCCCCTCCTCCCAACCCTCACCATTAGAAAGACCCACTCCTTAGATCTATCACCTAGCATCATGTTCTTTCATCTCTGCTGCTTTTGAATAGACTTAAACTTCCTTCAGGTTGGTAAAATAATCCTATTTACCTCCTCTCTTTACCACCTAACCTGTCAAAGGTAGTCTGTTCTGGGCTTCTGGCACCCAGCATACTTCCTTTACTTCTTCATGGTGCCTTACTTTCTAACCTTTTGCAATCTGTATTTTTGTAACACACACACACACACACACACACACACACACACACACACACACATACACACACACTCCAATTAGAAAACATTTGCAAATCATATGTCTTATAAGAACTGATTACCTGAAAGTAGACAATAAGAAGATAAAAAACCTAACTAAAAATGTACAATAGACTTGCTATGGTTTGATTATGATTTTGGTCAGTTCTCTAAGGGTTCATGTGTTGAAATTCCACCTTCCATGTGTGGCAATAAAAAAGTGGAAACTTAATCCTAAGTCCCCAAAAGTTAAGAACAAGAGATGCAGATGCTTTATTTTATTATAGTATAGAAGATGAACTTATTATTTACAAAACAAACACAAAGACACATGTAAAGACTAAAAATGATTTAATACTTCTATCCATAGGTGAAGCAAGAAGGAAGGAGACTTGTAATCGGCAGGGTGAATGGAGCTGCCCTGTGTTGTATCAGAATATCGAATCCACACACAGGACAATTGTACAGAACTGTGATAAGCAGTGCTCTACATCCCAGGCAAGGCACAATACTCTGAATGAGATGACAGATTTGGGATTTTCTCCAGAAACAAATTATTTTTTGTTTGTCAAGGTCTTGTGGAAGCACAAGTTTCTTGGGTTATCCAACCTTGAAAAGCAATTTCTATTTGGAAATAGGTATTCAAGTTTGCATCAGACAAGCAAAGACATCTGGTGGGTTTTTGACCAACTCATATAACAACATAAGGGATAAATTTATATTATTAATAGAATATTGCAGTTCAATAACATACATTGTTACTATTACCAAATTAATCACACCCAATGGGACAGTTGTGATGCAACTGTAGCTGAGGTTACTACTCCAGTCCTGTTTTTGAGAGTCTTCTTAACAGCTCACCTGTGGGTAAATGATTGCTTTGAAGACAGTGGAAGCAGTTCAAACAGTTCTTATCATTTTTAGGTCTTTGTACCTTTTTATAAAATATAAAATTATATATTTTGAAATAATATGGTTTAACTTTTACCTCAGTGCCAGTCTGAGAAGTCATTTTGAGCAATTATGAATAATGATCTCGAATGATTTGTGTAGCCATCGGCTTCTTATTCCTTAGGGGCTGCCTCCCACTATGCCCACCACCTTCCCCTCACCCTCACCCTCATCAAGCTTGTCATTAGCCATTCAGAGCTTTAATTAAAAGGAACCCAAGACATAAGATTGCAGGCTATATTTAGGAGATAACCTTATTTCAGTGGCTAGCAGGGGAAAGATAGGAACTGTTCATGTCAGATGACAGCTTCCTTTTTCTCATTAAAGTGTGCAGTTAAATAAGCTAATGTAGGAAGATGTGCATTCCCTTTCCAACCATGCCAAAGAAATCCTTCCTCATTCATTAATATAGGGGATGGCTCTGTAATCATAGTGTTGGTGACGTGGGAGATTCCTAGCTGAAATCTCTGAGGACTAGATGAGGTCTTATCTCACTAACCAATAAAATAATGTTTAATAAATCACTTGACAGCTACCACAAATAAGGAATAGGCTGATATTATCATATTATGTGATCAAAACAAGCTTTTCATGAGGTGGATACTTAAGTTTAAAGACAGGCCCTTTGCCGCTTGCTCCATAGATGCTCTCTCACTTGAACCATGACTCTAGCCCTACTTTTTGCTAGGGATGGAATCTAGTGAACTGGTTTGTCCAGGCTATCCTCCAGCCGTGATTTTCCATGGATCACAGCTAGAATTCTCTATGAATTACATCTAGGATTACAGACATGAATCACTGGTACCTGGCTCAAAGCATACTTTTGTTAAAAATATATCAACTCCATTCTACAGAGGAGGAAACTTAGATGGCATGTGGTTAGATAATTGGTCTGAAATATTATGATGACGAGGGTGGAGCATCTATCTAACCTCAAAGTTTGTCTTATTCTTCTGATTCTTCCCAAAGATAATAACTACTGAGGTACTTATTTTTCTAGATTTTCCCCAACTGATGGAATAAGATCTCTTTCTAGATCTATATCTATCTATATATCAACTATATATATGTATCTACCTACCTTCCTACCTTTATAACTGAAGTACTGCATTAAATGAAACCTGTACTCCACAAACCCAGTGAGGAAAGTAGTACCCTGTACTAGTCAGGGTTTATGAAAGAAACAGAATCCAATAGAAAATATAGAGATATTGATATACATATGAACATATCAATATGTTTATATCTGTATCAATATGTTATTAATTGTTATAAGTAGTTGGCATACATGAGTTTGGAAGCTAAGTTCCAATATCTGTGGTTGGCAAGCTGGAGACCCAGGAGAGATGATGGTATAAATTCTCATCTTAGTCCAAGTCCAAAATGAGAAGACCAGTAATACTCAGCTTGAAGAAAATGAAGGGAAGATAGAACAAATTCTTCCTCACTTAGCCTTTCGGCTCAGAATTTCTGCAGACTGGGTGAGGCTTACCTATACTGGGGGAAGGATATCTACTTTGTCTAACAACTCAAACAATCTCCCAGAAACATCCAGAATAATGTTTAACCAATACATAGGCACCCATTGCTCACACAAATTAACATGTAAAATCAACCACCACAATCCACATTTTATTTTTTTTAAGAAAACAGATGCTCAGACTTATCATCAGGTAAGGGGCATATATGATATCCAAGTACTGGTCTTTCATTATACAAATATAATGTCTCCTTAGCTCATCCTCCAATCTATGCCTGTTTATGCAGACTGTACCTTTCTTAATTGTGGCAAGAAACTGTCAGCATAGTTTGGAAAGGAAGTTATAATGATTTCTAGCAACCCAAACAAAATTTTCCAAGCCTTGGGGAGTAAATTATCAGCTTTATCAACTGCCCATTAGCGTTTCCTTTTTTAGGGAAGTAAGAGGTTAAGGCACTGGAGAACTGCCTATACCATTTGCCTGACAATGAATGCAGAAACAGATGGGGAGTAACTACACATTTATTTACAACCCAAGTCCTGTCCTCATGCTATTTTTTTTGTCTACTGCACATACAATTGAACAGCATAAATCTCATTCCAATGCTGTCTCCAAGGTGGTGTAAAAAAGACTGAGTATGTATTAAGAGTTTTTTTTGTCATTAGAACATAATGCCTGAAAAAAACAACTAAAGAAGGAAAGATTTACAGGAAAGGCTTACAGTTTTAGAAGGCTTATTCCACGCTGGAGGACTCCATTGTTTCTGGGCCTGTGATAAGTACTTCATCTTAGTGAAGGGTGGTGGCACAAAGCTGCTCCCATATAGCAGCCAGGAAGCAGAGAGAGAGAGGGGAGGAGAGGGAGGGAGAGGGAGAGAGAGAGAGAGAGAGAGAGAGAGAGAGAGAGAGAGAGAAAAGGGAGAGACTGGAGAAAAAAATACTCCACAGAGGCATGAATTCAATGACTCTTTGCCATTCCAACTGAGCATTACCATCTCTAATCCATTCAACTGTGAGCATCAGTGGATTAATCCATTGATGGATGATAGCATTGCTGTGATCTGATCCCTTCTCAACGGCACCACCAGCTGGGAACTGCACCTTTGAAACACATGAGTCTTTGGGGTGTGTTTCATATGGCAAACACAGTGTTACTGTGAATTTAATTATTCATATTGGATTTGCATTTTTCATTCTCTCATTATCATGAGGAAGATACTCACAGCAGGAGCCAATAGGAGTGATGCCAGCATTTCTTCATCTTAGTCAAGGTCCTTAACTCAGTTGGAGTCGTTAGTATAGAATAAAGTTCTTGGCTCACACTGTGTTCATAAAAGTTTGTGAACTCCACAGTATTTTCTTTATTTGTAGGTGTATGCCAATACTTCCCACTCATTTACTGACAACTCCTTTGGCTTTGTCAACTCAACTCGATATATTTACTGTCTTTAATGTAATACAACTTCCTCTGCCCTGCTTGGTTTAAGGATTTGGCTTTTCAGCCCTGTTATCTGGACACAACATGACAGAAATAACTGAAATACTCTCCTCATGCGTTCAAAAAACAGGCATTCATGGGCTGGGAATGTGGCCTAGAGGTAGAGTGCTTGCCTAGCACACATGAAGACCTGGATTCGATTCCTTAGCACCACATAAACAGAAAAAGCTAGAAGTGGCACTGTGGCTCAAGAGGTAGAGTGTTAGCCTTGAGCAAAAGGAATCCAGGGACAGTGCTCAGGCCCTGAGATTCAAGCCCCAGGACTGGCAAAAACCAAAACCAACAACAACAAAAAATAGGCATTGAATTCTTTGAGTTCCTGTACTGTTTTTAAATTATTATTAAATTGTGATTTTTCTCTAGATAATGCATACAATATTGATCAAGGTCAAATTATTACCATCATACTTGCAAAATGATGGAACAGCATACTTGTGGTTTTTCAATCATCTTGGGCAATTACTTTCTATATCATCATCATCATCATCATCAGTAGTGTTTTCTTTGTCATTTGCCTGCTTAGTTCCAGAAAGCAGCCATTGTAAGTGTCTAAGTAGGTAAGGTCTGTTTGAGAGCCATGCTTAGTTTTCATTCTTATAGGCAATTTCTTTATATTTTGTAAATTTTTTCTTTTACCCTGTAGTTACTCCCCATCTCTGTATGCCACCCTCAACTATACACCCTCTTGTATAAACTTCTTGCCTTTTCTTTTTTTTTTTTTTTGCCAGTCCTGGGCCTTGGACTCAGGGCCTGAGCACCATCCCTGGCTTCTTCCCTCTCAAGGCTAGTACTCTGCCACCTGAGCCACAGCGCCCCTTCTGGCCATTTTCCATATATGTGGTGCTGGGGAATCGAACCTAGAGCTTCATGTGTAGGAGGCAATCACTCTTGCCACTAGGCCATATTCCCAGCCCCTCTTGCCTTTTCTTGTATGTAGAGATCATGAATCCCAATGAAAGATCCTAATGATGCAAAAAATTATGTCCCATGGGCCTGATCTGCTTAACATTTTGCCTTTATAAAGTTTTAGATGTGTGCATTTATGCCTGTATTGTCCATGGCTTTCTTCAACAGAAGAGTTGACTAGTTGTGACAGAGACTATATGATGCACAATGCCTAAGTGATATATTGTCTGCCCTCGCATGGTTTGAATTCTGGAGTCCTCTCAAAGCTCACATGTTTAAAATGGAATCCCCAATGTGGTTGTGTTAGAAGATAAGATCTGTGGGAGTTCTGACTATGGTGAAACCTCATAGGGAAACTAAGGCCTTTATGAGAGACTTCAGAGAGCTGCCTTGCCCCTTTCCCAACATGTGACATTACAATGAAAAGATGATTGTCATCAGACAGAGCATCTGCTTTGATCTTAGACTTTTTGGCCTCTGGAACTGTGAGAAATGGGTATCTTTTTATTATATATGGCTTATATTTTGCTTATTGCTGAACAAACTAAGACATTGTCCTTCTGATCTGAAGTCAGATGCCTTATCCATCAGGCCATGTGGTCTACTGTATGACATGGTCCTTTACAGAAAAAAATTGACCAGTATCTAAACTATAATTGCATATTTTCAATCTTGTTATGCATTTCTAGTTCATCCTGTACTAACTACCAAATTCAAAATTACATGGCATCTTCTATTCCTTCCTCCTTTTGAGAATCTCAGTTCAGTATGAGTCAGCTTGCATCTTATCAGTGTTTGCCCACCCCATCAAGTTGAGTTTATATTTTCTACTCTCCAATATGGTAGTGTCCAGTTACTCATCTGAGAAACTGAAATGTTGATCTCTCTGCCCTTGAATTAACTTACATTCTCATCCTTTAAGATTCATGCATCTTTTGCTATCTCAATGTCATTTTAGTGGTCTTGGAGAATTTTTCCATCAGTACTTTTCCCTAAAGGTATTTCAATCATGAATAACTTAATTTAGGGCTTGGCGATGTTTAGGACACTGCACAGCACTAAGGACTGAAGTTAAAACCTCTATCTGTTCTTAGATTCACCATTAGTTCTCAAAGTCAGACAGTTTGCAGGAACCACTGAAAATATCTACCAACAGGGATCAGTAGGTTAGAATACCAAGTCAAGTGAAAATGTGTAAAGGCAACATCTGGAAGGCAACAGCAAAGTTCAAATTTGTTGATGCTCTACCTCTGTACATCATTGCCAAAGATGTAATAAAGTCCATATGCCTCTCAGTTAGAAACAGGAACCTAAAAGAACTCTAGAAAGAATTCTAGGAAATGTGCTCTCAGGCTTTTAGTCCCTGGAATACAAGAGAGGAGAGAAGAAGAGGAATGATATTGTGTTGCCAGCAGGCCAGCATAAAGACCAAGCAGAGACAAAAAAGATTTTTTTTCTGAATAATTACTTATTTATTGTCAAAGTGATGTACAGAGGGGTTACAATTTCATATTTAAGGCAGTGGGCACATTTCTTGTACAATTTGTTACCTCCTCCCTCATTTACCCCATCCCCCCTCACCCTTCCCCTCTCCCCCCATGAGCTGTTCAATTGGTTTACACCAAATGGTTTTGTAAGTATTGCTTTTGGAATAGTTTGTCTCTCAATTTTGATATTCCCTTTCCCTTCCCTAGTTCGAATACCAGTATATACAGTATCCAGGGTACTCAGAGGAGATACAGTGATAGCACATGGACAGCCATAGGCAGGGGATACAAGAGGATCATCAACAAAAATACTGTTTCACATGGCATGCTGATAGTAATCACAACAGTGATATAACACTTGTTTCCAAAACATGTAGCTCATTTCACTTAACATCATCTTATGTGTTTCTAAGGGCATAGCTGTTGGGCTCTTATGATACTCTGCTGTGACTAGCCTAAACCTGTACTAATTATTCCCTATGAAGGAAACCATAGAGTCCATGTTTCTTTGGGTCTGGCTCACTTCACTTAGTATAATTTTTTTCCAAATCCTTTCATTTCCATACCTTTCCCATCATGGCTTTCTCTCTGTATCATCAAGGTTTCTGTGAGGCCACTACTGTTACCAGATGGCACATTCCAGTCTGTATCCTCAAACCTGGATTGGATATTTATTGCAGTTTCAGTTTGGGCAAATCATTTGACTTTGGTTTCCCTGAATAAAATGGGGAGAAAAAAAACAAATAAAATGAAACCTCCTTTTTGGATGATATAAAGAGAATAAGAGAATTCATCTTAAATGTTTAATAAACTATAAAATTCCATATAACTAGGAAGTATAACTATGTAGATAAATGGATTCTGGCTTGTACTTCTGACTCTAAAGAATAGCAATGTTTGACTCCAGGGAATATATCTACCTGTCAGTCTTATCATGGCTGTCTTTCTGCCTGCCCTTTTAAAATTTCCACTTTAAAAAGGCAATTTGGAACTCTAAATGTGCAAAAGTCACCATTTTATTATATATATATAAATATATTTTTACATGTTCATGTATTTTACATGTACATCAACTTATGGAAAAGCACCTGACAGATAAAGGAAATCCAGGACAGCTCAGAGTGAGGAAACTTTGTTGAGAATTTACTTTTTAATACCCAGCCTTGTTTGCATGCAGGAGCCTCACGGTTGTAAGATGTCATTTTAATTTTTATAACACCAACTGAGATTTCTTACTAGAAATCCCAATCTCAAATACTAAGTATATATGATGGCCCCAAATGGAATATATTGTGTCTGTAGTAAAGTAATAACATTAAGCAAATAAAATTTGCTTAGTTGAAAATGGTTCTCTTCTTTCAATGCTGGTCTTCTGCTTTGACTATAACTATTTAGAAATTAAAGTCTGTAGATGTATGTGTTGGGATCATGTCCCAGTGGCTACTAAATTGTTTCTGCATTTTCTCTGAATGGGTCACAATATGACGATGGACCACAATATCACTGAAATCATACAAAGTGGATTTTCACAAAAGGTTGAAGATAGAAGACTCTTAAGTCTTGAAAAGTTTATAAAGAAATGTAGGTGGAAGGTCATTGTTCCACTGCCCAAAGGATGCATTCAAAGTGTATGAGCCTTGGGAATTTCAAAGGAAACATTGCTGAAGTCCTAGAAAGACAGATGGTGGAGAAAGGGAAAGAATATGACAATTCTGGATCCACAGATATTGGAACCAAGTCTCTCCAGATGTAACCTCTGAAAAGAATTATGCCCTAGGACAAGACTTTCTCCAGGTATGATTCAAAACCCTATGGGGATAGGGTATAAAAGGTCAAAACTATTTTAATAATACAGAAAAGTGTTACTAAATTTTTTAAAAACCTGTGCTGACGTCTTGCCCTGTTAGTGACACTTGAACCAAGGGTATGTCAAACGTAGCACAAATCAAAAGAGTGGCATCAGATTACTGGTAGCTGAATATTCTTAACATCCACAGTCTTACATTGAAAAAGAAAAGTGTAATATTTAGAATGCCTTTGGTGAAACAGTAAAAATTAACATCTTTATTAAGCACTGACCCTGGAGTGCAAGTCTTTTCAGTATTCTGTGTAACTAAAAGGTAATTCTTCACCAGACATGAGTGCTGCCTGACAATGAGGGACAGACACTCATGAGGAGTTGGATATTTTGATCATGGGTTACTGTTTTCAAACAGAAGGATGACTGGTGAATAAGCTGTAGTTACTTTGACTTGGGTACTTGGTAGATATTTTCTCAAAAAACCCTGAAGGATTGCTAATTTAGGACTTCCCTGGACTTTCCAGCAAGTCCCAGTCTTGGGCAAGCCAGAAAGTCTGGGTATCTTAAGTGATCCTGTCATTTGAGGAAAAAATTGACAGTGTTTGTTGTCAGTGATAGTATTTAAACTTTCAAGTAAAAAATAGCATTTTGGAATTTGTATATTGTCCAATAGGAGATTGAGAGCTTTCCAAATCTTAAAGACTTGACAAGATGAAGGTTGTACATAAACATGCTATTTTACATGGCAAAGTGAAATATGTCAATGTTTGGAAGATCTAAGTGCCTCTGTGTGCTAGTATTTTCTAAATGGCCACTACATAGTGTTTCACACTGGTATGGATAAAAAGCTAAATATAGACCTGGGAGGTTTAATATAGTAGAGTACAAAGAGTTTATTAATGTGGTTTCAGTTCCTATATTGCAACTCAACAGTAAGGAATGACCACTTTTTTAAGTTGTAAGATAGTATTTAAGAAAGAATATATTCAGCTATCTGAAAAATCAATTAAATGCATGTGCTTTGCCCAATGATATGTCTGAGTGAGGTAAGATTTCTTTTTTTTTTTCTTTTTTTTTTTTTTTTTTGGCCAGTCCTGGGGCTTGGACTCAGGGCCTGAGCACTGTCCCTGGCTTCTTCCCGCTCAAGGCTAGCACTCTGCCACTTGAGCCACAGCGCCGCTTCTGGCAGTTTTCTGTGTATGTGGTGCTGGGGAATCGAACCTAGGGCCTCGTGTATCCGAGGCAGGCACTCTTGCCACTAGGCTATATCCCCAGCCCAAGATTTCTTTTTTTAACTAAAACAGCAATGATGAAGTGCATTTAGAAAAAAAAAAAACAAACATGAGACTCCAACTGTCTTTTCTAACAGCCATAACAGAAAAAGTTTACAAAAATGCAAAACAAGAGAAAATAATCCTTGCATTGAAATTTACTTTACTTTGGAAAAAAATGTATAGATTCAAATGTATATATGTGTATAATATAGTATATATATATTTTTGTCAATAGGCATGAATTTATTATTTCCAATGTTCAATTAAGAGAAGTATTATGTAAAGGAGTGTTTAGTTCTTACTAAATCTCTTCTTACATCCTTTCTGATTATTTCCTAAAATCAGTTGTGTTTTTGCTTCTCATAAAGAATTTATAGTCCTAACGTTCTCGTATAATATAGCATAATGAGGAGGGACATGGGCTATGAAATCGAACATCCTAGGTTAGAAATCTGGCTCAGACCCTTACTGGATGTGTGATTTAAGACTTTGTTCTTTGTTGTCATTCTCTTCTTAGAGTACCTTGAAGATTAAGTGAAGATAGTGTGCTTAGAATGCGGGGAGCACTATAAAAGCATGTGCTATTGTAGTTATGAGTTGTATGATGAAATGAGCTTTTGGAGATGTCATGATTGAGATATAATTTGAGTAGGTCCTCCCTTCAAAGCTGGTGTCCAACAAAGTTTAGTTCCCAGTATGATAGTGTCAACATGGTAGAGTTTTTAAGAAGAGGTGGGGCCTAAGTGGGATGTAATTCATCCCCAGAAAGGGTTAATGTTGGTCTCTCAGAGTAGGTTAGTACGTTAGAGAAGAGGTGGTAGTATGGGAGCCTGGCCCCTGCCCTGAACCCCCCTTCTCCACACACCTTTCAATACTCTCACAGAAGCTTCTATAATGTGATAACATCCACCAAGAGGCCCTTCCCAGAGACCAGTGTATGCAGAGGCCAAGCTTTGGGCTGAGCTAATAAGCCTCTTTATAAATTACTCAGCCTCTGAGACTTCATTATAGCAACAGAAAATGGACTAAGACAGGAGAGAAGAGGCTGGTCTTGCTTAATTTTAGTTTCTTCATCTATTGCATAGTTCCTGGTATAAAATAAGAACAATACTGAGAATATGGCCCAGTGGTAGGGTACTTGCCTAGCATGTGCAAGCCCTGATAGTTGCCTATAATAGCTCATAAGATTCTTTCAAAATCTTCTTAGAGAGCCAGAACAGTGATGAATATTTCTTTTTTTCCTTGAAAATGAGTAAAATATAACAAAAGAAAATTAGACACGTTATACAAGATTGCACAGGTCAATAAGTGGTAGCATTAGAACCAGGGTTCCGAGTTTGACCAGTTACTTAATCTTCCATTTAGTATTATCTGAAAAACATATTGTATAAAAATATTGAATTATCCCAATTTTTGACAAAACAATGTTCTGCCTAAAAGACAATTATTTCCATGAGGAAAATCATCTGACTTTTAATTTCTTAAATGTGTATTGTTTTCCCAAGATAGAAGAGCCATCTAGAATCAGAATTACTTTAAACAATGAGAACAAACAATTTCAAGATGGTGTTTGCTTCTGAACAAAGACCAACAATGTGAGTTCATTTGTCATGCAAGTCAGAAAGGAATAAAAGATGAATTATGGTCTTATTCTCTGAGCATAAATAGAATCTCTGAAATCAAAATGCTCTTTTGCATTCTGTGATGAAATTTAGGACCAAATTAACCAGGGAGAATATTGGTAAATGCTCTTCAGGTGTGTAGGCTGAACTTGAGGGTTGAGGTAGATAGAGATGTGAGAAATCACCACCCATTGTAAGGTGGGTCAGGTGATCGCACATTCCTATGCAAGGTTCATTTTGCTGAGATGCAGCATGTAACTGATGTCCTGACCTATCTATCCTTGAAGGAGAGTATACAACATTAGCTCCATGTAGTTTGCCTGGCCACATGCTACTTTCCTTTGAACCTAGTAAATCCTTTCTCCTTCTTTCAAGTTCTTTACATATTCATATTCAGAATCTCCATTGACCTCCATGCACATCTATTTTTTTTTCTTGCTTGTCCCAACCCTGACTAAATACCACCCAAAGACAGAAAACACAGAGGAACTGTCTGACCACCCTGTTTGATATGTATTCTGAGCTCTTCCCTTTACCTATGTGCCCTCGTTGGCTTGGAAATGCTGAGTATGACCTTGATTCTGTTTATTTGAGTTTTTTTGTTTGCTTGTTTAATTTTGGTTGATTGTATTTTCTTTTTTTTTTTTTTTGGTCGGCTGTGTGGCTTGAACTCAGGGCCTGGGCAGTGTCCCTGAGCTTCTTTGTGCTCAAGGCTAGTGCTCAACCATGTGAGCCACAGCACCACTTCTGGTTTTTGAGTGGTTTATTGGAAATAAGAATCTATCAGGGCCTTTTCTACCCTGGTTGGCTTCAAATTGCAATCCTCATCTCTCAGCCTCCTGAGAAGCTAGGATTACAGGCGTGAGTCACTGACACCTGGCAGGTGTAGTCCAGGCTGGTCTTGAACTCGTGATCATCCTGCCTCATCCTCTTTGTTGATTACAGCCATGCCTGGCTATTTTTTTTCTTTTTAAATTTGTTATACTGCAGGATACCTTGCTCTCTACCAGGGTTTGGCAATTTAAAGACCACAGGCCAACTGGGAGCTGCAGCCTGTTTCTGCAGATGATTTCTTGTTGGAACACAGACATGCTCACTCATGCACTCTCCTCTCTCTCTCTCTCTCTCTCTCTCTCTCTCTCTGTTGTCATCTATGGCTGCTTTTTGTGACAACAGACACCATATGTCCCACAAACTGAAAATATTTAATATCTGGTTCTTTGAAGAAAAAAATTACTGAGTATTTTTTCTATCCTAGCACAAGTCTCAGACACAGTGTTTTGTTTTAGGGTTATTTTCTCTGTGCTGACTTTGTGGCTGGGCCTAAAGCCATCCCTAACACTTCTGAACCACTCTTCCCTGAGATGACAACCCCTCTGTCAGCCTTTGCTGATTATCAGGTAGCACAGGCCAAATAGCAATATCCATCTTGGCTATTCTTCCAGGGCTGTGATTCTAAGAGGAGAATTACTTCTTGGCTTCCTCTGTGTTCCTTTACTCTGAATTTTTCTGCAAACTTTGGTTTATGTCCAAGTTCCATTTTCTCTTCACTTTTATTTCATCCCTGCCTGATCATTTGTATTTAAGGAGATGCTAATTTATGTATACAATAGTTTGCCTTTCATGAAGAGAGCCCTGCCTCACACAGACACTAGACTTAACATGGACCATAGGCCAGTTGATTATGTGCAAAACTTCTACATGTTAACCAAGGAGAGAGAGAGAGAGAGAGAGAGAGAGAGAGAGAGAGAGAGAGAAGAAAACTCCACAACAAGACGGTTCTACTTCCCCTTTAAAACAGGAATATTGGGCTGGGGATATAGCCTAGTGGCAAGAGTGCCTGCCTTGGATACACGAGGCCCTAGGTTCGATTCCCCAGCACCACATATACAGAAAACGGCCAGAAGCGGCGCTGTGGCTCAAGTGGCAGAGTGCTAGCCTTGAGCGGGAAGAAGCCAGGGACAGTGCTCAGGCTCTGAGTCCAAGGCCCACGACTGGCCAAAAAAAAAAATAATAATAAAATAAAAAAAATAAAACAGGAATATTAATCTGAAGCTTGAGCCATCCCTGAGGTGATGTGTTATTTGAGAGAACATGTTCTATCAACTCACTGCATTGGTTATCTATAGCTGCACGAAGCAGGAACCCTTAAACTTGCTGGCTTTCACTACAGCATGTATTATCTCATAGTGTCTGCAAGAGTCAGGAGGCCAGGTGCAGCTTAGCTGAGTCCTCTGGCTCAAGATCACTCACAGGCGGCCACCAAAGTGTTGCTGTGACTTGTAGTCATCCCAAGGCTCTCCACTGGGAAAGAGCTGCTTTCCAGCTCACTCACATGATTATTGGCAAGATTAGCTTCCTCCCCAGGCTATTGGCTGGAGGCCACCCCTTAGTTTCTTGCTACTTGAGCCTCTCTATCGACAGTTCCCAACATGGCAGCTGGCTTCATGGAAGCAAGCAAGCAGGAAAAATCAGAAAGGGTAAACACAACCCAGAAGTAATCACTTCTTTGTAAACTCATCTGGGAAGTAACCTCCTGTCCTTTCCACCATTAGAAATGAGTGACTATGCTCAAGAAGAAGAGATTATGCAAAGGTAGGAAAATCAGAAGATTGATATAATTAGGGACCTTTGAGTTTAATCTATGCCTTACAGCCTTTAGTTTCTCTGGAATGTCTGATTGCTTCTTGTTCTTCTTAGGTGATCAGGGCGAAGATCAAACGCCTGTCATCCATAACCTTCGTGCTGGAGCCTTTTCTTCTTCCTTAAGCTGCAGTCAGACTAATTTTTAATTCTATCAACTGAGAGCCATTATGCCAAGAAGTTGTGCATTATTTCCCTTTGGACTTTTGGAGACAGTTCATGCCTAAATAAGTTATGGCTCCAGCTACAAACTCATTCATTGTTCCCACTAGAGAATAGAGTGACACATACTGATAAAATATCTTGTTTCAACATTGTTAGTATCATTTTCTTTAGGTTTTTCTTCCTGACCAAGAATAAATATTCCATTCTAGGTGGGTTTATTTGTTTGTTCATTTTTGAAGGTTTGGGTTAGGTATACTGTATTGTTTCTTACCTATAGCAAATTTGCAAGATATCTCTGGGTGGAAATATGTCTCTACAAAAACAAAGAATGTCTTAGCATAATATTGTGTAGAAAGTAATGCTTCTGATAGATGCTGTTTAGGTTGGTTGGCTCTCTTTAGCAAATGAAGATTAATTTTTTCCATAGACTAAGCCAAAAATAATAGCAATGTTCCTTCGATGAATCATGTCGCACAGTAAATGCCCAATCCACATATGCTCTAAACTCTCTCAGACCCATTCTAAGGGCCAATCTGGACCCATATTAATGGCAGCCTCCAATTCCTAGGCCACATTTAATAGTCTTCTTATGGTACATTAGTCCTTCTGCTGCAACCCTTAAAACAAAGGCATAACAGGAAGCTAGCTCAGGGGTATAAGAAAGAGTTTTCATGATGTCCTAACCCATCTAATGAAAGATCTCTTTTTAAAATAATAAGTCCTTGCAATAAGTTTGTTCCTTTACTTGTAGCTTGGTCCCTCTTCTCTCCCAACCTAATTAGAGTAATTTGTGTTTATGGAGATATTGATTTTATGTAATGGTTTGCTCTTGTGTTACACACATGACACCATTCTCCTCCCTTAACCTGAACAACAATCTTGATGACTGATATGCAGACTCTCTTGTTCAGAAGTCTACCCTCACATTGATGTCTCAAAGAGAGATGCATTCTTATGGCTGCCGATGGTGTTATTGAATGAATAAATAAACCAAGGAAATATCAGAGGGCCAGAAAGGGAAGGGCTGCATTTGTCTGACCTTGTTAAAAAGTATTGTGCTGTGGGGCTCTGCTTCTGCAATTAAAATGAGTTCTCATTTGGTTTTTCTCTTGGCTGGAGCCCCCTGTGCTCTCTGAATGATAACTCTGGCCCATCCTGGGGACAGGTAGAATTGAAAAGTGTTTTTTATTTCCATAGGCTTAAGCCAAACCCCTCCAAACAAGCTATTCCAGAGCTGAGCCGGAGCCCGGCTAATGCCGCGGTTGGCAGCTCATGCGCGGCCTCCTCCTTGGCGAGCCCAGCGACCGCTCTTATCCACTTCAGCTGTCTTTTAAAAGCCTCCTTCTCACAAAAGATAGAGCTGCTCTCAAGGGCCTGGGAAAATAGAAAATTTTCACACTGTGATGGGAAACACTGTCAAGAACTGAAACGCTATAGTGAAGCACCAGACAACTAGTGTGCAGTCACAGATAGGGTGAGGGGATTGGGCTGTCTGGGAGAAGTGACACACACAAAAAAATTAAAATACAGAGGGAAGATGGAATTACAATATTTAAAAAGCAAGCGAGCCTACTTTGTTCTTCAAAGAGAGCATAGCCAATTTCCTTGTCATTTAACTTTGGTATATATTTCTTTCCCTTCCCATGTCCATGAACCCACTCGCTCTTAGGACAAGTAACGTAAGCTTTAGGCTGCTAAAGCCTTTAACATTTATTGCTTAGTGTCCAAAAGCAGATTGACTTGTTCATTTAGAAGATGAATATTAAAAAGTCTGCTACTTATATTGTTTGTTCCAGGTGTTAGTTTTCTCTGTTCTTGTAGGATGCACTGAGAAAGCATAGGATGTGAAATGATTGTGCCTTATGCTTTTTTGTGGATGTTTTGCTTTTGTTTGGTTCTTTGGGTATAGCTATTTCCATCTGAGTTAAGAGACTGACAGTTTCCATTCATACAGCTATGTATTGTATACCTCCTATCACCAAGGCAAGGCACCTGCATTTCAGAACTCAAAGGATGAAGGTGATGTCCTTTACTATGTTATGAAGCTGTGTTGCCCAGTGGATGGTGATAAAATCAACTCTGCTTATATTTGGATCCATAATCTTTGAACAGGTACACACTCACACACACACACACACACGCACACGCACGTACATGTGCATTTCAAAGAAAACTATTTACATACATGACAATGTATCACAGGGCAAAGAGTGCTTTCAAATATTCTGGGACTGCATCTTCCAACAGAAATTGCAAATTTCATTAGCATTTATGACTAGCTTTCCAGGGATGGTTGCCAAAGGGATGAAAGCAGAAGCAAAACAAAACAAAACAAAAACCACAGCAGCCCTTCCACAGGCCCACACAAAGGTGCTAATTAGCGATGGTTTTCCTCTATGGGCAATGGCTCAGGATGCTAAGAGTTGTGACCATAGAGAAATTTCCATTATGCCTGTGAACACAACAAATATGCTAAATGAAATGAAATTTCCACTTTTCTGGAGTTTTAGGTCAACTAATGGCTTCCAGGCGTATGAAGAGTTATTAGGCCAAGGATTATGAGAAGTTATATCTTCATAATAGAGGTAATTAGTCACTGACTAGGTAAGGCATGCTTGTATTTTCCAATGATGAGACTGTTCTGATAGAAAATATATTTTGTAGGGGGGCAGTAGGAGCATTCTGGTAATACTTTTACTTCTCAAATTCTTAAATGAACACATGCTAAGTTTTCTCAAAACTTGAAAAGCCTTGGGGGAGAATCCTCAGTGAATCAATAAATTTCTGCAGTGAATATTTCCTGCTTATTTACCATTGGCTGCTCCATCGCACATTGCTTATCTCCTTTCCTTCTCTGACTCTTTGAGGATGGCATTGTTATACTCCTTTTACAGATGGGGATGATATGGGTCGATGAAGTCCAGTCACTGTCCCTAAAGTCAGTTAAGTAAAATGAGATAGAGTCAAGATTTAAGTTAAAGCCTTTGAGCCATTCAGACATAAGTTCTTTTTCCATCTTCAAGTGGCATGAGGCTAACACTAGGGTCTCCGTCCATGCCCTAAAGCCAAAGCTGAATTCCTATTGTCAAGATGAATAAAATGGTGTTCAGTACTGTTGAGCAATTTATAAGTGGATTAATTCTCCATTCCACCTGGTACTATAAAAACATAGCTCCAAGGAATCTCTGGAGTAGAACCATTCATTCCCTGAATACTTATTGGACACTTGTGTCTCAAATACTGTGCTCATTGCTGAAACTTGGTAAAGGAAGAGTCTTTAATGGGTTTCTCTCTATCCATAGGTCAGAACTTATAGGAAGAGAGTAGAGAGATAGTCTATGTTTATATGTAAAACAAGCAAGCACAACCAAAGGAAGAAGTAATTCAAAACTGCATTAAACTGTAGAGCTTCTACATGACAAAGAAGATCATCTCTAGCCATATAAGAGTTAAGGACCTCATATCTAAAATATACTTAGAACTCAAAATTAAATCCCCCCAAAAACAAATCCTCAAAGAAACAACCACCCCATTAATAAGTCAAAGAATTAAAGAGAGGGGCTGGGGATATGGCCTAGTGGCAAGAGTGCCTGCCTCGTATACATGAGGCCCTGGGTTTGATTCCCCAGCACCACATATACAGAAAATGGCCAGAAGTGGCGCTGTGGCTCAAGTGGCAGAGTGCTAGCCTTGAGCAAGAAGAAGCCAGGGACAGTGCTCAGGCCCTGAGTCCAAGCCCCAGGACTGGCCAAAAAAAAAAAAAAAAAAAAAAAGAATTAAAGAGAGACATCTCTGGAAAGGAAATAAGGATGGCCAATAGACACATGAAGAAATGCTCAACATCTCTGGCCATAAAAGAAATGCAAATCAAAACAACATTGAGATTACACCTTACCCCCGTTAGAATGTCCATTATCAAGAAATCTAATAACAAAAGATGCTGGCAGGGATGTGGCCAAAGTAAACTCTAATACACTGTTGGTGGGAATGTAAACTTGTTTAGCCACTCTGAAAAGAAGTATGGAGGTTCCTCAAAAGAATAAACATAGAGCTCCCCTATGAACCAGCAATCCCATGTTTAGGCATTTACCCAAATGCCCACAAACAAGGCCACACTAAAGCTATCAGCACAATCATGTTCATTGTAGCATTATATATAAATGTTGTTGTTGTTGTTAATATATTGTGTGAAGTTCTTTCTTTTTCTTTTTCAATTTTCCCCCTTTGGTTTATCCCCTGTTGTCACTGTATTTGACTGTGGTACCCTATGTCTTGTATATATGTTTATCTGAATTGGGGATGGGAAGGGGAACAACAAAATGGTGAGACAAAGGAAAAAGGGCAAAGCAATGCAACAGTGATACTCACAAGACAATACATTCAAAATGAATTTTACAACTTTGGGGGAGGAAGGGTTGGGGAGGAGGGAAGGTGGGAGAAAAATAAGAAATAGTGTAACAAAGTTTGACAAGAAGTGTACTCATTACCTTATTTATGTAACTGTAACCCCTTCGTACATCACTTTGACCATAAAAGTAATTTTAAAAAGAACTTTGAAAGCATAATAGCAAAGACAAGGGGTTGATGTAAATGCCCATAAATGGGTTAAGGGATAAAGAAAACATCTTGTACAAACATGCAAAACAGAATTCCATTCAGCCTTACAAAAGAGGATTATTTCCAGCATCATAGATGAATCTGGAAGGCATTATGTTAAGTAATAACCCAGACAAGGAAGACAAACACTGATCTCACTTATATGTGAAACTTAAAAAGACTGAACTCATAGCTGTAGACAGTAGGATGGTGGTTATGCCAGGAGAAAGTTGGTGAGATGTTGGTCCAAAGATAGCATGTTTCAGTTAAGATAGGAGGGGTAAATTCAAGAAGATTGCAAGGTGACTTCAGCCATGCTGATTCTAGAATTGCACTCCTAAAAATTGCTAAGACATATTTTTCTGTATTCTCCCCCATCAGATGAGATCTATGAACCAGTGCATAAAATAAATTAGCATGATTCCGACATCCCACAAGGTAGATGTATATCAAAACATCAGGCCACATACCATAAATATGCACAATTTTGTCGGTTTTAAAAACATAAATAATTAAATTATTGAGCTATTTTAAAAATAGAAAGTAGGGCTAGACCTTTGAAAAATATATATGCAATTAACTATCTCCTGAATTTTGAAAAGGGCAATTTTAGAAAAGGGCAGAAGGCATGTTGTGCACTGAACTGGGGACACATTTTGTTCTAAATGATGATTTACAAGGGAATAGTAAAGCACAGTCCCCAAACTTAAGATTACATCAGAATGGGAGCATGTAAATGGTTACTGATACAAACTCAACAGTTTCCTTTAAAATGGCCATTCAGGCTGAGAACCATATTTTCCAAGTCATCATTTAGGGCCCAAGTCAGAGGCAGTCTGCCATTTAGCTGAATTGGTCAATTTGCAGCTGCCTGACCCTGTAGGATAAGATCTGGCTTGAAAAGTATTATTTATATTCATGAGGAGGAAGAGAAGAAGGTGCAGTGATAGGATGCTATCAGTATAAACTCTGTGATCATCTATGTGTACGGATGCCTTTTAAGGTAGGTTGAAATGTAAGAAGTTGGGATAGCGACTTGGAAGGGCATGATGAGATTTGGTAGGGGATTTTGTAAAAAGGGGTCTGAAATTGGCTATAGAGGAAGGTCCGTGACACATGTGGTAAGTTGCAGAAATGCTCTGGTCCTTCTTTACTTGTTAATATCAACTACTTGTAGAGCCCCAAGTGATGAAATGCAGGCCAACAGAGCCTCCAAATACTTTATCTCAGGAAAACCATAGAGTGGAATGTTAAACACTATTCAGGTAAACCGTCATTAGTGACTCTAGTCATCATCTACTTAGTGTCTAGTCTCTTGCAGTTTCCAGGAATTTCTTACCACTTCACATCATTTCCTCTCTCTTCAGTCCTGATTGTAAGATACAGGTAAATCGGGAATGTGTTTCTTAGATATCATGTTTGATTTCCCTCAAGCAAGCTCATCATCTCTGAGAAGTGCATGCACCTCCATAGGCCATTGTGCTTCCAACCATTCACCTCTTAGATTAGGCATCTCGTAGTCTACCTTGCCCTTCAGATTCTGCAAGGTTGAAACTAGAAGAATGCCAAGGGAAGTATTAGAACTGAGGAAGCCAAATTGGGATCCAAACCCCAATCTCCCATTAAGGAAGCGAGTGACATGGAATCAGGCTAGGAACACCAGCATGTGTTAATACTTCTGTTTCTTGGTAAAAATCCTATGAGCCAAAACCCCAAGCAGAAAGTACTGTGTCTGAGACTACTCTTGTGGGCATCATCGCTTCACAAATCCTTGAGTAATTCAGCTGATACGGAACTATCTGTGGAGTTAAGGGACCCACATTATTTCCATTCATGAAAAATGTTCAAACCTGTGATTCTCACCATTCAAATGGGAGTGACCTGTGCTGATGTTCTTACAGAGGTCTTCTGAGTCCAAAGGCTGTAAATCAAAGCCTGCTGGACACACATTCATAAGAAGTCTTTCCTCTGGTTAGGCAATGCTATCATCACAGTCATCAGAAAAGAACATGTGGAAGTACCACGGAATATTTTCCTATTTCCAAGGATCATTCCCTCGTTAAAGTTTACAGTTCCCTGGTGGTAATCTATAAGGACAACTCTTCAAATGAAGGTAAGGAAGGACTTAGTGCTCATGAGTCCAACACTGAAGAGTCTGAAACACTGTTTATTCATTCAGCAATTTCTTGGCCGGTACCTATTCTAAATAGTATACTTACAGCCAATACTCAGCAAATGCGATGTTGTGATGAACAGATAAGCTTGCCCTCATCAAACTTAGAGTCAGAAAGTTATATTAAAAAGTGCTGTGAAGATCACTATGTGGAAGCCAAAGGTTCTGGAATACGCAGTTAATTTGAGGGCTCACAAAGCCTCCACCAAAGAAATTCCATTGAAGCTCAGGTTCATGTGGAGACTTTGGAGTATAAAGCAAGAAATTTCTAGGCAGACTCCTCCTGCCCTCTTATGAGGACTTTTTCTTCCATCATAGGTTTTCATGAGAAACACACAAGGCTTATGGGAAACGGTATGGCCCCAGGAGGGTTGAGGGAAGTGGAGGATAACCCTTTTTCAAGGCAGCTAGGATCTGTAATTCAAGTAAAATTCCTTTTAATAATCAATCTCACCCTACTTTGTACTTTAATAAATGTGTGTCAAGAAAGTTTTCTATCTTCTACTTCGATTGGTGTCTGTGTTCAACATTAGTCTGAGTATCTTCCAAAATGGTGATAGGCAGGTTTCCAACCAAAACAGTCGATTTTTTTTTATTCTTTGTTTTTCTTCTTCTCTTCCATTAGCTATGGCCTCTTGCCATGTAGAGTCTCGCAAATGGATACAAACCAATCAATCACCCTTATAAAAATGTCAAAATTCATCCTTCCCTACTGTGAAATGAATACACTGACCTTAACATAAATGTAGAAATAAGTTTTTAAAAAAATCTATCACTACCATAGACCCCTGACTGCCACACTTACATTTCTGCACTTTTCAGCTTGACAAGGCTAACAGTGCCAAGAAAAAGAAAACTTTTTACTTACTTTCTTTTGTAAAATTGGAAGCAGAGAAATCTTAATTACCCCAAATTTACTGATAAGAATTTGTTGATATTCAAGTCCTACCTGTCAAGAATTATAGACAGGAAGAACCATTACCAAATCAGGAGGAAGTAATAAGAAATGGATTTAAGTTAGTAAAAAGAGAGAAATATGCAATATATATTGGCTATTACAAACAAACCAAAGAAGGTTTTCTTAATCTAAATTGACCTTCCACTGCATGTCCAGAGTGCTTGCTTCATTCAATGCTAAGTTCTAGTTCTAGCTCTTGGAGAACTGTGAATGCCTTGAAATTGGCAGGTATCAGCTCAAGGGCTGGCCCTGTCATTTGCCAGCTCTGTGACCTTGAGTACATCACTGGATCTCTTTGACCTTGCACTTGTTCATATTGGATCAACATGGATCATAATATCCATTTCCTGCATGGCTGCAGTGGACTCCTCTTCTTTTCACAAGTCTTGGGTTGAAGAACTTACTTATCTTTGGAGAAACACAGTTTTCTGTCTAAAGGCAGTAGGTTTGGGGAGTGATAGCACCACTGGTTCTTGTACCTGGACCATCAGAGCCACACACCCATTGGTCACAGGGGTTCTTCAAGGTTGTATGTATAACACCAAGTAGGGACAAGACTTCTACTAAAGGTATTTAGAAAATTATTGAGAAAGATAATCTCTGCATTCAAGAGTGACTATACAGATAGGAATGAGGATCAAAGAAACATGAGAGAAAGCTTGCTTGAATATGGACCCAATAGGGAAACAGAGAAGGGAAAAGAAGAGATATGGATGCAAAACAGTAGAAATCCAGGGATTCTGCTCCAGGTCTGGAGTTTCTGATTTCATAAGTGAACACATCTCCTTTTTATGCATGAAGTTGTTCAAATTTGATTTCTGAGAATTTAACTGGAAGACTATGTAAAAGTTTAGAGAATTCAACTATATAATGGGGTCTGTTAAGTTGGGGTTCCATTCCAGATTTATTACTTTTGAGTTATTTATGGCTTTGAACTAGTTTTGAACATCTCTGTGCTTGTTTTGCCATCTTTCGAATGAGTATTATTTCTATCTTGCACTAAAATCACGAGGATTGTGTAGGATGTGTGTTTTAATCAATCTTACATTGTTGTAATGAAGTGCCTGAGACTCTAATTTAGCATGTGTATGGTAAAAGCTTATTAGAGATAATGATCTTGCAATTATGAGTGGGTTACATCATCATTAACCCATTGTAAGGTGAAAACACTGTAAGTTAAAACTTAATCTTTATCATAACTTCCTACTGAATATTGCAGTGCACTGTAGAGCATTGATTGTTATTTTCATGATTGTATGGGAGACTGGGACTATGACTCATTGCTGCTGCCCTGAGTCTCAGGAGAGAATCATAGAGCATGTTGCTGGCCCAGGGAAAGATCCAAATTTAACATTTGATGTATAGTTTCTGCTGAGTGTCTTATTTTTGCACCATTGTGAAGCTGAAAAATTTTAAGATGAACCACTGGGGACGACCTGTAAATGCAATCACAGACTCAGGTGTGTGTGTGTGTGTGTGTGTGTGTGTGTGTGTGTGTGTGTGTGTGTGTGTTGTGTATGTATCCTTAGCACTTAGAAGCTGATCAAAGAGTCAAAAACAAAACAAAACAGGAAAATAGCCATGTCCTTTGCGCACAACCACAATAACCAGTAACCCAGGACACCCTTCGGTTTGTGTCTTTTTTACTTCTCATTCATTTCTTTGTAGACTAGAACCTCTATCATTTGTAATGTTAACATTTTAAAGGGGAAAGAATGAATAAAGGGAAGGAGAAGGCCATGGGATCCTTTTTCTCTCCTATCCTTGCTTTCTTTTTCTTTCATATTTTTCCTGTTATTACATGTTGCAAAGTCCTTCATCAGAAACCAAACAGAAGCCACCTGATCTTAATCTTCTCTGCTTCTCTAATCTTCTTTTGTGAGTCCAAATGAATATGTATTCTTTATAAATTCCCCATCCTCAGGTAGTTTGTTATAGCAGCAAGAGGGGGACTCAGACATACCTCCTCATAATTATAGTAGGAGGTAGATATTTTACCCATTTAGCATATGGGAAAAAATAAACTCAGAGAAGTTGAAAACTTATCCCAAACCATATATATAACTCAAAATTAATAGGTCTAGAATGGAAAGCAAATGTAACTGACCCCAAAGACTCTGCTTCTTATTAAGATTCTTCTTAGCTATTCTATAATTGTAGTTGTTAACAGGTGAGCATCATGCTGAATCCAGTCATAGACTTAAGAGACACAATTAAGAGACTGTTGATCCAGAACCACAATGATTTGGAGGCAGGACTGAGAGCTGCAGACTGATGAAGTGGATTTTATCTGAAGAGAGGAATTTCAAATTCAATAACAGGAACTACTAGTGAGCTTTGCAAACCACCCCCCCTTCAGTTAAACTGATTTTCCAAACTGCATATCAGCACCTAATCGGTTTGGTTGCTCTTTTTCTCTCTCCTTTAATTTTATTTTAGCTTCTAGCATTATGTGGTTGGCTATGTAGGGCGGAAAAAGGAATTCTCTGTGGTTTACAAGATTCCTTTCTGCCATTCTCTGCCTTCTCACATTGTAGTCTTAATTTGATCAGCAGTTATGAAAAGGAAACATTAATCCTGGAGAAAAGGGCATTGTTCACGGCCAGACAGTTTTAGTATTGCTTCTAAAGTGAAGTGTTTTGTGCTCAGATATGAGTTTTGCCCTGTGGGACTTGGCAGTGTCTTGATACAAGAACAAAAAGAGGAAAAAAGTTGCTCAGAACTGGACAGGTGACACCTGACATGGAGAGATCGCAGCGAATTCTGTGTCTTAGCTTAGCTCCTGCAGAAGAGGCTCCTAGAAGACATTGCTTCATATTTATGTGGATTTACTGATTCTGATTGTGGGAGCAAGTAGGGAGGGAGGACAGAAACAAGGAAACAGAATGACAAGCTTCCCTTATTCATTGTGACAGGCCAGGCCCCTATATCTAGTTGTGCAAGCCTAAGTAATTCATTCATTATAATTATACTCTATGTAGCACTTACTAGATCCAGGTACCTTGCCAAATCCAGTGATCATGAAGAGATACCATTTAAGAGATGAAGAAAATCAAGTTTAAAGCATGGGGAACTTGTGCAGGATTTGCCATGTTCTTATTCACTATATAATACTGTCTCCAGGCCCTGGGCTAAGCCCCAAGGATAGAGTAACTATCATAGAGTTAGTAGTTTAGCATAGGAAGTGAGTAAGAGAGTTGCTAGACCTTTAGCATGTAGTGTAGTGTCTGGTCTATGAGAGTCATTCAGTAGATGTTTATGGAAGGAGGGAAAGAGCAAGGGAGGGAAGCAGGCAGACAGGAGTCAGGGAGGGAGAAAGGGGTGGATGTATGGATAGATGGGAGGGTGGCTGAGTGACTGGATGGCTGGATGGGTAGATAGATAAGTAGGTGAATGGATGGAGTACAATGCAATATTACAGCTATCTTAGCAGATGTGAACATGGGATTTTGTGAGTAATGAAGAGGACAGAATCAAGTCTTTGTAAAGTAAGTGGTGCTTGAGCTGTGTTTTGAAGTAGGGACAAAAGTTCACCAACTAGTGGCAATCATTGTGTTACATTGACTATTGTAATTTCACCATTGGTTTACTGTAGTAAAGCAGCTGTACGTTTTCTCCTAGTATCTTGAGAGCCAGAGACTATATAGCAAAGACCAAGGCCCAGCCTCCATGTACTACTCTCCCCAGGGTACTGTCTAGTTTTCGTCTCTAGTATTGATTTCCATCCTTTCGTTCCATACAGAGACATCAGATCCCAGAAGTAAGGTATTTTTCGCCTATGTGCCTGGGTATCTGCAATTATTAAACTAAGGATCATTAACATTTTAAAAGGAAAGTGCTAAGTTGCAAGTCTGCATAAATAATCATTACCAGCATTAGAATGGTAACTAATAAGGCACTAGTAAGAACACCCAAGGCCTGCTTATACCGGGCAATGCTTTATGATGTGTGATGTTCTTTCACTGCACATTGTTTAATGGTGAGTCCTAACAGCCCTGTGAGATGCAAAACAAATCATCCTTCCAACACTTGATGGGCATAGGACAGATGCTTAGAAGAGATGAGATAGAATATCAGGTGATCACAGGTAGCTGGCTTAATACTGGTAATTAGATGTCTCTGTGATGCAAAATAGCCTGGTTAAGTGGGGTACTTCTGTTCCCATGCTGTCACTGAGTAAACTGAGTAAGCAGAACCACTTAGGTCAGTTGGAAAGCCAAATTTTCTTATGCTTAGTGCAATTCTCTTTGTGTTTTAATACCTTGCTCCCTCATTCCTCAAGAGATTCTGAGGAGAACAAGGGCCAAGTATCCCACCATCTTGAAGGCTTTTCATAATGGAAATTAAAATGTTAGAACTCCTGGTAGTCATTGATGTACAGGCCACAAAAAACAAAACAAAACAAAAAAACCAACCCAGCTCACCCTAGCTCCAGAACACATCAAAAAGCTGAATGACCTATGTGAAGTTTCAAAGTTTGATCTGTTGGGCTGGGAATATGGCCTTGTGGTAAAGTGCTTACCTTGTATACATGAAGCCCTGGGTTCAATTCCTCAGTATCACATATATAGAAAAAAAGCCGGAAGTGGCATTGTGGCTCAAGTGGTAGAGTACTAGCCTTGAGCAGAAAGAAGCCAGGGACAGTACTCAGGCCCTGAGTTCTAGCCCCAGGACTGGCAAAAAACAAAAAACAAAGTTTGACCTGTCGTCTTCTACACCTACGCTGGGCCATTGCATCCCTCCTCCATCTTTCTTCCTTTTTTCTTTCTCTTCCTATTGATCATCTTCCTGTTTCTCTTTCTTCCTCCTCCTCCTCTTTCTTCTCTTTACTTACTCTATTTAATACTCCTACTATGTATTGTTTCTCCAATTGTTGAAAATAATTTTTTGATTCTTAAAAGGAAAGAAGTGCCGTGTGTGCTTGTGTGTGTGTGTGTGTGTGTGTGTGTGTGTGTGTGTGAATGTGTTGTGTATTAAGAGGAGAATTGTTAGTGCTTCTTAGAATCATACAGCATGGGCAAATAACATCCACTGTCACTTGCTAAATGTCATAAGAACCATCCATAGTCAATCTGAGCTCTGATCCTTGGAACAGAACACCTGAAATGGTGCAAACCCAGCTACAAATATGCATATTAGATTCATTGGCCTCATGCAACATATTGGACCTGCTGATTCCCAGAGTTAGGGAAATGGAAGAAGTATAGGAAGCCCAGGCTTAGAGGTGCCTCGAGAGGCTAGAGAATCTCTACCATGCAAACACCACCAATGAAAGTTCTGTTCTCTACCTGTAATGGCAACAGGAGCCAGTATCTGTGCTGAGGGAGGAGTGAAAAGCTGAGAAGCTATAAAGGAGTTGGGAAACCTGGGATAATTAGTACCTTGTAGGCAAAGTAAAGACAATGGTGGGGCAGAAGCAAGGAAGAAGCACAATCTGATATGAGGTCAGAGTGGAGAGGACCAGAGGAGGATGGAAAGGCATTAAGGAGCTGACTGCTAACAGTAGCCCAAATGGAAGATGATGATGGGGACTATGGACCAAGAAACAGCAAGGGAGATTGGGGAAATAAGGGCCCAGGGAGGAAGGGAGGACTCAATAGGGACATAGTCCTATCAGCAAGACTTCCCAAGAGCCCACTGCACTGGGAGGAGAAGGCAGGAATCACCATCTATTAGAAAGATAAGTCCCATGGTAGACTTGGTTGACTATAATTGTCTGGGCTTACACACAATTCTCTCAGTGACAGAGTGAAGCAGAAAGTGGGTCTCTGACAGACATGACACTTTTCTTTGCTCTTCTATCCTGCTGATGTTAGGGTTAAACACCTTTGATCTCCTAGGACAATCAAGGGCATTTTCATTGCCAGATATGGTCAGAGCTCCTGATTTATGTCCTGTCAGGAAGATCTATTTCCCCAGTAATAGTCATGTTTCCACTGGTGATTTCCTTCCCCTTGGGACCTGATATTGCAGCTAGCTCGGTAGCCTCCTGAGGCATATCACCTAAAAACGTTCCCCTTGGAAATTGCTCCTGCAAATATTCTCAATCAAAATCCCATAAAATGTCTAAGAGCTTGTACGACCCTGGAGGCTGGGAATTGTGTACTGAAATCATATCCCAGTATATTAAACAAAAGGCCATTTCCAACTCCTTTTCACCATTACTGATGTGGGGAAGTACAATTGGGCATTAGTGATCCACAGGCTGACTTTGTTATTGTAATTAAGAATATTTACTGTTATGGCCAGACATTTAGAAAGACTAGTCAGTGGCAGACATTAGAAGTGTATTGAAAAGCATGAACAAGTACCATAGAGAAATTCTGCCTTGACTAGGAAGTTGTAAAAATCTTATACTTTCTCTAACAGACCTTATGAAATCAGATATTCATAAAAGCCAACCCTCCAAAAGTAGGGATTTTTTTTCATCCCAAGAAATTAATGGCTTAGTGGTACATTAATTACAGAACATCTTGTACTGCTGTGACAAATGGTAACAAATGGTTGCTCAAGCAAGATAAGAGCTTATTTCTTTTGTGGAGTATAAGTCCAAACTGGTAGGTGGTCCAGGTATTCTGAGAAGAGAGTTCTTTCGTTTTGTGGATCTTCTCTTCTCTGACTTTGTTCATCGGCATGGTTGAAATTGAGTCTCAACACCATTGTTATTTTTTGACTTATTGGAAGGGAGAAAGAGGAGTGGGGTCAGGGATTTTCTCCTGAGAAAGACATCTGCAAGTTGTTCCCATTATTTCTATTCAGATCATTATTTTCCAGGACATGGCTATGAGATAGGGAACTGTAGAATGGGATTTCTGGTTATACAGTCATGGTCATTATACTCCCCTATGGAAAGCTGAGAAATATTGGATTTTTCCAATATTAGCTGTCTCTTCTGAAGTTCTTTACCTTTAATTTGTATTCTGAAAGTCTTTTTCTGTGTACTTTGTCTATTCTGAAATTATTGAAATTTTGAACTTTTCCATATTGTCTCACATGTTTGTACTAGGGTAGGTTGTTTTGTCTCTTCTTGGAATTCCTTTTTTTAAAAAAAATTCTACTTAGACAACTTAACTATTGTTCATCCTTTCAAATTGGTCGTAGAGGTACATCCTATTGAAGAGGTGTGTGTTTGTGTATGTATGTGTGTGTGCATGTATGTGTTCGTGTGCGCATGCGTGCATGCACATGTAAGTACTGTTGCTTATCTAATTGGGAGGAAAGTGTTTCTCTAAGAGAAACAACTTTTAACACCACAGTAGTGTACTGCAATTTTGCACTTTTGCTAGTCTGGGAGTGTCTCAAGCCAGGTTTTATTTCAAAATGCCCTCCCTCCAGCTCTTTTGGCAGTACAGGAGTTAGAACTCAAGGCCTCATGCTTGCTAGACAAACTCTTTACCACTTGTGCCATGGCTAGAGCCCTTCCTTCCCCCTTCCCCCTCTTTCTGTCTTTCTTTCCCTTTCTTTCCTGCTTGCTTGCTTTATTTTTAGTGTGTTTTTGAGATACTGTCTCCTGCTTTTGCCTGGACCAGTCTCAGACCACAATCCTGTAACATTCATGACCTCAGTGGCTGGGACTGCACTCTCTGCCATTGTGTCTGGCCCTGCTATGCTTTGGAAGTGGTTTGTTTCCCAGGAGCCCATGTGTTGGACACTTACTCCCCAATGGGGAATGTTAATAGGTGACTTGACTTCAAAGAGGTGGGGCTTAGTGAGTTGGTTAGGTCATTAAAGAAAATAGATCCTGGTAAGTTTTCCAGAGCATATTAGTATAAAACAACAACACTGGCCTCCTCTATCCTCTCTAGCTTCCTGTTTTACCATGTGATTTTTCCTTTACTTACATGTTCTTTTTTGTTTTTTTTTTTTGGCCAGTCCTGGGCCTTGGACTCAGGGCCTGAGCACCATCCCTGGCTTCTTCCTGCTCGAGGCTAGCACTCTGCCACCTGAGCCACAGCGCCCCTTCTGGCCGTTTTCCATATATGTGGTGCTGGGGAATCGAACTGAGAGCTTCATGTATAGGAGGCAAGCACTCTTGTCACTAGGCCATATTCCCAGCCCCTACTTACATGTTCTTGACAGATACAACTGTCATGAGGTCTAGACTGCCACCAATTCATACAGGCACGAATGCCCCTGAACCTCCCAAAATATAAGCTAAATAAACCTTGTTTTCTTTACAAATTACTTGACCTTGAGTATTTTTTTATAACAACAGAAAATAGACTAATGCACAGCCCTACTGAGAGCAGTTTATTTATCATCTCTGGGGCCTGGGCTCAGGTATCACCACTTAAAAATGCTTCCTCAGTTGACTTAATGTACAACTGAGATTAGGAACTACAGAACTAGTTTAAGGGCCATTAAAAACAACAACTCTGGACCATTAACATTTGTATCTGGCCTTCCATTGACATTCAATCACTTTTTGGTGAATAGACAAATGAACAGATGAAAAACAGATTTCTACATATTAGTTAAACTAGACCCTACATAGAAATTAACAGTTCGTATCATTGTCTTAAACACAGAATATTAGCAGGAGATGGTACTTTTGGCAAGAGAGAGATTCATCATGTCTGACAGATGAAGAATGAATCCAAAGTGGTCTTATGGTAAGTTCATGGCAGAGAGCACAAGCTCCTAAATACCACATTTGCAGATTGTCATCCTATAACAACACCTCAATCTTGTGTATCCACACTCAGCTTTGAACATTATAATGTCCCCTTCTCTTTGCAAAGCAAGGGTGAGCTCAATCTATCAACACCACTGAATTGGAATGGAAATGTTTCCCAATCTCCAGGCTTGTATTCATTTCAGGGCATTCATTCGTTGTTTGGAACCTGCTCATTATACCGTTTTACTACCTAATGAAGACAAATGTCCACAGTTTAGCTACAGATTTGGCTAATGACAAGATGTAGAATAATACAAGATAATAGGGCCAGGCCATTGCATTCTAATTAAATATTTTTGTCAGATTCTTTCCCTCATTAATCTTCTTTTATTTGCTATGCTTTATAGCTATTTTGCCTACCACCTTGAGTATATGTATTGGTGTAATTTTAAGAATAGAAATAGTTTCAAGGTTTTAATGGGAATTGGGTTTTCTCCTCTCTGTATGTGTTTATCTGCAGACAAAACCATTGAGTTTCGAAGGAAATACATCACACGTAACCCAGACAAGGCCTCTAATTGGTATGCCAGCCCACACAAACCTATCTGATTGCATTCAGAAACTGGCAGGGACAGAAAGCATTTCCAAGGGAAATAATATCTCGCTGTGAATCTGGGACTATCTGTGTAAGAACTGAACAGTAAACACCAGCCTTAATTTTAATGTCTCACATTATGCAAAATTTTCAAAAGACAAGGTCTCTGCTATTCAAGCTCACAGCTCGGGACAATGATGTTATCATAAGACTGTTATGGAAGTCAATGTCAAATTTTCAACAGCTCAGGGACACAGTGAGTGTTTTAGAGTATCAGGCTTTCCAGATCATCATTTTCTCTCATAAGCAAAAGTATTTACCTATTAAGAACTGTCAAAGGCTGAGATTCTAATGAGCAATAACACCCTTTTAGGTTGAGCTTTGATGGGGCAGTGTTTAGGTTCTAATGGCCCTTAAAAGCTGCAAGGTGCAAATGGGAAACGATGAAATCCAGACCGCAATGGCCATTTGCAGAATGATCCTTGCAAAGCTGCCGAGAGATTTGGCGGTTGATGAGGCATCTCCATCAAAATGTGCTTCCAGAAAGGCAGTCTCCATGATACCTGTTTCATTTAATGGTGCTCATTCTCACCACCACTACCTCCCCCCCATCCACAACTAAAGATGATTACTCTGACAGTAAGCTGTGTCTCACCCATCATTTCCTGTCAATTTTCTTGCCTCTGGAAAGGATTCTGTTTGGGTTCTTAGATTAATTCTCTAGGCAAAACACTTGCCTCCTATTCTTGCTATTTCTGTTCAAAATAGCTATCCTGAGAGAGTTAACTGAGCAAACAAAACTTAGACTATGACTTAAACACAACACGCCAATTACAAGTTTTAAGGGGGTATAGCAAAAGATTCAGGGATAACTTTCCTGCTGAAACATGCAATTGACATGACACATTACTCTATTTTAGGAATACACATCTGGTGGCTAGGCAGTAGGATTGCCTCTCAGCCTCCCATCCAGTATTCTAGAATGATCTCCTATCAACATCTACAGCACAGGATGAGTGTGCCTGATGGACATGTAAGCCCAAGAGGAAAAGTCATCATCATAATCACAGCCACCACACAAGCATTAACAAATGAGTTTCTTTTTGCCTAACCAGTTAGGCATCTCCTTTCTCTAAAGGAGTCACTCAAGGAGGCATGGCATTCATAATATTTCTTGGAACTAAAGTCCGGGGTTTAAGAGATTTCACGGATTTTTCACCAAAGCCATTTTTCCTCTACCATCGAACACACTCAATATCCATAAAGATGATGAATACTTCATGCCAAAAATTTCATCCTTCCTCAGCTGAGCTCAGAAAACATCTTGACCTACACAAAACATAATGAGTGATACAGGCAGCAGTGACATTTAAACGGGAGATGAAGAGGGCCAAAGGCAATGGAGATAGAATCCAGCCTTATTTCAGAGAGGAAACAATTAACATCGCAAAGTCTTCAACTCTTAAATCAGAGGACCTGCTGCCAGTTTTTCATGGCTAATTTTCCCAAGGCAATCAATGACTTGGGAAAAGTGTAATTCTCAGATGCTAGAAGGAAGACTTCTGGTGGTAGTGGTAATGGGAGACCAGCAGGCCTTCATTTAGACATATTACTTAAAATGTGCTCATAAATTAGGGGCTTACTAGAGTCAATGCTGGGATATAGAAGGACTCAATGTGGATGGTGCATAGAAATGGCTGTGGAGACTGCAGGAGGTATTTTAGTTCATGAAGTCCCAGTTTCAAGTCTGGTCCTCATGACATGGTTGAAGACTATGCCAGCTGTTACTGAAATTTGAGTCCTGAAGTGCCAAAAGGATGAGGGTAATAATCCAGTGACAGTGCTGTGGTTAGAGAGAAGCGTTTCCCAGGAGGCCAAATGTAGGGAAGGTAAAGACTCATCTCGTCACTATGTTTGATTCCTGAGCCTTTCTGAAATAAGTGAGAAGATTCTTTCTTTGTCTCTGTGTCTCTCACTGTCTCTCCTTGTAGCTGTTTCTCTAATTTTTCTCTCTCTCTTCATATATATATCTGTGTGTGTGTCATTTTCTGTCTCTCTTTCTCTCACACAGACAGAGACACCATTCCCTGGAAAGTCATTTTGGTGAAAAGCTACTTTCCTTATCTCTGTACTCCTCTTTCAAATATTTACTCAACACCACAGGAAAAGACCTCAGAACAGTCCTGCTTGAAGAAACTCACAACCCACATAACTTAGCTGACCTTTCTGCAGGCCACCTGCTTCACCCTGTTGGTTTTGTGTATTGCTGAAAAGAATCCTTGGGAAATGTTAGACTAACTCAAAGAAGTTTTCTTCTCTCCTTAGACCACTGCCTGCTTGTTAAAATCCTCCACTCCTCCCTGCTTCCTTCCCACCTTATTGTCTCTGTCCCATTTCATCATCCCACTGACTTCTCCGTATGGTACCTGCAAGCTGAATGCCCTGCCTTAGGTGAGTTTTTCTTTGATTACTCCCTTGCCACCTTTCAAATATGGATTTCTATTTTTTATTCCATTTAACCTCTTCGGTAAGTCAAGAAGAATTTCCTCCCAAGCAACTTCAGGGGTCTCAGTGAGGCAACTTGGTCTTTAGTCTTGAGTTTATAGTATATCATCTCTATCAATCATTATTTTATTTCCTCTAAAGACCTCCATGTGCTATGTTTTCTCATCACATTGGGCATTCTTTTTTCCTTCCTGATTGTTCTTTACCACATTCTTTTCCCTTTTCAGCCAGTTTTTTAAAATTGTTTTCATTCCAAAACATTACACCAGAGACTTTTTAAAATCTCTTCTTATGTTGTGGGTCTTCCTTAAAAAATGCACAGTGCTATATTGCATATGTGTAAATAAATTATAGTAATAAAGCCTTCTGCATATTTGTTTACTTGTGATATTTGATTTAGTTGGTTTCATATAAAATCCTATCTACATTTCTTTAATCCTTTTTAATGAAATCTAAAATGGTTTTCCATATTTCTTTGTATTCATGAAAATTATTTGGTATTTTATAAATTGTAAAATCTTTATTGTTCTGCCCAAGTGCTCTCAATTAAAAACAAAAACATTGGAGTGTTTTGCTTTTGTTCTGAAGTCAACATCACATAACAATCTATGCCGAATCATAATTCTTAGGAGTAATTTCTTATTAGAACTTTTTGTTTTTCTTTTTTTCTTTTTAACCAAATGCACTGCCTGTATATATAGAAAATACATGACTTTCAGGGGTCTAGGGAAAATAAGTCTTCGACTTATGATGGCTTGAATTTATTTTTTCAACTTTTTGATGATGTGAAAATAATCTGAGTTCAGTAAGACCTACACTTGGAATTTGGAATTTGGGTCTTCTACTAGTTGCGAGATACATGCTCTAATGATGCTGGGGGTTGGCTCCCATCAGTCCTGTGATCATGAAGGAAACCATTTGACACTATGTGTACTGCGGGGCTAAGCTCTGACATCTGATTGCTTCAGTATAGTAAGTGCCTTTTCAACTTTAGCTATTTCCAACTTATGATGGCTTTACCGGCATGGAACACCAACCACTTTAAGTCCAGGAACATCTCACTGTATTTTAAGCTTGATAAAAAGAAAATGTGAAAAGTACCATTTATGGAACATTGATCATGGAAGCCCAGGCTCTACCCATTTTATATATTTATCTCAGTCATTCCTGTAACAAGCGTGCAATGTGGACATTTATAATCCTCATTGTACAATCAAGAGAATTCAGTTTCATGGAGACAATATGATTTGCCTATAATTATGTAGCTTCTGAGCAGTCAAATGGGACTGAACCCAGATTTACAGCATTCTAAAGAATCCTAATTATTAGACAAAATCTCTATATCGTTATCTGAAAACTACCACCAATTATTTTCACTAAGATGGGACTAAATAACAACGTTAGGATCCAGTTATTGCTGGCATGGTTTCACATTGAGAAAGCAAAAGATTTATAGATTATACATAACCATTAGCCTGGGTCAGACACTGACCCAAAGAGGTGGTTACATCCTGGAGGGGGGCGGGCAGGGATGTTAGGTTAGAACCCTCAAGCCTAGCACTCAACAAACATGAGGATGGGTTTTATAGCCATTCGCCACTCAAGCTAATGGTTTGAACACATATATACATATAACCCTTAACACAAGAGGTTAGGTTTACTGAAGCCCAAAAATAGACTTGGGTCCAAGCATAGATAAATACTCAAGATTGTGTGTGTGTGTGTGTGTGTGTGTGTGTGTGTGTGTGTGTGTGTGTGTGCTGCCCCCTCTCCTCTCTTTCTCTCTCCCTCTGTCAGCTCTGTCTCTGTCTGTCTGTCTCTGTCTCTCTCCATCTCTTGTTACAGCACTTATTAATATGGTTTCCCTCTTAGGCAGGCTATTTTCTTGTAGTAGCAAGGTGGCCACTAGCATCCATAAGCTTACACTGAGTTAGCTTAGAGTCCCTTGTGGAATAAAAGTTCTTTTTCCTCATTGGTTGAATGTAACTCCTGCAATTAATGGGAACAGTGTGGGCGATGTGTAATTCTACAAAATAAGCAATTCCTCTGGCCAGGTGAGGGAGTGTACTTGTTCATGCCTGAAGGCTGTATTTGTTCCTAGTGCTTGAAGATAGAAAGAAGTATTAGCCTTAACAGAAAAATGGATTCTGAGTATCCGTGGATTTACAATGTCCACTACTGTTTTATCAGTAGTAAAACAGAGACACGAAACAGCTGAGAAACATGAGTCCTTTGGTTGATTCAATACTTGAACTTCTGATTTAAGTTTCTTAGACTGTCAGTAACAAAGGATGAAATCAGTCATTAAGTGCTACCAGGGATTTTATTTAGCACTACCAAGATGGAACAAAAAAATTGTAATGGCATAAAGTCAGATATTTGTTCATTTAAATATTTATTCATTCTGTAAATAAATATCCATTTATTCTGCTACTAGACATTTGTCTAGTATGTGCCAAGCATTGTGATAGGTGGTGTGGATGGAGATGTGAGCTAGTATTTTCCTTTAAAAATTTTACAACCTGAAAGGGAGAGAAGATTCAATCGATAGCTACAACACAGAGAAGTAAGTACAGTATTCTGTTTTTCCCTAAGGTGTTTCTGGTAGCAATACCCTTAGTCTGAAAAGTGTTTTCTAAAGAGAAGTCAAGAACATCTCACGTATTAGACCATTCTAATCAATCACGTGCCAGCCTCACACAGTAGAAGTCTGTTTGTTATCTCTGGGACTCTAAAGATATTCTTCGTCCTTTTTGAGGGATTCTAAATGTAACAATAGCTAACTCCCCTGAAACTGAAAGAGAAGCAGGACACAATTAACCCCCATATCATCTTATGATTTTTGCAATGAATAGCACAATTGGTTTTAGAGTAGAACTGAACACTAGCTATGAGATAAAGATAAACCATTTAGTGTCTCCCACCTTATTTGCCCATCTATAAAATGGGTATGATAATACTGTAGCAGACAGTTGCAGGAACTACATAAGATACTCTTGGAAATGCATATGGCTTGGACTAAATACAGTTCAATGAGTACTAGTTACAACTGCATTGTGTCTATGTTGTTCTTATTATGATAGAATTATTGTTACACTAGAGATCAGAGAAAAACACTGGCTTGCCCAAGTTTCCTGAGATTGTTAAGGGTAGGGTCATGCTGAGACCCGACCCAGGATGGCTGACTGTTAAATGAGGGTTCTTGCCCTGACCTCACTGCCTACCATCACAGCATTTGCATTTCTAATTATACTTGGCTCAGGCTAGTCCTGAAGTCATCTGTATTCCCTCAAGCTTATATCTGCTGTGAGAGCAAGTGTGGCATTGACAAGAATAATCACACTTGGCATTTATAGAATATTTTATATATTTCAAAGCCCTTTGCATGTGTTACCTCAGGTGGGATTAAGCATTTGTCATGGATACTACCCTCATGGATAATCAAAGTTGAAATTTTATGCTGGTTATTAGATTTGACTTCAGCTTGCTTTCTGGGAGACCCACAAATCAGTTTATTTAGCGCAAGGCATATTCATCATTATCAGATTGCAGGAAATTTAGGTCAACCAAAATTGGGAATTTAGTTTGTATGTCTTGGGGAACAGTGATGATTCTAGGGATTTTTTTTTTCTGGAAAGGTGAGGAGATAGGGAGAGACAAGTGAGCTAGGGATATGATTTAGAATTTAAATCTTTCTGAGTGCCTGAGAGCTAAGACTGAGTGGGGCTACAGCTGGCAGACATATGCTACCTTAGTAAATGAGTATTTTGTACAATCTGCACTCTCTGCCCTTCTTTTTAAATTTAAGGGCATGTATGAAAGGCTATCACTTAGCAAACACCAGTTTGAGGATTAAAAAGCTGCAGCTCGTTGGTCAGATAACTTTGAGTTCAAATCCTTACCCCAACAGTAATCATGAGGCAGTCACTTGGCATTTATGGTCTTCAGTTTCCTCCCATCTTAAACTAAGACATCTGCCTAATAAAATTATAGAAGTGGACTCCCAAGTCAGGCATAGCTTCAGTGCTAGAGATGTCCCACACACAGTAGATCTGTGAACCAAGGCAGAGAGCTTGCCATTGAGAGCTATCACATAGTGGTCATTGAGAGACCTATCTGATGCTGGATGGGTATGGAATATCTCTTACCAGAAGCAGTTGCCAAAAAGGACAAGGTTGTCAGCCCAGCACAGGTGGCTCATGCCTGTAATCCTAGCTACTCAGGAGGCTGAGCTCTGAGGATTGTGGTTCAATGCCAACCCTGAGCAGGAAAGTCATGAGACTCTTATCTCCAATTAACCACCAGAAAATTAGAAGTGGCTCAAGAGGTAGATTGTTAGCCTTGAGCTGAAGAGCTCAGAGACAGTGCCCAGGCTGAGTTTGAGCCTCTTGACTGTCAAAAAAAAAAAAGAGAGAGAAAAGAAAAGGAAAAGGACAAGGTTATTGAGACCAGGATTGATTAAATTGCAGATCCAGTATTAGAGGAGATATTATTGCTTAGGAATCCCTGCTCATTCCTCCTTCCCAAAGTCAGCCTTGTCATGGTGGGGGTACATTTGTGTTTCTGGGAGTATGGATTGATCAGAAAGGATATTTAGGTGTGTCAATGCACTTTTCTTGCCAGGAGATTGAGACTGAAGACCTAAATTTGGACAAGACTCTGACACAGATGATACTACAACTCTATGTGTGATAAATGGACTGAGAAGGGAAGGTTTCTTTAACAAATGAAATGACAGTGTTTATATTTTACTTAAGGGAAAATTATATTAGAATCCTACAGGGAGATTTCAGAAAGAAATGAGCTCTGAATGAAATTGTCCTGTTTCAGTACAGGGCTGGCCAAATATATGGGCCAACCAAGCTGTATAGAATAAACATTGTCAGTTCTGAAGTGATATGCTTTCCAGAGACTTCGTGTCCATAAGAAGGGCCACTGCCTCCTCACCCCTCTGCCTTGCCAAGCATTGAGACTTCCAAGTCAGTGCTTTCTATGACCTTTGGCAGGTTCATTATTTCTCTGAATCTTGACTTTCCACTGGAGACTATGCCTATTACATGCTGTACATTATGAACATTAAGTGAAAAATAATGAAAATAAAGCACTTCAGGTAATGCGTGGAAGTCATATCTATAGCAGTCATAGCAATGAGAGTATTATTCGTAAGTGCTTAATATGTCCTACATTAGGGGTTATTGCTTAATTTTATATTAATCCTCTAGTTATATATTAGTATTCTCATTATTATTACTGATATTATCCTCACTTGACAGATGAAGGCATTGATACTTTAAGTGGTAAGGACATTTCCTAAGGTATCTTGGATGGGCTGAATTTCAGACTGAAGTGTCTCCATGTTATAAAGAGCATACACCTATGAAAGTTGTCACAGGTAAGATACAGTCATTTACGCCAAATCTTCCAAAATAGTCTGGAGGCCATATATGACTGTGATCATTAAAAAAAAATCAAACCCAAAACACAACCATCAGCCTTGTACAAAGTTCACTACAACCTTATACAATGTGTATTTTCTTGAGGATTCTTGTCCTGCAGCTATCTATTCAACACTGGAATGACACCCTCTTTATTATTCCTTGTGGACAAGGATAATTGCTTTAGAACAATTGTTTTTCCAGGCATGATAATGTATGAGTTCAAGGCCAGCTTGGGCTACATCAGAAGATCTTGTATCAAAAAGTCAAACTCAAATCTAAACCCTTGAATTCCTTGTTTTCCTGGATATGCCTAAGACTTCTCAAAGCATGCAATCCTACTTTAGAGTCTTCTCATTTCTGAATACACTCATGTTGTTTCAGATAGCCACTTGTATAGTTGTTATTTAGGTGGATACGCTTATCTACTTTGATCTATTAGTAAGTTCTTCCAAGTAGTATTTATTGTGTAGCTATGTGCCAGGCACTGCAAAAATCCAGCCAGGAATCTCCTGCAATAGCTTTTAGCAAATAGCAAAGTATTAGTTCATTTTGCTGTAGAGTATTCAGCAAGCAGATGCAGAAGAAACATGAGTTGGCTGATGTCTCTGCTATTTTCAGAACTGCAAACAAGTGAGTGAAGTCAAGAGAGAGAAAGCAAATGAAACCCTGTGGAGTAAGAGCATGGAGACCATGATGAGTAGCAATTTTACTATGCGTTTCAGCTCTCTGCCTGCTTTTAACTCTCTGTTGCTGTATATTTATGTCATCTCCTTGAAGCAATTTTAGAAAATAGAAATCAGGTCTATATCTCCTCTGGGCCTAGCACATTGGCAGGCCTTCAGAGAGCTTGCAGGTACTTGCTGTGTCTGTAAGGATGATTGCCATCAGCTGCTGCATCTCCCTTGGGCTAATACTTAAGAAACTAGAGAAAGAATTTGGTACAGATTACCATTTCCTAAATTTAGGACTACACTTTGGTGATAAGAAAGTCTACAGATCAAAACCTTTGTCTGTGGACAACTATGTCATTGAGTAAAATGGAGTCACATCTTTCCACCCTCTATTCCTCTAACCACATGTCCTGTTTCACTACAGGAAACTGTTCATGACAACACTGGTTTAGTCAAGAAGTATGCCTCCCAAAAACCCTGGGTTCAAGGAAAAATCTCTCTGTTAGGCAGATACCATCTCATGACTGAGCAAATCACAACTGACCAACATGACTGTTGGGACCAAATAGGGCCTGGCAGGATGGGCTCCCAAGTTGGTCCCACCAATCTCATGTTTTGAAAATAAAATTAAAAAATCAACAAAGTGGAGGAAAAATAGAGCAGTCCAGAGAGTCCAGCAAAAAATAGTTTTTTTGAATGGAAAAGTGTAGAAGGCTGGAAGGACAGGCTAAAATCAAATCATAAAATGCCTTAAATGTAGGATCAATGAACTTTGAACACACTCTAGAAGGGAACTGTTCATAATCCATTCCTAGTTTTAACAGAGAAATAACACATTCACAGATATAATGTCCTTATCACAGACATATATCATTTCTTGCCATTGTAGACACGTATTACTTATTTTCACAAATTTTCTAAGTCGGCATATAGAAAAATATTTATTAGTTTAGGGTAGAAGCTAGAAAATGACATTCACACAGGGTAGGAATGTCAAAGACCACCAGACCCAGCATAGTAGCAGTTGTATCAGTTTCTATTTGTAGCAAAACAAACCATCTTCATATTCAGCACCTTGAAATAGTGACCATTTGCTTTGTTCTGGAATCATCTGTAGTATGTACTGAGATTAGTGAAGTCTGGAGTCAGAGGCCGCGTCAACTGGGTTTATTGGAGGACTGATGGCCAGAGGGCCATGATTCCTCTCAAAAGTAGGTGTTCATCTTCAAGGATACCAAGCAGTGCTTGGTCACCTGAGGAATCAGTGCTCTATGGACGTGAGTGGTGTAGTATGCAAAGTGACTTCTGGAAGCAAATCAGAGAATCAGAACACATTTTGGAGGCCGGGAAAGACCAATTTTAAAGAGCCACAAAGTTACTATACATCATGTAACCACTTTATCCAGGAAAGAGTACTAAAATGCATGATCATCCTTATAACCTACAAGAAAGACAATGGTAAATGAACAAATACAGCCATATTTTATACACTTACACCTCTCTTCCTGGTTACATATTCCAGTGAATAATGAATTCCAGTAATCCTTTCCGTAATAGTGAGAGATGCAGTAGTGAATACAAAAAGCCCCATACCTATAGGACATTCAGAAATCAGAATGTGAGTCCATCATAATAAGCTCTAAAAAGGAGTAAAGGGCTTATGGCCTGCTGACCAAATGTAACCAAATGTGTTTGTGACTTCTTACTCAGGACGAAAAAAAAGCAAAATTTAATGGGCTATGAGGGAAGAATTGATCCATGAAGCAATTTGGTAGCAATTGCCAACAGCTTACGGAGAATTAAAGTAATAACAGAAAACTGTCTGAAACGGTTCAAGAGAATAACCTCCAACACTGAAAGCGAGATCATTTAGCAAGGAATGAAGAGAAAGAGCCAGCACAGTAGTGAGGAGATGGAAATTTTAAAAAGAAATTTCAGGGACTCTTAATTTCTGTCCTTTTTCTTTCTATTTTGTTTTCTGTTAATATATGAGGAAAATCAGACACATTTTAACAAAACTCAGCATGCAATTAAAAGGGCAGTCAAGACCAGCAATCATTTTACTAAATCGATTTCTCTCAATGGATGTTTGTAACCTCTCTGAAGTTTGGGAATGAAGTCTGCTGAGTTTATCCATTGTATTTTCCTCATACGCATGTGCACATTGAGATCAGTCCTGTTGGCCTGCTCGTGAATGCTAAGTGCCAGACACTGATTTCCGTTCAGAGGAGGGGATGGGAGAAAGTGGTTCATTCAATGAGTTGGTGGTCTCCATCCAGTTCCTAGCATACTGGTACCCATAACCCTACTGTGCCAGGACAATGGGACCCTTTGTCGACTGTCTTGGCACAAACACTAAGGATTAACTGGGCACGGTGCCTTAGAGACTCAGCTGCATTTTTGTTCAGTTCAGAACTCAGCTAAGGTACAGGGGCCAGACTAAGAAGGCTTCATTTGTCACTGCCCATGGCTCACCAATGCTGGGCACAATCTGTTGTTTGAAAGTTGTACACTGGATTTTTTATTTCAGACATAAGCTACCCATGGCTTTTCTCCCTTTTGATGAAAGGAGGTAACTCTATTATTTTCTTGCCAAAAGATATTTCCAGTCCAGAGCATTTACAGGAATATACTTTGTTGAGTAATCCATAGTCAAGAAGTTAGTTTCTTTATGCCTTGGTATTTTACTATAAAATGTGCAGAATAGAAACTTTAGGATTTGGAAGATGACAGCAAAGGCATGAATTATTACAGAGCAAAATTTAGTGAATCTAGAAATATATTTGGCTGAGTTCACAAATCTGAACTACAGAAATCTGAAAATACTGGCTTGAAAAGAGACTTTGAAAGGTATTATGGACATGTGTGCATCATGGTGTGTGTGTATGTGTGTGTGTGTGTGTGTGTATGTGTGTTGCAATGGTGATTGTGGTTGTTTTTTGGCCTGGTTAGTGAATCTTCCTTCTTCCATAACAAAATACCTGAATTGTGAGAGTTATAAATGTTAGTGGCCTGATACAATAAAAAAAAAAAACCTTAAGCAAAAATGAATGATTAGTATAGGAAGAAAAGATGAAGGACAAGTTTTTTTCTAAATGTGAAGTTCATAGATAATGTTCAGAATTTAAACCTGCCATTAAGAAAAAAAAAAGAGTCCAACCTCGTACAATGATATCTTATCTTTTATTCCTAATTTTTGAGATTAAAAATAGTGTTTGTAAACATGTGGGCAAAACTTATTAATTCTTTTATGTAGCGTCAGGGTTATCTTCCATTGAATATGGTACAGTGATCATTCTTTTCTTTAAAAAATTCATGACTATTATAGTTTTTAAAAATTGAAAAGGTATAAACTTCATGACAAGAGCGAGAACAGATATGAGAGCCATAGGCAGATGATAGATTTCGGTAATTTCAGAAAGAGAAAAAGAAGCTTTTTAAAGTGATGATTAATTAAGGGACACTTTAAAAGCTCTAGTCCATAGGCTGTACTTATATCATAGGCAGGGAAGCAGTACAGCAGAATAGTGTGTTGAAGTACTTGGCCCAAGATTTGAATGGTCTCTGGCTTAGAAATCACAGAGCAAGAGAAAAGGAATAAGAAGTGCGGCTAGGTTCAGCAAGAAATGTACTCATTACCTTACTTCTATACATCAACCTTACAATAAAATAAAATTTAAAAAGTAGATAATAGAAAGTGAAAAAAGAAAAATGCTCCTAGTTATTGAAAAGATATTTTATTTGAAAAGATGCTTTATCACTGATACATTATACAGGATGGTAGAATACATGTCTAGTTATCTCTTAAAAGGGATTCCTCACTCTTTCTGGTGCCAGAAAAAATGAATCAATGTATTTTCTAGGTTCCTTCAAGCTAGTTTGGCCATGTGATGAAACTCTATTTCTTTAATGGAAGCAGCAGCAACATATCCAAGTAGTCCTCTTCCCACCCATAGTGGATGAGCCTGTGATTCCAGAAGCATGATCAATGTTGATGAGAACAATACACGAAGGCATGATGTACTTGCAAATTGGAGAGAAGTCAAGTTCTTGAGAGCTTCAAGTAGCTCACTTACCTGGTCATCTCACCTCAGAGTTGAGTAAAACTACGTATTTTGGGAAGTAACTCTGTCTTGAAACTGGTGACAGCATCCTAGATTTATAACATACTTACTCAGTTCTTACAGATACATCCATTTCCTGGGACAAAGTGCTTCAGTTCCTCCTTCCATCAGTGGATATAGAAAGTTTGATTGTCTAACAGAAAAATTCCACTTTTATTCCCTACTCGTCTTTAAATTAATCTTTAATTCCAAAGCTATTTGTTCATTAGCATTTGCAACTAACTTTTTCTTCAACCTTTAGAGGATACTTGACGAACATGAGCCCTACCATTATTTTGGAAAATATTAGAGGAATATTCTCTATGTACCATTTTTTGTTCTTTCAGTGGGACTTTCTATCTTCACATGTGACAAGAGTTATTTTCCCAGATTCCCATTATTGACCCCTTTCTCCATATGATGTGCTATTATCAACCTGATTTTAAAGGGTAAACTCTCCCCAGAGATGACCTTTACTTTGAAATGACACCTTTTAAGACATAAAATAAGAGAGCAGCTGACTTGAAACAATTAAGGAGTTGGGTTTTCCTCATAATGATAGTGTCACCAATGACAGAATTACCTGGCTATGATTTCTTTTTCTTCAATTAGATATGGAACTACTTCAGCCAGAAGCCCCTGGGATTCTATTCCTATTAACTGCCTGGGTTTGTATAAATTCTTTGTGTTTTATGTCCAGTGCCTTGAATAATATCCATTAGTCAAAGACAGTGGAGCAGACATTTGTGTGCTCCTATCATTTCCCCATTTGGAACCTATCATCTAGGCTCTGGCAAGCTGCTAGAGTTGTCATAAATACACACACACGTGTGTGTGTATGTGTGTGTGTATGTGTGTGTGTATATATATGTATATATGTATGAATTTGTTTGCAGAGTGGCCAATTTATCTCAGGGCCTCTGTGGCTAACAATGAGTGAAATAGATGACGGGCATGTCATAGTCTGTCAGCTGCTGCAATTAAGCGATGTTAACTGCCGTAATTGCAGAAAGGGGTGGTTCCGAATCAGTACATGTTAAAGATGCATGAGGCCTCCAACACCATGATTTTCTGTGGGAGAAAAATCCAGTTAAAGGATGAACAGGTTTGTTCAAGGTCACACAGGGGCTTTATCAGGGCCTGATGGCATTGTAATTTCTTTATATCCACCTGCTCAGCACACTCAGCTGCTAGAATGATCCTGTGCCAACCTTGTTTTGTTACATCACTACTCCTGTTGGAAACCTTTTGTGGGCCCCATTGTTTTTAGGCTCAAAGCTGTGACGAGTGAGCAGCTGGCAGAAGCCCAGTGCTCTGTCAGGGACCAGGCACCTGCAATGATAAATAAATGGTCAGTGCTAACAGCAGCTGTAGGAGTCACATGACCGAGAGGCAGCTCTTTGAGTGCCTCTCTGGCTGCATCACAGTAACAAGCTGTCTTGATTTTGGGTAAACCCCTTCAATAGTCTGGACCTTGATTTTCTCATCTGCTAAATGATCAAGTGAGGATTAATTGATATCAATGACTTCTCCAATTTAGAAATTCCATGATCCCTCATTTTCTTCAAAAGTTTCCTAGTTGCGATTTAACATTTACATATTTCCTCTGAGAACTTTCTAGCTTTCCCCACCCCGGGCTTCCAGATACAGAATGAAGAGGTTGTACTTATCCAGTCAGAATCCTATCATTTTCTTCTTCTAAAGGACAGAAAACTGCGGGAGTAATTGAAATCCAATATTATCCTCTTCTGAATGCACTTATTTCTTCCAATACTTGTCCACTCTATTTTAAACTAACTTTGCAGCTTTTGCTTGCTTCCTCTGACATGGTTCCTCAGTTATACCATTCTTTTCCTTCTGTAGATTGACCTCCAGTGTTAGCATGTTTTCATTTCTCTTCCAAGTCTGTCTCGATGCCCCTTATATCTTCTTTGTTTCTCTTATTCTTTCAGTTCTTCTCTTTAGTGGCAAACATTACCTGTCTGTCACCACCATGAAACAAGGATGATTTTGCATGATGGGAAAAGCACTTAGTTGAGCACACATATTTTTCCTTGAAATTGGAATCAATGTAGATGGATGTACAGCAGAATAGTAATTCCTGAAGTAATAAAGATAATTTTCCCACAAAAACCAGAAATAAGATTTCTAGCAGGAAATGACCCTGGTCTTTGCTCTTGAACACAACAGAATCTTTAATCAAACTGCTTTATTCATCTGATGGGAATGACCAATATAACTTCTACAAACAAATATTCAATTTAAATACTCAGTAAACTTGCAGGAAATCTCATCTCTGGTTCATCATGACTCAACAAAGTGAAGAAAGGACCAGTTTTCCTCCATGTCAAGAAAAGTTAGCAACTAAAGCTTAAGATCAGCAATTGTCCAAAGGCTATAGCTTCAAACCTCTACTTTGATACCTTTTGATCCTTCCCAAGAAGCTTATCTCTGTGGTGAGAGATGGAAAAAAAAAGAAACAGAATAGAGAACTAGAATATAAAGAGGAAAGAGAGGCCAAAACAAAACAACCCAGCTAAACAAACCCCAGCAGGAAGGGAGAGAAATGAAGGTGGTTCTCACAAGGGAGGTATTATTCTACAGCTTCCTGAAAGGTGTTCTCAACATATGCATGCTGAAACACAGGATTCATTGCATGCCAGTCAATGCAATTCCCAAGGCTCTGCTTTCATTAAATGCAATTGCTTTTCCTCGGGCCTTGCATTTGTGGCGGCACTGGTTATGGTTTGGGATATTTCATCCGTTTGTGACCTTTCTCTCCTGACACCGTGCTTACGGGCAAAGTGTTCATGCCAGTTAACCTTCTCTGTTTTCCTCGAGTGACCTTATGAATTTCCAACAGGAAAAATACAAAATCGCCAATTTGTTTTTTCATTACCCAGAGGATAAACACAAAGTGGGGAAGCCTTTTATCTCGCCGCACCGGCAAACCTCCTCATTACTCAGCATCGAACAAACATTTGCTAAGAGTTAATAAATCCAGTGCATGGCTTGCTTTGTGCAGCGAATGTCCTACCGTCCAGGGCAATCTCTCATTAAGGAAAAAGAAATAGATTGTACTCATATTTTATTCATGGCCTCAGAATCCCAAGAAGAAAAAAAAATCCCCAAATTTATGGATATGGTGAAACCCCAAATAAAAAGACGCTTACTTTCTGATTTCAAATGCCACTTCCTGGCTTCCAGCCATTTCCAGGAGATTAGGTGGGATCCTAATACACAATGGTCCCAACACCAATGCCATTTTAGCCAACCCATCTGAGCACTGATATTGTGCCCAGCGTCAATTCACTGTGTCCGCAGTTAAAGAGGACTAAGGTTTATTAAAGCAGTCCCAAATACATCAATTGGGCAATACATTTCACTGTCATCAATTATAAGTCTCCCCTCAACACTATTTAGACCTCGTCTCACAGCTCTCCTCTTCAGAGGAGAGAGGGGTCCGGGCAGAAGCCACGTTAGAGGCATTCGCAGAGCTGCTGCAGCAAGTTTTAATTTACCAACGATTCCTTTTCAGCTAGCCAAGAAAGGCTTTGGTGATTTATTGGATCTGAGCAGAACTCTCATCCATTATAGTTTGTCTTAACTTAATCAAAGGTATCTTCTCCCTTCGGAGCGCCTCACCTACACACTCTGCGGTCACCATGATAAATGTGCCCGCTTGACTTCTTTTTCTGATTATGGTGAATGAAGCATCACAAGCAACTTGATCCATTCTGTTAATGCTGTGGTTTCAATGCAGAGCTGGCGGGAGCTATGCGGCTCAGCACAGGTCCGCGTGAGGATGTGGATGGAAGGTGATGGCATTGGGGGTTTTTGATTGAGTGGTGGAATTGATGATGGGCAATGGAATGGAATTCACAGGGGCTTCTTGGTTACTTAAAAGATCAAGAAAGCTAAGCAGTTCCCTTGTTTGTTACAAAGAGACCTTTACCACTCGCAAAATGCACCCACAAAATGCATTCCCATCCCTGTGTGCATTCCCCCCACACACACACACCTACCCCTCATAGCCTCACACACACTCTTGCACAAAGCATGAGTGACTTAGAACACCCATTCTCCACCTCCTTTCTGAGCACAGTGAATGGTAGTAAGAGGGAACCAGTTATCTGTGCAAATATGGATTGGAGGCGATAACAGATTATATTTAAGTTTTTGTAATGAATAAATTACAGTCAAAAGAAAACAGAGCCATCAAAAACGTATTTTTCTACCTGGCAGAAGGTCTTACTTTTGTTTTAAAAATGGTTTATAACGGGGCTGGGGATATAGCCTAGTGGCAAGAGTGCCTGCCTTGGATACACGAGGCCCTAGGTTCGATTCCCCAGCACCACATATACAGAAAACGGCCAGAAGCGGCGCTGTGGCTCAAGTGGCAGAGTGCTAGCCTTGAGCGGGAAGAAGCCAGGGACAGTGCTCAGGCCCTGAGTCCAAGGCCCAGGACTGGCCAAAAAAAAAATAAAATAAAAAATAAAAATGGTTTATAACAACTACAAGATATCAGTCTATAAACTTAACAGACCATTTCTAGTGGATAATGGTTTTAGACTGATGATTATAACCTTAAAACGTTATTCCTTGACACATACACTTAAATTCTCTTCTTCGTAAATTCTGAAATCTTATCAAGAAGAGATAGCTTTACTCATCTGCAGCTGCTATGATTTTGATAAATATCTCGAAAAGGGCCATGTGTAAAAGGCATCGAAATATCCACCTGATACTATTTTGCCAGCATACAGAATACAAGAGTTATGGAGCCGTGGAGGCTCTGAAAGTTATGGTAAGATATTGAAATGGACCGCTGTAAATACTGGAGTTGCTGGGCAGAGGTTTCAGGAATTCTCTGTAGTTTAAGGGAAGGGAAACTTAACTTTCAAGACTCTATATTATCCTGGCAACTGTACATACCTAGCAGGTGTTGGCCAGGAAGCCGTTTCCTCAGAATTAATGACATGACATTATTGTAGTAATTTTTCTAAGTCTCTAGAGTGTCCGTAATTAGGAAGTTTAACTGTACTTAAAATGATATAAAGTGTCATTAGTCCCAGGCTAAATCATTTCAGGTTACTGATTTATTTTCCAGTGAAATTATCCAGGTAATTTTCTCAGCCTGACTAATGTAGAGCTTCACACACGAGCATTCTTACAGGACGAAGCCTACAATTTTCTTTCTTTCTTTTAAGGAAAAAAAAGTTTCAAAATTCCATAATATTATCATATAAAATTTCCTTGTTCCTTTCCTTCAGCCTTGATGAATGTCTTTATGGAGGCTGTTGAACTAGACCAGTAGTTCCCCACTTCTATGTAATCAATAGAATTTAAGCACAAGCATAATTGAATGCCCAGAACAGTTATGGCTGAAGGAGACAGCCAACCTTATGCTACCCTTCACAGCTTCTAGAATTCTCTAGGTTGAATACCATTTAGACTCTTCTAATTTAATAATTTTACTTCCAAGTAAGAATTCCATTCCATGTGATTAGTGATTATTTTCTTTTCTTTATTCATGTCCTTAAAAAAGCTCAAAGAAGTGAGGTGCTTTGGGTTAGGAAGAGAACTAGCTTGCAAATTTCTCTTAAGTATATGGTTCAGTCTATTGTCTTAAATCAAAATGACCATAAATAAAAAATATTTAGAATTACCATATTTCCTATATGCAGTTTTCAGTATCATTAGGAGAAAACAGAGCCAGGTATAGAACATAAAATCATTATTTGTTTTCCTTTCTGTTTTCTTCACTATATCACTCTGTTGTGTGTAACTTTTTAGCTGTGGTTTTCCTAATAAGTTTAGTTACTTGGCTTTATAAGAGCAATCCAATAACCAATTCAGTATTGTGCATAGGTTTATCCTAGCCTTGACTAGTGGGGTAAAAGATATTGTGCTATAATTCAAATTGACAATGAACTGGCACTGGGTATGCAAAAGAGAATAAAAGGGTTTGTTTGAATTCAGAAATCTGAAATTTGTGTCATTATCATTCATCCTTCCTTCCCCTTGCCAATACAGCACATTGTTTTATATGAATTGTCCACAGTTTACCTTGTTGATTTTTCATCCCCCAAGTGCTTTTGTGCTTTAATCTGTGATCACAACAACCTGTCTAAATCCTTCTGGCTAAAACATTTCCTATCACATTTCTATGTTTGAAATTCTGCCACCATCATTTGTGTGAAGAAAACATGATTTTTTTCTCTCATTTTAAATAGTATTTTCATTTAGCTATTGAGTTTCAGGTTAGAAGCTATTATGTTCCTGCTTTTTCTTTCCTTTTCTCTTTCTTTCTTTCTTTCTTTCTTTCTTTCTTTCTTTCTTTCTTTCTTTCTTTCTTTCTCTTCCTTTCTCTCCCTCTTTTTTTAATTTATTTATTTTTCTTACTTATTGTCAAAGTGATGTACACAGAGGTTACAGTTTCATACATTAGGCACTGGATACATTTCTTGTACTGTTTGTTATTTCCTCCCTCATTCCCCCTTTCCCCCATGAGTTGTTCAGTTGGTTTACACCAGTTTTGCAAGTATTGCTTTTGTAGTCGTTTGTCTTTTTATCCTTCCTTCCTTCCTTCCTTCCTTCCTTCCTTCCTTCCTTCCTTCCTTCCTTCCTTCCTTCCTTCCTTCCTTCCTTCCTTCCTTCCTGTCCTATGGCTTGAACTCAGAGCTTAAGTGCTGTCCCTGAACTTTTTTGCTCAAGGCTCACACTCTCATTTGAGCCACAGCACCACTTCCAGCTCTTTGGTAGTTAATTGGAAATAGTCATGACTTTACTGCTTGGGCTGGCCTTGAACTGTGATCCTTGGATCTCAGCTTCCTGAGTAACTATAGACATGAACCACCAAGACCTGGCTGTTCCAGCTTTTTAATAAGGCTCCATTTCCTTCCTGTTTTTTTTCTTTCCATTTAAAAACAATTATCTCAAAGTAGATGTATAAAGGAGTTGCAATTTAACAAAGCAGTTTATGAATACAATCTATCTTGATCAATGTCACCCCTTTAAATATTCTCACCTATCCTTCCCTCCCTTACTCATCCCTTCCCTCACTCTTCTTAATTTTTCTCCTCTTAATTTTTCCATTCTTTTCCCTTTGACCATATTCTCCCCTTTCCAGTACCCACTTTCTAGTGTTTTATTTTGCTGAACTTTGCCTTTGCCTTTCTAGAGAATTATACTACTTGAGTTCTCCCACGATTCTACCATATTTCAGTTAATACATTTGTATACACTTATAATACTCCATTTTCTTTGTTTCCATGATTTTCATTTAGAAGTCTGATGTAGTCTTCCTGTGGATTCTTTTAATTTAATGCATTTTCCATGTTTTAAGATCTTATCTGTTTCTTTTTATTTTCACTTCCAGTTGTCTTATTCTAATGTACTAAAATATGGTCTTTTTGATATGTTTCTTGAAATGTTCCAGTTTTTTGAATCTGGCTTGAAGCCTTTCTTCCACAGATTTACATTGCCCAATATAACAGCTCTGGAGACCTATTTATATATTTGTTTGCTAGTACAGGAGCTTGAACTCAGGGCCTCCCACTCTTGTTTTGTCTCTTCATTTGGGATGGTACTCTACCACTTGAACCATGCCTCTGTTCTGTCTTTTTGCTGGTAAATTGGAAATAAAAGTCTCAGATCTGTCTGTTTCAGCTGTCTTCAAACTTTGATCCTCCAGGTCTCAGCCTCATAAGTAGCTAGGTTACAGGTGTGAACCATAGTGCACATATTTCTTTACTGTTTCTAATCCACAATCAACTTCAGCCACTGAAGTGAGGGAAGGGGTGACATTGTCCATAAAGAAATGTACTCTTTACCTGACATATGTAACTATAACCCCCTTTGTACATCACATTTATAGAAGATTTCTATAATCCTATGAAGTTTTTTAAAAGCTTTAATAAGGAGAAATTTATTTTGTTTTCCTAAAGTAGTTACTTGAGTTTGTGAATGAGGGTAATTTGAGTTTCACTCTTTGAGAAGTTCAATCTACTTCTGGTTGTACCTTTTCTTCAAGAAAAGACTTTCATAGCCCACAAGTGAAATTCTGAATTTTTTACTGTTCTCTTCTCCCCTGTAATACTTTGGTCTCTAACTTCTTTGACTCAACATAGTTTGGGTCATCTTCCTCATTCCTTAGCTAATCATTTTCTGCTCCTCCTTCCACTTTCTATTCCAGGTATCAGTTATAAATAAGCATTTCTGAAGGAAGCTAACAAATGTTGAGCTTCTCCAAGCACTCTCCATTTCTCTCTCAATTTTGGCTCATTACTACACTAGTCTTGGTATTTCTTACATATCCATAAATCGATTTTTAAGTCCATCTTTTCAACAAGTGTTTGGTTTGCTATATAAGGGCTATCATCATAGCCAGAAAGAGAGTTTTACATTTTCTCTATAACTCCCTACCATCAGGATGTAATCATCTATGAAATATGAAGTTATTGAAATAGTCTCAAAGTTACTAATGACGTCTCTGCTACTGAGTTCAATGACCAATTCTTAATTCGTATCTCATATGGACTTACAGCAACATTTGAACTCCAAACATATATATTCGACTTCCAAAATGGCTTTTCCAATTAAAACTTTAATTGGCATCTAAAATGTAATTTGTCTGATTCTAAATTCTCAAACTTGCCAGTCTGCTACTCTCTCAGTCTTGTCACTTCCATAAACAACAGCTACACAGAATTCTAAGCGCACTGACAAAAGTATTTTGTAGTCATTGCTGACTCTTCTCCAGTGGCTTCCAATTTCATCCAGAAAACCATTCAACCATCAAAGTATAGACTCTAGGCCTTAAATAATCTGTCCTCCTTGTCCCCTTTATTACTTCATCTCTTCTCTTCCTTCTCCTTCTCTACTTCTGCTCCACTCTAGTCTTATCAGTCTCCTTCATGCTCCGTGAACATTAAAGGCTGTGTTTCCCTCTGCAGGATCTTACATTAGTTCTTCATCCCACTTTGGCTATACATATATGAACACACACACACACACACACACACACACAAAACTTTCACTAAAACATTACTCTTCATAAAAGCTTTATGTGATTATGCCATAAAAATTACTACTTTTACCATCACTCTGTATCCCTTTACCTTATTTTCTTTTATTTCTGTTCTTATCATTATTCAACAAGCTGTATATTTGTTTGTTTTCTGTCCTCTGTGCTGGAGAGAAAGCTCCATCAAAGAAGACACAATCTGTTTAGTTACTGCTGTATCATCAGTGCTAGTCACATAAATGTAGAAAACAAATCACGCACATTTTACAGATGAGGAATGGGGAGAAGGCTCAGAATGCATGATCACTGGGTGGTCAAGCTAGGCCTGCACCTGGCAGATTGACTCCAGAGTCAATGCCATTAGTTACTTCTGGTCCACTCTCCAAATGAAGGAGGATTGAATTAGTAATCTGGATTATATGAATGGGAAAAAATCATTTTTGTCTCTAGGAATTGGACCAAAAACGAATAAGGAAGCAGGATGTCATCTGTTATTATCCTTAATAGAAATAAGGCTGGGGTCCCTTTTCGGTTGCCATGTAAAACAATGGGAAAAATTCAAAAGATGAAGAAGAGGAAAAAGTAAGAAGAGGAAAAAAAAATCCAAAAGATAATGGGAAAATGGAAGACATGAAGATAGAAAGAGAGAGAGATGAGAGAAAAAGAGGCAGGAGCCGGAAACTTGTGGCTCATATCTATAATCCTAACTACTCAGGAGGCTGAGATCTAAAGATAGAAGTTCAAAGCCAGCCTGGACAGAAAAGTTTGTGAGACTATCTCCAACTAACCACTTAAAAAAACAGAAGTGGAGCTGTGGCTCAAAGTGTTAAAGTGCTAGCCTTGAGCACAAAAGCTCATGGACAGTGGCCAGACCCTGAGTTTAAGCCCCCATGACTGAAAAACAAAAAAAAATGTGGAAGGCAGAGATTCAACCTAAAGGGGAGGAAAAGGTGTAAATAATGGAGATATGAACTTTTCATAGAAATCAAAATAAACTCACTATCTTAATAGTTACTATTTGGCAGATAGGGTCTATATAGAGGAATAGTCACATGAGAACTTGCTTGTGAAGGATCTATCTTACCCCTGGGTCCTTTAGCTCCCTCTTTCTGCTTTCCATTCACTTTGAGATGAGCAGGTATTTTGTGCTATGACCTCACCATCATCATATTCTGGCAAGATGTAGGCCCATAGAAATGATGCCAAATAGCCATGGGCAGAAACTTCTGAGCCAAAATAAGATGTTCCTTCCTACAGTGATTTCTCTAAAAAATTCTGCCACAATGACAAAACCAAACCAAACAAAACTGACTAGTACATATCCTTTACTAGACTTAAGATACCCCTCTTAACATATTCTACCCAATGAGGTTTTATACTTCATTGATGCTTAGTGTTGTTAAAGAAAATGCTGGAGAGTTGGAAAACATATCCATAAAGAGAATCATTACAGGTAAATTTAGTGAGTTTTGTGCTTCAATCACCAAGTAAGACTCTGAGCTCATTTATAATTAATCAGGTGATGTGAGTTCTATTATTATTCCCATTTGATGCAGACAAGAAAATGTATGCTCTGAAAATGTAGATGAAGAAAGTTCCTGTAGCATCCTTCTATAAATCAGCAGGATACAAATCTTGGGTGGATGATATTATATTCTGTGTTCTAACCCTGCATGTGTGGTGGTATGTGCCACAAGATAACACATGCTTTCTATTAGTGGTGCTAATTAAAAATATCAAGGCCATCCACACAGGATTCTGTGTACAGATAGACTGGATTGCCAGGTTAGATTCCAAAGTAACAGACAGTATTGCTTTGTATAGTGGATCCTGCCAAAATGGAGCTCAACCAAAGAGATTGGTAAAGTCAAAACAGGGGAAATTGAGCCTCTTCGTGATAGTAGATCAGTATTGGCAGTGAGTACAGAAAAATTGATCTTGGATTAGAAGCAGAAGTACACTTGAACCTGTTGCCAGTAATTTACAGTCTGAGATTTCTTCACTTGACAGTGAAAAATGTGTAAATAGCAGTCAACTAAATTATATGTGGTACTGAATTCAGTTCATCAGACATTCATAAAAGTTGTCCTACGTGTTGGGCACCAGGCAGTGACCTGAGCACACAATGACTAGGTATAGAATGCACAGTGGACATGAGGAATGTTGTGTGTATGTGGTGGAGTTCATGGATGTTTGAGAAATGATTTACTAAATATACTTCTTGCTTTAAAGGAACTCACAGTCTGGTTGAGGAACCTGTTAAGTAAAAAGACAATCATAATACAGCCTGATTTGTGTTCTAAGATGTGAGTCAGATGGGAGGGTGGATATAAGAGCAAAATATACTACCCCTTTTGGAGGAAAGGTCATAGTCTCTAATCTCTTGCATAGAGTGGGAAGTTTCCAACTAAGGAAGCCTATGGATCCCTTTTATTTAAACAGTCCAAGATCCAGGAGTGTGGCCAGCTATTTTTAATTAGCACTACCAATAGGAAGCTTGTGTTATCTCAAGGAATGTAGTGTCATCTACACAGGAGTCCGAGAAAGCTTGTGCTACCCTCAACTCTACCTCCTCCTTCTCTGCCTGTGCTCAATCAGTTGCAAAATCTTTGTCTAATATTTCTCCCTAATAGCTTTCTAATCTGTCCCCTGTTGTCTCTATCTCTGTTGCTACCACTATAGGTTGGGTTCGGATAAATTCTCCCCTGGATTACTTTGTGGGTCTCTTTGCCCCCCACCTTATCGTTTGCACTCACCCTGCCACTAGAGAGAGAATTTCCTGAGGAGCAATGTGGATGAGTTTTCCCTATCTATGAATCTTAAGTGGCTGTGTATTGTACAGTTAAAAGGGAATTCCTTTTTTCCCTGTCTTTAACACACATTCAAGGTTCTCCTTGAACTTCTTCTTTCAGAGTCTGATGGACTGAATTGATTTCATTATCTTGACTTGTCATGGTAGATGATGTTTCCCAGCTTAACATATGCTGCTGCTTCATGCTGAATGTTGTACATTCCCCCTTCACCCTTCTTCCTTGGATTTTCTCCTAGTTATCCTTCAAATGTTGGCTGAGATCCTGGCTTGAAAAAGACTGGGTTAAACCTTCTAGTACAGTAGTTCAGATAGCACATCATAATTATTTAGTTCATTTGAGTCAAACATTTGTGCTTGAGAGAAGTCAGCATCCTTTTAGTGCTTTTAGTGTCTCTTCAGCTCCATGACAAATACCCTTCCTCTTACTGGGGATGAGATTTTGAGTAGAGAAGCTATGCCAAGGAATTTTATAGAAGGTAGAGGTTGGATAAAGTCTGTAAACAGAGACCTGTTGGTGTCCCAATAAAAGAAGAGCAACTATGCAATATTTGTATAATCAGTACTAACTGAATAGACTAGAGGAAATGAGTTTGGAACCCAAAAGCTCTTCTCTGGCCAGTCTGGCCAACATAAACATTGCCTCAATCATCATTTAACAGGCCACCTGGAAATACCTAGTCTCCCAAAAGTACACTGGCAGTGAATACTGAAGAAAATTTCCATCCTCTGTTCCAATGACAAGAATGTAAAACTACATAATCCTTTATATCAATGACAAGAATATAAAAGTCTGAATGTGATGTAAAAGTCATAGCTCATTATGCATTACATTTTAATTAGAGAAAATGATATGGAAGTTAATGTGCATATTTTTGTATGCATGTAGGAATTGCTACTATTATCAGTGAAAATGAAACACTGAAATAAAATTATGGAAAAGGAAATATCACACCTTTGTTTCTAAAGAATTTTCATTGAGCTCAAAGAAAGCAAATAATGAGGAATGAAAGGAGGCTTTGTTATTCAGTGATTTCTTTGATCTGCCAAAATGTCAAATAATCCATTTAATCAATCAGAAAATTAAAAGAATGTGGCAAACGTCAAGGTAGCGTGGGACTAGAGCTGTGCCAAGTATTTCAACTATAGCATGAAGCTATGTCACAATAGCAATTACTCAATGACTCATTTTTTTCCTATAACTTCGTTGATGCAAGGGTACAATTTAAGTTTTCAAATTAATTGCAGCTGTGCCCTTATTTGAATCTTATATACTTTATTTGAGGATGCTTATACAAATTCTTCCAACTAATACTCGAATGAATCCACTTTGTCAGGGAGGAGGCAGGTCCATTTAGGGCTTTCTGCTATGAGTTTAGCTAGACCTGAAAGATAAACACATAGGTAAATACATACACATCAGATAAATGGATAGATGATAGATACATGGTGGATAAATAGATAGAGAGATAGGTAGATAGATATAGAGATTGATATAGATAGACTATAGAACCTGTTTGTAATTATGGAGCTGTCTGAGAAGATTAACGGGGATCTGGAGGAAGAGAATGTTAGAGGATGAACTCTACACTATGTTGTAGCTGTGAATGAAAGTGGCAGAACTAGAATCGCTGATAGTGGTTCAGTAACAGGGAGTGATGACGGTGGGACAAGTGAGTGACTTCTTTGAACAATTAATATACACATAAAATGAGTGATAAGAATACAAAATAGGTCTTATTTGTGGTGTAAGTACTACTGGGAGAGGGGCAGGTGAAGGAAAACAGCAGATGTAGTCAAAGCTTTTGATGTACATGGGTGAAAATGGAACAACGGCGCTTGTGAAGACTGGCTTAGGAAAAAAGGGAAAGAGGAGAAGTGAGGGAGGCAAAGTGCGTGAACCTAAATAAGGTACATTGTATGCATAAAAAAATCAATCATGGGGGCTGGGAATAGGGCCTAGTTGTAAAGTGCTCACCTCATATACATGAAGCCCTGGGTTCGATTCCTCAGCACCACATATGTATTTTTTTTTAAAGGCCAAAAGTGGCGCTGTGGTTCAAGTTGGCAGAGTGCGAGCCTTGAGCAAAAAGAAGCCAGGGACAGTGCTCAGGCCCTGAGTCCAAGGCCCAGGACTGGCCAAAAACAAAACAAAACAAAATCAATTACAGCTCACAAATTTATTTCTTTGGAATAACTTAAGCTTTAGAGATGATTTGGGGCTTTTTGAAATGAAATATAAAATATTCCGATAAATTAAAATGGAGAAGAATCATTTATCTCAATCATTCAATGAAAGTTAAGTCCCTTCTGTATATCAGGCCCTTTGGTAAGTTCTGGAGGAAAAAAAAGATATAACCAGAAGCAATCCATACATTCATGGAGCATAAGTTTTATATGTGACAAAGTCCTTAGTTTCTCACACACATGAATAACTATTTTGAAACTCAGTCAAATGTCGAGAGAAAGAAATGAAAGATGGGTACCAGTGTTTCATTCCTATAATGCTAGCTACTCAGGAAGCTGAAATCTGAGGATAACAGTTTAAAGCCAGCACAGGCAGGAAAATCAGTGACATTATATCTCCTATTAGTCACCAAAAGTATTCTGAAAGTGGAGCAGTGGCTCTGGTGATATAGCACCAGTCTTGGGCAAAAAAAGCTAAATGACAGTATCCAGGCCCTGAGTTCAAGCCCCAGTACTGGGGCAGATAAAAAGGAAAATAGAAAGAAGGGAGGCAGGGAGGGGAGTGGAAAGGCAAGTGAAAAGAAGGAAAGGGAAGGAAATGGAAGATAAGGGAAGGAAAGGAGGAAGGAAAGAAAAGAAAGAGAGAAAGGAAGGAAGGAAGAAAGAGAGCGAATACTTTGGTGGGAACACATATCAGATAAAGTTGACATAGACTGGAAAGCTGTATAGATGACATGTGGGAAAAGGACAATCTAAAGTTTGAATAGATGTTAATGGGAGTGATAGGGAGTGTTGGACTGGGAGAAACTTCTAGATGACATGACGTAAGTGTAGAAATGCACAAACATGTTTGAAGAGTGAAATGTCACTAAGGTGAAATGCCAAATGGATGGTAAAGGTTGTCAAAGTAGACTGGATCCAGACCAGGTAGTACTGTGTACTCCATGGTACTACTACCATGTGTACTCCATGTCTTATTGTGTACCATCAGGGTAACTCAGACCTCCCAAATCATTGGAAAGGCATTAAAAGGTCTTTTTATTCTTTTGCCAGTCTTAGGGCTTGAACTCAGGGCCTGGGCACTGTCCCTGAGCTTCTTTTGCTCAAGGCTGACACTCTATCACTTTAGCCACAGTGCCACTTCTGGGTTATTCTATTTATGTGGTACTGAGGAATCAAACCCAGCGCTTCATGCATGCTAGGCAAGCACTCTACCACTAAGACACATTGCCAACTGGCATTAAAGGGTTTTAAGGAAGGGAGGGCCATAGAAGTGACACAATTTAATTTGAAGAGCTCTGTCTACCTGCACTATAAGGCTGGAAATAAATGAATGGATTCAGAACAGACCAGGCTAGTAAGGTGGTGTATTTGTTTCACCATGTTGGTCTTGGATAGTGGCAGAGAGGATGGAGGAAAAGAAGATGGAATTAACAGATCAATAAAATGAAAACAATGCTACACTTTAGCATTGGATTAGAAATGGATGAGAACGTGTATCAAAGGTTATTCCTGGACTTTTCCTTTATACAAATGGTACACCTGCGTGAGATAGGAAGCTATGAAGAAAGTCAAAAGTTCAGAGCAGAAGATAAACTATTTTGTTTTGGATGTGTTCCAAGTGACACATTTCAGTGAGGATCTCTGGAAAGAAAATAACAGAGTAGAAAGATTCAGGTCCAGAAAAAAAGACACCAAACCTTGGATAACTTTAGATCAAAGATAGAACAGCCTGCAAAGCAAATAGGAACTTAGATAGATTAAAAAAATAAGTAAATAAATAAAATAAAACATCATTTTGTCATACAGACCTAATTGGCACAGAGGAGAAAACTTGCTGATCAACAAGATAGATAGCTGCTATGAAGTCAGTAAAATGGGGACTTAACTAGTCCATTAGATTTAGCTACATGGAAGGTTTTGGTGACTTTAGGAAGAGCTATTTACAGATATGAGTCATATGTTATGGGAAAATTGGAGTGAACTGAGAGCAAACAGGAGACAAAATGGGAATGAGAGTTATAATCATAATAACATTATCCTTCCGTTATGTAACACGTTCTATGTTCCATGCACTATTTTAAGCCACACTTCATTTAATCCTTACAACAACCTTTCAAGAAACATCTAGTAGTTTTACCATTCCTCTAGAGAGAAGTTAAATCATTTATCCAAGGTCACTTGCTATGAACATTCTCCAAAGAAGGTTTCTATGTGAGGAAGAGAGGAGATTGCTTTAGAAAATGTTGGAAGTTTAGGACAATGCTTAAGAAGCTTTGGGGCGTCTTGTCATTTCACCTTTAGTGAGAAGCCTGTAACTTAAGTATGTGGAGATAGAAATAGGAAATACATTTCAATCCCCTCAAGGAGGGAGAGTGTTGGTTCTCATCTTATATCTATCAATTGGGGTTGCATTTCTCAATCATGCTTAAATGTCCTGAGAAAAGAAAAAAAATCACCCTCATGTATGGAAGTGCTTTCAACTCATGAATGGATGAATCCATTACAGTTTAAAGGACAATGTGGAGGTCTTAGAAACAATAGGGGAAACTATAGGAAGTAGGACCAAGTTTCTGGAAGTAAGTTGTAGAGCTTGTACCCTTGAAGGATGTGTTTTCTCCCAGGCCTGTCCCCTCTCTCTGTCTCTGTCTCTGTCTGTCTGTCTGTCTGTCTCTTAGGCACAATCGAGTATCTCTTTTCTGCCACATGCTCTCCACTATGATATTCAGCCTTGACAGGGGCATAGCCATATAGACCAGCGATCATGGACTGAAACAACTGAAACCATGCATCAAAGTAAACCTTTCTTCCTTTTAAGTTGGTTTCTTCAGGTATGTGGTCACAGCAATGGAAAGCTGACCCGCACCCAGAGATAGATGCCACTTCCCCAGGAAGTCTTCTTAGACCCAAAAGGAAGACCTTCATGTCTCTATTAATCCCTGTTTTCCCTTTTTACTGCATCCAAACCACTTTCAGTCTTCCCACTATGTCAATTATCTCCACTGGGTCCTGTGCCTGCTTGGGTCTTGGCAACATCTGTTCCCATCACAGGACTTGGTGAATGAACCAAAGAATGAATGGCAAAATCTCCGCATTGGATTTTAAGTGGAATGTCCTTTTTGACCTTTCAGTGTCAACATCTGATGTAGTAACCCTATAGATGTGATATGTTCACAGTACTGTTATCATTCATCAAAACATTTCAGCTTAAGAATGTCTGAGGGCTGGGGATATAGCCTAGTGGCAAGAGTGCCTGCCTCGGATACATGAGGCCCTAGGTTCGATTCCCCAGCACCACATATGCAGAAAACGGCCAGAAGCGGCGCTGTGGCTCAAGTGGCAGAGTGCTAGCCTTGAGCGGGAAGAAGCCAGGGACAGTGCTCAGGCCCTGAGTCCAAGGCCCAGGACTGGCCAAAAAAAAAAAAAAAAAAAAAAAGAATGTCTGAGCTGGTCTTCAAAACTAACCTAAAATGGGAAGGATGGATATTACTTCTAGATTATAGATGAGTAACTTGGCATTCACAGGGTTAAGGGAGTTCATGACCACACACCTAACCAGGGGCAGAACTAAACCTTCTTGCTATAATCCCTCTATCCTGTTCACTAGTGGCTGCTGCACATTGTGTTCTGTGCCCCATTGTCAAAAACTTCCATGCATCCCCCAAAGGTGACTTAGTGTCTTTGAAATATCTACTTCTTCCTTCCTCTGTGTCCTAGATGTCTCATGGCCTAGTATAGTTATGATAAACGCCCTTCTCATTAGCTCTGTCTATACAAGGAGGTAGCAAATGTCCAATGGTTTCCTCCGCAAAGACACAGTGAACTTTGACCCTTTGTTGCCATTGTGGGAGGCAGGAATCCTGCTCCTCAAGTACTCATGGGACAATTGCCCAGATAAGGGCCTCATCGCCTTTCCTACCATCCTTCTGATATTTAGCAAGATTTCTGGAAAACAGTTGTGAATGAAGGCAGAAAGAAGCAGGGGAGTTGAGAAGTCTTTCCTTTCCTGAGGGGGTTTGACCACTGGACATAAGGAAAAGGATGTGAATGGCTATGGCATGTCAGCACTCTTTGATCACAGAAACAGGAGAAAGCATCCCACTGCGTAGCCAAAACTATTGCACATTCAAGATGCATCAGGCCTTATGCTTGCAGACTGATATCAGAGATACTACAAGAATACTTTGCAAAGGATCCAGTCAACTTAACAAAAAAAAATTGTTTTAGAGTCTCCCTTTCCAAATCTTAAAAACCATGGAGGACATTTGCCTTTCAATAAGGTTGAATAGGATTAATCACACTATGTGTGTAAGGCCTAGCCTCTAATGGAATGTTGAAAGATTATTGTTTTCCTAATTCCTGTGCATATTGAAGGGGAAGATCACAGAAATGGGATGAGGGAAGCCACTTGAGAGGCTAAAACAATTTGACAAATACTGGGGTCTGACTGTCTTTAATGATTTAGATTTGATAAAACTTAGGAAAAATGTGTTGAAAGTAAATAAGAAAAAATATGTACACATGTACTTCTACAACCATCTTAAGAACTAATAAAACATTTCTTATAGGTTCCTCATGGAGTTTTCCTATTCATTTGAGTCATTTGCTTGTTTTACTTAGGATCTTTCCATTTCTTTAGGGAAAGCAAATAATACAGTATTCCTGACAAATAGTTTGGAATATTAGAGTTTGTACTTAGAGGAGGTATTCCAGGTTAAGACATGGACTCATGTACAAATAAATAGCTCTTCTCAGAACACAGTACACTAGGCTACTAACTAGTTCATCCTTCAAAATTCTGTCTGGAAAAAAACTGAGCTGTGTTATTTGTTCATTTCATCAAGGATGTTAACAACTGTAGAATTCCTATAGTAATTCCACTCCTTACCTGAAAAGAAATCATATGAAGGTATACACATGTGAGTACAAAGTACAGGACAAAGCTTTGCGGATTTAAAAGGAAAGTCAAAATGTAAGTTGAAACTTTCTATTCAAGTATATTTCTCTACAGAGAATGCAAGGTTGAATATGTGTATCTTTGAAGACCAATATGTTATAGAAACAAGAGTTATACCACTGTTGTAATTATTTTCAACATGCCATGTGAAACCGTACCTTTTTTTCTTGTCTGTTTGTTTGATTGTTTTGTTTAGTTTTGTTGCTCTTGTATTCCCTTCCTGTGGTTGTACCCCTGCTACCACTATATCTCATCTGACTATTCTGGATACTGATTATATGGGTATTAGAACTAGGGAAGGGAAAGGGAATATCAAAATTGAAAGACAAAGGACAAAAAGACAAACCATTCCAAAAGCAATGCTTACAAAACTATTTGGTGTAAATCAATTGTATAACTTTTGGGGGAGAGGGAAAGGGGGAGAGGGCAAGTGGGGGAAAAATGAGGGAGGAGGTAACAAGTTGAATGAGAAATGAACTCACTGCCTTACATATGAATCTGTAACCCCTCTGTACCACACTTTGACAATAAAGAAAAAAGTTTTTAAAAAGGCGAATGTAAAAATACATGCATTGTTGTTATTTTCAATGTACCTTATGAAATCATGACTTGTTTTTGTCTTCCCCATGGTTTTACCCCTGATGTCACTGCAACTGATTTTGGGTATTGTATATACATTGTAATACATTGTATTGTATATACATATGTATTGTATGTACATTTCTTGGAACTAGGGGTGGGATAGGAACATCAAAATGGAGAGACAAAGGGTAAAATGTGAACCAATGCAACAGCAATACTTAGAAGACAATATGCTGTAAGCCAACTGTACAACTCTAGGGGGGCAGGGAGAAGGAATTGAGGAAAGGAAAAGTGGGAGAAAAATGAGGGAGGAGGTAACAAGTTTGATAAGAAATATAGTCACTGCCTTATGCATAAAACTGTAACCCCTCTCTACATCACTTTGACAATAAATTAATTTTAAAAATACATGCTACTTGAAGTAGTCATTTGCACAAAGTTTCAAAATGATAATCTTGCAATGGTTCTAGAAAAACACAACTTTTTTTAGTAGGAATACTGTACATGTTATTAATTTCTTTGTAACCACTATAAATTTCTTGGTTATCTTATAAGAAAGAAGGCAAATGTGAAGGAGTCAGATTGTGTAAGACACTAAGATAAACAAAGGATTCTAGAAAAAGTTAACATCGCAGGGAGAACAGCCAGTACACCTTGAAAGTTAAACTGTACGTGCTATAAATACATCTAATCTCTGAACATCAAGAGATAACTTTGTGGGCATTTTGACATTCATTTTAATAAGGAACAGGTAGACCCTGTTATATAAAGGGTAGCATGGTGTACTCTGATGCTTATTAGCTTTCAACATATGTTCAGGTGCTGACTTGAGGCAGAAATCCTGAGTCCCTTACTCCTGGCCTTTAATCATCAGTGGGATGGTTTCCTGTTATATTTTCTCATACGAAAAATAGAGGATCTGGAAAACATACTTTATAGCTTCCTTTTACTTCTCAAATAATGACTTATTCTAAAATTATGAAAGCAAATGAAAACAGCATGATTTGGCAGACACTCCTAGAAGGAACAAAGCAAAGAAAGGAGATAAAAGACAATCTGGTTACCTTTGTAGAAATCAGAACAACACTGATTTTTTTTTTAAGTGAGACAGAAATTCTCTGACATTTACCTCCTATTTACCTCCTGCTAGGAGTGTGAATTAGTATGACATGCGTAAAAAACAATTTTGCTGTGTGTTTATAATATTATATATTAGATATACAATATCTAATATGTAATAATATCCAGTATAAGTATATATGTACACACATATTTACACACAAATGTGAATTAACTTTTGTTTTGTTTTTCTGGGTTCTAGTCTAACTGTGATGCCCAGATTGGTCTTGAACTCTTGAGCCTTCCATCTTTCCCTCTAAAATGCTGAGGCTTCAGACCTGTTCTGCCAGGCCTGGATCTGGAAAATTAACTTCTGTCTCACTAATTCCACTACTAAAAATTTATTTTAAGAAGAATGGACAAAAATTGATGGGAAAAGATGCATTGAGTGTTAGTTTTAAAAGGGTTAAAGTAGAAAAGCAAAGCTACCTAAGAAGATAATGATTAAGATTTGGCTAATTCACATGGTAAGAAATACATGTGTTGCCATGTTTTCTAATGCTCCCATCTAGACACATGAGTGCCAGGAGGTGTCAGATATGCATTAACTCTATCTAGCAAACTGTTTGTCTACCACATGCAGACATGATTATAGTCTCTGAGACAAAATAATCAAGAGCAGAGGCAGACTCTTCCAATTGGCCTCCTGAAGTTTATGTTGTAGTGTGGTAAGACAATACACAAATAAACAAGAAGTATGCATGATATCTGATAGTGGAAACTGATACCCAGAGAAGAAAACCAATCAGGATAAGGTGTTATGGGTCTGCAGGTGCAGGACATACAATTTTAGAGTGGATAGCCAGGACAGTTGTCACTGGGCTTTGAGCAGAGTTAGAGATAGTGAGACAAGTAGGTATCTGGGAAGACAATTCTTGGTAGAGGAAATAGCTATTTCAAAGGCTCTAAGATAGAAGCATATTTTGCAATATTCCTGGCATAAATTTAGTGAGGCTAGGTTGGATGAGATGGGGAAAAGTGACAAATGAGATCAGAAAGATGGTGTGAACCCAGGCCATTTGGGCCTTGTGGCTCACTATAAGGACTTTGTGTGCTTCACAAAACAGTTAGGCACCAATTTTTACTAAGCCTTTGTTGTTTATCCCAATTTTGTACTATTATTGTTTCTATAGGCTCTGATAAAACAGACTCCCAGAATATATTTTTAATCTCTTGCCTAGGTGTTGCTTTACAGTGCCAAATTAAACATCTAAAAGGGAAGAAAGCTAATGGACTGGAACAGTGAACTATGAGGGCTAATACTATTATCTTAAATCAGCCAATTTATTTCGCAATCTTTATGGTAAGGACAAAAGTGAAAGTGGAGGGCAAGAAGGCTGACATCACTGACCCTTGTCTGGATTGTCAGAGGCCTAAGAGTCCCTTTTGTGGAAGCTTATGGGAAGGCCATTGCATAGGATGCTGAGAGATGTGCTCGGTCTTTATCCTGCACCACCTGTTGGCCATCACCATTGTACTTCCATGTGCTCTGTGGGTAATCTTCTTTAGGATGGCTACCTCTGGTAGATCTGACTCTAAGAACTTGTTTAGAAATAGAAAGATCATGATATTGGCCACACACAAAATTCCTGAGATCCGTTTTCCTGTATAGACAGACCTCACTTTGATCTAGATTACCAGTCAATTATCCTTTTAGTCATCTATTTCATGCAAATTTAGGTAACTTTGGTGATTAAGGTGGGCAAGAGAGTAGAGTGTGTATGTGGATCGGCATAAGTAGATTCCCCCCTGAGTGAAGACAGCTCAGAGTAATTACCTATTGGGGGGAAACCCAAATTGTGACTAAACAGATGGCCTTGTCCTATTCAGAGTGTAAGGTTTCACCTGAAGAACAAGGAGATTCTAAAATTAATCTTCTCCAGTGGCCTCACAACTTTATTGTATCATTTGGGATCTGAATGTGTCACACACACACACACACACACATTTGTGTCCAAGTGTGCATTTGAATGTCATAGTTTTTCTTAAGCTATCCATATTTAGTCCCATGCCTGTTTATCCTCCATTAATCATCACAGTGTTGGTGAAACTTGTGATGAACAATTTCTGAAGAGAACATGAAGAACATGGCTCCTTCTTGATGTCTGCCTGTTTTCATTGCTGCATTCTGCTCTACTGGCCAACCTATTTATGCCTACTTTCTGCCCTGTGAGACTTACTGCCACTCCATAACCCGAATAGGCTCACATCCATTAGGAGATATTGAACCCTTAGAAATGACTTTCCTGTGAGTAGTTTGAGAATTATATGAAGAACTACAGTTTAAATATAACCACCTGTGTGTGTGTGTGTGTGTGTGTGTGTGTGTGTGTGTGTACGTGTTGGTATCAACCGGATCATATATATGCCCATCCTTGAGAACATGGGCATGCCGATAGCATAGTCTCATCCTACCCCACACAATTAATAGCTAATTGAAACCCACTGAGACTCAGCAGTAATTAATTAATCTAAGTATGTCCATTAAAATCTGCTATCTGCTTCTATTGGCACTTGTGATGATATTTAGAAGCAAGTATATTCTCCAGGGTAGAATACTTTGTGAATTAGAGAAATTTCCAAGTAACCACTCATTGAAGCTTTTCATGAATTTCTTGACAAATTAATTTTAAATCTTTGACACCATGGAAAGTTGGCTGATGTTCTCTATCTTGGTATGGATCTTTCCCTGATTCATAGGGCAGCTTTTCTTTCTCTAGGTCCCTGGAGTAATTTTGTCGATGCCATTCAAGCTACTTTTTATCTTAAGTTAGTTGCCTCTTGGGGAAGTGGGAAGATATAGTTCTCTAGAGTTTCTAAGGAGAAGAAATTAGTTTTCCTTTTCGGGCAATGTAGATATTTTTAAAACACTGGCCAAACTCTCATTTTGCAGGAAGGCATAAAATAAGAAGCAGATAGGCAAAAAATAGGAAACAGTAAGGTTAAAATATAACAGAAATAAATTTTATTAGAATTTTCATTGAAAAAATACAGAAAATCAGTAAAAATGAATATAGGTCAAGAGTTAATTTTAAGACAGTTCAAACAAAAACATACAGAAGGCAGTAAAAAATGACTGTAAATCAATAGTCAACACTAAAAAACTCTGGTAAAAGAAATGAAACTAGATCCAACCTAGTCGTTTAAGCCTCATATGGAAAGCCTCAAGACATTGTTGAAGAAGTCTTTTCTCTCTCAAAGGTGCTGCTTAGATCCAAAGGTGCTGTTTTACACTAATATCTGAAGGAAGGGGGGCAGGAGAGGAGGGAGAGAGAAGGGACCAGGAGGAGAGGGAAGGGAGGAAGAAAAACTATTTCATGAGCTTTTTTTAAAAAAACAAAAAACAACAACACACCACATGATTGTAATTACTTCATTAGACACTATATGTCTTACTTCATTTAATCCTCACAACTCTATGACACTGGTGCTACAGCTCCTCATTTTAAAGATAAGAACTGTTCGACATTTAAATGATTTGTGCTAGGTCACATAGTTGCAGTGATTAGAACTCAACTTTACTCCAAAGTTATCCTTATTTCCTATCATAGCAAATGTTTCTCCACTCTAGTCTAGCACACCATGACGTGGGAGATGACTCTTATCTCCAGAGGTATTGATGCAATGTATACCTTTTCTAATTTTTTTAATTTTTATTTTGGTTTTCGGGCTTGGGAGTAGAGAAATCTGGACCCTTCCATTTCCAAGAGGGCAAGTCTTGGTTTGTCTATTTCTTCTTTGGTTAGATGAGGAAAGGCCTAGAAGAACTGAATGCCATTTGCCAGACTGGTGGGCTATTAAAGTTTTCCTAGAGTATGTTTGTTAGTAGGAAACAGAGAAGAAAATGTATGATAAACAGAAATGTGCAAGTTCAAATGTACATGTTAATCGATGATTACGAAGATGAGTCTTACAACCTAGAATCTTCAGCTGTCAGAATCTAAGGATAAAGAAACTCAAAGACACCAAGCACATGGGACAGCTATGCACTGTCATTTCTCCATTGCATTCACAGGTCCACAGACTAACATTCTCTAGACTGATGGTCCCTTCTTAGTTGATGATTTTTCACTATGTATTTCATGGCTTCCATCCCTACATGAGACTTTATTACTATCACATAGGAATAAAAAGCCATAAAGCACTAGAGTGAATTTATCTTGGTCGGATGCAAAACTTATTTTCTTCACATGACTTCACAACCATTTCAAAGCTAACCAATCATTTCATGCTACATTAAGGAAACGTTTTAAACTACATATAAGTGACAGGAAGCACACTTAAATTGTGACATCACAAATTAACAAGATTTTTATCCTTCAACCGCATTCTTAGCTACAAGGACCAGGAAACAAGACCAGGAGACACTCAGCAACATTCAACCACTGAATTCACCAAAAACAAAGGACACTGGGGAGAATGCCCAGAGAAAAGCTCATCACTTAGACATTGAACTTGGAAACACATAGGAAAGACAGAAGACAGACAAATCACTGGTACAAACTGAAGCCAGGGGAATTATTTCAAGCCTTTTGCTATCAACTTCTCTCTCAGGAAATTTTGTCTTTTCCCCACCCACTGCTGGCGTTTAGGTTTTTCATTCTGGGGCAAGAGAGAAAGAAGAAAGGGAAAGTGTTTGGGCACCTGCTTGCACTATTGTAAGCTTTAAGCCTTCTATACCTAAATAGCAAAAAGGAAATAAAAAGGAATCAAATCTACAGCATAGTAAAGAACCACAAGTGCCAACCGCTCATCTCTAGCCTTTCATAGAGGCCGACACCATTCCCCTCCCCCACCTAAGGAACCAAGTGTCTGCCAAGGTCAGAAACAATCATGTGTGCTGAATGAATGAATGTGAGCTAAATAACTCAGGTCCAGACTCCAAGAACACTCATTATGCTGCATGAAAGTGGCATTGCTCTCAGTATTATTATTCCGACACTTGTGTAAGTAGCCACATTGAAACTCAATTCTCTGGGACTCAATGCCTTAAATTCTTACTGATTTTTTTGGCTTCTCAAAAATAAACTTAAGGAGCCTATTTACCAACTCCTGAAACAGCATTCCAGACTAATAGACACTGCCTTCTGCTTAAAGAAAGACTTAATTTTTTCCAATTCAAATTGTAAAAAAAAACCTAACCAGTTCAATTCAGTTCAGTTTTTAGGAGTAAAAGCTAGGCCAGCCATCCACCTGAAAGTTTACTATAATGAAATCTTGGTTTATGTAAATCACAAAGAGACTGGAAATAGTTAAATGAAAGGAAGTGCATACATAAATTCAATTATCATGCATGAAACATGCAAATGATTTAAGCACTGCATCTGAAGCTCTAGTTTATATTCATTAATCTCAGGTTGCACTTTTGAAGGAGAAAGACATGCTAATTGGGTCCAGATTAATGCACTCCCAAACCTCTCCAATTTGTTTTTAGGTGAGGGTTAAATGATATGTATTAAAATAAACACAGCTGCTCATCTGCCTCCACCTTTTACCTCCCCCCACTCCACCTCTACCTCTACCCCCAGCTGGCTACTTCCCCAGGCTCACTGCTCCCCAGATGGCTCATCCCTCCCAGCCCTCCCCCATCTGTCTCCCTTCCCTTCCCATTCCTCCTCTTCCCTTAGAGAAGATATTAAACTGCACTAGCATCGTCCTTTTGAAAATATACCTGATTTAGTCACAATCATAACCCTGTTGATTTAGTCATTTCAGTACTTTATCTTTCCCCACAAATCCCCAAACTCTAGAAAGAAAATTAATCACATCTCACATCCAATGATGTTGAACTGTGATATCTGAAATGTACACAAATGGGGAAAACAGGCTTAACATATTCTCTTGAACAATACATTCTCTCTACAAGTTTGGACCATCCTCTCTTGGATTAGGGCTGAGGGTGATACAAGAGTCAAGTTCCTAAGTTGTTTGAAGCTCAAATGGCTTAAGGTTGGCACAGCGATTCTGTGACTCAGTTTTGTGGGAAACTAGAGACTCCGGGTTTTTGTTACATGCTTCCTCTGCGACTCAAAAGACCCTTGCTTTATTTTATCCCTTCTCCCAGGCAAACAGCCTTCAAAGGAGAAAGATTATTTATTTACTTATTTTATTGAGATATTAGTTTCAGACATAAAGGATATATTTGGGGATGTGTTTGTGAGTAATGAAACTTTTGAATTAGCAAAATAATATTTTCTTGGGTTTGATCTTTAGAAAAGGAAGACAAAGGTGGGGGGAGGCCATGAGTTACTGGGGATAAACTGAGGCCCAAGGCTGGGATGGAAGGGACCCTTTATTTGAAGGCATGGCTTTCAAAAACCACATTAAATCCCATCAAGGGGTTAAACCAGGCACGGATACACACACGTGCACATGTGAGCGCGCACACACACACATCCTTCAAACTAATTTCACACTGAAAGTGACGTTTAATTTGAATCAAGCTTGTCCCCTAGAGAGAAGGCTGGTCTTGTCAGTGTAATTACTTGACTGGTATTCCCTCCCCCTTCCTCTTTTCATAGGAATTTAAAATTCAGACTGACCATTAATCATGATGTGACATATTCTTTTTTTTTTTTCTATTCCAAAACTCAAATGAAAGCCTTGGATCCCATCTGAGTCCCCATTGGTTGGTTAATTTTCCCAACCGGCATTCACAACAGAGAGGACAAGAACAGAGAGCACATACACACACACAGAGACAGATATTACTGGACAGACATGCACAGCACTGCACACAAAATGCAGACAGCCGCAGGCTCAGAGGGCCTTTCCACCTAAATTGATTTCTGCATATTTGCAAGTGGAAAATTAGTCATAGTAAATAACAACAAGAGTGAAAGTGATATTAAACCTGTCAACATGATGACAAATGGCCTGAGCACTCTCTGGTTAGGAAATACACTTAGGATAGTCATTGCTCCTAAAAGAGAAAATGATTACATGCTAACCAAACCCTAAGTACAAGCTAAAGATATTCACCTCATGAAGCCATTCCTCAACTAGCCCCTTGGCACTCGCCGGAATTATTCGCAGCACGAGCTCTACTTTCTCATTTTCTGCTGTCTCCATGTGGGTAATTTCTTTCTCATGATTAAAAGTGAGCTTGGCAGATCCTTCAAAGCATGGTTTGAGATGTGGTGGGGATTGTAGTTCATCCTTTGTTTAAGGCAGATTTCTAAGATTCATCATTGGACTTTTAGATGGGCATTATCAGGGCCATCATTATCTAAAAGGAATGTATTTAAAGTCAAAATTTTATAGATATCTTTACACAAACATACATTTTGCTAAAACATGCCACTGACAGATGAAATGAACTGTTTACCTTGGAAAGAATAGGCAGGCTTTCTCTCTTCCAAATGATCAGGCTAGCTTTTCTGAATGTCATGAAGAAGCGAGTCTGTCTCCTTGGACTTATCCAGCATCTGAAGTCGTGAGATAACCCTGTAACATTGGCCTTCTTCCCCCGGCCCCTCCATTATTAGCCTCCTGGTGGGTGAGATAGAATACAGTGAATGTAATAACCCTACTCCACACAACAGGCTCACTCTCTCTTTTAAATTGAAAATCCCCTTATTACAAAACAAGGGGTGTTCTTTTTCTTCTACCTTTAAGTAGGACTGCCACATTCATTGCTTTTTACAAAAACGCAGCTGCTTTTTTAAGCTACAGATAAATAGAATCTGCTAGGCGGTAATTCGACTCAGTCTGAATGCATTATTTTCTTAGACACTTTGGCGTGGGGCTTTTTTTAATATTATAAACTGGAAGAAACAAGGAAAATCCTTTTCTCTTCTAATTATGAATGTGTTTTGTTCCCTACGATTAGCCTACAATGTCAGATTAATCTTTTTTTTTTTACCTGCAGCCAGTTCGATAAATCAACTTTTTTTCCCCTGGATAATTAGAGGGCTAATGATTAAGTCTTCATGAACTTCGATGACAAAAATAAAAATAGCACAAGGGGAAAGCAAATGCAAATGCGGACACTGTAAACAAAGAGCATGGTTCACTGATGTCCAAGGAAATGAATCTTGTTTTGACCCAAAGGTAAGAAAACAGGATGTACTTGTTCATGTTACTTCATTTGACTTTAATGGAATTAAGGTTTTCCATGCATCTTATCTGTTTAGTTAGAAAGGAAAAAGCATATACAAATAAGAAATATCATTTCTATATGATGGACTCAGACTCCTTGAGTGTGTTGTTTATTTGGTAACTTTATCAGTCATTCTCTTCCTTTTTGAAGCAATGAGATGAAGAGGGACTACAGTGACTGTGTATTCAAGCTGAGCTTCTGCTGATGTTGTTGGAACCCTGAAGATAAACACTTGACAAAAGCATTAAGTTCCAGTAATATCAGAGGGCAGCCTCGAAACCCTATTAGCTTAGGCATTGGTCTAATTTTGATCCCAATGTTGATATTTCTACTATAATATTACAACAGACCATAGTTACTATTACCCAGGTCCTACATGGATATATTATTGTCTTGACAAGGGGGGAAAATCCCACAGCGTGTCAGTGGGGTTCCAATTAAGGAAAAATAAATTCTGCTTCTGCTGTCACCCTGACAGGAAGAGGAGATGACCCATGCATCCAAGCACACAGGCAGGCGATCCCTCCACAAATGAAGTTACAGATGGATGGCCCTGGCTGTCCTGTCCTATCCCTTCCTGTGGCAAGGACAAACTGCATGGCAGATAGCATCAAGAGTGATTTGTTATTGCCTGCTTATTTCATTTGATTTTGTTTCCAATAAGGGTGCTGCGAGCAAGAGAAGGAATCTTGCACAAAACACAAAGTTTCTTCCCAAGTAAAAATAATTCTCTTCGCCCTCCTATTTTCCCATCACATTAAACCAAATTCAATTTTTTTTTGACTCTCAGGGCCTCAGTATCTCCCCCTTGTAAATCAAGGAAGATAGTTGTACCAGTTTTACCTGGCTCCTTTCCACACTGAGGCTGCTCGAATTATGTGTGTGAAATCTGAAAATAGTAAATATTTAATAAGAAGCAGCTATTCTTATTCTTGGCACTGTTAGTTAAGTTTCTTATTCCCTTTGTGCCATTCTACCTGCAAGTTGTTTTGAACTCCTCAGTCATCCCACAATCCCCCAAAGGCAAAATAATCCAGATTACACCCACCCCAGCCCATCTCATTGCTTTCTTCCATTTTCTTTGCAATGACAAGAAAAAGCCTGAGATTTTTGTCTTTGTTTTAACCTTTGGGTCTGGAGGGATGAAAAAATGTATTTCTGAAAAATGAGAAAAAGCAGGCACTAACTATGTAATGCTGAGATTCACTCTCGGCTCAGAAAGAGTATACCAAGTCTAGGCAAGTTTCCAATGTAGTATGACCTCCACAGAGACAAACTAGAACCCAATAGGCTTTGAAGTTGTTGTCTACTGATGCCCAAGTGGAGTTCGCGCCTCTCCCGCATGACTGCGCATGCGTGCAGGCGTACACCTGCATTCACTTCCTCTCAGGTGCACGGCAGCCCCACTCCAGAAACACACATGCTTTAATGATCATACCTAAAAGTCTTCCCCAGATGATGATAAAAGCACTAAGCTTACTGCCACTACTGAGTAAATGTGAGTTGGCGAAAGTGCTGGAAGACTTCATCTCCTATTAAATAATATACTAACGAATCATGCCCAAGTTTTAAAAAGACAGCATCAGGGCTGTGGTTTGATGATGAAGAGGGATTAAATTTCAAAGGATAGCATAGTATACTTTGTATAGTTGATTGTAAATTTAACCCCATCCCCCAATTAAACATTGTTCTAAATGGAAATGATAAATTACAGGTGAAGGTAAATGCTGTCATAAATCCATTCCATATTTTTTAAATCAAATATGAAGGAATGAGGGAGGAGATAACAAGAAGTACAAGAAATGTACCCAAGGCCTAACGTATGAAACTGTAACCTCTCTGTACATCACTTTGACAATAAATAAGAAAAAAAAAGAAATACATTGAAGTACACTTTTGAAAAAATAAGTTTTTACCCACTTTTGAAGTAGGGTTGTTTGAAATGATTTCATTTTTATAATGCCAAATATCTTACGATGATCAGACTTGACAAGCAGTGTCCGAGAAAATAGAGCCTCTTCGAAGGTCAACTTCAACAAGACCTTTTTCCTGCCAATGGCTGCTTGCTTCCCAAGCCACAAAGTGGGCTCCAGGCTTGACTGACCACAGGAAATTCCAGCCAAGATTCTAATCTTTGCAGTAGTCCAAGGGGAGGGTGGCCCAGGGCAGCAACCCAAGAGTGCTATTTCATTCAGTCTGCCTTACAAATGGGGAAACACCAAGAATCACATTCAGCACTGAGATGCTCTGAATATGAAAAGTAACACAAGCTTTTTAACTCCTTGTCAAGATTTCCTGACATCTGACATTCTCAAGAGGTCAAGAAATATGTCCCTAGCTTTTGTTTTTCCGTTCTCCTTCAGAGAACATAGTGAAAAATGAGGCCACTAGGCTGCCTTTTAGAATGTCACACTTGGCTAACTCCTGCTTTACCAGAAAGTATGTCCATAGTGTATGGGTTCACAGAACAGGAACCCACATCAATTTAGAACAAAAGAAATTCACATATTTTGGCTTCTTTTATATTTTTAGAGTGCATTCGGTCTAGTTAGTTTGTAAAAAAAAAAAAAAAAGTTTTCTCCGGGTAGGATCATGGAGGCATATATCACAAAGATTATAAATGGAGACAGAGGATAGAATGAAATTTAAAAGCTAATTAAATTTAATAAGGGCTTCTCAAAGATCAACAGGCCAGCTAATTTTCTGTGGTAATAGTTTGTTTTATGAAGAGGTCAATAAAGTGGAAAGTGGTTAGGGTTATAGGTTCTGCAGTGTGATCCACTAGCAAAAAACCCAGAAAGAAGGGGGAGAAAGAAGAGATGAGATACATGGGTTTCTATGGGGAATGGATGGCAGCACCAAGATGCAAAGAATAGATAAGTTAGAGCTGTGGAAGAACTAAATTTGAAGGCAGACAGTAAAATGGATTGAACCTTATTACCTTGAGTCCCTGAGAAATTCTCAAGACAGTTGGATGCAATTTGAAAAGGTCAGAAAAATATTTCCTGCACAGCATTACTGCTTCATGGTTTAAGGGTGTACATTTGTGAGATGCCAACTCTAATCATTTTTATTGACTTTGTTTCCCAGAGACAGACAGACAGTCTGGGAGACAAGACTGGTAGATAAGAGAAAGGCAATCTTATGAAATGAAAATCTCTCTTATTTCCTTCTCTCACTAGTGACAGTGAACAATTCTAAATCTTGCCCATCTGAGGAGAAATTATTCCAACTTCCCACTGAAGATTATAGAATGGAAACAAAATCTAAGAACATATTTCTATATACCTAGTGATGTTATTTCCTTTTAATTGTGATTTATTTCACTAAGTATTGGAAAAGGATTAATGTGGTTGCACTTTAGCCCAAAGTGTGACTATTTAAAATGAAATACCATAAATCATATGCTATGGATGGATATTTATTTATTGGCAACATTTCCTTTGAAGGATGGCTTTGTGATCAATTAATCCATCAAAAGAACAGGGAAATCCATGGGAAAAGACAAAGATTAAATCAAGGTGTTATGTTATTATAGGCTCTATTATTATTAAAACCCTTCCAAATACATAGGAAACAAAATTTCTCCCTTTATGTTAAATGAGGTTGGCAAGGAATTAGAAAATTTGTTCGTGGGTACTTTTAAATGTGCTTGTGGGTATTTTTTAAAGCTGCCTTTATTTATTTATTTATTTTACATGCAATTATAAGTCAAAGTTGACTTTTCATTACAGAATAGCACAATCCATTTCAGCCCTGCAAAGTTTTAATTAACATCTGAGTTCTCTTTCTATGAGGGGCCTTTTATTTGAGAGGCAAATACAGTCTGAGAGGCAAATACAACTCTTCTCTTGTTCAGGAGGAAAACTAAACATTGCAGTGATCTTAAAGCCTCCCTGTATACATTTTTTAATATAAAAATGTATTTTTATGGTGTTCAGGGACCATCAGAAGATCCTGGAAGCTCACTAGGTTTGTTTTTTTTTTTTTTCAACCAGTAAGATGTCTTTGCCTATGGTTAGCCTTTTGATCAGTTCAGCAGCCCACAGGACTCAGGGATTTCAGATTACAACCTGCTCACCACTAGACCACCATTAACAGCAGCACAAGCATCCAGTCATAAGGGGATTTTTCCTAATGTCAGGTCCCCAAAGGATAAGTAACAGTGCAAGCTCACTAGAAAGACATCTGGATTCTTGGCTGAGAGGGTAGAAACTTCTCACTTTAACTAACTTTTTTTTCTTTCTACCTCACTTGAAATATTTGGCTTTGTTTATATATATGCAGGCAAAATTTAGTAAATGAAAAAAGTTTCTGCTATAAGAAAAGAAATAAAGAACTTACTTAATTTCATGATGTTGCATAGAAAGTGAATGACTCTCTTTTAAAATTTGAGGTGTCTCATGTCTTAGTTTTTGTTGTCATTGTTTTGCCAGCAGAAAAAAAGTGTTTAATACTCCTATTTCTGATTTATACTACATAAGTTCCTTATGAAAAAGAATTCAAACCCTTTTGCTGGCTATTCCATTATTTATAGAGATGATCATAACAGCAATCCAAAATGTTTCATTCGTAGAAAAAATTAACAATGATCATAGAAGCAGTGACCATTAGTTGAGCATTTACTTGGTATGGGCACAAGATACACCTCATCACCTCGTTTAATTCTCACAGCTAATGGAAGTAAATGATAAAAAGGAAGCTCAGGAGGACAAGAGATTTGTCTGGGTTTGAAAGTTTGTCTGTATTGGCAGGTGGAATCAGTCCCTGGCTATTTTCATTCCATTCTCTTTATTCCATTTTCTATTCCAAAGCTGTGAGCTTTTAACCATGTTCCACAGGCAATCCTCAATATGACACCACATCATTGGAGGTGATTAGACCTAGATTACTGCCTGTATCTACTGAGCCATGGTCACATTTGCTAAATGTATATTAGTTGTAGTTAATTGTAGTTGTAAAGCTGTAAATGAGCAGTTGTTTTAAGGAACTTTTTTTTGTCTTCCTGGAACTTAGATCAAGAAGAATATAATATACAAACAGTACACTCCTTAATCCGACTGTGACATACACTAGCACCTAATAAATTCTGGAGTCTAATGGCACATAAATTGCTTTTCTTTTTAAATTACCCTTGAATTATATGCTCAGAGAAGACCAGGAAGAGAAAATTTCTCCTTATGTAGGGCTGCATTAAGGACAAATGTGTTGGCTCAGTGGATCATTTTTCAAGTACAACTTTAAAAGGCAAAATATATAGCTATTTTGTTATTATCACAGGCAAGCTGGCAGAATAAAGAGAAAATAACAGTAGGTCACAAAGGTTTAGCACATAAAACAGCACAGGATTTTTGATTGCAACAAGATGTACCAAACACTGCCAGGTTTCCACAGAAAGTGTGATTTGATCATTACTTGACAGTCATTTGTTTCAATCAATTTACTAATTGTACCCTTAGCAATGTTTCATCTTATTTATAGACAGACTATGGCCACAGATGACAAAACACTGGTGGGTGTGCCCAACACTGATTACCCATTTCCACTTGCAGCACAGGTGTCTTTTGTACGTTCCTTCTGATTCACTTTGGTCTGGTGAGAGCCTAGTTTTTCCTTGGCAGCCCCCTTTGGGGGAGGGGAAATCTTTTCCTCAACTCTGAAAGCAAATTCTTGTACTAATACAGCTGCCTCGGAGCTCAGGCAGCATTAAAAGGAGGCAGTAGGAGAAATACCAGCAGCTGGCCTGTACCTACTACAGAATGATATCACTGTTGAGTTGGAATAGTGAAAACAATTTTAAAAATTAGAGAAAAAAATCAGATGTAGCTTCCTGAAAAGTGAAGGGAGGAATAGGTAAAGAGGAGGCCAGTCCTTCCCCCACTCCAAAAAGAAAAAGTTTAAATCTGAAGTAGGAATTTCCAGTTTCTAGATCTTTGCTTATATCAAGGGCAGAGCAGAACAAAGAACAACACAGAGTGGTCCCTAATAGGTGGTCTCGGAACTCCTGAAGTTCTTGAGAACAAATGTAGTCAAATTTTTCACCTAAAATACCCTCCAAAGTTATTTAGGTTTAATAGCTCATGTTAAGAAATTCAATTATAAGCCGTATTTATCTTTAAAAGAAGATACCTGAAGCCAGGCTCTAGTGATTTATATCTGCAATCCCGGCTACTCCGGAGGATGCGATCTGAGGATCATGGTTCAAAGTTAGCCAGGGCGGGAAAGTCCATGAGACTCTTATCTTTATTAACCCCCCCACCCCCCGCAAAAAAAAATCTTGAAGTAGAGCTGCAGCTCAAATGGTAGAGGGCTGTCTTTGAGCACTAAAGCTCAAAAGCTCAGGAACAGCACCTAGGACCTGAGTTCCCTAAGACTGGCACAAACACACACAAAAAAACCTGGAATGATGCCTGAAAAAAATGTTTTTAAGACAAGTTAAATTTGTTTTCTCAAGCCAGCTGCACTTTATGGAAACAAGTGTTATATCATTGTTGTAATTATAACATGCCATGTGAAACTGTACCTTTTTTTTTCTCTCGCATTCCCTTACTATGGTTTTACCTCCATTATCACTGTATCTCATCTTAGTACCCTGGATACTGTATATACTTGTACTAGAACAAGGGAAGGGAAAGGGAATACCAAAATCGAGAGATAAAGGATAAAAAGACAAATGATTCCAAATGCAATACTGACAAACCCATTTGGTGTAAATCAACTGAACAACTCATGGGGAGGGGAAGAAGGAAATGGGGAGGGGGAGGCGGTGGGGGGCGGAAATGAAGGAGGAGGTAACAAGTTGAACAAGAAATGTACTCACTGCCTTACATATGAAACTGTAACCCCTCTACTTCTCTTTGACAATAAAGGGGAAAAAAATTTTAAGTGAAGCAAGCAGAAATAAAAAGACAAGTTAATTGGCTAGTGTCTATTTTTCCCAAATAGCAGCAATTTATTCACAAAATAAGGTACAACTGCACCTAAAAAAATCTCTGTAATCAAAGTGCTGAAAGCAAACATCAAGCTAACTTGTTTATATGAGGGCTCTATTTTCCCAGATTCTTCCTGTAAGCACAGACTCAGCTGCAGGCATTAATATCATTAGAATTAACTCTCCAGATCCAATGTAGTTCTAGTAATAGAAGCTGTTAACACACCTCACACATTGTGGAGAATAAAAACAGAGCTCTTCCTCTCTGGATCAAATGTAAACATTAAGCAATTTCTAGGAACCAATGATTAGGTTTGTATTTTAATCATTCTTTCAATAGTTAGACGTAACAATGTTAAATGCTTTGTGTACCTGGCTGTCCTTCCCAAGAGGATTCTGGTAGTATGAGAACCCGAACGCTCTCTCTGCCATGTTCTGCAAACCAGAGGATTCTCCAGAGCATATTATTTCCTATGTCGAGAGAAAGCATGGCTCACATTTTTTTCTGAATAAATTTTCAAAATCAAATTTGAAAGTTTTTGTGAGAGATGATCCTTCCCGGTGGGTGACATGAAGCAGAACCTAAGGGACAAACAGGAAAATAATTAGCATAAAGCATATTAGCATATAGATGCCTTTGAAATAATAAACAGGAGAAAACCAAAATGCTTATCCCCAAAAGAAAGTGATGAGAAAATATGAAATTAGTGAACATTTCTCACATGACAACCCTTGCCTGAAAGCCAAACAGAATATACTCATCTGTGAAGGTGCAATGACCAGAAAAAGCAAAGGACTCCCAACCCTCTCTATTTTACTCTGCTTTCTTCATTATTACTACATTAATATTCTCTATTGAATCTTTACCTCATGCCACAACCTAAAAAGAAAAATAAGAGGGAAACTAAGTGCCTTCCTTCTATTTACTCCACAAGCCACCATGAGATACTCTCAGACAATATTCTCTTTGCCTTGTACTTTTCCTTCTTTTATCTGTGGTTCTTTGTTGTTGTTTTTTAAGATGGCATACCAAATGCTGGATTTGGTAATTCAATAGACAACGGGGTACCAACAAGCCTCAGGTTAAAAAAAAATCCAAAAGGTACAATACTCACTACTTATTTTAACAGTGGACACAAATTCTATGATTCTGTTTGTATTTCAAATGGGTCCTGCCTCTCAAGATAGTAGCGTAATAGAAAGCATATGGTCATTGGAGTCGGTCTGCATTTTTTTATTTTGATTTGGGTAATACTGGATAGCATAATTTAACATAACCATTTTTAGCTTTCTCTCCTATGAAACAATGATTGTGTAATCCACTGGTCTTGGTGGTGTGACAAATAGAGGGGACATTGCAAACTATCTACAGGATATCATAGGTGCTCAATAAAAATAGCTATGCTCACTTTCTTCACTGGCATTAATTAAACCACCCTAGTTTTGTCCCTGTAGGATTTGGTAAGCCAAACACCATCCCTCCTCCTTGTTCCATCAACACGTATTATTAAAGAAAGAAGCCTCAAAACTTGTTTTGCTCTGCATTCATGGTGGCAAGGGATTGTAGAGTAGAAATATTACACTATAAAAAACAAGGTCAAGAAAATTTGGACCCTAAAGTCATAATTCATCCCATGGAGATAAGAATGAGCTTTGAATTTAACTTTGAAACCATGAATATTTTATATGGCTCAAAGGAAGTAAGTATGATACTGAAGGATAATTTAAGCATTTGCCTTAAGTCATTTGACACTGGTGAATTCCCTGAGTAGCCTCATGTTGGACAATTGAAACACCATATGCCTATATCTGAATGTTATATCAATACTTTGGTCTTTCTTTTTTTTTTAATCATTTAGTTGTTTTCAATCACTATCAATACAGCACTTAGTTCACTTTACCAGAGGATGCTTTGCCCAGAACACCATGTGATTATCTCACTTGGTTCTGAGCTTCAGTTGGTGCTAATAACTTAAGAAATCTATGTTTTGATTTTTTTGGCATACAAAATGGGAAAGGAAACATTCATTACAAATTCTGAATTCCATAGGGATTTGGGAGTCAATTTTGGTTTATGTTCATCTCTTTTCTACCTACATGGCACAAGTCTCCAACTTATCCTTCATTATTTAACATTTGCTTACACACCAACAGCTTTATAGCCTGCAAAATGTAATCGTTACCTTCTTGAATCCTAATGCCACTTAAGTACTGAAGTAATGAAGAGTGGGGCAGAGAAAAAGAAGAAACAAGGACAATGGAAAGACTTCCGTTAGTGTGCTATCTTCACAAAGATGTTGTCCATTTAAGTTGAATTTATGAGAATATTGTGGTTAAGAAAATGTTGACTACTGTGCATGAACACAGAGAAATGGTTGTATGTCTGTTCTTCCCTCACTGAGTGCATTGTGAGGCAGACACCATGGGCAGGACATTCCTGCGTAATGCCATTCATTCCTCAATGGGGACTCTTTGAGGCCTTGTTTATTGTCTTTGGGAGCTAGTTTCAAAAACAAAATGTCCAGAAAGACAAGCCCTAAAAAATAAACCAAAAGCTAGTTTGGCTTTCAGGTTTGCAAATATTTCATTATCCTCATGATTCTGTCACTGGCTCCTCATGAAATCATATAAATGCATATGCATAGAGAAGGTCTTCCCCATAGACTGCTAGTCATACAGTTAGGTGCCACATGCCCCCTTCAGTTATCTAGAGAGAATATGAGGCTCTATCAGTTTGTTCTCTTAAGAATATTTCAACTTCTTCAGCAGGGGTTTGTTTTAATAATAATGATGTACAGATACATTTGAGTTTCAGAACTTCTTTACAAAAAGAATAAAATAAAAATATGTTTACTCAATTTCTATTTCTATTAGTTAAAGATTTCACTTGGCTAATATTTCTCTCTTCTTTTTTTATTTTTTATGTGGTTAAATATAAGAAGAGTGTTGCATTCCTATTTGAAAGGAAAAGTTAAAATGTCTCTGTCTCCATGCAATATGTACTTATATACAAAAAATCCCTCAGAGACTCTATAAGAAATCTGTTATAATTAATATAAAAAGTTAATAAAGCTGTCACACAAACTCAATACACAAAACAATCAGTAGTATTTCCAAACACTAACAACAAACTATGTGAAAAGGAAATCAAGAATAACTTTTCATTTCTAATAGATGTCAAAAGCAAACTAAGACACATATGAATAAATTTAGTCAAGCATGTGAAATATCTGTAGGAAAACACTAAAAGTCAAAGAATGAAATGAAAGAAATGCAAATAAATGGAAAGATAACCCGTGTTCATTGATTAGATTCAGATTACTAGAAACATGTGTTTCCCAATGCAATCTAAAAATTTAATGCAATCTCCACCAAAATTATAAAACCTGTTTTTAAAATAGTAAAATGTCCTAAACTTCATACATACAGGGTCAGAAAAACACCAAAACAGATAAACTAATCTTGGGAAAAAGATAAAAAAAAATAGAAGCATCAAAATACTTGACTATCATATCCTATAAAACTCTAGTAATCAAAACAATCTATGACTGGCATAGAAACAGACATGGACCAATGAAACACACTACAGAACCCAGAAGTAAATTAACTTATTAACAGTCAATTGATTTTTAACAAAGATGCTAAGAATGCATGGTGCTGGGAAAACTGGACTTCCACATGCAGAAGAATGACAATAAAGCTTATCTCATGACATATGCAAAATTCAACTCAAAATGGGTTAAAGACTTCAACATACATCTGAAGCTATGAGAAGAAAAGATAGAGGAAAAGATTTCCATAAAATTGGTATATGGCCAATGAAATAATTCGTTTTTGATTTTATAAAGCCCTGGCAAAAAATTAAAAAGAAACAAGTAGGAATTACTTCAAACTAAAACAAAAATCCACACACTGAAGAAAAACAACAAAGAAAGAAGGGAGAATCTAGAGTAAAGAGGACTATTTCCCTTCCACATGTCTTAATAGCTAAAAGTAAGGTATATGTGAAACTCAGACAACTCAACAGCAAACAAACATGAACCCAATTAACAAATGGGCAAAGTCTGACTAGCGATTTCTTATAAAAAGACATGGTAGTGACCAGTAGATACTCATTATCACTAATTATCTGGGAAATGCAAATTAAAACAACAATGAGATAGCACCTCACAACTATTAGAATGTCTTTTACTAAAAAGATGAAAGATAACATGTTGGAAGCATGTGTATATGTCCTGTGTGGGAATGTAAATTAAGATAGCTGTTATAAAAACCAGTTTGGAAGTTACTTTAAATATTAAAAATAGAGCTGCCATGTGACCCAGCAGTCCTATACTGAATGCAGAACCAATGGCAATAAAATTAGTAATGTCACAGAGATTGCTTCACTCCTGGGTTCACTGAAGCATTAGCCACAGTAGTGGAATTTACCTAAGTATTGAACAGCAGATGTACATATTCACAATGGAACACTATCCGGCCTTCAAAAGAGAAGGAAATCTGTCATCGACACAGATGAAACCAGAGGACATGAGGTGAAGTGATATAAACCAGACACAGAAATAAATCATTTACATATGGAATCTAAGAAAGAGAGCAAATAGTAGTTACCAAGCCCTGGCAGTTAGGGGTGGGAGATAGGGAGTTGAGACAATGTGCTTGAAGACTACAAAATTTCAGCTAGGATAAATAAGTAGAAGAGTTCTCTGTATAGCAAGTGACTATAGGTCCAAAAAATATAATGGCTTAAAAATCACTAGGAATAAAGTTTATTTTCAACACATACACAAAAAATAAGTATGAGGAGGTAGTCCATATGTAAGACCAATCAAACCATTGTAAGTTGTATGCATATTTCAAAACAGGATATTATGTAGTAAAGACATGCATATATTTTATGTTAATTTATTTTTATCCCAGAGGGACATAGTAGCATATTCTGCAGTCCTAATATTCAAGAGGCTAAGGCAAGAGGACCATGATTTTGAAAAAGTCTGATCTACACAGTTAGATTCTAGATATACATACATACATAGATACATACATACACATGTACATATGTATCTATACATAGATGCAGATGTGTCTATGCAGCTATAGATACATATGTATATATATATTTACATGTATCTGTGTATATATATCCATTTTCTACCACTACTAAATAGCCAAAATCATGATAATATGTTTTAATGATCCTTTATGATTGAAGAAAGAAAATCTCAACAAAATATCAGTGTTCATCCACTTCAGGTATAATTCATTGAAGGATGAAGGTGACATCTAACTTGATATATGGTAGAAAAATAGCATTCATTAGCTGATAATAATAACTGAGTTCTACTTCAGTCATCCTCTCACATTTCCTACTTTCTCATATATACAATAGCTAGAAACTCAGAATTAAACCAGCACACAAATCCTTCCATTTATGTGGAGTACTTATGTCACTTTATATATGTAAAAATATAAGGAAGGAAATAGATTAAGTTAGAGAAAATATGATGTTGTCTGGGTATATAATGGTAGAGTGCTTGACCTGAGGGCCTGGGTTCAATTTGCAGTACCACAAATTAAGAAGGGGGAGCAGGGGCAAGAGAAAGCATGATGAAGAGCAATGACAATATTTAAAATAATTATCATTTGGATTAATATAAACCCAACTAGGAAAAAACCACGGGGGGACATCCCAAAGGTTTTGTAAAGTTATTTTTTTCATTTTTCTCTAAGTGTATTTGAATATATAGACAAATAATAGGCATCTGATAATAGATATCCTCATTTAGACATGTTTGTTACCTAATACTTTATGTTGCTAAGAATTCTTTCATTAAGTTAGAGGGGGCAGGAATTGATATCCTACCACATTAGGTAATATCAAGGGTCTATAACATAGAGACTCTTGCTGTACATATTAGATAACATGTTATAAAAAGAATCAATAGTATTACATAAGCCCAAATAAAACTATTTCATTTTTGAATGAGATTTCATGGAACTGATTCAAGAGGAACTGATGCAAGAAAATTGATTCCGCCATCTGGACTGATTGGAGGAAGTGGCTGGAAAATGGACTGGTGAAATAATGTATCTGTGGATGGATGGATATTGGAGATTGTTTCAATAGGAAATGTGTAGCTAATGAGTATAACTCATGATTCTAGGGAATGTAGAAGTGTCTGGCTATGTGGCCCTGTTCCCTCAGAACACAAATGCATCCCTGAAAATCATACCATCCTTGTGGCCATTCCATCCAATGTGATGTTCACTTGATGTGTGATGGAGGTCATTTTCAAGAATTTTTAGGGAATTTACAATGATACATTTTTCCATTCTCCCTTTTCTCCTTGTCTTACCTGTGACAAAACTTATGTCATTAGGTCAATTCTGTGCTAAAGGATACCAACTGATATTTAAACCTAACTAAATTCAAGTAGGCACACACATTGGTCCTTATAACTTCTAGTAATATGCTTTAATTTCAAACCTAAATTTCATTACTCTATTATTATTTCTGTAAAATGAACTTGAGTAGCCAGGAACTAGCTGAAATGAAATCTCCAACACCAATGGTATCCAGTTAGCTGGGTAATATGCCCTAGGATTGTTAACATAACATTTTAACTAGCACAGAGACCCATGGTGTTTATTTCTGGCATCCATCATCTAGTTTCCTCTCATGTTCCTTTTCAAGTGAAGGGCAAAGCAATGCAGGGAGAAATACAAAACAGGGTAAGCGATTACTTCTACAGATTCATTCATCTCCCAGTATTTGGAAGTTATTCTTTCCTTGCACTACTACTGGGTTCCGCTGAATGACATATTTAAGAACAGCCTAGAACTAAATAGAATCGTGGTTATGTGATGGTTTTTGCTAATTGGAAGGTTAGATAAGCTTTTGAGATGACTTATTTTCAAAGCTTGGAAGCCACATTACAACAATAGGCAATGTAAAAGATCAGGCTGCTGAGAATGAATCCTGCTTCTGACCCATGGTATTCTTTTGTGCTTCAGTTTCTCATTTATGAAACAGGAAGAACAATAGCCTGCATTTCAAGGATTTCTCTTGTCTGAATTAAATGTGAAGTGCTGAGCACAGTGTCTGGCTCATTGTACACATGATATAAATGTTAGGCATTAGTATCATTGTTCACGTCACATGCACATCAGTTAAGAGACAAAAGAATTAAATGCCATTTAATTATCTTAGTGATAGCCAATGCATTCATTGCCACATGAAGAGTGCTACACTAAGAGTGCTAAACAGGGCAGAAAAAAATGCCCTGTCCTTACAGAGATTACACTGTCATAGTAGCCCATAAATACTTTAATGCTATAATGTCATGAGATGATACGTCCTGTGGAGAAAACTTAAGAAAAATAAGGGCAGGATGATCTTGTCTCTGTCTTTACATTCAGCCCTGTTAATGGCTTAGTATGAGGCTCTGTGTTTCCCTCCAGAGGAATTTTTGTGTTGACATTCTAGGTAACTGCTTCACTGAAATCCCAACCATTTGGACGCGACAAAAATAATCTGACATATGAACACATCCAGACAGTCATATGTATACTGGGTTTCTAAACTGTAAATGTGTATGGAATTTCCTGAATGGCTGCTTGTCATATCCATCTGGTCTTATTTCCACAGCACTGGAATACGCCACAAGGATAATACACCCTAAAAGTCAGAAAACAGAATTTAAAGACCCAAACACATATGAGGTATGTTTTCCCAAGCTGCAGACCACAAACAGGCACTGTGGTAACTTCGTTAAGTCTCCAGCCACAGCTGAGTGTAGCTGAGAGCGGAACATAAAGGCCATGGAACATGAAAGACATTCCACCGCAGACCTCATTAAGTGGGCTTAAGACAAGCTTGACAGGCTAATGACAAAAATCTAATTTGGACTCTCTGGATGTAAGAACTCTAAGCAAGTCCAAATAGACCCAAACTCTACCATGCATGCGATTGAAAAAGGCAGCCCACTCAGTGTCAATTAGGCCCTTGGAGTTCACAAATCAAAAGCTAGGGAAAAATGGGGGAAATGTTGATCAGACTTCATCTATTGGACAAAAGCATGGCTAGACCTAGACATCACAATGAACAGAATACATTTTTTGACATTGTTTATGCTTTTTGGAAAAGTCCTTTTCTTTTACATTCTGTCAGCCCCTATGAATCTGGACTACAGTCACGTGCACAGATATGCTATGGTAAAATATGCTGGTTGCTTAGTGTGTTTATTTCTCCTCTCCAACTATGCTTTTGTCCATGAGTGAAGAAACTTTCACTCTCATAAAATAATAATGACAGCACCTGTGTACAGTGGGAAATACCTTATAAGTATTATTAATTCCCCCTATCAATATCATCCTTACAACCCCATTTTAGAGAGAAGGAAGCTGAAGATTCAACATATTTTCCCCCACCTTTAATTAATGGAGAACCAAGGACATAACCCAAAGCTATGTGATTTCAAAACCTCATGTTTCACTACTCAGAGCAATGAGAAATAAACATTTGTTTAATGAATACATAAATGAATGGGTATGTTCATCAAAATCGTTAGAATTCTTGCTCCTTTAATTAGACTGCTGTTGCAATAAGAAGTATATGATCATAGAACAGGCACTTGAAATCCTCCACTGCCCTGTGTTTTATATTCTATGTCCCACCAGTGCCTTTTAAGGACCTCCAGATACTTATATTTATTAAATCAGTAAAATATTTTAACCTACTACAACAAATGATAAGTGTCTGAGATAGATTTCTTGGTACATTTTCCTTCTGCTGTAATTATAATTTCATATACAAAGGAAGGAAGAAGGTTTTTTCCTAACATTTAGCTTCATATGCTCATTTTTGTTGTTCATTGTGTGACCAGATCTTGCTGTTTATCCCAGGCTGGCTTGAATTTACAATCCTGAGTATTGGAAATGCAGATGTGTGCACCATGCTCGGTTACGTGCTAATTTCTTAAGAAACCACTAGGCATTTTCTCCTGTTTAGATCTCTAGGCCCTTTATCTAGGCCCAAATCTAAGTTTCTAGACTCAGCAATTCCTACTCTGGCTTACCCCATTTGCACCCAACCCCTAATAGTAAGAGCAAAATGATCTGTGTTTGGCTAGGCCATGAATGAGCCCAGCTTTAATACATTTGTATGGAAGAGAAACTACCTTTACATCTATCAAAACCTAGATAAATGCTCCAGATTTTCCAACATAACCATCCATAGGCCTTATAAACAGTTGCAGTACTGTTTACAGAGAACATTACTCTGTTTGCCAATATGCCATGCAGAATGAATCTTAGTGGCTTCTTCTTCTTCTTTTTCCTTTTGCAAATGGTCTAGGAAAAGACTACAAGAATATTCTCCTACATTGTTCCCTGTTCCTTACTGCAGTAGAGATCTTCAGTAAGTCACTCTGTACCCCATTTATAAATAGGAATGTCATATGACTCAGCCTGTCTTTTTCCTGTGAAATCACATAGGGTGATGTGTACAGATGGATTGTTGAGCTATGACATGTTAGATGTGTTAGATTGACGTCAAAAACTGTCACCAAAGAAGGAAGCCAGAAGTTCATGTATCATATTACTTTCAAGAAGGTAGGTGTTTTATTTTATCTTTTGATGTGTGCAAGTGTGCACACACCATATACAAAGAGAGCACAAAACAGCTATCTGCGTACTTATGCACACAAGTTACTGCTTCAGCGCTTAAGGAAGTTAATAATAACTGCATTTAAAATGATTCTCCAATTGCCTCTGTTTCTATCACAGTGCTATGTAGCTTGTATATTACTGACAGATACTGCTTCCTTTCAATTCAGTGCTAGGTACTGGGTTAAAGTGTTTGTGTCCATTATGAAATTCACTCACCCTTTCAGTGCCCTAAAAAGATATTACTATCTCTCTTGTGCAGGTGTCTAAAGTAAGGCCCAAAGGAATTAAGAAAATGTTCCAAAGTTACACTGCCAGCAAATATCCTAGGGAAAACCTGAAGTTAAGTCAATCTATGGACAAATCTACGCTTACAGTTCAAATCCCATTCATTTGAAAGTGCATGAAGTCTAGCATATGAGATCCTTTTCAGGGAAAAAAAGAAGTTCAAATGAATCTCATCCTTTGTGAACTATGAGAGCTCCTTTGGCAGAATACAAGCCAATCAAAAAAATGCAGCTTTCTCATCATAACCAGAAGCTTTCAAAATTTTTAATGTTCTTACAGGGTTTATGGTCCCTGGGTTAGGTAATATAGCATATCCTTTAATATAGCTACTAAGCATTACAGAGAGGATTCATGGTTTTTAATTCATTGGCAGCTATTCACACTGGGGAGAGAGAAGGCACATTGAGAGCCTACTATGCACACATCTCTCAGGAATAATGTGCCCACTGTGTGCATGTCAACTCTCAGGAATGAAGCCTTAGGAAGGGCCAGTGGAAAGGTTAGCAGAATGGCAGAGATTACCCTAAGGGAGCCTACGTTCTATCCATTGGAAAGGAAATCAGAATACAGGAAGCAGTGTGAATGAAATTAATCTTTGAGTGCATTAGCAATACTTAGATGTATTGAAATGAAATAAAAATTTCTTCAAAGGATTAAGTCCTTTCAGCCTTTAACTCCATCAGATCTGCCTCCCCCACAGGCCAATTAGAGTTCAAAGAAAAGATTCATACATCTCATTTGCAGATCAGTTGAACCTTGGGCACAACTGATAAATCCTTAATAAGTCAGAGAGATCGCTGTATTTATTCTTAAAATTCACTAATTTGCGCACTGATGTCAAGCGATTTGCCTCAAGACAATTAATTGGAAAGTCTGATAAAACTCCATAATTCCACTTGTAATTTCACATCCCTGACCTGCTTTCCTATTTAAAGATTGCTCCTAGAAACACACAAGGTCACATCGAACGTGGAGACAAAACAACAATAATAGAACTTTCACTGAAATATTTAGAGAATTACACCAGGAACAAAGAATACCCAGGCATTCCTCTGTGTAAAACAGCCATCAGTTTTATACACGATTTTCTTCCTTTGTCTATGTCCTAAAATCTGACAGGGTACCTAGCAGTTTCTTTAGAGAACGCAGAAAGGCAGAAAGTAAATATCCTAGACAATCAAACTAGTTGGTCCACTCTAGCATCTAAATTGAACTCATGCACACGCGCATGCGCACACACACGCACACACACAGCACTCTGGATACAAAAAACGGAACTTTTGAACTATCTAAAACAAAGTACCTTTAGCCACTAGGCAATACAAACATCTAAGTTTTCATCTCAAAAATACATAAACTTACCTCTAGGTAACTTTGGGAGGAATAAAGCAAAAATGACCATCATAGGCAAGACAACTTTGAAGGAGGTTTAAATATTTTTTTCTAAAATTTTGCTAATAAATGATCATCACTATGAAGTATATGAATGTTATTTTTAAAATATAGATACTAGCTTCATTAGATAGTGAAGAGTAATAATATTTTACTATTGATAATAATACAGTGAATGGAATACAAATAGCCAAAGCATTGAATACACATTGTCCGTTTCTCCCTTAGTTATTTATTCGGGCACTTTCTGCTTTTCTGGGCTAATTAACAAGACATTCATATTTTCTATAGCAAAACAGGACAGAGACATTGTCTCAAATTCCTGAAATTTCTTATTAGACAACATTGTAATTCTGCTACAATTTAACTTATCTTAGAGAAATCACATGACACAAAACTTTGGGGATAGAAATTAGCATAATTGAAATAATTAAAATTTTGGCAATTATAATTCTCACTTAAAACTAAATTAAATATGCCAAACTATAATTATGTTCAAATTTGCATCATGAAAATTACCCCCATTTTGCTCCTGGCATCTTAAGATATCTAATAGAGGATCTTAAGCCCTTCCAGTTGAGTCAAGAGGCCTTATCTTCACAGCCTTTGGGAAGAGGAGACTCATTATGCATTAAGTACAGTTACTTAGCCTCTTGAGGGAAGGAAGATGGTCCATTACATCCTCACTATGTGACATACAGGATTGGTACTGCAATCTTTGGGTACCTCAAAGTTGCAGTGCCATTAACTAGTGCTGAGTGCCACAGCAGATTTTTTTTGTGTGTGTGAAGAATTAATCCTTTCTTTGGAGAGAATCCTTAAGCAAAGCAGGTCATGTGTTAGGACAAAGGTAATAGGAAACAAAGACACAAAAAAAGGCTGAAATGTTTCAAACCTGACACTTGCAAAGAAACAGTGCTTTAAAATGATGATCAGATTGGAGGCAAGCTAAAGGAACTCATCACTCACCTTTCAGCCCCAGGAAAGGCTCAGTGATTTTAAAGAATCCTGGGATCAAATCCTTATGATGATGATGTTTTTTTCCCAGATATAAAAACAAAATATTATTTCTCATAAGCTGTATGTTTAACCTTCCTGGTATAAGATTAACCAACCGGTGTGATTAAACTTGCAAGAGGGTTTATTTATCATCATCTTTGGAATGGTAGATGGATCTAATCTGTGACTATACTGGTCAATAAATAGATGAGTCTGTAGGTACAGAGTTGGCATGTTGTCAAAGCACAAAATGGGTTTCTTTCCCCCCAAACCTATGAGTATAGCTTCAGTTGAGTAAAATATTAACATTAATAACAGAATAAGGCAGAAGAACCCTGGATGACATCCCATCTGTTCTTATGAATTAAATTTAGAAATCATATGTAATATAGACATTTCTGTCTGAATATCATAAAACCCTGACACATTCAGGCTTTCATTAGAAAGCTCCACAATGTGACTTGAATAACAATCTGTCTTAGCTAATTAGTATTTTCAGTTTAGCATATTCACTTTCAGACATATTGCTGTTTGCACATGGTAATTTAGGTAAACAGATACCAACCACAGCTGCGTCAATTAACACTGCTAATCAAAACTGAATTCAGGTAATTAGGCACATTTATGCAAAAATTGTGTAATTCTGGAAGAAAATCGAGATTCTTCAGTAATATGTCAATAAGTAAAAATCTCATTTTGCTTATGAAGATGAGGAATGAGTGAGGGGAGCTAAATCACCATTAATATATACATCATGCCAACAGAATAAAATCCCTAAATTAAACCTCAGTCTTTAATTGGCCTGTATTTTCAGAAATTGGATTCTCTTTTTCATAAATGTTTTCCTCAATGTTTCCATATAGTAACGTTGATTCACATCTGCCTAAGGGTTTAATCACCATCAAGCAGATTCAAACGGTTAATGAATTCTCAAGTATTTCTGTAATAAGAAGGGAGATTGGTCAAGCTTGCTCTTTCCTCTGGTCTAACATCTTTTCCACAAGATTCCCTCAGTAAGTCTCATCTCATTACCTACCTAAAAGCATGCTCTTTTGTATTCAGAATCATAATAGTATTTTCTTATTTTTCGTGAAAACATTCTGCTATGCCATGCTCTTTAATTGCTTTTTAAATTCATTTTCAAATCAATATGGTAGATTATTTCTTTTGTCTCATTTCAAACATAAACTACATTGATAATTTTGCCTAAATATACTAATCTGTGCAGAAAACGAATTTAATTTTTGACGAGTATTAAGTGACTAATGGCTAACAAGATCAAGGAGAGGGAGCTTTTTTGGTATAAAGTTAAGGTTATCATGAAGGTGAAAACTGGACCAATCTTTAAAACATTGTAAAACAGATGTGGGAACAACTTAGAAGGGATCAGTGTATCTATTATCTATCTTCCTATCGATCCATCATCTGTCTAAACTTCCTTTTTATCCTCAGATTCTAAAGCTGAGATTCATTTCTTAATATAATCACTTTTTACCAACTTATTGGGTTCAGTGTCCCTAGCTTTATGTTAATGGCAATAACCATTTTCAATCCTATTTAACAAATATTCCTTTGCCACCTAGTATTTATTGGGACGCTTCTAAAAGCCCTAGGGATGGATATCAAGAGAATTTCAGACTGATTAAATTCCCCTTGGCCAACTTAAGAGCATTTACAAACCAACGGAAGCAATTTTAAGAGGTGATTCACAACCTTAGAGCTTCCTGAGGCAATTTTGAGTTGTTGTTTTTTTTTAATTCTAAGTCATAATCATTGTTTTGTTATCCTAATATATCAGGGGATGAGATCTAGCATGCTATCTTTGAGAGCTTGTTTGGAGGTTCTAGCAGGGGAGCGCAGCTACTTGTACACCCTTGACCGAAGCCCGGTCCTCCTCTATTGGGGATGGTCGTCCTCTTCCACTGAGCGCACAGCTTCTGGAGGGACGCACATGGAGCGGTGATGGAGGAAGGGGACACCGGTCTAGCCAGCCAGATCAGCCAAATCAACCCTGGCCATCAATGGGCTGACAGATGTCACAGCCAGATCGCCCTCACATCCTAGCATGCTATCTTTTACTCATGTATAACTTGTTTCATTTCTCTTTTTTACTTTAGGATTTATTACGTGTTTTCTACAAATTCCTTTAAATGCAGCTGGATGGTTTCTTGTGGCATACAAACCTAACAGATGCTGTGCAGGAAATATGAAAATTGACAGCACATTTATCAGTGGGTTGTCAAGTTAATCCCACCAGTAAAACTGGGTATTGTGAGTCAAAGACACTTGTGACTTTATGAGTCTATTAAGCAGAATTATTTATGAATTTTAAATGAAAAAGAAGTAAGCACAAACATTTTAAAGGCATTTTTTAAAGTACTCAGGGATGAATTTTCAGTAAACTCAATGATTAGAAACTTGAGAATTTCTGACCTCAGTGAAATGAGCCAATTAAATTAAGGCCCATTGCATGAGTCTATCTGTGAATAATCTAAGACACCCCAAACATGTCTTACTTCCTCCTCTGGAGTGAATCAGGAGAGGGATAATTCTTTCACTGTAGTTCTTGGGCTGCAGTAAATTCTATTTTGGAAGACTCTGGATTTCATAGCCAGCAGTCGTGGAAGGACAAATTCTGTAACTATGACACCAGTCTTAGTGAAGGAAGGCTTGAAATGCTATCAGCTTCCACCCTGGCTGGTCCACTGATGGACTATTTAACTTAGAAAATTGTTTTCCACTTCGTTCTAGGTTCTGATTTATAAAATACAGCTCATAGACCTAGTCACTGAGTCATGGGGAATTCATAGAATTTAGGAAAGGGCTCCAGAAAAACCTGTTGAGTCTGAGTACATACACACCAGTCAGAAATGTTCATGCTGAAAGCTCTTTAAAGGTAATGTTTCTAAGTTGCAGAGTAGACTTAGCCCTCTAGCCTTCTGGGGTTTTACATACTGGGGTTTTCAACACTATGTCATTCTCCATGGCACTGGGTATTATAAATAATCTGGAAATGATTAGAGTACATAGGATATGTGTAGCTTTTATGCAAATAGGATGCCATTTTATATAAGGGACTTGAGGATATGTGTGTGTTTTGAGATCATTGGGTGGCCTAGAACATATTTCCAAAAGATGCCAAATGGTCACTGTAATGCATAGAATCAATGTAACAATTTTAACACAAATTGTATAGGATGTATCAGCTATGCCATATAGTACTGCTACACTGCATTAGGTCCCCTCCCAAGTTATTTGAAATCTAGTTAGGGAACTAATCTTTCCTATTAAACTAGAAAGGGTAGAGGGATACCATCGGGGAAGTTGCCATTTCTAGAATATTTTTATAACTTTTCAAACAAATTACAGGAAATAATTCCCCAGTTACTAATGAATTATTTTGTTCTAGGATTATTGTTTGTTAGAGTGACATCTTGCAAAATCCTTAGGTGTCTACTTTCTTCCACTGAAAGCACTGAAAATCCTAACATCTGTTACTTGCTAGCTTTCCTTTGCTTAATAAAATAAAATTGCTTGTGACAGGCCTACCCTAAACTTTTGTGAAATTAAGTTGCTGACTCATAATACAAAATGAATAAAACAACATACAGTGGCTAAAAAGACATCATTAGTCATTTTTTAAGTCTGCTTTTTAAAACACAAGGGCTGTAGCTTAAGTATGTAGTCCATAAAAATAGCAAGTGGATTAATGATGGCTTGTTAATGGCAAAGGATGTTAATATATAACTGCAAACAAAAATGTCAGGGCTGGGCCTGGTTGGATTAAATAGGAACTGATTGCCAGACATCCAGGAGAACACAGAAATAAAATGTCTTTGAGGTATACTCAAGCAAAAAAAATAATAATAATTAGATTTAAGACTTAGAAAATATAACCTTATTTTCTTTCACTTTTTCATTAACACTTTTTTTCTCTGCTAAGACAATAGGAATTTCACCTTTCTGCGCAATGTTTTCCTTTTATGAAAAAGATTACTGACCATTAATAACAATATAAAGATCTTCTCTGCAGCTTGTCACATAAACTTTTCATGCTTAAAGAATGTGATTGCAATGGCAACAAGTATGAATACTAAAATTTATTTTCATGAGTTCTCATAAGTGGCCAAATGAGATTATTCTAAGTTAGAGATGATTTTTGCATTATATCTGGAGAATTAGTAGTGTGTATTTTATGGATTTACATAACAGTCGTATTTATTTTTTTTAGCAAGGATTATCTACAATAAGGAAACAAGTATTAGCATGGAACAATTGAATTCTTTAAAGGTTAACAACCCAAGGCACCAGAACTAAGGCTCAGAATCTACACATTATCAGAGAACTTACAGAAGGACATACTTGTTTATAATTCATGATGAATATTTATCTCACAATGAAGAATTAGGAAATTATCCTTACTGCAAACAGATCTTAGTTAAACATGTTATTAATCTCTGCTTCAAGGTATTATCCAACTCTCTGGAGGATGTCAGAGTCACTTTGCCAGTGGAATAATCTCTGTGTGTCTCGCACATGTGTTTCATCTTTAACTTCCTTCAGAGCTCTATGGTAGAAGCCTATCTTTCAGAAGGATGTTAAAAGCGTACATGAAAAGCTTGTGCAAAAATAAACTATAGCACCTCAGGCTTCTTAATTTCTATACTGTAATGCCTTAGACATTTCTACCTTGACACATCAGAGTAAATTCTTTGATGGAAAGAGAAAGAGATAAATTAGGTATGGAATGAAGAGATTCTTTATTACCATTTTAATAGTTCACCGACACATAAAAGGAGGACACATTCATTGTGTGACTGGACCTAAAACTAAGAAGATTCACTGGCTAAAATAATATTAATGATATTTAAAAAGGAAACAGGCTTTTGGAACAACCTGAATATCAACGTTTCAGAAACACTTCAAGGAAAATAATGGAAGAACAATAAAACTAAACCATAAGATAGCATGATAATCAGCTTGCTTTTCCTATAACATTTTCAAACTTAGTCATGGGGAATGGAATGCCAGCAGGAGAAATCAGCAATTTTCCTAAGCAAGTATACCACAAAGCATGAGCTTTCAGGAGCCGTTCTGTAGGTTTAACATGGGTAGAGTATGCAGTTTAGCTCATTAGTATTGGATTACAGATGCCATTGCTACTCAGGACATCTTGATCATCTTGCTTCAGAGAGTATGATTTTATTACTTGGGCAGAAAGGGTTTCATACTCCCTGCTTTTGTTGTCATGATGGTTTTGTTGCTGTGTAGTAGTGAGAGTACTACTTGGACAAACATAGACACACAGTCTACTCTCCAAACATTATTATAGACTTTGCTATGTTCCTTCCCAAGCAAAATAGCACTTAAATATGCAAACAAATGAAAAATAAAATGGGTTATTATTATTATTATAATTACTTGAGTGGCATAGGGCCTACTAGATGTTTGCATTTAAATGGGACAGACTAATTCAGATCTGGCTTTTAATTTCAGAAAGGTTAATTGGCCCAATCAAGGTCAATCAAACTTTAATCTTCAGTAAAATTGCAACAGCCCCAATCACCTAAAGGACATTTATTATACTTTTATTTCCATGTGAAAGAATGTATTTTATTCATTATGCATCACTAATCTGCTAACTCTTTATATTAGCTCATTTTACCAAAAAATATTAATTCCTTTGAAAGTCTAATAAAAGTACATTTCTACACATCTCAAGAGGTAATTCTGAAGGAATTTCTTTTTTGAAAAATAAAATGTTATCAGCTATGAATGATTTCCTGACCCTTTGTAATTGTTATAGACCTTTGATAGTCCAATAGGATTTTTACACTACCAAGTCCCAATTTTACAAAATATTATGGAGGTTTAGGTTAAAACAACTAAAATATAGGAATTTAATCCTACATATGTATGGTCTGTTATTATACTATTCATTTGTTTATCTATATTCACCTTGCTTGTTGTGTACCAAAGTAATAATCGTATGAAGTAAATGTGACATAATGTTATATTTGAATAAAAGTAGGAACACATTCATTAATTCAAATAAATATTGAGTGCCTATTAGGTGCCAGATATTAGGTGGAAGTGAATAAAAATTATCTCCACTATGAGACTACCATTTTTCTGCAAAAAAAAGATGTTCAGAACACAATAAAATAATGAACAAAACCTCCATGTGCAGCTTAACTAATCATCACCATTAGATTTTAGCAAGGACTGGAGAAATTGCAAATCAAATTACACCCAAATTTTGATAGTGCTTAGAATTATCTGAGTACCTAAAGGTTTTAAACGTCACTATTCCATAACAAATGATGATTTTTATTCAAGAATATGACATATGGTTGTTAAAAATTTAAGTCACTATATTGGGAGCATCCAGCCTGCTGAGGTTAGGGAAAAAAACATGAAAAAGTTTCAATAGACCTATTTAAGTACATATATTAGGAACTAACTTATTTTAAAACATTCATGTATAAAGTTTAAAGATACTATCACCACAACAGACAATAGGAATGTGAAAAAGACAAATTGTTGCTTGGGGCTTTTCTTTTCTTTTGCTTTGATAGTCTGGTGTTGATGAACACAGGTAAAGGAAAAGAATCTTAATATTTATCCCAGTTATTCTGTAAATTAATCATCATGATTTTATACCAGTGTGACACAGCATACATAACCCAAACTCGCCATCTGTATGTTTTTGAGACCCTTTTTCTCCTTAGGGCCGAAGTACACAGCACATGCAAGAAGCCTTGTGCTTCTCCTCAGTAATCTTTATATTCATTAATTCGCAATATATGAATACTATAATTCCAGAAACACTCAAAGCTCACATATTCAGTTAAGCAAAGCAAATCACAATGAAAATATAAGTCTGAATGGCCAGGCTGGCATTGGAAAAAAAGTCATTTTTAAAAAAATACTCATTTTAAATGAAAAAAAAAAATCCCCAATTACTTTATGTCATTCAAATAAATATCTCAGTCACTTCTTCCTCTCACTTTGAAGACATCTTGAATATAAAACCTCTATGTATTTTCTGTAACTGCGCTTTTTTCTTTTTCTCTCCTGTTTGTATATTTACACAGACTAAGCAAAACAATACCTTTTACCTTGTTGCGCAAGCTAAATCCAATTCTACACAATATAAACGTTCAACTAACTGATGTTTGCTCTCAAGCAATCATTCAGAAAACTAATAAAGCTATTGAATCCTTATTAGTAAGAATGGGGAAAGGATTGCTCTATCATCCAATCCACTATCAAAATCTATTTAATATATTTCTACATTTCTGAATTTTTAGGAAAAAAAAAACAAGAAAACCAAAAGCTGTCAGAGAATATTGTGTAAATGCTCAAAAAAATTACAGATCTTTTTGTGTGTGTGTGAAATCATTTCCATCATAAAACACAAAAGAACCAACCATCAAACAAAACTCTCGATTTAAAAAAATAGGCATTAAAAAAGAAACATACCTTTTGGTTGAACAAGTTCGCAATTTTTCATCATGCCGACACAGCTTTGCCGCTCCACCTTGAATAAAATCAGGCTCCTGGTCCCTTGTGATCTTTGTGACAACACTATCACATCACCGGCAAATTTTTCGATTAAACTTTACAGATGTAGCAAACTTTGTTAATTATAATATTAACCAGCTGGCCCGGTAAAATCAGTCACCCACTGTAAGGAAGCCAGACAAAGAGACATCTAATCATTGCAACCAGAGCAGATAAATTTTGTTCTTTTCTCATCGGTGTCACAGATTCTATCCCCGCTGACCCTCTCCTCAGCCACGACTGTCAAATTGAGATTCTGAAAGCTCCAAGCTTCACTTTATCCTGCCTCACATCAGCAACTCCTACTTATCAGCAAGACACACGTCACTAGCTGTCTCTGAGCAGGAAAGCAATCAGGTGAATATTACTTATTATCTTGCATTGCTTTCTGAGGAGTGACAAGATTGATTTGGGACCAAGAACACATTCAGATCTCAGACATGTAGTTCTTAGGGTTTGGAGTTCAGACAGAAAGGTTATGAGAAAAGTTGCAATAAAAAAACTCCAACCCCACTGTCCATTAGAAATCTAAGGAGAGGTTAAAAAAAAAAAAAACAAAAGCCTATCAGTTCCTTCGTCAGGTGTCCTCTTACTTCCTTGCTTACCTCTGTGCTGCCTTAGTAACATTGATGAATGTTCTATAATCTGGAGGATCTGGATTAATAGCTAGGGAGCCCAAGTCAAATGTGGAAGCTGGATTCTAACACTGCCAAGTCATCTCTGCCCACCCCCTTTTCCTGTGATGTCATTTCAGCAACAGAGTGTCCCCAGTCCCCATACTTGGTTTATTTAACCTAAAATCCTGAGAAGATAAACGTAGAATAAAATTTTATACAACCCACGCTTATGCAATTGGAACAAGATGATACTTTCAATTGGGGAAGAAAAACAGGTTTCTATATCCCACCTAGAACTAGATGAGAGGGGGAAATATGATTTCAGGAATTCTTAGAAATTATACATACTAGATGTATATTGATTTAGGTATCTTTTTGAGGCTGAAATAATCTTTATCTTCATCTCTCAGGCTGGTATTTTAAAATGAGTCAGATTCCATAAAAGCAAAAGAACAAAGAAGTTGGAAATGTCAGAGGATTGAGTTCCTTGTGGCAGCGTCAAGGACAAAGAATCTTTGATTACCACTTTCAGTAATGCTTTGTTTGGAAATGAGCTGCTTCTATCACATTTACTGCCATAGCTTTCACAACTACCCTGGGACCTGGCACATAGTAGCTACTCAAGAAGTGTGTGTTGATGCGGAATGAACACCTATGCTGTTTATAACATCACCCTCCAAATCCAGTTTATGTATTTACAAATGAAATAATGCAAAATTCACTCATTAGGCTTTGTATTGACTATTAGATACTAATTATTCATATACGTATTCAAAACTATATCTTGAAAATACTGAAAAAAACAATCTTTTAAATAAAGAAAGCAGACTTTTTTTAAAGAACCCAATGTGAGTGTTTAAATAATGTTCTTGTGAAAATTATTCTAATCCAGGAAGTTGAACTGAGTCAAATGAGCTTGACTTTGCCTGGAAAGGAATCGTCTCCCAGGAAATTCAAAGAGAATAAAATATGTTACATATACAACATTTTTCTTCATTGCAGTAGAATCTCTAAGAGGAAATGAACAGAAATATATGAATAAACACACTTCGGCAATTATATGCAATCACCTAATAAGGAGGAAGCTTTGAAAAAACTAATTCCTCATGACTGTGTGGAATGAAAAAAAGAATATGAAAAATGTATGTATGTGGATGGTAGAGTACATTTGAACAAAATCTGGAAGAAGTTTAGTTATCCTTCAGTATTATTCATGAGAGTATTGCTTCTAAGACACTATTAAACTCTAGAAATGTTTACGCTCCCTATACAAAATGACATTGCATATAAGCTGTGCACATCATCTTCTGGTACACTTCAAATCAGATCTAGATGACTTACTATGAACCTAAATAAATAGTATATAAATTATATTTATGCTATATTTTAGGTACTCAGATATGCATAGCCAGGTAGATCCAGATGTAGAAGTAAATGCTTGAAATTCCCTTCTCTGTTGAGACTTCCTATCACAAATCAGACACCCAGAATCCCTTTCATTTTGAGCTCCTAACTTTATTAGCTATGAGACTTTGGGTAAGTTATTAAACTTCATTACAACTATTAAACAACAATACCGTCATGTAATGCTATTACGAAGACTGTGAAAAATACAAGTCAGCTACTTAACACATAGTAGGTACTCAACCAAAAGTAGCAAGAGAATCACTGGGCTGAGGAAAAGGCACAGAGTCAGCTTCTTGGGTGGATTCATATCCTGACTTTCTCAGATCACTAATAACAGTAATAACAACAATAATATCTTCCTCATAGCCAGCAAGAATATCTTCCTCAGAGAGGACTAGGAGTTGAATGTCAACCAAGTGTCAGTGGCTCACATCTGTTATCCTAGCTACTCAGCATGCTGAGATCTGAGGATCACGGTTTGAAGCAGCATGGGCAGGAAAGTCCATGAGACTATCTCCCAACAAACCACCAGAAAACCACAAGTGGTGCTGTGACTCAAAGTAATGGAGCACTAGCCTTGAGAAAAAAGAGCTCAGAAACAGTGCTTGGGCCCTGAGTTCAAGACCCTCAACAGACCAAAGAAAGAGTTGTATATCTACATATACAATACTTGCCATAGAGTGATGTATATAATTATTACTGTCCTCCCTTCTATGCTGTTTCTTCACCATTGTATAACTATCTTCAGTCAAGTAAAACTTGTAACATGAAGACCCGAGAATACCTACATCTATGTATAGATACATGCACATTTTTTAGATAATATATGAACAAAGACCCTAGGTACAGTACTATTTACAATGGTAAAAGACTGAATATCTCCCTAAAAAAAGCCAATTAGAGAAGTATGTTATATCCCCTATGGGATGTACCATGCAATCAATAGAATAAATAAAGAAGTGCTGACAGAAAACAATTTCTATGATACAGTTGAAGGGAAAGAAAGGCTCTGAGCTATATGCATTGTATTGTATCCTTTTGTTTAATAAGGATATATTTGGAGTGTATCTCTTAAAGACTACATGAAGAATTGCTCCAGTGGTTAGCAACAGTAAGTAAATGTGGGCCCTGGTCACAGGAGAGAGGAACAAATTACTCTCTACATACATCCTCTTCAGTTATGTTATATACATAATTCTCATTATAAAACACTAACACATTTAACTACATTTAAAAAATGTAATATCCCTACTTGAACAGGAAGTTTATTTCAGTTTCTTGGTAGACTGCTCTAGAATTTCCTCCTGTTGTCATGCTCCTGGGTACAATTCAGAAATTGTTGCTGCCCAGGTGATCTGCAGTGTGCACAGTTTGTTCTGTAATAATGTGACCCTGCTACCTTTTACACCCACTTTTCATTTACATGCCACTTTCAATATTATTTCTTAGGCAAGTAAATTTTCCTCATTCAGGAACTGTCAGAATATTGACGTGCCAGCAGTATCCCCTTTCTCCATAGTTTTCCTTTAAAATAATTTAATTCAGGCTTGGCGCGCGTGGCTCATGTCTATAATCCTAGCTGTTCAGAAGGCTGAACATAGAGGCTGAAGCCAGCCAGGGAAGGAAAGTCTGTGAGACTCTTAATGCTAACTAACTACATCGAAAGGAAGTAGGGATGTAGCTCAAGTGATACAGCACTAGTTCTCAGCACAATAACTCTAGGACAGTGCCCAGGCCCTGAGTTCAAGCCCCAGGACTGGCACACACAGACACACAGACATATACACACATTCAGTATGAAAGAGACAAACTACATTCCTATGTTTGAAAAAATTCTAGAGTCCTGTCAAGTAAGAGTCATCTCCTCATGTTACAAATAATGAATGTTTCTCTTCAAAAGGAAGCAGGTAAGCCCTCTAATTGCCCATAGGATATGTAGGGCTAAGGTTTCTAACAGGGCAAATGATACCTCACAGTACATGAATGCACGTACAAAATAACTTGTGAACTGATAAGCTGAAGACTTGATGTGAGCTCAGAACTCTTTTCAAGTATGGCAATTTGATAATATATTGTTCATTACATAGACAAGTGCCAATAGCTCATTTCACAAAAATCTTCCAATGGCCATATTTTCTCTTCTTTCAAAATATATAGCTTTTTTTTCATTTTAAAAGGCCCAATTATCATTCATACACTACTGTGGGCATATTTGTTGCTTGTCATTCTGGATTTTCAACGGGGTAATGATCAGAGGTAACCAATGCCCTATCTGTAAAGCAAAATAAAACTCATAGATGATGATAGTTAATTGATGAACTAAACAAATGGTCAATACTTGGAAACATTTGCTAACCAATGGGCGTTCCTATCAACAGGCACACCATTGTCCTAATACAGAGTAACAAAACTGTTGGGTTCTTTCCACACAGTTTTTGTTGTTGTTTGTTTGTTTTTGGAGCAAATGGTATTCATGAAATCCAGTAATCAGTAACACTTATCCTATATAGGAGCATTTTAAAAACTTTAATGATCATGTAAAATCCACAGGGAATTTATTACAATTTATTACAATGCAGATTTTTATTCAGTAGTTCTGGAGTAAAGCTTAATCTTGATATTTCTGCAAGCTCTGAGGGGCCTCAAGTGCCAGTAATCATGAACTACCAAGGCTGAACTCCACATGGACATGAAAGTAAACATGGCATGCCAGGTAGTGAAACAATGACTATTAAACCATATACTTATGTAAGGCCATTCCCCCCTCACATGTGTTCTTACTGTGCTAAATAGCACTTAAATATTTCTCAGTTCTGAAATTAATATATGTACACAATAGAGAAAAATAATAGTTTCTTCCCTGTATTAACTCCTGGGGAATACAAAAGGGAGGAACATTAATAATTGCATCATTTGTAATAAAAGAAGTATCACATTTACTTTATGAAACTTTAAAAAACGAATGGTTTTAAGATATTTTCAGAGATGATGACTGTGATTTTCTTTCTTGTCATAACACAATTATACAGTCATAATTGATATTTACTGTTTTGCCCCACAACAAAATAATGTATTAACCAAATTCCCTTTCTGTGAACTATATGCATCTTTGTGCAATTAAATATTCGTGTTTGTTCCTTATACAACTACCTAGAGCTAAATGGTTTAATCAATAAGAATGATGTTCTTTCTGTAAGCTGATAGGGTGTAGCTCATAATAATGCTGTAAGCATTTGCTAAGCTTCCGTGATTATTTTCTGTTACCAAGAGCTAATTCCCCTGGTTTGCTTGAGGATAATTGTTGAAAGAAAATAATAGAATGTGAATATGGGGAAGTAATACTTTAAATTCAAAAGCCTAACATGAAGACTAAAGCTTACTAGACACTATGTGGTTTGGATCAGTGTTTTGTTTCTGTTTTGTGTTGTTTATTTTTAAAATTCGTTTTACTTTTATTTATTTGTTTGTTTATTGCTTTTTGCTTCATGAATCATCAAGAAGCAAAGGGGATTGAATCTAGGAACTTCCTTGTGCACATTGGGCGGGAAATCTACCACGCAGTTACATCTCTAGCCCCTGTATTTTGTTTTACTGACTTCTTTTTCATGGAAGTCTCACAGGAAGAAAATATTTACCTCACAGACAAGGACCACATGCACTCAGAATATATTTGAAATATGTAGCCATGATCCAATACTCAGCCTTACTCTGTATAGTACATTGTAATATTCTTTCTAATTGCTGATTATATCTACTGAGTTGATTTCCTCGTTGTTAGTGATCACACAAAAATCTGGGCTTCGAAATAAAATAGTCATGTGCAAACTCTGGGAATGGTTGCTGTGTCTCTGGAATTTATGGATACATATAAAGCATGTTGAAGAGCCAGATGCCAGTGGATCATACCTGTAATCCTAGCTACTCAAGAGGCTGAGATCTAAGAATTTGAGTTTGAAGCCAGCATGGGCAGAACAGTGGGACTCTCATCTTTAATCAACCACCAAAAAGCTGGAAGTGGAGCTGTGGCTCAAGCTGTAGAGTGCTGGTCTTGGGCAAGAGAGCTCAGGGACGGTGACCAAACTCTGAGTTCAAGCTCCCCGTATTGGCACACACAAAAAAATAAAAGTAAAATTATATTTAATTCTTTGAAATAGTGGATTAGTCATTTCAATAACAATTTGGCATTTTCTGGTTCAAATAATCATAAGTCTATGTATACTCATAGGAATAAGTAGACTACATTGTTCCTACAATTGTTTCTTCAACCTCACTTCATATCAGAGCATACATCTTTCCTTTCAAATATTTATTTTGCAAAGGCATGAAATTGTATCATCCTATAGCTGAGATTGGTTTCTCAGTAACATTTGTTTTGATTCTGATTTTCTCTGTAACACAAACTTTTCTACTCCTATTAAAATATCTGTATTTTCCCAGCAAGATTTTATATTCTTTGCTGGTAGACTTTCAAAGTATGTTTTATGTCTTTTGCATTATTGTGGTCTACTAATAATCTATTGTGCTATGAACTATTTTTTGAATGGCAAAGACTGACCATCATCATTTTCTTTGCAAATTTGACCTTATCTACAAAATATGAACACCTTCTCATAGGCACATAAATGCTCTAGAGAGGAGGTCTTTCTCAGAGCAACATAATTAGAGTGTTGGGATTTTAAAAAAATAATTACCATGCCAAAAAGAAAAAAACACATAATCTCTAAGATGAAAACTTTGGGTGTGTGCCTGAATTTTAGATGGCAATCTTTACTTGTTTCCTTTAAAATTATTTATTTCTTCTAGGAGCATCAGCCAGAATAGGAGCTTGGAAGACCATGCATTAAGAAGGAAGATGAAACAGATGCAATGCACAGTTAAGATCAAAGAGTCCCATCAATTCATTCAGGGAGTCAAAATCCAGCTGAGCCTTAGAGCCCTGCCTGCATAATAAGAAAGGTTGACTAAAACATAAGGATTAAACAGATGAGCTGTCTCCTGCGGAGGCATGGGAGGGAAACCCCACTGAGACACTTGTAAAGACACTTTGGAAGCACACACCTGCTCCTCCATAGCCAAACCTACAGGAGATACACATGGTCAGAGAAGGCCCACTTAGGTACAAAATTGCCAACTTTCAAAGAAAGGAATATGTGCCATCAGGTAGACATAGCTTTTGTCAAATTGTTTTCAGTATGGGCAAATAACAAATTAATTGATAGCTTCCATTTCTTCAAGGTGACTTACCAAGTGCCTGACTTTCAAAATAACAGAAAAAATAGGTTATGAAAATTTTTTCCTATGCCTCTCAAATCATGATCATTTCCCCCTCAAATAGATAGTACAATCTTGAGATAATCAAGAAAAAATTTGATAAATATAGTTTCATTTTGCACTATCAGAATATTATCACTTTAATAGAGTGAGTTATAACCAATTTTTATTAATGCATTGCAAAATTATATTCATAAGTACACAAATGTTTATAATCTAGCTGTATGAAAGAATCAAACATATTTAGGATCCTGTGGCTGTCACAAAGACGACAATTTATTCTAATGACTGCAATATGATGTTAGGTTATTGCTACATCAAAACCATTTTCTTTTAGAAAATCAACAAAATTTTTAAAGTCAGCAACAAAGACCTCTAGAGGAAAAAACAAAACTGCAGAGGCTTCTACCTGTAGATTTCAAATAAATAGCTAAAAAGACTCTAAATTTGGTATGTCTTAACTTTCTGAAGCACTGAATGTCAATTGATTTACTATGGAATTAGACTCATAAATAGTAAGTATTAGCTTTTATTCTATTCATCAATGTGAGGAATAACCAATTTGAAGTAAGGGCTACAGAACTTCTCTGGAGTAGAACTAACCATAACATGTAAAGAAGAAAGAAGTGATTTGGCAGGGTGGGGTATAGTAGAGACTTTGACAAGTTCCTGACATCTTCTGATAACATTTACTCCCTCACCCAACAACACATCTTTATAGTGTTGATTATTTTAATTTTGTGTAAAGAATGACAAGGAACCATGGAAAAGAATTGCCTGTGGACCCTAAATAGTAGTTCTAAACCCGGAGGATAAGTGTGACAAGATACACACTAGAAAAGTTGATCCCTGAAGATGGACAACCAGAAGTCATCACTGAAGAGGTGGAGTTGAGAAGGCAGGATAGAGGTAGAGAAAGGAAAATGGCTTTTAGGGTTGGTGAGTGAGCTCTGAGACTGGATAAGCTAAAATTAAGTGTGAGTGAATGTATAGTTCTATTTGATGAGAGGGTTGAAAAAGAGAGAAAGAGAGAGAGAGAGAGAGAGAGAGAGGAGTCTGAGAAAGTCACAAACGTATTTAGGAAAAGTCTTCACTAAATATAAAGAAGTTGGCATCCCCCTCTCCCTAGGTTTTCTCTAGAGGTGAGAATCACCTGCCATTCTGTATGAAAATTCAAGTTTTCTGTAAGTCAAGTGGTAGCGTGCCAGCCTAGCAAATTTGAGGACCTGAATTCAAACATGTACCTGAAAAAAAAGAGAAACACAAAAATGGAAGCCAATTGCTCCTCATGCTGAAGTTAACTGAAGTCTTTAGTTAAGCACCTTCATTTTTCTATAAACTTGATTTGACATTTTTTTTTTGGACAGTACTTTCTCAGCCTTTGGTTATAAAATAACCATCTGCCAATTTGTATTGGAATGACTCTGTTTTTTCTCAATGGTGTGAGTAGTACTGTAGTTTGTTTTTGTATCTGCCACTACCTGGGTTTGATCACAGAGCTTTGCCTTTGCCTGGCTTGCTAGGTTGGCTGTCATTTCTACCACATGATCCATGCCTCCAGTGCAGCTTTTGGCTGGTACTTTTGGAAATGGAAACTTGCAGACTGATATACTTCTTCTTTGAATTTATTTTTATTGTTATTGTAGAGTTGAGATACAGACGGGTTACAGTTACCTGTTTCAGGTAACTAGTACAATTCTCTTGGAACCATGTTTCCCCTTCCCTTGCACTTTCTTTTTTTCCCTCCCGTCACCACCCACAAGATGTATAGAGTTCATTTTCCACATAGTATCTAGTGAGTACCAATGTTGTATTTGTTCATCCTTTGTTCAAACTTTTCTATGTCCCTCTTAACTTCCTCAAAACTAATAAATAAGACAAAAGGAAACAAAAGCACCAACAAAGGCCAAAAAGAGAAGAAAATTCAAGTTTGCTGATGACACTTCAGATACTGACATTCAGAATTGTCAGGAATGAGAGCTAGAAACTAATTTTTGAACAAAGCTGGGAAATTGTGATATTTTTTACTCTCTATGAGGCAGCAGGAATCCATTAAAAGGTTCTGGAAGGAAAGGTTAAAGGATATGTTAGGGCTTTGGGAAAGGAGGGTTAAGAGATTAAAGGAAGACATTCTGGGCAAGAATAGAAAGAATAATATGTCATTTGCAAAAAAATGAGCAGATCTAGAAAAAATGAGGTTAAGTGAATGAAGTCAGGCATTGAGAGAGAATAGAAGCTAGTTCTAAAATTTAAACATTCATGATAACATATACAGTGTTCTATACATATACACACAAACAAACTGCCAAGGGATGGGATAGTCAGGGAGAAATCCAAAGGTGAAACACTTCTGAACAACTCATGAATATCAAGAAGTGGAAATGTGATTTTAGGGGAGGAGGGCACAGGAATGGAGGAGAGAGGAGTGAGTAAATGAATGTAGTCATCAAATTCCATACACATTATGCAAAAACTGAACTATGTAACGTGAGGATAGGGACTGGGGAGAACATTGGAATAGGCAACATCGATCAAGAATCACTGTACACACAATCTGACTTATGGAATGATAATTTCTTTGTATAATTACTTACTAATTAAAAATAATTCCAAAAGACACAGAAAAAAGAAATAAAAATATATGTTTTTCTTCTCGGGTAGGTGGTAACAATAATTACCTTCAAGTAAACATTAATGTTTTCACTTCCCTCAAAAGAAGAAGCTTTTGGTCCAAATATCTCATTGAATTTTTCTATATATTACTATCCAAATGTAGTGGGGTTTTTTTTCTTTTTTTTTTTTCTTTCTTTTCTCTTTTTTCAAGGTTGTGGGCCTTGAACTCAGGGCCTGGGCACTGTTACTGAGCTAGCACTCTACCACTCTGAGCCACAGCTCTACTTCCAGTTTATTTTTGAGTGGCTAACTGGAGGTAAAGACTTTTCAGCCTGGCTGGCTTTGAACCATCATACTCAGATCTCAGGCACCTGATTAGCTAGGACTACAGGCATAAGCCATTGGCACCTCAAATTTAGATTTCTTTTTTTAAGAATGACTTTGAAGTTCAATTAATGTCAGTCAAACATGCTTATTGTTTTCAAGTAAAGCTTTGTTCTGCTTCTGATAATTCTAATTCAAGTGGCCATTTCACATGTGTCAATTCTGATCACTTTAATAAATAAAAGTTAGTTTGAATAATTTTTGGGACAATTCATGAATCATAAAGACACTGTCACATTTGTCCAAACTTAAGAGAATAGGTGATATTTGATATTGGTGAAAGTACTGGGAAGAGGACATTCATACTTATTCATGGGAATTTAAGTTGATAATCCATCTCATAGGTCAATTGGGAGCAGCTAGTCAAATGTGTAATGTACATACTCTAAAAACAATAAAAATGGAATTACAGTCAAATTTAGAAGAGGAACTACAGAGGCTATGACAGTTATGGAGAGACAACAGATAGATAGCTACAGACATAGATAGGTAGATAGATAGATAGGTAGATAGATAGATAGATTGATAGATAGATAGATAGATAGGTAGATAGATAGATACAGAGAAAGATGGATATACAGAAGGTGCACACACACACACACACACACACACACCTATAATTAACTTACATAAAAGCATGAGACAATTTACAAGCACATCACTGAGGAAATCATTGCTTGAAGGCACATACAAAGTATGCGATTATCTTAAATTCTGAAAAAAAATTCATGACATTGTGGAATATCAAAGATGAAGATGAAAAATCTAACTGTATTGAAACATGCATGGAGTAATCTGCTTGTATTTAAAAATAATGCATGTCCATATGTGTATTTATGTATGTATCTATGCATATAGGAAAACCTGGACTAATAGACATAGAGAATTGGACAATACATGTAAGCAGGATTTTCCCTATTGATTTTATCCATGTAACTTTGATTTCTTAACAATGAGCAAAAGCTCTTATGTTAAAAAAATAGCATTTCAAAAGCAATTGAAATTTTTACTTTTCAGTAACTACAAAAACTACATGCTATTTGGAAAATCCACTAAATGATTGATTTAAAAACACTTTGGAAAGTAGTGTGACTTGAAGATGAAGAGGGAAAGCCACCTTCATTTCTCTTTTTTAATTATTTCTCACATTTTAATGGAATTAGTCTTTAAAATTATTCAGAAAAGGGCTGGGAATGTGGCTTAGTGGTAGAGTGCTTGCCTAGCATGCATGAAGCCCTGAGTTCAATTCCTCAGCAGCATATAAACAGAGAAAGCCAGAAATGGTACTGTGGCTCAAGTGGTAGAGTGTTAGCCTTGAGCACAAAGGAAGCCAGGGACAGTGCTCAGGCCCTGAGTTCAAGCCCCAAGACTGGTAAAATTATATATATATATATATATATATATATATATATTCAGAAAAGTTATTTGTGTACACATTGACTTCTACATTACAAAAAATCTTTTTATTTGAATCGGTCTTTCTATCTGATAAAGGAAGCCTTATATTTTTATCTTTCTAAAGTAGAATCTGATAGAAGACATATGCTAAAACTGCTACTTCATCTTCCTTAGATGAATAAGATCACCCAATTCATTCATTGATTTCATGCTGTTAGGTTCCCATAGAATACTGTAACTCAACTAAGAAGCAATTAAATAGCAATACATTTACAAAATGATGCTGGGTAGATGCTACTTAAATCACTAACATTATTCTATACAAAAATAGGTCTGCTGTCTACACTCAACATAAATAACTGACACACAACTAATCAATTTTAAAAGGTCAGAAATGTTTTCTGAGCTTCTAAATATCCTAGGAAAGAACTTATCATGACATTCTCTATCATTAGGTAGGCGTGTGTATTTTCCACTTTTTAAATATTGGTTTTAGCCAGTTTAACTTCACTACAATTTTCAGAAATGTGAGGGAAAACATAAGTGATCAAATAGTCATGAGAGAAATGGAATCAAGTATTGTAAAAGCACTGCTCTAGGAGGTGCCAATGAGGAAATGGTCACTGCAGGCTTCCGTACATCAGGAGGGCAATGAACAACACACTCTATAGCGTTAAGTTATTTTCAAAGCTAACTTTTCAAATTGTGGGGATCCTTAAACAAGTATTTCTCATTCTTTAACTTCTTGAGCATAAGTATAATTTCAATAAAAATACAACTAGAGAGTTTAAGAAAATGAAAACAAAATGTGAAAGTTTTTCTCTAAATATACTGTAAAAGGAAGTAGTAACTTGTTGGAATAGGATCTACATTGTTTAACTATACATCTGTAAAAGTTGGAGAATCATCTTCCACTGTATTAATGACTTAAGAGTTTGAGAAATACTTTGAGCCCCAAGATAGAAACTTTGATGTAATTTTTTTTTCATTTTCATGAATGTTCTAAATTTTAGTGTTGTATTTCACTGATTTTTAAAAATTCTTCTACAAGCCCATGTCTGAGACTTAGAATTGTGTAGCCATATAAGAATTTAGGGCTGGGAATATGGCCTAGTGGTAGAGTTGCTTGCCTCATATACATGAAGCCCTGGGTTCAATTCCCCAGCACCACATATACAGAAAATGGCCAGAAGTGGCGCTGTGGCTTAAGCGGCAGAGTGCTCGCCTGGAGCAAAAAGAAGCCAGGGACAGTGCTCAGGCCCTGAGTCCAAGCCCCAGGACTGGCAAAATAAAATAAAATAAAATAAAATAAAATAAAATAAAATAAAATAAAATAAAATACAGTGTATGTGAATTATAAAAAAAAACTTCTTTAAAAAAAGAATTTAAAGACTACACTAAAACATTTAAAGTTTTCATGCCACTTATTAGTACTTCAAGAAACATTGGCTGCTCTGATGATTTTCATTTAGTTCTTCATCAGAAAAATTATTTATTTTGTGTTTGATGCTATTTTGGGTCAGATGTTGGGTGGTAAAGATAGAAGATGAATAAACTCCCTAAGCAGATATGAACAAATTTTCTACCAGAGCATAGCATTATAATAACCACAGGCAATGTTTTAGAAATCTGCCAGAGCTTACTTCTAAATCCCATATACATACTTTTCATTTTCTATGTCTTGTTTCTCAAGAAAAATGTTTACATATATTAAGCCCATGGCATTCATTCACTTTTCATAATATATACAGCAACTTTTAGTTTATCAGGTAAAGGACAAGCAGGAAGACAATAACAAATATATTACCATGAAGCCTAACTCTAAAGAAATCAGAATGAAAGCATATTGGTTACATTTTAAATTAAGATTGCATAAAGTATATAAAAAACATAGATGGCTCTTCACAAGCTTCGTAGCTCAAATTTACTTTCTGTCGATCATGATTTACTTTTGTCCTGACTTAATTGAAAATTATCTCACATTGTACTTGCCTACCATGCAGTGTGCTCAAGAGTGTGTGGAGGGAATGAGGTGGTGTCATGGTCATCATTTTTTAGCTTTTCAAACATTTTTCAAAAGGTTTCATGGGGGCTGGGGATATGGCCTAGTGGCAAGAGTGCCTGCCTCGGATATACGAGGCCCTAGGTTCGATTCCCCAGCACCACATATACAGAAAACGGCCAGAAGCGGCGCTGTGGCTCAAGTGGCAGAGTGGTAGCCTTGAGCAGGAAGAAGCCAGGGACAGTGCTCAGGCCCTGAGTCCAAGGCCCAGGACTGGCCAAAAAAAAAAGGTTTCATGGAACCTGTACCCCCCAAAATACTAAAATTTCTCTTAATCTTTGGAGCATTTGCACAGCTGTGGAACTCTTCATTCATTCTTTGCCCCAAACCATCCCTGAAATTCTTGCACTTTATCAGCAACAGATGAATTCATTAACTTCATTATTAATTCAAATCATTTCTTTTTCATTTTTGTAAGCCCCAACTTTATCTCACTAAGATCAGCTCTCTCACTGCGTGTGTTCCATAAAACATAATCAATCTCTATTATAGTCATGAAAATGGTATTTGTTACTTTGCTGAAAAAAAATCAATATATTTTCCGAGGCTGAACAGGCATTTAATGCAATGAATTGGACACTGTTAGAGAAATTTAGCTTGCCAAGAGCTTAGGACAAACTAATCAAAATCTAGAAAATGCACAGAAGGGCTGGCTGGTGAAATATATAGATATGCCATAGAAATTAATATTTGGGCATTAGAATAACCTGTCATTTCCAATCCTGACAAGAAAATGGAGTTAGACAGGCAAATCTCCCCAGGGATCATCATTTACAAAAAGATAAAAATAAAACCCACACATCAAGAAAGTATTTCTTGAATACAGGGCTGATAAATAAGACATGTTTCCTTCTCTTTGTCTATAAAATTTCCTAGAGAGAGACTTATAAAATCTTAAAGGTCAGAAACTTCTAGGAATATTCTCATGTAGAAATATGTCGGCCCTTGGGTTCTTTTAGACTATGAACTATAGGGGCTGAGGACATGGTCTAGTGGCAAGAGTGCTTGCCTCATATACATGAAGCCCTGGGTTCGATTCCCCAGCACCACATATATAGAAAATGGCTAGAAGTGGCGCTGTGGCTCAAGTGGCAGAGTGCTAGCCTTGAGCAAAAAGCCAGGGACAGTGCTTAGGCCCTGAGTCCAAGGCCCAGGACTAGCAAAAACAAACAAACTATGAACTATAGAGCCAAAATAAATTTCTAGACTTTTAGATGCCAAAGAATGTTTTTCCCATACCCTACTCTGACATGTTTCTCTATCCTGTCCTTCTGGCTTATGCAGAGTTCTCTCCAGAACACAAGAAGCTGATTACCTCTTGTTCCTCAATAATTGTTTATAGAATTAACTCTTCTGATAAGACAATTCCTGTCAAGCTAAAAACTCTACCTTTTGTAAACTGCCATCTTGGTTTCAGTCCTATGTTGGAAGGACATAAATTCTACCTGCTACCGTTCCTTCTTATGACCACCTCAAATGGCTGAGGTAAGCTGTCATTTCTTGTGCCATTTTTCTTATCTAGCCCCAACCTATCTAGTTCTTCCCAAGTGATTGTCAGAAAATTCATGGCATTATCTTCCCAAGACCTTCCAATTTATTAACATCCCCTTTTGATTTGCATTGCCAGAAAAAGAAACATAAGAGAACAGGAATTATAATTGTGAGACACATTGGAAATGTCACAAAGAAACTCCTTTGTTCAACTAAGGTAGTCTAATAAAATTTTTTTTTGAAGCACTGGTTCCCTAATGTACTATAGTCGGAAATGATGGTCTATATGAGTAGTAAAAAAACAATTTTCTCTATCTATCACTCTTATGCAGTACATCAGTTTTGTTTAAGGAAAAACAGAAGCTCCAGAAAGGCAGAAAGTATTGCTTGCTTTGTTCCCTCTCCATTTTCAACGCTGAGCACTCAGTAAGCCCTCAACAAATGTTTGATGAATGAATGGAGAAATGTATCAGTCAGTCAATTGAAGCTGGGGTTCTGTGCTTTCATTGTACTATTCACAAGTCAGGTCTTTTCTATTTGCCATTCATAAAAATCTTAGAATCTAAATGCATGCATTTACTTAGAGAATATTGCCCAGGTGGTTTAGACTGAAAATTTCCAATAGCTAAACTGCCTAAATACATGCATATGAAGGTAGCCATAAAATAGTAGCTCTGGTTAGCTTCTGAAAGGGGAGAGATTCAATTATTATGTCACTGTCACATTTCATAGTTTTCAACTACAAACTGAACATGTCTCTAAAGGTTAATTTATTTCATGTAATTCTGTAACTAATTCATTTCATTTACTCTTCAAAATAACACTAATTTCCTACATGAAACAATAGAGGCAGGCATAGTAAGGTGAATAACTTTTCCTAGGCATTAAGTTACTCTAAGTTTGGAATTCAAGATCAGGTATCTCAGACTCAAATTCTCTCTCTCTCTCTCTTTTTTTTCTTCAAGATTCTACACAGTCCATTTTAGAGAATTCAAAGAGGTGAAAGGGGAAGAAAGGGCAAGGGAATCCTAGACCAAGTGTTGGTGGCTTGTACCTGTAATCCTAGCTACCTGGTATGTTGAAATTAGGGGGATCACTGAGGTTAGTCCAGGAAAAGATGTTCATGAGACCCATTCTTAATGGACAGCTTGATGTGTCAGTACATGCCTGTCATCTCAGGATGAAAAAAGGTAGACTGCAGTCCAGGCACATGCCTGGGCAGGTAGCAAGACCTATCTCAAAATAACACAAAAGAAACCAGCATAGCTCTACTGCTGCTCTGCAGCAGAGCACCTGACTTTGACCCTGAGTTCAAATCCTGTAACTGAAAAAAAGGATCAAAGGATTTCTAAAAAGAGAACCTCTAGAATAATTCATATTTACTTCATGAAGAGGGAAAAGACAGTTTTTCAAAGTTTAAAGTAAAAGAAGAAAGAAAGACAATGGTGTATTGGGATAAAAAGACCCATATACCAATTGGTAGAAATGAGCCAACTAAATAGATTACTAATAAGTTAAAAATGTTAACGTATTTGACCATCTTGGTGGGTGTCACATAGACTGTACAGTCATGACATGACAAATGTCCATTTCACCCCTTAGATTTCAGAGAGTAACTCACTGTGTAATAAAAGGTTAGGCTATTTTGACCAAAGGAGTCAAGCAAGCAACCGCCAATTTAATGAAATAGTCTTCGCAAGTCAGACAACTAATAGACCATTGAAAGGAATTGGATAATCATTTCTTTGAACAATGATATTATGACCATACAATGTACCAGCTTTTTTTAACCGTCCTGAAAATTCACTTTCTTCTTTAATAACAGCACATGATGGCTCATCTTTATTTGTAACAAAGCTGTGGATACTCAGTTCATTTTGTGAGCTACTAAATTATGAATAAATAAGTGACTCAGAAATCACTTATTAGATGATAATAATGAAAATGAATATCTTATTTTCTTTATAGGCTAGATCTGCCTTTCTCTTTTTTAATGAATAGAATTTAATACCATTGTTCATTGTTGACACTCTCAGAAAATGTTTCTCTTAAAAGTTTAATAGTGACACCCACCAAAATCACAAAATTGCTTTTTGAAAAAAAATGAGGTGACAGAAGAAAAGTAATTAATGTCTTTGTATTGAAAATTGCCATGATACTATCCCCTCCTTAAATATTCCATTATAAATCTCTGCAGCTATGTATCATCTATCTATAGATTATTATATATATTATAGATTCATTGGTAAATTAATTATTAGTAGATTAATTGATAAACTTATCCAGTGAATCTTTGATCACCCACTATATATCAAACACTGTTAGATGGCAGAGATTTGTAGAAGTAAGTCACAATCCTCTTCTTTGTGTAGCTGTTGTCTACTGAGTAAATTTAAAAAATGAAAAGAAAAATCTTAACTATTAGGGATTAATAAAGTATTGGAAAATCATTCAAGTCCACACATTCCCAGCAACTAGGAAGGTGTCTATAATACAGTGGACTATAAATACTGCTGACTAGCTGAATAAGTGAACAAATCACCCAATGTGGTAGCAAAATGGAGGAAAAGCTCTCTCTCAAGCTGGGATACCTGTGTTAGGGACAGACCCAAGAATAGGGAGGCAATGCTTCACTTAATGCCTTACTTAGATTTGGCCCTGTAAAATTTCAACCTCATTCTAGTGTGAGAATAGTGGTGGGAAGGAGGAAGGGTAGAAGAAGGAAGAAAAAAAGGAGGAAGGGGGCAGTCAATGTGGCTTAGTGGTGGAGTAGCTTGCCTAGCATGCATGAAGCTCCTGATTTGATTCCTTAGTACCGCATAAACAGGAAAAGCAGGAAGTGATGCTGTGTCTCAAGTGGTAGAGGACCAGCCTTGAGCACAGAGGCTCAAGGACAGAGTCCAGGCCCTGAGTTCATGCCCTGAGACCAGAAAAAAAAAAAAGAAGGACACAGAGAGAAATGATTAGAACCCTCTGGTTGTCCATCAAGGGAATTTTATTAGAAGGGAATGTCTCCTGACAGGCAAGTTCTGGACCTTGGAAGAACACAGGTATTTTTCTTCAGATTTCATTGTGGCTCTGAAATGTAATGTGGCATATGTAGATTTAAGTGGTTGAGGGCAGAGACAGGACAGCGAGTTCAGCCCTGTAGGCCACACTCTATGGAACTTATTAGTGAAAAGCTGTTTTCTACTTAATGGCAGACATCGACAAATTTCAATGGCAGTAAATTAAAGGTTTGACTTCAGACGCCAACAGCATAGAAGAACTGAGAGTCAGCTGTAAGCCTGCCTACCTTGGAACTTTATAAATAAATTTGCAATGATCTCTTCCCAAAGGTCAATCTTTATTATCCCCTACTAACTAGAATGCAAGGGAAATTTTAAGCAATTACAAAGGTAAAGAATCTCCTGGTTAAAATCCTATTTAAAGGATGAACTTTTTGAGAACTCATTTTACTATAAACACTGAAGAAAATTAAGTCAACGAGGAGTCTAGCTCTGCTCCATTTATGTTGCCTCATACAATGATGAATCCAGTACAGAAGCGAAGGTGATTCCTGTCTAAATATTTGTCTTCTTTTAAAGCAGCGTCAGAATAAATTAAGTCTTTCTGCCTACACCTCTGAGACTGTAGAGAAAGCAAAAGCTATCTACGCCTCTGCCACTTACATGCCTCCTGGTACTATATGGCAGTGATATTTTGTCCCCTGTCCCTCTGTCACAACTCTGAATCAATCTCCATGCGGGGACAATTAATAGCTCTGCTCTATTCCTTCTCCCAAGCTTTTCAATGTTGCCAGCATTGAGGGTAGGGGTGGCTTCTAGTTTCAATATGCCACCCCACTGTTTCTCAAAAATGTCTTCATTTCTATCTACCTGCCTTGCTGCCCAAGTTCTCAAAGCTACTTGTTACCAATCTTTACTGTGTTACAGGCCTTGAAAACTAAATATTTACCTCCCTCCCTGTTGCCATTGTACTGGAATGCCTCTAGGATGGATGAAAATGGCAATAGCCTCATTACAGCTTTCTAAGCCATCCTTAACTATCCCCACCTTCTGCCCCACTACTCTCAGGAGGTCACGAACACCTGCTGACACCAATTCAGAAATGCTTATAGAATGTAGTCTCTCTGCTATGTTCTCAGCACTATGCCCCAAATCTTCACTTAGTATTTGAAGATCAGGAAACTGATGAAATGTTTTGTCTCTTGTTCCTCTTTGTGCCAACATATATATTTTCCAATGGTTGGCAGAATGAGCCATCTTAGAAAAATAGTCATAACAACCTATTTCAAATCACTCACAACTTTGGTTTGCTTAAAAAAAACAAAACAAAATGACATAAAAAGAATCCTGCAACTCCATCATGTCCACTAGTTAGCTATTTTCTACAAGATATTTTTAAAACTCTAGAGTCCTTTGCTTTGTATTCAAAGCTCATTACCATCTGTCTTACCATGTCTTTCTAAGTAATCGTTTACCTTCTCTTTTTTCCCTTGCATTTGCACTAATCGCTCTACCATATTGAAATTCCCAGCATGAGTGTGAGATAGCTTTGCGATTGATATTTTCTCAACCTACAATGATCTTCCCAATGTCTTCATTCTGTATATTTCAGTAATCAATGTCATCTTTTTAGATGAAGCCATACCCAGTTTCCTCATAGAGATTTATTGACACCTTCCTGTCTAACTCATTGTGGTAGTTCATCCATTTTCCTGTCCCCACAGTTGACAGGGGAGTCCTTTAGGACAGAATTTATTTTTTATATTTCTCTATCTTTAGAGCCTATTTGCTTTGGTTGTGTTTTCAAAGAAAGCATTACATTGATTTTTGCCTTAGACATTTGTATAATTTGGACATATCAGAAAACATAAATAATATATCAGTAAATCTCCACTACGTCCAAAGTACAAACTCCAGAGAAAGGGAAAGAAACCAAGTACAATAATCTTCCTTTCTGCATTCTTCTTTCTGTACATTCAGTTTCCCCTGGCCAAAAATGGTGAACTGAAAAATATTACATGGAAAATCCAGAAATCAACCAAAGTCAAAAATAAAATTGAAAAATGTCAAATAACTTTTATTAGGGTATTGATACCTGTAATTGTTCTATTTTTGATTAGTTATTGTTATTAGTCCACTATTGGCTGTTGTTTTGTCAAGTCTCACTGTGCCTACCTTGTGAATTAAAATTTATCATGTGTGTCTACTCTCTGATGTTTCAGGTAAGTCTTGGAACCTATTGTAGATCAGTGACTATTATATTTTCCGTTTACAACCATACATAAATCATGACTGGCCAAATGAAATGCATAGATTCAAGTGAGAAGCTGAACAGAAGGATGAGTAAAGTTTACAGAAAGGTAATCCTTTCTATATTACTCCTTTGCCATTTCCTCCTGTAATCATTGAGAGTCAGTCCAAGACCTTTTTCTAGGCATTCAAAGGTAAAATTTAGTATAGCAATAAGTGAAAAGAAATCACTCATTTTACCTCCCCTTATATCCTGGAATTGAAGTCTGAAACCACATGAATTACAATACCAACATATGGAAAAAGAAGTATAAAAATAAATGTTTCCCCTTTTAGCAAACATAATGTTTTTTCTAGGAATTTTTTTTATCATGTTTATAAAAATAAATGCCATATCCAGAATCCTTTATTAGTATTTCAAAAACTAAAAATAAATGGTTTTATGTTACACCTATTACCATGACATTATTGAGCTAATAATACATCTAGTGCAATATTTAATGTGATGATGTAAATGCTAACATAAGATAAAATGCATATTTTAAGAAACTTACATTTTAGATTAAACCCAATCATTAAAATATGTAAAAAATATTAGCTGTGCATTCATAATCAAATATTTATATTTTGGTGCAGTTGGCTTAAGATTTAATATAGCCTTATGAGCTAGTGCCATAATAATAAACAATGAACAAGCTTCACATTTCTTGCTCATCTTAGGAAACTTTCTGGGAGCCCACTAAAAATAACCACCAGCCCTGTAATTGTGTATTGGTGGTTTGAAAGAACACTGAGAGCTTATAGTCAAGGAAAATGAGTCTCAGAAGATTCAATTGGCCTGGGGAAAAAGGGCACAGCTGGATCTTAGTAAAACAGGGAATAAAGTGCACAACAGACAGAGAGCTGGTGGGATGAGTAAAGTGGAAGACAAAAACAGAAGGAAGCAGGCTGAGGTCCCGATTTTGAGTTTGATATTGATTTCTGGTGGAGCTACCTAAAACTATTTGAACAAGGAAGCATGACAAACCCCATCTTAGCTGTCTAGTGACCAGGAACACAAAGACAGCCACCTATATCATTCAGCCTTCTAACCCAATATTCTATCTGCTCACCAAAAGGTATGGCACACTTGTACAACACTGATAACAATTTCAAATGACTGGTGATGGACTTAGTATCTATTATTCCTCAAATCAGAGGCTATTGTTCACTGCCAGAATTCACCAATCTACCTGGATCTATGAGTGTGTGTGTGAGTGTGTGTGTGTGTGTGTGAAGCTGTGGGTATAGGGGGATTTCACACTATTCACACTATAGCAATACTGAATATTTGAATAAAATTTTCATCTTAAATTGAGACCTTAAAATATTGAGAAGTTGTCCATTGTCTTGAACTTCAGCCTGTTTTCCAGGGTCCTCACATACCATTTGGCCTGACTGAGGTCCCTTCACTATTAATGTTACTTCTTGGCTCATTGAGTTCATTCATCTGTCATCTAGATCTTCCAGAAACACTTGCTCTCTGAGATAATCTTACCCAAATGATATTTCCCTACCATGTAAAGTTCTCATAAGACCTTGAAGCTAAGTGCCACTGGCTCCTGTCCATAACCCTAGCTATTTAGAAGGTGGCAATAGGGAGGATTGCTGTTCAAGGCCAGCGCTAAAAAAAAAAAAGTTTTAAGTGCCCCATCTCAACCAATAGCTGGTCACAATGGTTCACACCTGTCATCCCAAGAATGGCAGAAGAGCAAATAGGAGGTCTACAGTTCCGACTTGGCTAGGCAAAATGTGAGACCCTCCATTTCAAAAGTAACTAGTACATGAAAGGGCATGGCTCAAGCAATGGAGTAGCAGCCTAGGAAGCACATAGCCTTGAGTTCTTGGTGTATATTTCAGTGCACACAAAGTGTGTGTGTGTGTGTATGTGTGTGTGTGTGTGCATATTTCATACTATCAGATGCAGTCAACCTATGATTTAGGCATGAAACATATCACTTCTGCTTTACACTGAGGCAAAGAAGCTATAAGAAACCAAGAGATATATCCAAGCTAACTTATGGTAAGTGTCTGACCTGACAGGTCATAGGTCTCCTGTCTCCCAGTAACTCATTGTTCTAGATGCTTCCAAGTTCTGAGGGGTACACTTGAGTTCTTAGATTCCGTGGATGAAATCCACATGCCAGGCAAGTGTTCTACCACTGAACCACATTTCTCCTCATGAACTTCTCTAAAAACACTTATTATTATTATTTTTTTGCCAGTCCTGGGGCTTGAACTTGGCCTGGGCACTGTTCCTGAGCTTCTTTGTTGCTCAAGGCTAGCACTCTACCACTTGAGCCACAGCGCCACTTTTTCCTGGCCTTTTCTATGTATGTGGTACTGAAGAATCGAGCCTAGGGCTTTGTGCAAGCTAGACAAGCACTCTACCACTAAGCCACATTCCTAGACTCTTATGTCTTTTTTAAAGCCTCCATTTTGTCCAAGTATCCAGCTCTAAACTAGAATATATATGAGCATTTTAAAATTATATGCTATCTTCTAAGAAGTATACCTTGTTTTGCAGTTCCATGAGGGCAAAAGTTCTATTCTTTCAGTGTTAGGAACTGGTTAACTCAATTTTGTCAAAGGGGAAGGAAGAAAGAAAAATAATCAGCAGATGGCTGAAACTAGAAAGAAAACACTGGTAATTGATATGCCATATACAGCAGCAAATATATATAGGTAGGGAGATAGATGGATATTGATATAAAAATGCTGTTTTGAACCACATAAACTCTTCTTGTTCTGCCCAGAAAGGAGTGAGAGACAGGAATTTCTCTAATCACCATAGAAACTAACCACCAATGTTTGCTTTGCTGTCATTGTTATCATGTGTCTTTTAATTTCTTGAACCTTTCATAATATGGCAGAATACAATATTAATCAACACAGGAATTAGCCTGTCCTCTGGAGAGAAAAGCAATGTACTGCAATACAGTGGTATCTCTATTTTATCAAATGAGCTAATTTACAGTGGTCTACATTTCTTGGTTACCTAAGTTAGGAGAAAGTAGACCTTCAAGTAATAGACATATACCAAACAAAATTAATTTAATTCCTGGGGGCATATCATTAGGATATTCTGCTTACCTTTGGATAGATTAAAAACACACAAAAAGTAAAGACAATGACTTTTATTTCTAACTGTATTTCAGTATATTTCCTACCTGGAAATTGTTGAAGGGCTCAGTGGCAAATATTGACATTTAATCCATGCTACGATGTAGGACTGCTGCTAATGAATGATGAAACTGCCTTATCTGTAGCTAGGACAAACTCCAGAGGTTTGCAGGAGCATTTTGCAAAGCCTTGTCTAAAACTGGTGCAAAGTTAAGGGTTGGGGGTAGTGGATCACTGCACAACAGACTTGGGGACATACATAAGCATTTGGAAGTGTCTACAGAAATAGTATGAATTCATGTGATGATGAACTCAACAACAAAAACTTGAGTGTGTGGTTTCTGTATGTCTTGGTTTTTTTTTCCTAATTCAATTTTTCTCTATTTTTAAGAGAATTAATCTATAAGAGATTACAACTTCAAAGAAAAACCATAGAAATATCCTTCTTAATAATCAAAGAAGGACGAATAGTACAGTGTGAAGGGTCAAACCAGCTCATGAGCCACACGAACAAGGAAAAATCAATGTTCCATATCCCAATGAACCACATAATGACATCTGTATCTTAGGATTCTTTGGAGAAATCCAATGAGCACCAACTTTGTCATCATTGAGCCCTCAGTTGGCTCAGCTTTATAACAGCCATGACAATGCTTCTGTCAGTGGATGGAATGAAGCTTAGATTATGAGTAAAGTCTGTAGCTAGTGCCTCTTTAGCATGTAGTAGGACCTCTAAGCCATTGTTATGACACAGCATCTGACACATAATATATTCTCAATAAATATTAAGGTTAATATTTTCTCATGAAGAGCACCCCGAAATGTCATGCCTCATGACCTGGGTGGCCCAAGACCTCATAGTCTGACCATGCTCTATAGAGGTGTTCTAAAATCAATCAAGACCCAAGTAGAGATTATTAGTACAGCTCAATTCTGTTCATCAGGGGACAATTTTCCTGTGATAGTTACATCTGGGAATATTCTCCTCTGGGTTATCTCTGTATTAAATGATATAGACCTGGAAGTAGCAACTGACAACCATCACATAAGAATATAGAAAAGAATGAAGACAGAGAATCATAAAGAAATATTATCTAAGGAAATAGTTATAGTGTAACTGTGGTGTGTGTGTATGTGTGTGTGTGCGCGCGCATGTGCACACACGCACATGCACAGGAATCGGAGGTTTGGAGCTGTTGCCTGGCTTTTTTTTTTTTTTTTTGCTTAAGACTAGCACTCTACCACGTGAATCACATGTCCACTTCCAGCTATCTGCTGGTTAATTGGAGGTACAAGTCTCACAGATTTATCTTCTGAGCTTTGAACTGAAATCCTCAAATCTCAACTTCCCAAACAGGATTACAGACAAGAGCCACCAGTGCCTATCAATCATGAATTGTTTAAAGGTTGGGAAAACTGTTTACACAACTTTTATATTTACAAAATGCAGTGATCGATTTAAATTCTTGAAAACCATGGGAAGACCCTTTTCTTCCATCCCACTCATAAATGAGGCTGAGAAATTAAGTGGATTTTTCCAAGCATAGACTACTCGTGAAGTCAGTTCTTAAACTCAAACCCTATCCTTCAAATCCTAAAATTTGAACACAGACAATACCAGTAAAGCAAGCTACATAAAAGAAAAAAAATTTCAAAAGAGTGTCTCAGAAAAAAAATAGTTTGATGTATGAACAACCTTAAGTCATGAATATAAAGCTTTGTGGCAGGAATACAATAGTCAACTAAGAATGAATATACGGATGAGACATGGATAGAAAAAAAGTAAATTTATAACAAAAAATAAAAAGAATATCAGGGGGAAAATGTTCAAAGACCTACAGCTTGTGTTTAAGTATAACAAGATTCAAAACCCACAGACACAAATGAGGAAGGGGGGGAAATGGAAAAACTGGTAGACATTCCTACGTGGCCTCACTTAGACAAAGGCAGTCTTTGAGAAGCCAGCCAAGACCCCATAGCGAGCCCCTGCAGGCACCTTCAGTAGCTAAGCTAACCTTACCCTCTAGCCCACTTAACCATTTCCACTCTCGAGACATCTCCAAAGGGCAAAAGAAAGACCTCTACTGTATGATAAATTTCTCCAGGTCTTATGAGATGTCTGTAACCTCTTCAGTTCTATATTTGATCCTTGGTGACCGTTCCAAGAGCCACACCTTAACTGTTCTCAATCTTCTAGACATCTGTGTGAATGAAATGCAGGTCTTGACTTGAAATGATGTTTAAGCGGTAAAGGGAGGCAGAAAGGCAGAGCATTTGGCATTTGAAGGCAATAAGAGGGTGCACCTGCTCGCTAAAGGTTGCCAATGCCAAAGGTGCTTTGTGGCTTTTCACGATTTGTCCTGATGGAAGCCAACATTTCTTGAATAACGATGTATTATGCTAAAAGATGTGTATGTGGGCTATGTGTGCACATGTAAGCACACCATGAACAATTTCAATACTGACCACCACTGCTGATGTCCACTGACCTTTCACCATATGCCAAACGCTGGGTCACTGGACCAGCATCCCATTTAACCTTTAAAGCCATCCTATTGTGGATGTATATGATTACTTTTCTCATTTTATACTTGAGGAAGCACCTCATTTTCCACACCAGGAACTGTTTTTATAGCTCATAAACAGTAGAGCTGGAATTCAAACCAGTTAAGCCAATTCCAGTTTAACTATTAGATTTGTATGCTAAACTTAAGTTGCAATGTTTTCTTCATATTCATACCACACATAAGCACACTTATACGCAGACACACACTCAAGTACACATCCGTACAAGGAAGCAAGAGCTGCCTATCCAGAGTTTTCCATCTCTTGATTTAACACACACCAAGTATACACAAGTTAGACTTCGGAGGGAAAATGAAGCAGTTTATCTTCAGAAAGGTAAGAAATGAAGAGGGAAAAATGTGAAAAGGCAATCAAATCATAAGGGTAGAATGTTTATCAAAGGTAGACTCAGAAAACATACCTCAAAAGTAGAAAAGGAAAATGTAAGCTTCAGATTGAAGGAATTTCTCTAAGTTCAATAAAATTTTATAATGTAATGGATATTTCTGTCAAATTCTAATGATGACCATCTAAAATCTCTAGGGAGAAAAATGTGCCCCATATCAAATAATTATAGTGACTTGGAATTCACCTATTTACTTCTAGTTCGCATCTCACAGCCCTGGGGTTCTTTAGTCTATGCTTTTCAGATTTGAATAGGAGGTGTCTGAGGCAGGTAGCTGAGTGTGTTGAGGGAGAAAGAATAAATAATGCCTGCTATACAGCCAAAGCTCAATAACTCTTCTCTCCATCAGGAAAGAGCAAACATGGCACACTGATCCCAAATATCAGCTTTACTCAAAGGCAAGCACAATAAAATATTTAAAATAACACAGCAATCATGACATAGAATAGAGTAGAATGTAAAACAGCGTTAAATATCTCAAGGTCATATATGGAATTAAAATTCTGCCACATTGGTATCTTTAGAGTAATATCCCTAGATCCCAAGGGTCTCTCTCTCTCTCTCCTCTCTCTCCCCCCCCTCTCTCTGCTGTCATTTTTTTCTCACTGAAGCATCTAGACAAGAATGCACATATGAAAAAATATATATGGATAGAGAGCGGGGATAGGAGAAGATATGGATAGGTTGGTATGTTTGCAGGTTTTTTGTCCTAGGTCATGGACCAGTGACCTTCCTATTTAAAACTGAATCTGTTCAAAATGGATTATGATCTTTACCCATGTTATCAGGAAATGTACATCTTCTTTTGAAGCTGCAAGCTTATTAACTGCCTGTTTGCCTAGTGGACCCTAGGAGCTATGTAACTGAAGATTGACTGTTCCTCTTCTGCAGTTTGGATTTGATATGGCTATTTAATCCAAAAACAAAAGCATGACATTTTATTCTATACCATTGTTCATTTTATAAACTTGGAAAAGAAACTAAAAAATAAACCACCTTGATGCCCTGCCTCTCCCCTGCAAACCTTGCCATCATCTGAGATCACCCTTATGAAAGTGTTTTGAAAACCAAAACATACCAGCAAAAATGACAGTGAAATTTCAAGTTACGAGACAATAAGGAGATCATGGAGCACTCATGTGCCCCAGAGACTGCCCTTCCCAGTGTTTGAATGAACTGGCCATCCACATCTCTACCGCATGTCATGCAAGTCAAGGAGAAGAGTAACTTAGAAATATTCTCTACTTAGTGATTCTGACCTTTCAGAAAACAGATGAGTGTTCAAGCTACCTTATCCACCCCAAGCAACAATTACAAATAGAAAAGTCTCTGTTGATCTGGACAAATTGGCTAAAGAATTTATTTAACTACAAAACCAGAAAGGACCATGTGCTGCTGGAAGAGATTTCTGAAAGGATCACGTCCTGGAAGAGATTTCAAGGCTAGCCATTGATTAACTCGCCTGAAAAATTCCAATCTCGCTTGCTAACACTTCTGAGAAAAAATTCTTTTACTTTCCCACCAACCCACTCTGTCCATTTTTTGTTTCAACCTGATAACTTACAGCCATAGGATGGATATAGAACTTAAAACAAAATACAGAAGATATACCTAAGATAGCATAGATACAGGCTCTAACTCCAGGGGAAAGAGATTTTGGATCATGTATTTCAATAGATGAGCATGAACACCAGCTGAGAAACATTTTGATTAATTCATAAAAGGATCTGTAGTCTTATCACAGTAATCTGACACTACAGAACTTCAAATTTTTCCTCTGTCAATGTAACTATTGCATTTATTTGTCCTAGATGACTCCTGTAAAAGGAGTCATGTACAGAGGAGATTTCTTAACAAGATAGTAGGGACATTTGCAGAGAGGCGACCAGTGCACAATCCTTTACTATTCAGTTTCACCTTTCCCCAAACACTCACATGCACAATGGAAGGTCAAAAATCAAGGATGAAGCTATGCGATGTGCTTTATTTGGTTTTATTTTTATTTGGTTGATTAGATGAGCCTCATTCAATATATAGGGAGATCTATACTCAGAATTTGAGAAAGAATAATCCAATGAACAAGAACACAGTCAAACTAAGTCTTGATTTCATTTTCTAATGAAAGCCAATGTGCATGTACCATTTGAAGAACTTCACAAATATATGTATATTTAATGAGACTTTTTAAGCCTTTGAATTTCATTTGTCATAACCTAGGAGCTATGAAGAAAAATGATTTGGAACTGTCCCACCACATTCTACTTAGGGAGTAGTTGGAATGGTCCAATGGCATGCTGAGGAGAAGGGACAGCCATTGGAGTTGACAAAATCCACCACAGTAATCCTCAAGAATGAAATTTCTAAATGCTATAATCAGCAGTTGCTGAGTATTTGATTAAATACCCCCAGGCATTTGATTCCCAACCTACTTCAACCTACTTTCATTTAGCTTATCCCCCCAACCCCCGCTCTCCAACTGGCAAATAAGAAAAGTTCTACCAAGAACTCAAAGAAAAAAATGTGTATCTTTTTTAATTGTAGAAATGCTTGAACCTGCCATCCCACTGTGAACCAAATGGGCTGGGCTATCAAACTGTTAGTCAGCTTAATGCCCAGTTGGCGGCACTGGAAAAATGTAGGCAGGCAGCCTTATTGCCTTTTCTGTTCTTGAATGCCAAGTAGAATATGATAGAGGAGTTAAGGGAAAACAGAAGAGATGGATTGAAAAAGATCCAGAAGGATGACCAGAAAGCAAGTAAAAAATATTATTGAACCAAGGCACTGCATTCTACAATACTGACATCCCAGAATATTTCCCCATTGGAGATAATTATACTTCAATTAATTGCTACTTCCTCCCCCTAGAAATTCATATTTTACAAACCACCAAATTATCTGGTAGACAGTCATCATAAAATAGGTTTTACCTTCAAAGAAAATGGCCCTAACCCCTGTCTCAGAGGTAGCTGTATAACATATATTATGTGTATTTTAAACTTACAGGGTTAGCAATGTTGAACACTTTTTTATTTTCTGGCATTAAGGTTTGATCTCAGTGCCTTGAAGCTGGTTGCCTCTGCCACTCAGATTCAAGGTGTAGCTAGGAGTACAGGTATGAGCCACTTGTGTGCCCAGCTAAGCACTACGAAGAATACTCCCATTTTGGTCAATAAAGTATACCAAATGAAGAGGGTGAGATCTTAGGTTACCACACAGTGTATCCTCAAGTACCTAGAAGTTTACCTATGTCCAGCTTCTCCTTCATTTTATTATTATCTTCTCCGTCTTCTTGTTTTGGTCTTTTGTTGATCATGGGGCTTGAACTCAGGGCCTCGACATTGTCCCTGAGCTCTTCAGCTCAAGGCTAGTGCTCTGCTCTACCACTTTGAGCCATAGCACTTCCAGTTTTCTGGTGGTTAACTGGAGAGAAGAGTCTCACGGGAACTTTTCTGCCCAGGCTGGCTTCAAACTACCATCCTCAGATCTCAGCCTCCCAAGTAGTTAGGATTATGAGTGTGAGCCGCCGGCATCCATCTCTACTACTGACTTTTCTACTTCTTTATTTCTTTTCATACAGGCATTTCAATATTACAATAGCAAACACAAGAAAGCATGCCTAATCACAAAAATGCGTATTACTCCTTTTAACTATAGACCACTTGAAAGTGTATTATTTGTTTTTTAGTTGCTCATATTTAAGAATTCACATATCAGAAATGAAACTTTGGCAAGAATTTCAAGAAATGGTCTGTCTTTTCTCAAATAAGAATATAATTTATGTACGCACTGCCTTATGTATGAAACTGTAACCCTGTACATCACTTTAACAATAAAGAAATGAAAAATATATATAATTTATGTAATTTATATTTTACTTAAATTTCATATTATATTATAGTTTGTTAAGCTGCAAAGGATGGAATAAGAATAAAAATAATATTGTTTGTACATGGCAAGCTTATTAAGTAGCGCACCTTTAAGCATCTCAAATGGTCCATAATCTAGAGTGCACATGGGAGTTTATATTACAGACTTCTGTATCAAGATAATACTTGTAAACTTGTAAAGAAATAATGACAGAGCCAAAAGAAATTTCATGGGACATGATAAAAAATCTTACCTCATTCAATGGGGAATCCAAAATCTCACATTTTCCAGTTACTTTATTAATAATGCAGTAGTATTTAATCTAATAGGCATCTTTTTTTCACAAAACATTTTCTCTGGGTGTAATCATTCAGGATATTCACTAGGTGATCCAAGCTTATAATATAAATTATGGACAACTCTTGTTTTGGCCAGTCTGCAAGTTCAGGTTAAGGAAAACAATAAGAAGAAGAATTTTCTACTGCTCAATATAAAAGAAAAAAATTCTATATTAAAGCCATTATATTTGTTACCATGAACTTACTAGCATTTTATGTATTTTTTTTACTTTCTTATAATCAATTTCTGGTTGCACAAATGACTATAACTCAAATTATATCTACCTCTAGACAAAGCAAAGTAGTAACTTGGCAATTTCTTATTTTAAGGCCTAAATTATTTTCCTTAATCATCTAGTCTGTACAAATTCATTATAAAAATGACCAATTTACCACTTTGCTTCACCTGAGAAAGACGTTATACTACAGAACGTGGATCCCAGGATAGAACCATCAAGTGCTACCTGGGGAGAGATGAGCATGCAATAGTGTGAGCGTGAGTGACTTAAATTGCTTCCATTATTTTCTGCCTCATAAAACCATCCTATCCTCTCCACTATAGTGTGAAAAAAATATACATGTGGAAGCAAAATCTATTAACATGCATTTTCTACTTCTGAAAGTCAACTTCCAATGAATAAATCTCTTACCTTATGAAGAGATGAAAGAACATCAGCACCCTGCTCATAATAAGATGAAGACTGCAGAAAAGGATTGCTAGTTGACTTCCCATGTGATTTCTCCTCCCAACCTCAGAACACACCGGCTGCCTGCACGGAAAGAATGCTAAGCGATGCAGTAAAACAATGACTGTGCTATGTGTGGGTTTTCAAGTCTGAGAAATCTAGAGGAAACGGTAACACTATTACACAAGCAAGCATGTCACAAAATTATAGCATACATTATCTAGAGAAAAATGTACAGTTTAATTCAGGAAGGTCAGTGATAGGCTCCTATTTTTAAGTGAAATTGTGTCAATAAAGCTTTATTCTTAGAAACTGGAGAGTTACTGCATCTTTGACTATAGGTTTATGGAGAAGAGTATTTTTATATTGTGAGACATAAACATGCTACAAGGGAATCACTGAATCTGAATTATAGATGTCATGCATTGTGTATTGATGGTTCATTCCTATAATTCTTAGCTACTCAGGAAGGTAAGAACTAGAGGGTTGTGGGTTGAAGACAGCCTGGGCACAATAGTCTACAAGATTCCATCTCACAAAACAACAACAAGAAAAAAAAGGAAAAGAAAATCTAAGAAAAATAAGTAAGGTTCTTTCTTTCATTTTTGACAGTACTGGTGTTTGAACATATGGACTCATATTTACTAGATTCATACTCTATTCTTTTGAGCCACGCCCCACCCATTTTTATTTTTTTTCTTGTAATTATTTTTGAGGTAGGGTATCCTATTTATGTGTTGGCTAGTCTGGACAACAATTCTCACTGTTTACACTTCCCAGATAGTTGGTATGACAAGAGCATACTACCATGTTCAGCTACTACTTAACATGCTATCTCATGAAATTTTGTCTAAGATGTCCTCAAACCATGATCTTCTTGATTTCTATCTCTGAAGAAGCTGAGATTACAGGCATGAGCAACCTGCGTGGCCAAGTGAGATAATTTTATGTGCTCAAATTCTGATTAATATCCTCATTTATTTGTTTGTGGGGGGAAAAAACCCTCTAACTTTCTGAAAGTGTTGTTTCAGATTACACTTGTTTCCAATACAAATTTAGACACACAGGTTTGTGTGTCATATTTCTTCAAGCTTAGGAAGGAAAATCAATGCTCCAACTCACCACTGGAAGAATTTCACTGCCAAGCTTCCATGGTTCTATGAGATCCAATAATCCGTAGCTTAGTATTGATTTTTTTGCATGACACCTGTAGAAACAGCCTCTCCTTCCTTTCTAACAAAATACAGCAACAAAAACCATGTAATTTCTGAATGACTTAAGCATAGGCTATTAAGCACAACTTCATCCTGTAAGGAAATGTGTTCATATTGCTTTATTTTTCTGAGCCACTTAACAACTGCTTAAAGATAATGTGACCATCTAGTTTAAAAGATAATTTGAATGTAATTTCCTTGGGTTCTTTGCATATACCACAAATAGCAATAAATTGACAAAGAGTTAAAAAAAAACCTATCAAAGTTGAAATCTCAATATTGAAATACCACCAAAATCAAAACCCTTTTTGAATATGGAAAAAAAAACACAATCATGTTTTGAAAATGTGAAACTTTGTGAAACCCTGATGGGACTGGATTGGAGCAGATCAAATCCTAGGAGACGATGGGTTAGATTTGGGGGTATACTATATATACATCATGAAAAGTAATTTAAGTGCAAGCAAAACCCTCCAGCTCTCGCACTTTCCTTGACAAACATAAATGCCAAAACAACAAAAAAACACCACCTAAACTAAATAAGGATCAACCATTTAAGTCATGTTTCCATGATTTAAACCTGGAAAGCACAGAGATTCACCTTGGTCAGTGTCCCTCGGCATGGCGGAATCTATTTCCTGTAGCCATTCTGCAAGGAACAGAGAACCTACAGTGGATAATTACTGCTTCTTCATTGACTTCAATAGAATCTGCAAAACAAAAATACAGTGTTACAAGAAAAATTCACTTTATGTGTCCTTTACTCAGTAAAGTTCACCAGGAGGGAGGCCCCAGGAGGCATGCTTCTCATGATGGTACAGGCCACGTGCTTAAAAATGACAGGACCCAGCTGCACTCCAACAGAGAGAAACCTGCAAGAACAGCTTCCCTGCCACAGACACTCACACTCACATTAAAACCTTGATCTGATTGTCCCCTGAGTAGCCTTTGCAACCACCGAGTGCTACTCCCTTTCAAGTTGCTTATCAGTTTTGCTGTTCTTCACATTCCTGTTGATTTGGGCTCCCATTGGAGTGCATTCTGACCATTCATTGGACCAGTAGGCACTGGGTTTTATAACTAAAGACTTGGGTCAGTCCAAACTCCAGTTCTCAAGGAAGAAGTTCCATTGTTTATCAGGCCATGTCTACACTGGCTGAGCAAAGCGCTCTGTTCAGAAGGAGAAGCGCCTTTGGCAGCTAGAGTGCACATAGCTGACCCATGGACGTGTGGGTGTAGCTTCTTCACCTAATTGCCCATTTTCATTGAAATCACTAAGCACTGCATGAAAATGACCCAATGTGACAGAAAAGCATGAGGGGATGGTTCCTTTAGTTTATTTATTTATTGAGTATGCAATTCAAAGGTGACTCCCCTGGGCTGAGATGATAGGTATAGTTAATATAATAACTGATTACTCCAAATTCTGTTTATGCTCAGTCATTCTTTCTAAACAATGTAGTGGTGGTACCATAACTAGCAGAAAATTCCAGCTTACAACTCTAATCTTGCAATGATGGAGAAAAGTGATTATCATTCACATAGTTGAAATGATTATTTCAATCTATTCAAATAATTGAAAAGATTATTTCAATCTCCAAAAAGAAAAAAATGGTCAAATGGTAATCGATATTTTTGGGGCAATATTTACATTCTCCCAACTTACATGGTCAAGATTTAGTACTGGCCATGGGCCAGTTCTATCCTCATGGTCCCAAATCATCCTGAACAGAGATACATTTTCAACCAATTTTTAGAATAAAAAGAGGTTTCGCAGAAATGTTCTAATAGCTATGAAATTACAGGCTTTCCCTTCCATCTACCCAAACATACTCTACCCAGTAAAATAATAGATACTATACTAATCACCTTTGGAATTTTGCCAGTCTTTCCCATCAGTGAGTTGGCAGAGTAGGCCCAATCTGCTTGGAAGGAATAAAACGTGTATGTGTGTGTAAAGCGTGTGTGTGTGTGTGTGTGTGTGTATGTATTTGTGTGTGTGCTGGCACTGAGGCTTAAACTCAGGACTTGGGTGCTATTCCTTAGCTGTTTTGCTCAAGGCTGGTGCTCTACCACTTGAACTGCAGCTTCACTTCTGGCTTTTTGCTGATTAGAGATAAGTATCTAATGGACTTCCTATTTGAGCTGGCTTTGAACCTCAGTGGTCAGATCTCTGGCTGCTAAGTGTTAGGAATGATAGACATGAACCACAAACCACAGGTCCAGTGAGATTCTTTGAAGAAAGTACAAGCAATGACTTAAGTGTGTGGAAATTTAGCTTGACTGTAGTCTTGGAGATACACTACCAGTATCATCCCAAGAGAAATTGATGAGGTCAAATCTACATTCCAGCTTCCTTCATCACTTGGACTTTGGCAGGCAGGTAGCTCATATTTTCCAATATTTTGAGCTTCACCTGTCCAAGATAAGTTTTTAGTTTCTCTGCCTCAGTTTGATAATTGTGCAATTTACATATTTAATCTCCCCATGTTGGGAATGATTCCAACTTCAGACTATGCCATGGCAACACATTAGTCAGTCACTTTGTAAATTACCACTCAAATAGTAATTCCAAAGAATTCTAGATGACCCTAGACATGCCTTATTTACCAAAGCTGATCAAAGGTGGGTCTCACCTTTCCTCTTCTTTTCCTATGTGAAAGCCCTCAGAGACATCTAAATTAATAAAAAACCACTGTCAATATCTTTGCCGCACATATTTTAATCCCCCAAAGATACAAAGGATGAAAATGAGCATGAAGACATGGTGAGGTGATAGCCAACACCCTTTTGTTACTTAACTATGTGCTAGGTACTCTTCCACATCTTTGTAACCTGTGAACTCATTGAACCCCACATCAATACTTGAAGGCAGATACTGTAACCTTGATTTTGCAGACAAAGAAATGGAACCACAGAGATAGCAAGTCATTTTTCTTGGATCACATGGCTTATACGTGGGAGATGGGATTTGAACATAGGCAGTCTGGCTCACTTCCATCTCTCTATTCTTCAAAGCCACAATTCATGGAGATTTAAATGAGAAAAGAAATGGCTTCTTTACCCAGGCTTTCTTTCTGATTGAACTCAATATGACTGGACTGAAACTTCATGAATTGTACTGGCCACTAGGCTTATTTATGGTTCTCACTCACAAGCATTTCTGTTCATATTGGAGCAGCATCTTCTGCTTCCAGAATGAGTTAGATACTTTTGGAAGCAAAATACGTTCTCCCAACCATCATTTCAAGGGACCACTTATACTTTTTTTTTTTTTTTTTTGGCCAGTCCTGGGCCTTGGACTCAGGGCCTAAGCACTGTCCCTGGCTTCTTCCCGCTCAAGGCTAGAACTCTGCCACTTGAGCCACAGCGCCGCTTCTGGCCGTTTTCTGTATATGTGGTGCTGGGGAATCGAACCTAGGGCCTCGTGTATCCGAGGCAGGCACTCTTGCCACTAGGCTATATCCCCAGCCCCCCACTTATACTTTTAAGACATAAACTTTAAGATGCTCATGAATGTAGAAAATAACAAAGAAAACAACTGCAAGAATAAAAATGAACAAAGAGAACCTGTGAAAATAGCTGCATCCAAATGCAGACTTACAGAATCAGATCTCCCGAACTCAAATATGGATGCCATCTGAAAATTGGACAGTCTTTGATTTCCCTATGACTTAGCTAATTTCCTAATGTATAAACTGTAAATTAAAAATGGTTCGAAATTCATTCATCCACCCAAAATGTTTAAACCAGTGCAGCCACAGGGCAAGCACTTGATAAATACCCTCACAACTAAAACTGTTATTTTGGCGTGAAAGTTAATACAGCCTTTAGAAAAACCATTTCTGGTTACAGGAAATACTTTCAGCACAAGGTGCTTGGGTTTAAAAATCTTACTATCACATGTATTCACACATGACTTTATTCCTCTTTATCTTGTAAGAACACAGACAAATTTTAGATTATGACAATATCTTAGAAGTTATTAGAGCTTATGATATTGGCAGATACTCATTTATAAGCTATATGTTTTTTCCTGTCTGGAAAGGTTTAAGTAACATAGAAAGTTTGCTGGCTTGATTTTCTCTTTTTTTTTTCTGTCACAGGGACAGAGTGTTACGCAAGTCCAAGTGACCTGAATAGCGATGATGCAATTTCTACCATTGTGCAGTTCAGTGCGTAGGAAAACTGCCAGAGCCATCCAGGTGTCTATGTCTCTCCTTGCCCCTTTTCCGTGCTTACACTTATGCTTACAACTCAACTCTTTGAGGTCACATGGATGATTTACCAATGGTACTTAGGAACCTAAATTAGGAATTTCCATCTTAAAGGGTGAGTACACAAGTTTTAGGAGAAAATGCATGGCTGGATGATCATCTCCATGAAGCTGTTGGTAAATGATATACAAAGAAAATGGATTGAAATGGTTTCCCTTCTGATTCTAATATGGGCATTGTGCACAGAGAACATAGAAAAGCCTAGCAGCCCAATAGGAAAAGCACAGGGAAGCTACCCTAGGCCAGTCCTTCTGGATACTCTATGTGGCCTTCTGGGGACTTGGTGCTATGGGCAGGGTGACTTTTTCCTTTTCCTTGAGGAGCTTACAGTGAGAGGACACTCTTCCTTTTCTAGTATCTCATAGTCCCAGATTTTCTGGCATTCTTTAGGAAAAGGAAATCTTGGTGTATCAAGTAGCTCTTGGTCCATAATTAAAGTGTTGAATAAAGGGATTAGTGTATGGATGCATTTAGGATGAAGAGAATAGAAAGAGAAACGGTAGCCAGAGCACCCAGAATCTCCATTCTAATTCCAACTACTTCTGCACAAATCTCACCTCTGTTCATCCAATCTCTCCTCTAATAGAAGGGTTTCATGAACTCCTGAGAGAGGAATCTCATCCTGCAAATGAGGTTGTAAACAATCCTCAGCCTATATGGGTCTCTAGATGAGGACAGTATACTCCTGAGAAAGCCAATCGCCTATGTTTCAACTGAGGAGCAGTTCTATGGTGAGACACATGGAAAGTAAGTGGTTGGAATGTTAGAGGGGGAAAATGATTAAATTTGCTGATACTAATCCAAAATGAGAAGGAAAATGGAAAGGCCCCGAAAGACACTGGCAACTTCAACTAGCAAGAGATATCAACGTTCTCAATCGACAGAGGCATTATCTACAGAGACATGAGTGGAAGGTAGAAGAGATGCTTCATTGGGCATTGGGCAACCAAGAGGATGTGGGGAGCCAGATCAGGGAAGGATGCCAAGCAAAGGCAAGCTTCCTTCTTGAGAAGCTGAGCTTCTGAAGCAAAGAAGTAGACTCATCAGTGGCTGTGTGAGAAAGTTAGCTGTGGTGCTGGCTTTCCCAGCATCACACAGATCTCATAGTCAGAAACACAGAGCCAGGCACAGTATCGCCTTCATGAATCTCCCCAACACACATTTCTACCTACGACACTGTTGTGGCTACTTCAACTCCATTCCTCTTGGATCCTGTTCTCCCATCACAAATTCCCAAATGTGTTTTTAGATCTTTCCCACCAAAATACACAAATTTTTGTTGGGCACCAGTGGCTCAAGCCTAGAATCCTATGTACTTAGGAGGCTGAGATCTCAAAATGGTGATTCAAAGCCAAGCCAGACAGGCCAGTTTGTGAGACTCATAGCTCCAATTAAACAACAAAAAACCATATGAGAGGTGTGGCTCAAGAGGCAGTGTGCTATCCTTGAGCAGGAAACAAACAAAAAACAAACAAACAAACAAACTCAGGGACAATGTCAAGGTCTTGAGTTCAAGCTCTAGGCCTGGAACACACATATAAAAACAATACAGTTCTTACTTAGCTGGGGATGTTTCATTGTCTCTTACTGCTTCCCATTTTGAATTCACTGACATTTATAAAAGCATCTTTTAACCCAAGTTGCTTAAAAATATTCTACTGATTCTTTATCATATAGAGATTATAACTAATAATCTCTAAACACCAAATGGAAAATTTGTTTTGATGGGGGAAAACCAGAGAGAAAATCCATTCTACCCAGCATACCTCACTGTGGAGGCACAGACCTACTGTCATTTCCCATCAATCCTTGTTGATGACTCTGCTTACAAATGCAATGTAGTTGATTTCATTCTTGACAAAATAAATATGAATTAATTCTGATCATAAATTTTAATGAGACAGCACTTTAGAGGATCTTAGACATTCCAAATGCAAAACTTACCTTTTTTGTGGAGAAACTAGAAATTCATTTCTTCAGAAACCTTGATTGTTTCACTACTGCTATTTTTTTTAACATAATGAAACCATTTGCATACCCAGCAAGGTCAGAGGGAAGGGATCTAGGAAGTCAAATTTCAGGTATCCCCACCTCCAACAACAGTGTTACATGTTTCTCATTCTGTTCACAAGTTTTGTGGGGTTGTTTTTTTTTCTGTAGAATTGCAAGTCACATAGCATGACACCAAGCTTGATCTTCAAATTGTTCCTGATTGTTCAAAATTACACTCATCCCAGAATGTTGACAGGATTCCTTTCAATATTTTTCTCTGTTGGTTTATTAAGTGCTAGTGTCGTTCTTAAAGAATGATGGTTTCTGAGGCCACTCATTCAATTCTTTGAAGACTGATAGCACATTAAAAATTCTTTCTCCCAATCTTCTCCTATTCTTTCTATTCCCAGTATACTCAACATGTCAGAAATAATTATAAGTAGCTTAATACATACAGGAGACATCTCTTTTTAATATTCTAGAACAGGGGAGGACAGGATTGCTTTGTTGGTAGCGTTATATGAGCTGGAAATTTGCATTTTGCAACAGTGATATCTCATGAAAAAGGAGAGGCCTGCTCCAGTGTTTTAGAGTTCTCTAGCATCTCGTGACCTCTCTGGTACTATTCATTCCTTTTAGGTAATTATTAATAGCACTGGCGTGGCTTTGTCAGAGGTGGCCCTTACCTTCTCATGACACTCTTCTTCCTCCCCCCACCCCCCTCACTTTATTGAGATTAAGTAACTACATAAATTTCACAGTATACAGTTTTACCTTCCCAATGATGGACATCGTCATTCTAATCTACAAAGCTTATGAACTCTATGAACATTAACCATAAAACAATTTCTTCCAGGTCAGATGATATGGACATTTCTTTCCTTTTGCTTAGTATTATCTGTTCCCTATTTTTCTCTCATTTCTTCCCTCTCCCCATCACTCTTGAATTGCTTAGTTTGGTTTCATCAATGTCCATTGCAGCTGTTAGGCCCCCTCTACTGCATTTTTTTTCACCCACTTTCCACTCATTCTGTGCCCTCCTCCCATCTCCTGTCACTTTTCATATGAGCATGTTCAAGGTAGTGACTTTACTATGTCATTTGTTAATATCTGGACAGCTTGTTTAAAAACAGGTTCTGATTAGAATGAAACAAAACCAAACCAAATGTAGGAGGTGATCAAAAAGCCTGGTACTCAGAGTGCTCTCGTATTTTATATTCTCTGGGAAGAATGGGCACTGCCTGTTCATTTCATCAAACAAAGGCAGAAAACCTGTTTTGTATCCAAAGTAAATGGAAAATGCCTCTTCCCATATTTCCTTTCAAAGCTTTACTATTCTCATATATGCTAAAATGCGATTACAAAAGGGCCCCATTCTATCATAGTCTTGTTTGTATGGTAGGATAAATAAAGTGACTTCTCTATCTCGTGATGCATTCTATGAATCTCTGTACAGGTGAATGGAAAGCAAAGCAATACTGGAGACAATATCCCCTTTCATCAATGATCAGGATTACAACGAGGTTTCTGAGTTTTTCATGTGTTGATTGATACTACCTCTTCTGACAAGCTTGAGGCAGGCAAAGAAAAACCCAAACTTGACAGAGGAGCTCACAAAGCTGGCTGAAATCCCCTGACACAAATTCTGAGAGACGAGTTTCTGAGATGGTTGTAGCTTGATGGAAAAAGTTCTTGACTTGAGCAGATGAAATTGTGTTTCTTCTCTGCCACTTATTAGCTGTGTAGCTGTGAGCGAGCCCCTTTCGTGCCCTGAGACTTACTTTATAGGATGCTGGTAACAATACCTTGTGGAGCTTATATAACAAGTCAGAACAAGCATCATGCAGATCCTCGACATTGTATAAAAAAAGACCTATGGCTAGCATGAGCAAGTAATTCAGGACTGTAGACACCAAGCGGCAATCTAGAGGACTTCTGTATAATGTAACCATATTTATTCAACACTGGGGACAGGACATTTTTTCTAAAGAAATATAATCATGTGTAAAATATAATCTTGTGTATATATCACCTACATTAGTCATCTATCTAGCTGACTAATTTTCAAGAGTAAGGTAATAAAACACTCAAAACTACATACCCAGTTGACATAAACAAACACCTTTTTATAATTAAGAGGTATTTATGCCATCTCAAGGTCATGAGAGTATGATGATCAGGATCTAATTGACTAGAGAAATGGATGGAGTCCAAATGATTCCCTCACAGAACTGGAAACAAAGTTTTTAAATTAAATCCATGCCCTCCATTTTAAGACCTTCACATATCTACAAATAAATAAACAGCATGACCTCAATAACTTTAAGTTATCTGACCTGAACTTTTCAGTGATTTATATTCTCTCTAGATGGATGTCAACCTCAGCACAGATTTCTACATTGTAGTTTATCACTAAACAAGATCCGGGAATATAATGGCTTTGGGTTGCTAGTCAAGGATGGAGTTCTACATGTCTGGCCTGATGTAACAGGAACTCACCACAGGGATGGGACACAGAGGAGAAATAAGCTGTGTACTGACCAATGGACACACTGTCAAAAAGATGAAGTGAATTAGCAGCTGGGCAGGACTTGGTAAATTATACATCATTAGATACGTGTAAGGGATTATTATTGTTACCATTAACATTCTTATTCAGTTTCCAATGGATAAATTATAAACAGCTGGGAAGAAAGGGCTCTTTTTCAAAAGATGATACATTTACTGCTCTGTCACCCAATTCTTGCTCTCTCAGCTTATCTCTTAGCCAGCATGACTGACACACATAGTCTATCCTTATTTTCCTCTGTTTTTATCATAGTTTGACACCGTTGAAATAGATGGGAAGGTATTGCAGAGAATAAGGCTGCAAGTGAATTCTAAAAATTTAAAAATAGCTGTCTCTGAATAGTGAGGTATAAAGGCATCTGCACACAGGAGGCTTAGAGATGTTCTTTGTTAATATAGCTAAAAGCATGTAGCAATTACTGTAAGGATGGTAGACTATTCTGGAAGCTCAGTGTGTTCACACTCCCTTTCCTAGGATGCTGTTGTTACAAAAGGCAGATCCATGTCAGGATAATCTCTGCTTCTGAACTTGGCCATCTGATTTGTCTCCTTGAAAGAAATGAATCTGTGCATGTGTGTGTATATGCATCTGTGAGCCTGGGCCCTTATGGTGGTCTAACTATGAGTACAACACAGTCATTTAAAAAAAAATCATGGTAGCTAAACACTGGTAGCAGCTCTCACCTGTTAGCTTAGCTATTGAGATCCAGCCAACCTGTGTAGAAAAGTCTGTGAAGCTGCAGCTCTAAAATAACCAGAAATAGGCCAGACTGGCAGTGTGGTTCACATGATAGTGTACCAGCCAAACAAAGCAAGCGGAGCCAGCACAAAGCCCTAAGTTCAAACTCCAGTATAAGAAAAAAAAAATTGAAAATCATCATGAAAAGTAATGATACATTTACCAGAGTATTGTAAAACTCTACAGTGCCATTGAGATTCATTTGTGAATCACTTAAAAGGAAAATTACATTAACAAAAAAGCAGATACCCATTTCTCCACTATGGGAGGAAGGACTTTTTTAAAATGCCTTTACTTAACTAATACAGATATGTTTAGAATATTGTTCTAAGTAAAGCACACTCCATAGTGCTCAAGTGGGGAGGAGAAACTATAAAATGGTTATATCAAAAGTAGTATTTGTAAGTAGAAAGGAAATGTTTTCTATTTGCTAGCCTAGACTGACTAAGTACCTTACATACAGTGCAAAAGCAACTTGTACCATTGAGTAGTCTATGGTCACATTTAGTGTCTTAAGACATACACACAGCCAAATATATGTATGAGAAATGTGCGAAAACTTGAAAATCAACCTGTTAATGGTGTTCTATCCAGAAAGAAAGTATGATTGGAGGGGGAGGGGCAGAAGCTGGGGGAGGGGCAATCCTTTTTTTTTTCTCTTTTAAGAAAATCTCTTGTGGGGATTGAACTCTGGGCCTGGGTGCTGTCCTTGAGTTCTTCAGCTCAAGGCTAGTGCTCTACCAGCTGAGCCACAGTGCCACTTCCAGTTTTCTGGTGATTAATTAGAGACTTTCTTGCCTGGGCTAGCTTTGAATCATGATCCTCAGATCTCAGCCTTCTGAGTAGCTAGTACAGGCATGAGCCACTGGTGCTCAGCTTTCTTTTTTATTCTTTAAATGTCATTATTGATACTACTATTTTTATACTTAATTTTTAAAGGAATGAAAGTGCTGTCAGCCATAGCAGTTGTTCACATGGAATGGTGAGTGCAATAGAACTCTATAATTAAGCCCACTGTTACCTGTGTTGATCACACAGCTCTGTAAAGTAAAATTAATTAATTATTTTTTTCCCTGGTAGAGCTAGCACCTCTCCTGGCATATGTTCACTTAGCATTCGCAAGTACTTTCAAAGCTTCATCCGGGACACATTGCTCATGCAAGCCTCAAGTGTCTAAGAAACAGAAACTATCAATAAATCTCTGTCACACTCACAACAAACAAGACTGTCCTTTAAAGAAAAAACTGGAGAAATTAAAGCACTAGAGATAAAAACTGTGCCCTACTTATTAAAAACGTATCCATTCCAATAGTTTAAAAAATTCCTTAATGGCTCATCAACTTTTTCTTATCTGTAAGTAATTTACATATTTGTTTCTGATACAACGTTCAACTTTACTAAGAAGACTAGATGTATAAGCATTTGCTTTTATTTTCCTAACTGTAAAATAAAAATAATGACAAATACCTTACTAATGGAAACAATAAGTTCAAAGGGAATTGGCAAAGAAAAATCCAGAGAACCAAACTCAGGTTGTGGCCTGTCTTATCAATAAAGTTTTATTGGTACACCCTCTCACTCAACTTGTTTATGTCTCTTCTCTGGTTGCTTTGGCACTACAACAGAACAGTTGAGTATTCACAACAGAAACCATAATCCCGAGAGCTAAAAATATTCACTAACTGGCTCGGTAGAGAATAAGGTTGCCAAACTCCAATACTTTAATAAAAATTGGGCAGGGTCCTGGATAAAATGAAATGACCATATGTGTCTGTTTTCCATTTTGTTGTGTTCTTTTTAGGAATCCTATTTTAAGAAGAATTTCTAACAGCGATTTCTTCAAACATATGTGTTGGTTCCTTCTCTGATGCTAGGAGAAAGAATGAATAAATAGTGCTATAAAACATAGGCAAAAAGAATAGAACATTGCTTCACAAGCAATGTTTTAAAATCTGAACCCTGCCATTCATTTACATTCATGTTGATGGAAGACATGGGTAAGGGATATTAAGAAGTTGAATGATTATGTGTGTGGTTGGTCTTATTTAAAGACTCTGGAGGTGTTTATAATATTGTTATATGTCCTAGTTTTATTCAGAAACAAATCAGGAACCTGTCAAATTAAAATTTCTTAAGCTAAATTTTTGCAAAAACATTTGTATGGATGGAGCAACTTAGCCTACTGCCAAAGATGCTCCAGTTTAATTCTGCCTGGCAAGTTGGTTGGGTTTGTTTGGCATTTCATTAACAACAAAAAAAATAATAAACTTCACTTTTTCTCCTGAGAAAATAGCATTGTGGCATTTGGGGGATATCAACACTGCATGTGCTGCTTCTTGGTTTGAAGAAGAAGAAGATATTTTTCAAATAAAGATAAAGAAAGCTTTTACAAAGATTTCCTCTGGCTCGGTATGTAGTAACCCTGCAAAACCCATGTCTCAGGTTTGTAACTGAAAATAGAGACATAAAATATACATTTAGATGTGTAACATATGCAAACACACATAGGATTATATATAAGTAATATATACAGAGGGTATATATATATGTGTATGTGGAGAGAGAGAGTGGGGAGAGAGACAGAAACAGAAACAGAGACAGAGAGGAATGAGTGGATCATGGAATGGAGGATATGAGAGTAACTGAAGGGGGTCATTCTGGCTAAAATACTGTATAGGAGTGTGTGAAATCTCTTTCTTTTTTTGTGCCAGTTCCTGGGGCTTGAACTCAAGGCCCAGGTGCTGTCCCTGAGCTTCTTTTGCTCAAAGTTAGTGCTCTACCACTTGAGCCACAGCTTTGCTTCTGGCTTTTTTTTTTTTTTGCCAATCCTGGGTCTTGGGACTCAGGAGCACTGTCCCTGGCTTCCTTTTGCTCAAGGCTAGCACTCTACCACTTCAACCACAGCGCCACTTCTGACCTTTCCTGTTTATGTGGTACTGAGGAATTGAACCCAGGGCTTCGTGCATGCTAGGCAAGCACTCTACCCCTAAGCCACATTCCCACCTTCCAGCTTTTTTGCCCCACTAGTTTATCAGAGATTAGAGTGTCATGAACTTTCTTGTCCCAGTTGCTTCATACTATGATCCTTAGGTCTCAGCCTCTTGAGTAACTAGGAGGATTACAGGCATGAACTACTGGCATCCAGTGATAAAAATCTCTTTGAACAATTAGCATACAACAGAAATAACTGCAATTCAGACAGGCATGTAAATTAGGTTCTGTCTGGGTGTGAGAATTAGTGGGAATGAAGAGGTCAAATGGAGAGGATAAAAGGATGAATATGGTCAAGATATTTTATGCACATGTAGGAAATGGAACAATGAAACTTGCTGAGACTGGTCTGGGAAAGGGGTTGTGGGGTTCAGGGAGACTGGTGGAGGGAGTGAAGCTCTGATTGAGGTACACTGTATGCATATATGGGCATGTCAAGTGAAGGGTGGGGTTGGGGACCAGACACAAAAATATTAGGTCCTTGGAGAAGGTGAAACACTTGCAGTTGACTGAAGGAGGCCCAGGAGATATCCATGAGAGAGTGAGACGTGATTCGGAGATGATATAGACAATGTAGATGCCAAGTAATGCAAAAGTTTGTGTGTATGATGATGGGGAGCAACAAAAAAGACAGCAAGTGACTGTTTACAGACAAAACCAGAGAGGAAGAAGAAGTAGGAAACTGGAGGTAGACCATCAGTTGGAGCTACCTTTTCTTTTATCTGGAAGGAAGATAAACACCAGAAGATTTCATGCTATGACAAAACAAGATGGCATAGAATGAGAAGCCAGGGGAATCAGGGGGAGGATGTTTTGTCCATGTTGGGTTGGATGTTGAGTTGCACAATGTGACAGACAGGGAATATTTTAGCAGAATATTTTAGACTGGATTGTACAAAAGGGACTTGAGCTACATATAAAATTTCTAGGTAAAGTACACATAAAAGTACACACCAAGGGAGCTTTCTTTTTAAATGAGGCAAGGATGGCAGAGATCAGAAATGAAGGTGAAGAGAGACCCAGAGAGGGAACAGGACCATCAGGGCAGGAGAGCTATGAGCCTGTATTTGAACTAGTGGTCATTTATGCCCAAGTGCTAGCCTAGACCAAGCCCAACCAGAAGCGTCCCTTTCCCCTTCCCTTGGTCCATTCTGTTTCCTGCCACTTTCACAGTTGAGAAACTTCCTGTGATTTACTGTTAAGTTCTGGCATGGCAGCCTCTTTAAGTAAGTAAAATGTGAACTAAGAGGAAGTCAGATTCATTACTTTTACTGTTAAATCTCTTAGAGAAATCAGAAAAAGGTGATGCATGTCTTCAGGACTCACTATCATGTAAAAATCTCTTGTTTGACTCTGATTTAAGTTTCGCTACCATTCAGAGTACTTTGCACTTTATCATAATGCTTGTGCAACAGATGGCGACTACATGATAAGACACCCACCATGGTAAGAACTCAATTATTGCTGAATGGAGATTATACACATCTGGAAATCCCTACAGTTTACAGCCTTCTGCCCTGGGAACAGACAGTGCAGTCAAGTGTAAAGAGGAACATTTGAGTATGAATATGTTTTTCCTGGGTTTACTACCAGTCATGAGCCTTAAGTAAGCCCCATCTCTGAGGTTAGTCTTCATTATGACTATGAAATTAGCCATATCCTCATTTCCCCCTGATAGTTTCCTTTTCCAGAATTTCCACGTAAATGGGGGGGGGGGAACCACCATGATAAATAATCCAGTTATAAGTCTAAGGTTTAGGAAATTAAATCAATTATGTTTTGGAAAAATGGAAGCAAATACTGAGCAATTCTGAGGCCATTAAAATTACAGTAGAAAAATTAGGGTAGAAACATCCACTACGAATAATGAGAATAGATAGCTGTACGGGTAGCCTTATTTTATTTTATTTTTTGCTATGGAAAAGCTCCTTTGAATCACATAATATTTTCCTTTCAAAGGCCAATACTAAGGGTCTGATGACAAATCAAAGCAGGATTGTTCTAGCTTCAGTACACATGTCAGCATCTCCAAAAGCAACCTCCGAATGACAATTTCAAGAGACAAATGACTTGTTTCTCCTTCTACTCTATTCACTGGGAGAAATAACCACAGCCTGAGATTCAATCTGAGGCTTGTAATAGAGGATGTATGCACTGGGTTACCACACAGGCTGCAACTTCTTTCTGTAGTCTCCCCAGACAACGCTGAATAAAAATGACTTCAATGCATGCCTGAGTACAAGGGGTCAGGAAATTAAAAAGTGCTTTTTGCTTTGTGTAAATTTAATGAACACATACTTGTGATCCTGGAGATCAAACTGAATAAATTAAATCGCAAAGAAATACCCTCATTCCCTTTTTTCTTCATTCCAGAGGCAGAAGTAAAGGCATGACAATAAGGACATTAGTCCCTCTTTAACTTAGTTTGGCTCCATATGTAATTTCTTTAACAAAGAAACCAAATCTCCAAACAATTGTTGGTTCCCTTCTATCCTTTCCTGTTTCTGAATCCTTCTTCTGTGGTGTTGAGTTTTGTTGTCCTTGGATTTGGGGTTGTGTACTACTTGTTTCCTTCACTTCTACTAAATTCCCCCTCTTTTATTGTATTCAGAGCCTTCAGTCAAAACCTTCTGGATTCTCTTTATTCTGGTCCTCTGATGTCTGAAAGTTAAGATTTGCTTGCTTTTCTAAGGGACCCAGTCTTCATGAATAACTATGAATACTCAGTAGATGTGTGCAGAGTGTTTCCATGGACTCCATCACTTCTGGTTTCTCCTCACATGTCTATGTTTCTATTTTGTATTGTTAGCTTTCCTAATTTCACAAAACATATGGGACTTCAGTCCACTATCATATCAGCTCTTTGTCTCAGTCCTCTTAATTAATATCTTGGGCAATTTTGTTCTGTCTTATTGAGGCAATGGATTTGCCATATAGCTGGCCCAGGACTTACTATCTTTCTAGCTCTAGTTACAAATTTGTACTAACATACTCAGTTCTTTAATTCCTACACATTTTTTTCTTAACAAGTCATCTTAATGTTTTGATCATCCAACTCTACCTCCTTCATTTTTAAAATCTTTTCCAAAAGAGCCCTGTTGGTAATATCTTTAACATACCCATCCCCCTTCTCTTCCTTCCTTCCTTCCTTCCTTCCTTCCTTCCTTCCTTCCTTCCTTTCTTCTTTCCTTCCTTCTTTCCTTACTTCATTCATTCTTTTTTCCTTCCTGCCTCCCTTCCCTCCCTCCCTCCCTCTCTGCCTGCCTTCCTTTCTTCCTCCCTCCCTCCTTCCCTTCCTCCTTTCCTCCCTCCCTCCCTTCCTTCCTCCTTCCCTCCCTCCCTCCCTCTCTGCCTGCCTTCCTTTCTTCCTCCCTCCCTCCCTCCTTTCCTCCCTCCATCCCTCCCTCCTTCCCTTCCTCCTTCCCTCCCTCCCTTGCTCCCTTTCTCCCCTCCCTTCCCTCCTCCCCTCTCTTCCCTTCCTTTCCTCCCTCCCTCCCTCCCTCCCTCCCTCCCTCCCTCCCTTCCTTTCTTCCTTCCTTCCTTCCTTCCTTCCTTCCTTCCTTCCTTCCTTCCTTCCTTCCTTCCTCCTATCCTGCCCATTTCTAGCCTTCTATGGAAACTCTATTCTCCCTGCAAATATCTGAAAAGCAAAGACCCCCTCATCTGCAACTATTTTTTCTCTATTTCTTTTCCTTTGATGCCAGTCCTAGGGCTTGAACTCAGAACCTGGGCACCATTGCTGAGTTCTTTTGCTCAAGGCAAGTATTCTACCACTTGAGCCATTGCTCCACTTCTGACATTTGGGAGGTTAATCAAAATAAAAGTATCATGGACTTTCCTGCCTGGGATGGCTCTAAACCATGACCCTCAGATCGCAGATTCCTGAGTAGCTAGGATTACAGGCATGAACCATTGGAGCTGAGTTCTACCCATTTTCTTAATACTTAAAATTTTCCCAGGATATAAACATTTTATGTCTCCATGAGTTTGATAGTATTCCCTCCCTCCAAATGTATTGTATTTCCTTTATTAGATTTTTAAACCTAAAGAATGGGAATTATAGCTATAAACCAAACTAAAGGGGTCATATCCAATCAAAGTTTTTAATGTAGAAAATGGTAACAATAAAATAGAAAATGTTATTGAAAGCAAATTTCTTTTATGAGGACATAAATGAACAAATCATCTTGGTTGCCACATAGCTTGTCTCTATCTGCTCCCCAGTAGGTCTTGAAAATACTAAGCCTATTTCTTACCTTGCTTTCTGTCCTGTGGAGCTAATCCAACCACAGACTTGCCTTTGAAGTCAACTGGAACATCACGCATGGGAGAGCTCCAGAGTGCACACAAAAGCAAGAAAAGAAAACTGACATGTTATTCTTAACCAAAAGGGACTGGGCTATTTCCGAGTTTCTATACACACTTGGACATCCCACAGACTTCAAGAGCCTGCAGATGAAGTAGGAGAAGAGGGTGAAGTGAACAAAGACCTGGGAATGGGCAGCAGATAAAGCCACAATAGAATGAAAGTTTTTCAATTCTAAGTAAATCATTCTCATGAGTTCCTTTCCCCTTATCAAGTTACACAAATCACAAGTAGAAAATTCTTTAAGGCTCCAAAACTACTCCCTGAAAATGTCAAGCTCTTTTGCAAATGGCATCTACTCCTCATGTAAGGTACAAAAATAACCTGTAGACTCTCATTCAATTCCCTGTAACAAATATTTATCCAGAGACTTTACTGAATAGAAGTCATGCCTCCTTGAGTTGAGAGCACCATCAACATCTTCAAAAAGAAAGGCATAAAGAAGATCTCAGAGCAGGTAACCCTTCATGGCCACTTATAAAACATACTCTCAAATAGCATCTGTATGTAATATATCAACATGGGTGAAATAGAGATTACAGGTTTAAAATAGAATATTAACATGGTAGCATCACTCTAACTCCATACTCAGAAGCTTAAACTAATAACAGTTGGGGAAATAATCAAATTCATCTTCATTATTTTTGACTCCTCAAAGCAAATCTTACTGAAATAAAAGAACCAAAGGATTCACTAGTTAACAAGTAGGTCCCAATTATTTTGAGGCGAGTTTTCTTTACTGTTCTAAATCTCTAGGAAATAATTTTGCAAATGGCATATAGTAACAATACTTGTTGTGTAGCCCATGTGGGTATGTTTGATGCCTGACATGTGGGAAATACTCAAGAAATGTTAGTAATGGAATTGAATAAACCTCTTCATTTGCAAAAGAATCTGCATTCAAAGATACTATGATTTTTGGATGCTGGTATTGGGGTTTGGACCCGGGTCTGAGTTCAAGTTAGCTTTTTTACTCAAAGATCTATCAGTTTGAACCACAGCCCTACTTCTGGCTTTTTGGTTGTTAATTGGATATGAGAGTGACACAGAAATTGGATATTAGAGTCACATAGACTTTTCTTCCAAGTTGGCTTTGAACTAAAATAATCAGATATTATCCTCCTGGGTGATACTAAGCTACTCATAGCAAGGTCATAGCAAAGCTTCGATAGTGATCTAATTTAGTTTGATTCCAAACTAAATTACTAAATTACGTCCCTCCTGACACAAAGGTTGGGGGTTTTCTTTGAGGTTTCAACTAAAGAAGGGAAGGAGACAAGCTGAGAAGATACTCAAACACCACAACACAAAGATACCGACATTCTAATAACTGCCCCTCCCTTCAATGTGGAGCCCCAAATATTAGAATACTAGACTATGGAAAAAACACCAAGGCCTTCAAATCACAGAGATCTAAACTTCAATACAAAAAATGATTAAAATAAGGACCAGTCTGAATAGTCTAAAAAATTGAAACATACATCTGAGAATAAGGAACTCATTGATTACTGACAAGAAATAAATTCACCAGAGGTATAAGAAAATTGCTCTGTGCTCTTGGACATTGGTGGAGAGATATAACCTATATTTCTTGTTTAAATACTTCAAGATGAAGCCCAGTAAGAGGTATTCACCATTAAAAGCACCATTCTTTAAAATGTGTTTGCTGTATTATAGGGGTGAGGTCCTTGATGGGATAAACAATGGATAACAAAACTAAATTACTCTGAATGAATAAGTATATTAATTAAAATCATACAAAAGGGCTGTACAAAAGGGCTGAGCAATGTGAGGATGCCTTGTCTATCATTTATTTAATTCAGACATGTGGCATTCAATTTAAACATGAAGAAGATGTGGGACATTATGATTCTAACAAGTCAAAGTGAAATGGAGAGTAGATGAATTTGTAACTCAACAAAACTCAATCTTGTCACAAATATTTTCTTCCATACCTTCTGATTCACAAATTTAACCACATACCATATTTTCCAGTATATAATACATTAGCCTGTCAAGTTGATGCTGTTGTTTTTATTCCAACAGTGCGGTCTTTGTATTTTGGGAAAGAGGACAGAAATAATGTCCCTTGGTCACTACTTTTCATGTTACATCTAACCCAGTAGGAATTGGGGAAGTAGGGGAAAGAAAACTCACTGAAGAGTATCCAGTCATGCTTTGTATGGAGTATGAACTTCTATATCCTATGGAGTTCAAAGGTTCCTTCTGAAAAGGGGTATCAAATTGAAATTGACCTTGGAGTAGATGGCAGTGAAGGGGTTGGGGGAGCTCTTATTTGGGAGTCCCAAAGAGCATTCACAATCACAAGAAGGACTGTCCTGTCTTTGCTGTCATTGTCTACTTATACAGGTAGATGGTAAACCTCCCAAAGATGTGAGAACTGAGTCTTCATATCCTAGATATTGCCTCTACTTGCTCTCCAAGTGAATATCACAAAGCATCTTTCTGTCTGATTCTTCTCTAGATCTATCTGGTAAAACTCCTTTCACACAAGAGCCTCAGGAGAACCACTTGTTTGCTTCACCCTCTCTCCACTCCTAATCAAAGGAAACTGATCTTCTTCTTAGAGAATATCATATGCCATCCCCAGGGTATATACATTTTTGTTCCAATTCTTACACCTAAGTGGAGAAGGCAAAAGTAGCGAAGGCGCCATTCTCTACCTCTACAACCTACAGAATCTACAAGATGAAGGATGAGAATAAGTCATCATCAGGTTTTTGATTTTCAATATCTATGTAAGCAAAGCCATAGAAAACACTTAAGGCTTTTTTAAAATAAAATTCTACAGGAAAATTTGGGGTTGGGTAAACTTTAGCTATCCTGGAGATTAACATACTTGTAAAATTGTCTTTCCTTTATATCCTAAGCTTCTATGTTCAAGATAGAAAATAGGCATTGAGCCAATCCCAAAGTTCTTTGCTTGAGGTTAGATTATATCTGGAACAGTGTTTTATCTTAGTGTGTAAATTATGTAATGTTTCTGCTAGAGAATGAAGCCATGAGCAGGAAGGTTAGAGAAGCTTTGAAAAAATTTCCACCATGTAGAATATATTAGCTTGCTTTCTCAAGATAGCAAGGAAGTGGAAGCAATTCAAAAGACACATAAGCAATAATAAAACTAGTTTTCAGAAATTTCCTTTTATAAATATGCTAAATATTTGAAAGAATTTTATTTAGTATAATTGGGGCAACATTAAACTCCATTAAGTCTTCAATCCCCAAAACACATATACACACATACATACTTTTATCACAAACTCTCAATAAAGTAAGGTATTTATAAGTGTTTGGTAGTTTCTTTTACAGAGTTAATTTTTTTTAACTCTTTGTGAAATGAAGCCTTTGTGTTTATGATGTTGAAGTCAACTGAAAATTCTAAAATCCATTTTCTAGAGCTAGCCTGTATTCTGAATATACTTCTTATTGTTCTCACAACAAATTATCTGAACCAATATTCTAAACCTAAAAGCTGTATTTGATTGCTAATACTGCTTTCTACCTGGGAGAAAATAGCTGTCTCTAGCACAGTATTAAGTATGATTGCTAAGAGTAATTTCATTATATTATCCAATTAGTCCTTTAGGTTCTTTTTCTCTCTCCAATTGTACTATAGTTGATGAGGGAAGTATCGCATTTTCTCCTCTTATAAAATCCTTCACAGGCCTTAGCAACACTGGTTAGATGAGATAATGGGGAGGCAGGCAGGAGGTAACAGAATAATTGAGCAAATGAATACCTGTAAGTTTTCCAAATTTTGTGACAACAATTCTATCTATTGGGACAAAGAGATAGCATTTTCATTACAAAGCTCACACACAATGTCAACTTTTACCCAAGTTGGCATGGGAAAAAATAAATTCCCCAAATATACAGAAATCCTGAACTCCTTAAAACATTCATTCTTGGAGGAAAGAATAAAAAATTCTTTGCCATATGTAACTGTATATCCTACTGAATTTAGCCAACCCACAAAAGAAAAAAGTAAAGTAAAATTATCCCAGAAATAATTTACTGGAAGGGTTTAAGCTGCTCATACATATTAGAGATCAAATGAGCAGTTGAGTGAACTGAGGTTATTGAATTAGCATCATTGCACTGAATGAGAAGAGTTAAAGTGAGGGCTACCAACCTCTGAATTCAAGTCCTTCTGACACTTTGAAAGTAACAGGCTTTAACTCAATACCCAGTCTATAAAATGATATGTGTATTTATAGAGACAATTTGATTCTACATCATTTTTGTACTTGCCAAAACTATTTCCTTGTACTAAATATGGGCAACACAGGTATTAAGTCTGAGTCTGTCTTATGTTTCATGTGTACCTTCTAGGTGATTTCCCTGACACGAACGTTATACCATTCTTGATATATATTTTTTAAATTAAAATTAAAAGCTGCTAACATGAAACTATTTCTGTAAATGTCACCAAATGGAATTTCTTTTAAAGATCAACAGCATCATCATACAGCATGCCTAAAATTGGAATAGTATTATTCGTGCGTCACTTACAGCCTTCCAATTTTTACTTTGTTATTTAATATTAAGTCTGCAGTCAACCAATAAAACAGAGGACTCAATCACCTTTTTTTCTGTAATCTGTTGACCCCAAAATCAGTTCATTTAGCTTATTTTCCAGTATCTTCCCTCTGTTGGTACATTCAAATGAATATGTAATTAATGCCCTCAAAATGTGTATCATATGAATTCAAGAGAGGACCAAAGGATTTTCTCTTCACAGAGAGAAAACCACCAGTTAACTCAGAAGGGAAAACACAAACCAAAATTTCCAACCAACTCAACTAGGACTGCATTGAAGAAACTGGCTGTTTAAAGATTTCCCATTTCAGCTACATGGAGTGTGTTCTTATGGCAAATCACAGGGGTTAAATATTATTCTCCATTTGCTACTTTCAACTGTGCACCCAGTTGGCAGTTAGACACCAACAATTACACACTGGAGCTAAGTGCCAAGGTTCATGCCTGAAATTAGTGTCAAAATGAAAGAATCATAGAAAGTTGGGGCTAAAGGGGAGCTGAACTCATCCTCAGAATTTTATTGGCATCAAGACAGCATGGAATAAGCCTCTGGAACCCAGTTCAGTCTTAGGATTCTCATGGACTATTCAGGTGCTGCTATTACAATACTGGATGCAGAAAATTCCTGTTTTGTTTCTTCAACACAGGACAGCTCAAAGCCTCATGGCCAAAGCTCTATTTATAACAGCAAAAAGGAATTCCCAAAAAATGTTCTAGCTGGAGCAGAACACTCCTCAGAAACTGAAAGATACACAATCTATTACAGTCCTTACCCAGTTAAGTTAGTAGATGCTATGTATTTGTTAAATCATAGTAACACCCCTTGATGTAATCTCTATATAGATATCTACATATACAATTATGGCTCTTAAAGGAAGCAAAATAGCTACTTAAGAGAAGCCAGAGGTAGTGGTTACTTTAAGAAAAACCCTCAGGGATTTTGATAAGAAGAGAAATTTCTACTTTGTTAACTAGGTATGGCAATTGACAAAACTAGAAACAGGTATTTCTTCACAAGATTTCAAGACTACATTTTTAAATGACGCTAAATAAAACTATAAAATTAACTGCTAAAGCTGATTGTTATTAGAGAAGATATGCACAAGGAATTTGCTACTTATTGAGAGTAAATCTGCAAACATGAAGTATTAACTAATACAATTTTATAATGGTTAATAAGATGGGTTTTTTGGAGAAAAAGGGAATGACATGTAACCTTATGGTAAGGAAATATATCCAAGAAAATAGAAAAATAACAATAAACATCTGTAGTAAAATAATGAAAACCAACTTAGAGTCAACCACATTGTGGGCCTTAATGATAAATACGTAAACATCATATATTGTACTTTCTCTTAAAGACAACAAAAGTTCATTCTATATCAAATGCATAAATGTTGATAAAAGTGACAACTTAATCTAGAAAGAAAAAATACATTTTATATCAAAGATACATACCCACCCACGCACATGCACACATGCATACATATTCCTTAACAGGATCTATAACTATAATAGAAATACCTAAACCTTTGGAGAGTTGTGCTATGAATTAAGCAGCATTGTTTTCTCTTCTCGTGCCAGCTTTCTTATGACAGGCCTCTTCTTCCTTCTGTTCCATCCCTCCTCTCTCTCCCAGTCTCAAGTGGGTATTAACCCATTTACCTTATGCCAGGATCCATGCTAGGCAATAAGGTTCTTATTCTGAAACACCCTTGTCCTGTTCTTTTTCCTTCCTTTCTTTATTCATTTTGGTCCTTTGCACTCTTTGGCAACTTGTCAACTGAGAACATACATTAACAAAAACATAAGAAATGTGTATACACCTCTAGCCTCAAATCACAAATACCACTCAGGGGTTAAATGATGGATTCATGTAAGAGAATTTTAGGATTCAGTTGCTAAAACTAGCTTCCTGGGAGCTATGGGCTTGAACTCAGATGTTAGAGGACATAGGCTTTGTGTGAGTCTTGGGAATGATCAGAAAAAAGACCAGACAAACTTTGTGGGGTGGGCAGTAATAAGTTTAGCCTTCAGGCTTGGTGTTTTACAATTGTCTCCTCTTGGCTCTCAGGAATCCTTGGATGCAGAGAGGAATAACAACAAAGGCATCCAGGTAGTTATAAGGCACCTTAATTGTAGCAGCAGAGAATTGGGCAATAGGGTCACAAGGCCTTAAGCCTGTTATATTCCTTAATTTGTTGTATGCATCTTGAACAAACCTAGGACTGCATAGAGGCTCAGTTATAGTGGTTGAATGACTAGAAAAATCAATAGAATCTGGGAAGAACTTAGGCTTTGAGTCATCCCAGTTGCTTTCTGACCTAGTAATCAGCTGTTATTTAATTTCCCAAAGCCTCAGTTTCCTTATCTACAAACAAGGATGGTGATGATTCCATTCTCTGAAGGTGACAGGAAAAAAAATAAATTGAAAATAAAGCTAAAGGGCTTAGCACATTTTCTGGCTTCTACTAAATAAGTGTTAGCCACTAATAATTAAAATTAGAAATTGCTCAAAATTGCAAATCAGAATTAAAAAATCTCTTTAAATAGTACAAAAATTCAAAGAAAGAATAAAAGCAAAACAAACTAAAACTATTGGTTTGCTGCATTATAAGCATAACAGTAGGAGAAAGGATGCATTTAAAAATGTTTTAATACATAAAAATAAGTTAATTCTTAAAACACATTCTAACTGACATATATATTGTTTTTCTGAAGTATAGTGTGTGTGTGTGTGTGTGATTCAAATAATAGACAAGAAAAATGCAAGATCTAAAATGATATGGGCTGTGATGTGATAATATATGTACAGCTAGAAAGATTCCTACAATCTGCAAAAATCAGACAAATATTCTTGAATACTGAATTAATAATGACTATTTTTATTATTTTATTTTTGGGTCAGCATACATTTTTAATATGATGATGTTTCAGTGTGATATTTCTAGACATGAACACAGTGCAGTATGAATAAATTCACCCCCTCTAACATATTCCCTTTCCATCCTTCCCTCCACCTCCTTTATTCAAACAGCATTTGATGGGCTTAATGATGCTATATTATGTGTGTGTGTGTGTGTGTGTGTGTGTGTATGTGTGCATGTGCCATTCTTTGATCCTATTAATGGAGACGATTAAATTGAGAGCCAAAAGAATATTCTGTTACATGGGTAGACACTGAATAAATGTTTGCTGAAGGAATGAACCCTTTTCTGAATCCACATGGGAGGATATTTTTTAAATAATTTACTTGATTTCTGTGTTTCAAATTAACTTCTTATAATGTTTCCTGGAAATTCAATATATTTTAAGTATCTGTATAATAGACTATATCACAAGTCTTAAGGTTGTGATAATTAATATATGTCATATATTGCTGACCACTGACAATGTCCTCATCACTCTGTCTCTAAGGCAACACCTAAGCTAATAGTATATTTTAGTGTTTGAATTTGACCTATGGACTCAGTTGTTTAAAAAATACAGAAAATTCTAAGATTTATACATCATAAATACACTGTGGCTAAATAATGTCAAGATACATTAAAGACAAAATATATGGCTTACATAGATTACTAAGGGTGCATAAAGGTTCTCAATACTATATGATATACTACTAGACATTCAGAAAGTTTCATAATTTTAGAAAAATTCAAAGTTGTTACAAACTATACAGTCCACCTCTTGAAAAAGTGATTATAAGGACCACTAGTTCTTTTTTTTTTAATTAAAAAATCTGAACAAATCATCAGTGAGAGGTAGACGGTATAATTAAACTCTATAGCACAACTTTTATTGTCTTAAGTTATTCTGGTATCATTTAAATAAAAGCTACCTAACTGATGATAATGCAAATTAAACTCTGCTGTTGAATTACCAAGATGATTCAATATAAAGCTCATGATAAAACTTTACCCTAACCCTTTGTTAGCCTGATGGGACAGAGTTCTTTGGGGTGATATCTTCTTCACTACTCATTTAAGACACCGCCCCCCCACACACATACAACCTCACCTATTAATTCTCCACAATAAATTTCTTAGCTGATGCTATATTGTAATCAGCTTACACAAATAACTTGTTGCAGACTGTGCAAACTCACACCCCTAAAAACCCCTGGAACAACATCTCAAGACCAACTCAAATCATATAATGATTCAGACACAATTTTTAATTAAATAAGTTTTGGACAAATTTTCATCCCGAACTCAGATGAATTGGTCAGATAAATTGCTTCAAAGTCAACATAACTCTCCTGGTGACAGAATAATGGTACACCAAAAAGATAAAAACCAAAATTATTATAGGCAGAAACACACTATGATTAATCATCAGTTGCTCTATAAAAATGCCATTTGGAAAGGAACATTATTTACAAATAAAGCAAAGTTCAGGATATTTTCAAATAGATCAGAAGAAATGAATAATTTAATCAGCTATGAGAGCTTAATTTTACCTTTATAAAAATTAACACTAATGGCATGTTAATTCAGCAACATTATATTCTGACTTTCAGTATTCACTCTAATCAAGTTAAATAGTAGAAAATATTTTCTAATTAGCATTCAGAACAATGAAACCTGGAAGCATTTGGCTTTTTGTTCCTTGCACAGAAAAACTGATGTAAAGACTTCATTTTGACTCACATGAAAATTGATCTAATATGTCACAACTTTGGTTCCCAAAGGATGTTATTCTTCAAAAGCTATGTGATTAACTTTACTTGTGTGAATATCTCCCAAAAGAATTGAGGTACAAAGATATTCATGGTAACATTAGGTGAAATCTTACTAAGTTTATGTAGCTACACTTGTCTATTCAGTAAAAATAAATATAACATCTGCATACTCAAGTATATATATATTTTTAATTTCTTAACACAATTTTAAATCTTATAAAACACCTAGCATCTGGAAGGCAAAGCAAAATTAATTTTATAATAGCATTTAGTATTTATGGCTATTTGCTCAGCTCTCTGTTTGACATTTTCTTTCTCCTCTTTAAATCACATGCTAGCAACTCAAATGTTCTTTTCTTGAAGAAACAACTAAAGTATCCTTAGGAAATGCCACATGAACGTAGAAGCAATGTAGAAATAACAGTTTTATTTCAAGAGTTAAATGGAATTGTTTGTGCTGGATAAATTCATTAGGACTTTTCTGAAATAACTTTTACATAAGGATAAATAAAATGATCTCTTTACCTAAAACAATTACTAGCCAACATTATTACTATCAGATAATTGTAAGCTAGAATGAGCAATAAAAACATTTATACTTGGAATGTGGTATTAGATAGTAGCTATTAAAATATTTTACTCAATTTCTATTACACCTTAAAATGAAAGTCATCAAAATGTCATTACAGCTCTTTTCCTCAGATTCTTCAGAGAGTAACTTTACTCATTTCGGGTAATGGAGGGCTATCCAACACTCACTTAAAATCTGTTGAAATAACAGCAAAACAAAACACGATGTGGAATTTGTAAGGCATTTTCTATCCAAATATGTCCATTTACATAGGTAAATACATACCAGAGATTACTTGTCTTCAGCTACCTAGAATTAAATATTTATTAATGAAATTAACCACTCCTATAAAACATTACCTTCACGAAGACCTGAAGAAAGAATTCCTGGTAAAGGAGCCACAAGTTGAATTCTGCAAAACCGGGGTTAACAAAGCACTAATATATCAGTTTAAAAGAAAAAAAAAAAACTTCATTAAAAATCAATTATTTGGAAATTAGTTCCAGCCACAAAATTATTTGACAAGGGAGTGTAGAACTTCTGATGGCTGTTCAAATTAAAAGAGCTAAATGTGAGTTGGGTAACGTGTAATTATAACAATAAAGGTATGGGCTATGGGTTCTTCCAGAAAACTAGTTCTGTGGGAAGCATTTTCAATCAGGAAGAGATCTTTGACATCACCGAATCCTGGCTTGAAATTTGCTGGTTCTAGGAATCACATCTGCATAAAATAAATATTACTTTAATGACCACCCATCCCCCCATCTATTCCTCTAATGAAATAAAAATCTGCCTATTTCCAAAGCCGAAAAGAAACATGGACAGTACCTAATTATATTTTATAAGCAAAAGTCAGGCTTCTGTAGCAAATGACCTAAAATAAATTTCTTTTAAGTTGTTCTCTTTAAATCTTTCCTACTTTTTTTAAAGTCAAATTTTAATAGTCATACTTAGCAGTTTTTTTAAAAAACATTATTGGCCAGAAGTATGTGAAATGGCTTGAAAAAAAATGCATCTTAAAAAATACAAACAACGTTGAATTTTTTACCTTTCAGCTGAAGGAGGTCGTCACTTCTTACAGATCCCACGAGCCTGAAGATAATCACTGCTGACCGATTTAGAATAAAAGCCATTAGCATATTACTTTAAAAAGAAAACAAAACAACAACAAAAAAAACACCCTGACCCTACAAAGCCGTGATCTCGGAAGGAAACTGAAGGTATTTCTAAGCAATAAACGCCTTTTGCTAATACGGATTTGATCATCGTTCACTTATTAGCAGAGCGTCCGGTCTGTGCCCTAAAGTACCCATCCTTGAGCAGTTTTTAAGGGTCGGGGTTTGTCCCTGCGTGCTCGCCAGCCTCTTCATCACGGGCGGCGGCTCTTTCTCTCCAGATGCTACAATACAAGCGAGTCCCGGGGACCATTAAGTAAGCCCACAAGCAGAACGTTACTGAGAGTTCACTAATATTGGACACAACTTTTCCTCCTAGAGCTAGCCTGCTGAGATGAAGGGGACTAGAGCTGCACAGCTCATCGCCTATTGGTGCCTTATAGCCTTGGGGGCTAAGCAGAAGGCACCCTCCTCCCCCTTCCCAGAAACTACTACTGACTTCGCCTGCCTCCAGCCCGAGCCGCATCCAGCCACTGGGAGACTCAGCATCAGCTGGAGAGAAGATAAGCAAGGCGCACCCACCCTCTTTCGCTCACTCCACCTACAGCTCCATCCTGGAATCCCAACTGAAATGCTAATGGACAAGAAAATGAATGCCAATTTCCTCCACTTTGCTCCAAGTTTCAGTGGGGGCCCCCCTCCACAATCAACGATAGCTGTTGGTAGAGAATGCCTCGTTCCATACCATTAACTCAGAACAAAACATATTTTTAGTGGGACAGTGGTGTTTACTTGTAAGAACTGATGAATTGTTCGGCACCATTTATCATTCACAGACAAAGACAAGCAGCCACGATTTTGTATATAAATCAAGGTACATGCTGCTCAATTTTAAAAAAGACTGCTTAACCACCCACCCACCCCCCACACACACTCCGTGTCCCCCAACCATAGAGATTGAGGTCAAACTGGCCATAGCAACCACGAACAGAACTTGGGCCTCCAGAAAGACCTAGCAACCGATAAATGAGTTCAGATCTCTTTTCAGCTCCACTGGTGTGAAAGGCAAAATTAAAAAGATTAGATCACCCAGCACCCATTACAAAAGGTGCCACAATGAAAAAGTCATTTCCAGCCTTTGAATCACATCAAATAAATAACATTCATCCCAGCCATAATGAACAACTTTCAAAGTAAATTGAATCTCCATAGTCTGACTATGCTTGATGCACAGTATTTACATAACAATATATCAGAGGAAGCCCAGAATGGGTCTTGTAAGTGGAGAACTGGAAAGGGGTGGTGGGGGGGGGGAATTAAAAAAAAATCTTTAGCCCAGCTTACTGTATATTCAGACTACTTTTCAGCCCCCCTCAATTAAACAATGTGTTGTATCAGGAACATCAACAGTGTTTTTAAATAGTGGGAAATGAAAGTTTCTGGTACATTTTTAAATGCCTGGATCCATCCCCATTCATTCCTTTTGTGGGACACAAAGAATGTAAAAATCACTTTGTGTCCTAAATCCATGCCCAAGACTCAGGGTTTTTTTCTTTCTTTTTTTCTTTTTTTTTTTTTTGTGACAAAGAATTCTCATCTGTGGGTACACTTGTTCCTTTGTTCATGCCAGCATTTTTTTAGCCTAAATATCTGCTGAGTTTTTATATGTGACTTAAAATGAACACACATTTGCACATTTTTTTTAGCATGTGGCTCATTCATTATTTGTCATTTCCTCGAAAGTATAAGATATTCTCTATGCTCACAAGAACATCTATGAAGTTTTAGTTAAAACTGCACACACAATGTTTATCTGCTCCAGATTAATTTGGATTCTATGTCATCAGGTCATTAAAAAATAAATTAATGACTAATCTCCAAAATCATATCCATTGCCATAAACTCTCATACATTACATATATTTTAAATGGAGTATTATCAAAATAGGACAGTTAAATCTATTTAGTAAAAAATATACCAGCATCATTTTATCTTTCAACTCCACAGGGAATCTCATTAATTTTTTAAAAACTCTGACCTTCATAGAGTTGAGTGTAAAAATAATTACAAATTAAGAATGAAAGAACATCACTGGAATTCTACACAGTCATAGGAGCTACACTGCATGAAACACTGCTCACACTGCTATCATCAAACAGATTGTTTTTTTAGCAGATATAAATTTAAACAGCATGATAAATGTCACCAAATAGACATAAAAATCAGCTCACCCTTCCACCGGCTGGGACTCACACCTCACCTCTGATGATTTTAGTCACACAAAGCCCGCCCGGGAAACAACACAGATCCCAGTCAAGTGACAGACAGCCACAGCGGAGAAGATGCCCTTTCAAAAATATTTCCCCGTGGAGACTTCCTCTCTGTCACCATGCCTCAGTCACAAGCATGCCGAAATACAACAATAAGAATGCGCGTCAGTATTTTCTTACCTAAAACTTGTCGGAAGGAAGGTCTTGTCATTGCTGTCACCTCTGGTGTCCTCTCTCTTGTCATCGTGGAACTGGTTCCACTCTCCTTATTGCGCTGTGCCTCAGTTACAGATTGTACATTCATCTGCCTGCATTGAACCTACGAGGGGAAAATGAGAGAGGGAGGAGAAAGAAAGAGAATAAGAGAGGGGTGTGTGTGTGTGTGTGTGTGTGTGTGTGTGTGTGTAAGAGAGAAAGCAAGAGAGAGACTAAGAGAAAGAGAAAAGATAAGAGAAAGAGAGAGAGAGTCAGAGACAGAGAGAGAGACACGGCTGACTTGAGACTAAGGACTAAAACCCCCAGCCAAGTCAAGCTTGAACAAAAATGATCAAAGCACTGTCCTTCATCAAGAGAGTAGACAGCTAGTTTTCTTTTTCTTTTTCTTTTTTTCCTCTTCCACTGAAAAGTGGGACTGTCATTGGGGATTCTCACCAGGAAAGCACAGGCAGGGGCAGACCTTCTCCAGAGTGCTAGCGCTACGCAGCAGTCCGTGCAGAATACAGGTACCTATTGTTCCAGAGACAGATATGTAGCCAGCCAGTCAGACTCTGACAGATCTCAGCAAACCAGTGAGCCTGCCTTCATTTTAACTCCTTATTTACTAGTGCTTTTTGGTAAGCTGCAAAGGTCTTCTCATCACCCACGAGAAATAAATGGAAATGATGCAGATGATCAAACTGCAGGAACTAAGCCTGGATCTTTTACAAAGAGGGACTTTATCTACCATTACTGAAAGGTTGAATTTGATGCAAACATCTTATTTTTCTAGGTAGAAGTGAAGTGTTTAGATTATATACAAGGAAGAGTTAGCAAGTAAAAAAAAAATTACATACCCTTAACATCCAACATAAAGTCAATTTAATGAGGACAAGAGAAACTGAGGTGATTTGAATGCTCTGAGTGTAAATAAATATACTCTAGCACAGATGGGGGGAGTGGGATAAGGCAAAAAGCAAAGGTGTCCCAAAGCTTTTGCACAGGGGTGTGGCCCATTGAAAACATTCTTCATAAAAAGCCACGGTGATAGACTTGTTCCCATAGAGGCTGAAATCTTACTGGTACCCCCACCCCCATTTTTTCAAGACTCCACTGCTTTCTCAAGCACCCCCCAAAACATCTCCAAGCTGCAGTGCCTCACTCATGTCTAAAGCATGCAGAATTAAAGAAGCTCAGAGAGAATGACTTAAGTCAGTTTTCCTGATGGATCCCGAGAACCAGAGGGCATACTTGATTCTTTAGATTCCTGGACCTTAAGCGATTACTGTGAGTGACTAACTTTCACCTTCTGTATTAATTGAAGGATTTTCTTTTAAGGAGTGAAAGGAAATCACAATGCCTTGAGTTTGACTATGTAACAATAGTAGAAGGACGGTGAATAGAATAACAAAAAGAAAAGTAGCATGTCCTTGAGTTAAGACAAGAGGTAGAAGAATCCTCTCTTCAAAGACTTAACACTGTGTACTTTTTTTTTCTTTTGGAATGAACACCAGTTCTCATTGTTACCATTTCACCCAAGCAACACTGCACGTTCTGATATAGTAAATGTACTTTAGAGTGTAGCAAATGGTTATGGAATTCCTTTGTAAAGTTTACTCTCAGGCTTCACTTTAGAAAGCCAGAGGTAAGTACTCAATGCAGTAGGGGAGGGTTAGCAAGGCTAGGCTGTTGACGGTGATGAGACATGTAGAAGATATCTAGGCACTGTCAAACATCTTTTCCTAAGTATGAGATTTATTTCCTTTCCTTTTTAAAGTAACTAATAAGAGATTGCCTCACAGTGTTTCAAAACCCCACAAATAAAAAAATAATCTCAGAAACATAGTGATTTCCTTTTATACTCTGTCCTAAATCTCAGCATTCTGAAACCATTTCAAGTCAGGCTAATTGAACAAAAACTCTGAGAACTGGAGATTGGTTTTGGAAACACAGAAGTTCCCATTGCTTAACTTGGTGACACCTGAAAAACTGCTATGTGGTAATGGCCCAGGGATTGCTTCTATTATGCTTGGGATGACAAATGATTGTACCTAAACAAGGAGAGGGGATTATTCAGGTTTTCTTCCTAAAGACATCTGCACCTATAAGCCAGGAATAAAAAAAAAAAAAAAAAGAGAGAGAACCCAGTAGCCGGCTCCCTCTTCTCCGTAGAGAAACTGATTTCTCTTTCAAATCCATTTTAAGGAGCATGGCTAGCGTGCTAAGTCCAAGGAAACAACTTCGTTTATCCTGCCTATTCTTCATGACAAAATCACAGAAGCCCATCCACGGAAAGCAAATAGGAGAAATTCAAAGTGCTCATATAGAACAGCCCTGGATCAGGGCAGAGGTGACAGCGTCCCCGCACCTGTCTTGTGACTGCCTTGAAGCCTGCAGTTTAAAGGGGGGCCCAGGAAGCTCTCACTCCTGAGCATGTGATACGACTTAGGTGTAAGTACATTTAATTAGAGCACTGTCCAGACCCCCATCCAGATGTTATTATCTTTTATGCTGTTGGTTTTTTTTTTCTTTTCTTTTGATCTCTCGCTGTTCCACTTCTGTTGTCTTCAGAAAAGCAAGCTTGGTGTGCCAAACAGGTTTTTAAATATTCAGCTCCTAACATGTTTGAATACAGATAGTTCTCACAGCCGGGGGTCCATTGTTTTCTAGAGGAGTGAGCAGAGAATTATCCACATGACTGTTAACCCAGTGCACATGTGAATAAAATACAGACACTCCCTGGATGTATGTGTGTTTGTGAGTTTGTGTGTTGTGTCCATGAGTCTTTGTACCAAAGGGTATCAGTATTGTGCAAGATATACATTTTTTGCCTATTTCATGAGAAGAGAAAAAGATCACTTGTCCCCCTTTAAGGTGTTCGAGAGAAGTTCCTGTTTGGAGATCTCTGTCCCTAGAGGACTGCTGCTCAGGTCCATCCTGTCACTGTTAAGTTTGTAATTCACATGTTAGTCCTAGATTTGTCAAATAATTCTTGTCAAGCAAGAGTCAAACAGGAAGGGTCAACTGTTTCTTGAAAGTAAAAGCAAAGGCAAGGGAGTTAAATGCAAGACCATTCCTAGCAGTGAGGGCAAGCTCCATGCTCTGGTCTCTGCCCCTTTCCACAAAACACAGCTTGATGAAAGCAGTTTCCTCTGAAGAAATATGGAGAGAAAAACATAATGTCTTGTTTATCTTATCAAATACTCCAATTTTTTAAAATTATCATTTTCCCCCCAAGACAGGCCACAGACACATTTGGTTATTCATTTACACAGTAAACCTCATCCTGGTCTAACTTACAAGGGACTGTCCGGGCATATTGAAAGTAACTCAACTCTAGCAAAGTTAAAATAGTCTCTCCATCAAATTAAACATTATCTAACTTCTCCACACAGCTATTAAGGACATGGGCAGCTGTGTGCATGCTCAACAAATGGCTTCGATTACGTATTAAAATTCTAATTAAAAAGTCTGTCTTATCTCCCTTGCTGATTTGAGATTACACTGTAAATTGTGGTTCGGGTAAAAGCTCATGAAAAAAGAAATAATAAAGATTTCTGGTGGTTGAAAGATGGAAGTTCAGGGCAGAATTAGAGCATTTCTGGTCGGAAGAACAGTACACAAGATGATGAATAACATCAGAGACCTTTTGACCAATGAAGGCACACCCTGGTAAACTGAACTTGACACAACTTTACTTTCTTAAAAGTTAGAGCAAGACAGACAGGAGAGCTAACATTTTTGCAGGATAAAAGAGAAAATTAAACTGAAAAACTGCAATCATGAATGAAAAGCACGAAAAATGAGATCATGCAATTTGACTGACTAGAAGCCACATTCTACAATAGAAACTAAGGCTTTATAATATTTTAGATCCACAACTTAATAAATATTACTTAGATTGCCATATAATTCATGAATAGAGGAAAATACTATGTAAGAGTGTTTCAGCGATGGATTATTTAATGGAAAACATTCAAACCCACAGTATTCCTAAAGGAAGAGAAGTACACTTTATTTCCCTGCCCCTGATAATCCTTTCCCTTCCTTACAGTTACAGATATTTTATAGTTGTTCTGATCAACTTCCTGACAGGCCATTTAAATTAGATAACTATTTGGCTTTTAGAAAAGCTTAAGCAACGATTTGACTCGTCAATTAGTAGTAGAGCAATACAGTGTTCTGAAGTTGTAGGAGAGTATTATGTTCCACTTCCAGTTCACTGTTGGAAATCAGGTCTGAGCATACAGAGAACAGAATGATGATATTTTGAATGGTAACAAAGAGAAAGTATTTGCATTGTTGTTTGTATAAATGAAAAAATATGTTTGCCACATTTCTATAGATGCTTGCTCAAGGAGTCTCAGACTTACAACACAATGAACAGAAAATTAACATGTATTGATTTATTAGAGTTGATATTCTGTACAAAAGCATTTCAGAGAAGTTGAGAAACTCCTGCAAGGGGATTACGAAGCAAAAATGAAAACAAACTGGTAAAGATTTCACTACATTTACTTTCCATAGCCTTTATATATCTTTAAAAAAATCCACAGAATATCTAGAACATAAGTAGTTCCTCTATTAGTTGCAATTGTGAATTTTTTTCTTAGCACACATTAGTTATTGTGTCTCTTGTTCCCTGATGGAAATAGTACTTACCTGGTTTCTCCAACAATTGTTCCCAGAGCTTCACAGCTTTTGCTAATGCTCTAATTCAGGAAAGGTTTCAGGGAAAGTTCTGGACTCCTCCTGTCCTTTATATCAAGTGCAGTCTTGTCCATCCAAATATTTTTGATAAAAGTCAGGATAAAGCATCATTTATTAATATGCCAAAAACATTACAATCCTGAACTAAAATGCTATTGGACCTTTCCCTAGCTACTGCTATTTAAAGAAGTCTTTAAAAACCAATTTAATTTCCTTCCACCCAGTCAAGTTTTCTCCACAGATAATTGCCTTTCATTATAGACACAAAAATACACCACTGAAGTCAGTATGTATTAGGTATTTAAATATTTTCATGAAAACTATGCCTTTTGTTAATGTTGGGTGCCCAAACACATCTTCTCATTTGATTCCATGTAACTGGTTATTAATACTCTTATCATGTAAGAGTTAGCCCTGTGGAAATAGTAGAGGTGACACAGGCAGCCACATTAATCATTAGTAGTAGTAGATGTGCCACAAAGCCAGATGCTATCTTCTTTACTTTTAGGCAAATGCCTTATAAAGCAATGCTAACTGTGCTGGGTTTTTGCATTCTTATTACTTGAATGCTTCAATTTCATTTTCTGAATTTTTCCTAAGCATCATTTATATAATATCCCTTTTAGGATTTAGAACTTATTTCTGTATATTATTATCATCAAAAAGTGTGTTTGAGATGCTAGTGCATGAACTCTCTAATTGTTCCTAAGTACCTTGAAACATTAGATTAGCGATGTTTATAATGCAGCATGACAATATGAAATCAATTACTATGCACATCAGTCTTTGACATTTCAATGCATTACCACTGTGGTAAAGTTGCCATCAACTTAAAATGAAATACAACAGAAAAAGCATGTTTTCTGTTGGCTGAAAATTGAACTAATGAAATGGTCATTGCAAATATTGGGGAAATACACATAGCACTATAATCAGAGCTGAAACAGGGCCTTCTTACTTAATAATATCTATACTCCTCTGAATTCTTTGTTCTTGAAGTTGAAGAGTTTCACATTTAAGAACTTCTCATGAGTCTTCTTCATCCCCTAGTCTCTCCTCCAAGGCTGAACTGTTATCAAATAAAAGATTCCCATTTAAATAACAATACTATATTATACAAATCACTTAACTTAAAAAAAATCACTTAACTTCTGAGAACTGACTGATATTCTGAAGCTCTTTCCTAGACACAAGTGCTTGTTGCTCTCCAGTGACAAATTAGAGTCTTCCAAGCTGGAACTTCAGGAAAGACTTCATTTTTATCTTCAGGGGTCTAAGATGGTATAGTGGAAATGATTTCTTGATATTTACTTGCTTTTTGATGGTGCAAACTGGGTTAGCTTTTTTTTTTTTCAATCCAAGATCAAAGACAGACATGTTACAGGAAGATAGCACAGTTTTCTGAGCTTATTTTGAGGTTTGAAGCTTGTTCTTCTCAATGAGAAATAAATGAAAACAAACCACAGAGCCCCTTCCCCCCAAAAAAATAATTTGGTGTGTTCGATCCTACCACATTACTTTGAATCAAAAGCAGACAATCACATGAGAAGAGGAAAGAAAGAAATACTTTTAAATGAAGTACTTTCTTCTCTTAGTCCTACTTTTTGTCCTTTGCCCCATGACCTCTCTGCAGATCCTGGTGAGTCTTCCTCCTGAGGAAGAGTAAATCCTCCTGAACACACAGCACTTACTGAAGCCAACTTCAGGAGACACCAAGTTGGCATTTGCAGTGATAACAAACCAGAAAGGATAGCATCATTGAGATTTATGAATTTTTACCCCATAGTCACACACATATCAGACGTTTACTTTCTAAAGAGAGCTTTTAGATCCTTCCTGCAGTTTCCATAGTGATTTCATTTTTTTTCCCTTTTATCACAGATTGGTTGAAGCACTGCTACCCTTTGTACGTTAAAAGGCCTGCGCAATACCAACTGTCGCTATAAAACATAGCTGAGGTGCAGACACAGTACCTACTGCCAAAAATAATTGAAACAGAGACACACCGGTGCAAGGTTCCAGCAGAATTATTTTTTTTCCTGTATCAGGGTATAATAGTACAGGAGAAAAAATGATTTTGCTTGAATTCTCGTAATTACCTCAGTTAAATGTAGTTATATTTTACACGGTGTATCATACTTATATTAAAACACTCATCATACAAAACATAATCCTTTCATAAAAGGCTTTAATATAGCTTACATTGTTCCAAATGTCTGGGCTTGTTAAACACAAAAATTCATTATGGAAACATTTTCACTTCGGTTACCTTTTAGTTCCAGCTGCAATGTTTATTCCAGTAACTTATTCTTCTGCTTTCTCCATTTTAATTTATATTTTAATACAAATTTCTCTATGTGTTTATATATTTTTATATCTTTTTCTGTTAAGAAAAGAATACTGCACCATGTTTCATGTGGTTCTTCTTTCTATTTAAATTGAGCATTTAGGAGGGGGGGAAGTGAGGGAGGAGGTAATAAGTTGAACAAGAAATGTATCCACTGCCTTATGTATGAAACTATAACCCCTCTGTACCTAACTTTTACAATAAATAAGTAATTATTTAGAAAATAAAAAGTTAAAATAAAGAAAAAATTGAGCATTTGAATGAATTTGAAATGATATACTGACTTTTCTTCCAACTCTCAAAGTATTTAATAATGTTAGCACCTGCATAATCCCAGTCACCAGTTGCAATAATCCTGAGAGAAATGTCTATTTTCTACTTATTAAACATACTCAGTTTTTGTTACTGTGCTACATACACATGACAAATAAACTTTTAGCTCTAAATATCCTTTTATGGGTATTATGAAAAATGGAATATCTTTGTATATTTTATCTATATATAAATTGAAATGACAATATATATAAGAATGATTACCACTTCAGAAAAAATTCTAAGAAAGCATTAAAGATATAATACATTCATACATATTTCATATTGCATTTCTAATTTACATAAGGATATTGCTTTGCTCTGGTTATTACAATCTACACATTATTTCATTTCAAACTGCTTCTGTTTAAGTTTCTAAAGAACATCTACTTAGTTTAAATCAACTTTTTGCTCAGTATTAATAAAATTAGGAGAAAATATTTTTTTCATTTCTTTCTTTTTTTTTTTTTGGCCAGTCCTGGGCCCTGGACTCAGGGCCTGAGCAATGTCCCTGGCTTCCTTTTTGCTCAAGGCCAGCACTCTGCCACTTGAGCCACAGTGCCACTTCTGGCCGTTTTTCTGTATATGTGGTGCTGGGGAATCGAACCCAAGGCCTCATGTATACAAGGCAAACTCTCTCGCCACTAGGCCATATCCCCAGCCCTCATTTCTTTTTTATCTTACTTTTTTTCAGGGAAAATGAATCCTAAAGTAGATTTTGAAGGAAATATTATGGATTGACATATCCAAGAGATGATGGAAAGGTAGACACAGAATAATGATAGGAGAACTCTTTGTGGGTCAAGAAGTAGAGATTTCCTGCATCTTGGTGAGTGAGTGGTTGCATGTAAAAACATGCATGTTGTTACAACAACAACAAAAAACCTCAAAGTAATAATTAGCATGGAGATCAGACTTCTGAACTTTTCAAAATCTGAAGTGTGAGTCAGAGAAATACTAGGTCTTATTCCATCTATAACTTGATAATTCAGATATTTTTCAAGTCTTTACTCTTTCTTTTGTTAGTATTGGGATTTGAACTCAGAGCCTAATGTTGGCTAGACAAATATACTCTACTACCACTTGGGATTCACTTTGATCCCAGGTTTGTTTTTCATATAGGGTCTTGTGCTTTTGCTTAGGCTGGCCTCAGGCTGTCTTAGTGTCTTCCCACATAGCTGTGATTACTGGTAAGAACTACCATGCCTAATCAAGCAAATTCTCCTAAAATACATCACATGGTAGTTTGGTAGATTTGGGGTGTTTCCTCATTTGTCAACAAAAGGTATCAGCCTTGCATTCATGGAACTTCCAGCTTGAGGTGGAAAAGGGAAAATATTATATGAAGCAAGTAAAATACATACTTCTATTTAGGAAACTCTCTCTAACTCTCTCTCTCTCTGTCTGTCTCTTCTGTCTCTCTGTCTCTGACTCTATCTCTCTGTCTCTGTCTCTGTCTCTCTCTCTCTGTCTCTGTCTGTCTCTCTCTGTGCCCCTGTGTGTGTTTATGTGTATTGGACTGAGGCTTGAACTCAGGGCTTTGACTCTGTCCCTGAGCTTCTAACACTGTGTCACTTGAACCACAGCTCCACTAGTGGCATTTTGGGGGCAGAAAACTGAAGATGAGAGTCTCACAAACTTTCCTGCCTGGGCTGGCTTCAAACTACAATCCTCATATCTCAGCCCCCTGAGAAACTAGGATTATAGGTATGAGCCACTGTTACCCATTCAAGAACAGGCATTTTTTTCTTTTCATCGAAGATCTGAGGAATGTGTCATATATAGGCTATATGGGAGGAATGGTCCAGACACAGTAAGATTATTCTAAAAGTTTGAAGAACAAGAGGAAGTCCAGTGTAGATGAGTAGAGAGGGCATAAACTAAGGTCACAGATTCATTTCATGCCAACCAGAAGGGGGTACCATTGAAAGGCTGTAAATGGAAGCATGACATGATCAGATTTTATTTTTAAATCACTCTTCATGCTGTATGTAGTTTGGAACAACATTAGAATAGAATAAGAGGTTACTCTAGAGAACCAGTTAAGAGAGGATGATAGCTTGCACAGGGAAATATGGTCAAGAGTTAGCTGATGAAGACCTATTTGAACAGACAATAGCAAAGAACTATGGGTTTAAAAAAAATGGATAGGCTTTGAATGGATGATCAGACAATTTCAAATTTGTTTTGAATGGGGCTTGAGGGGGGTATATATAAGGAACACAATGAGAGGAAAAAACATAACAGGATGAGGAAAATACAATTTCAGTTCTAGATGGGTTAGATTTTAGTATCTTAGAGACATAATGTGGGCTGAGGGTATGTAAATTTATGATGTGTCCGCATAAAGATAATTGTTCAAGATAAGTTGTTCTCATTGCAAAAAATAATGTTTCTCTGAAAAAGATGTACATAAAATAGAAACTGAGTTCTACATGGAGATCTGAGAAACATCAATATTTAAAGTCTGATAAAAAGAAACAGCAAAAGAGATGGATAGGGAAGGGAGAAAGACAGCAGTACCTCAGAAGCTCAGGAAAGAGGTTATTTCAGAATGCTCAGAGCACAAGGCCAAGGTAGAGATCAACAAAAAAGACTCCTTTGGATTAAGTTACATGAACCGACAGGTTTCTGAGTGGACTAGGAGGAATAACTTCCTCCATGATGGCTTGAGAGACAACTGGGAAGTAAGGAAGTAGATTCTCACATTGCATAAATCCTTGAGAAGTTTACTTATGAAAGGAAGCTATGATCCAGTAGATGTAATGGACGAAATGGATTCAGAAATTTCTTCTTGAATTCATAGGTCCTCTTTTTTCCTCCTCCTCCTCCTCCTCCCCCTCCTCCCCCTCCTCCCCCTCCTCCCCCTCCTCCCCCTCCTCCCCCTCCTCCCCCTCCTCCTCCTCCTCCCCCTCCTCCTCCTCCTCCCCCTCCTCCTCCTCCTCCTCCTCCTCCTCCTCCTCCTCCTCCTCCTCCTCCTCCTCCTCCTCCCTCTCCTTTTCTTCCTCCTCCTCCTCCTTTTCTTTTCTCTCTCTTTCCCTCAAATGAAGATTTTAGAGTATAATTTACCCATGAAAAGAACTTTTAATGGTTGAGGAGAATGAAATGATGAGGGGGACAATAAAATCCTTAATAAAGTAACAAGACACAAGAGTCAGAGCAGGAGTGGAAGGATCCACATTTGTTAGGAGAAAGGGCATTTCCCCAAAGCAGGAGGGGGAAGGAATAGAGGAAGGGTAGAGAATCAGGTAAGTGTTGCACAGCAGTGGTGAAAAGGAGGGGGCGGGGGCTTCTTAATGAACCAACAGCTTCCATTTTCAAAGTGAAGTTTAAGCTAAGGTGCTCAGCTGAGAGAAAGAAGAAAGGAAGAGCCCATGGAAGTGTGATGATGGACAGCATGAAATATGTCCATTTACATGAACAAAAAAGTTTTCAAAGGCAAGGAAGACTTTATTCATGAAGGGCTATTGCAGCTGTGTTTTGCAGTAGGGAAATTAGACCAGCTCTACTCTGAATACTGGGACAGGTGCTGATTTATATAGCCAAGGAACACAGTGGAGGTAGTGAATGGAAAATCACTAAGAAGACACATGAGGGTAAAGGAGGTTTTCACTAAATAGATTTGACAAGATTCTGAAAGTAGACCGTGGTGATAAGCTGTAAAAAGTAGAAAGACACAATAAAATATTGAGGGTGGGGATGAGGAATTTGACTAGATATCAAAAGTAATAAAAAAATAAGGGCATGGCATTTTTAACTACATTGCTTCAAAATCATTGTTGGTAAAACTAGATTTAAAAAAATATCCAAAGAAACAGCTTAAGTTTGGACCTACCTTATAAAAGCTCATAAGAGACTGTGTAGAGTTTGTTCAATGAGAAAGACGTCTCTGTGGGATGGAAAAGGGAGCTTGACAAATACAGAAGGATTGTTGAGCAGGTTTTAGCGCACATCTGAGGTTTATGATCTTGAATCTAAGGTGAAACAATTCTGGATGCATGGTTGACCTTCCCCCAACCCCAGTGAAATGTAGCTTCAAAATATGGTACCAGACTGAGGATTCCCAAGAATAGCAACCAATTAATTAACTGATGTAAAATGAATTGGGAACAGGAAAGGGAAGGGGAAGCACAGAAATGGTGGTGGGACAAAGGGTGAATGAATTCAGCAGTGATACTCACTAGACACTATGTTGGAAGTGAACTATACAACCTGGGGGGGAAGGGGATTGGGAGGAGAATGACTGGGAGAAAATTCGGGAGGGGGTGACACCTGACTTATGTAACTGTAACCCCTCTGTATATCACTTTTACAAGAAAAAATCATCTTAAATCAATAGTTTTACATTAAAAAATTCAAATCTCTTCTTAGAATTCTTCAATGATTTAGAATTAGGAACATTTTTGGATTTCAAGAATATATGATAATGTACATGCTCTTTATTTTATCATGTCTCTATTGCATGCTAAAGCACTGGTTACTAGGAATTTGTTAATTTTTTTCTAGTGAAATGTGTTTGATTGATGCAAAATGGGAAAACAAAATTCATCCACTTCACACATAAGGGCAAGTCATGTTTTGCAGTCAAAGGAACTTTAGTCAAAGAAGGATGAAGAGAGGGGAAGGAGAGAAGGAGGACAGAGGAAGTTTTGGTCTTCAGCTCTAGTTTTACAATTGTGAATAAAGGATTGTGGGCCTATATCCTTTAGAGCTCACAGAAGGATTACAGAGAGGAAGACTGGAAGCCAGCATTAGGGAAGGACCCTGAAAAATTACTGCCACATTAAGAACGAACATTCTAGTTTCTGTACAATAAGAAAGTCCAATGAAAGCCAGAGATGACTTGAAGATATCAAGAGATTGTGAGTGAAAATACAGAGTGAAAAGATGATCTTATGGCACAAAACTTTTAAAAGCAAACAACAGTAGGGCATGTTTCCATATATTACCAACCAGTACCTTGGAGAGAGACCATTATGTTCTAATATTGTGGCACTGTTATAATCAGACATACAGAATGGTGTCGCATTAGGAGGAAGATTTGATACATGCAAGTGGATCAGGGACAGGCAGGGAGGGAGTCAGGAAATATTTTTCTTACTCATACACTTTATTAATCATGGCAATAATGGTAAGAGTGGATTGAGGTGATATATGTGTCAGGTGCTATTCTAAATACTTTATACTTTACAAAAACTACTCATTTAATCCTCTCAACTCATTCAATAGGATACTAACAACGATTCTCAGTTCACAGATGAGGAAACTGAGGTACAAAGCACCTTTAAAAAAGAACTTTTTGCAGGCTAAATAATCGTTTCACAATAGACCCAGGATTTCAACCTAGGCAATCTTGCTTCCAAGTTTATATGCAAAACCACCCCACTCCATGTGGCACTGTAAGTGAAGACTTATACCTCCGTCCCCTGTACTACACCAAAGACGTAAGCCTGAGACACGGCTGGCTTGACTTATTTCCACCTCCTCTGCACAGGGCCTACATCCCAGGTGCACAATAAATGGCTGTTGTTATTGTTGCTGTGTGGTGTGAGATAATGTTAAAAAAGAAAAAAAAGCTATTCTCCAGTGAGGCTGGAGGAAAGGAGAGGAAAGGATCTAGGATGGACTGGATAGTGTTGTGTGTACAAAGATACGGGCACCTGTGGCCACAACTCCTATTGTGTTTCCATTTTCACTACCAAGGAGGGAAAATCTTGAAATTGAAAGGGGCAGAACCAACAGAGGCTGCAAATTCCAAGCACATCATGGAGCGGTCCAGTGGCACAAACATGTGAAAATGGGAAAAGAGGAAGACAGAGACAGAACTGGAGAATGAAGGCCTTGCCCTACCAGAGCTTAAAGCACAACTTTTGTATCCTTTGGCTTGCAGGAATTTAGAAATGAAGTGTTTTATTTATTTATTTATTTATTTTAAAGACACTTAAGGGCTTTGAAAAAGAATGTAAAAATCGCAGTAAAAATAAATAACCAGTAAGTTTGTTTTTGTTCCTCTTTTTGTAAATAATGAATAGGGAAAAAAGTTCAGAATATGTGACTGAGCAATGGACTGATACCAAGAAAAAAAAAAGTGATTGGATTCTTGAATCTACTCCTCAGTGAGTCTCATGCTAAAATACGGGAGAAGTTCTAAAAGAGGTATATGGATAGAAAGGTTAGGCACAATCACCTAGAGCAATGAACACTTCTACTGATAGGAAAGAGAACAGAAAGGATCAGAAGCCCTTTAGCTATCTAAAAAAAATTAACCTAAAGTAAATTTATTTTCTTCTTTGACACTAACTTTTCAGGCCAGTGAACTGCTATGCGATGAACTCTTATGGCCAAGACAAGGAACCACCAGATGGATCTATCACTAAATAACCCTGCTCTCTGTTGTCTGCTTTCCTAAGTTGCTTGATGAACATCACACACAGTGAGAGCACCCAGCTAAATCAAAAAGCAACCTGAGGCTGGGAATGTGGCTTAGTGGTAAAGTGCTTGCCTAGCATGCACGAAGCCCTGGGTTTGGTTCCTCAGCATCACATAAACAGAAAAGGCTGAAAGTGACACTGGGCTCAAGAGGTAGAGTGCTAGCCTTGAGCAAAAAGAAGCCAGGAACAGTACTCAGGCCCTGCGCCCAAGCCCCAGAACTGACAAAAAAAAAAAAAAGTAATTTGAAACTACCTTTTTGTTGTTGGCCTGAGATAGACAAAGATTAAGAGGAGGTAACAAGAGGCCCTCTAACTAGGCTTTCAGTTGTGTGATGTGGAAGAATTTAGGTGTGTATACACATTAATGGAATACTTGTGAAACACGAGTTTCCAGAGACCTTCCCCTATTCCAGGAAAATATATTTCTAGTAACCAAGGTTTACTCAGATTAGTCAGCCTCACCATCTAGTAAAAAAATAAAAAACAAACAAAAAACTCATCAGATCCTAGAATTTTATTAATAAGGAAATAAACGGAAGGAGAAAGATGGTTTTAACCTTGTTGTTGAATACTGAGAGAAAAATCAAGATTTCTGAGTTTCTAGTTCTATGTTCGTGGTCAATAAATGTAGGCCCCCTGGACACTCCGTTAGCTTCTTCATGGCCCTGGGGAAATAGAAGATAACACGAATTATCCCTTTAGCCTCACCTGCCTTTCCCCCAAAGCCAGGGCTTTCCAAATGGAAAGACCAAGAGCTGTGGGTTTAGAAGGATCTTTCAGCTCACAATGGAATGTTCTTCAAGTGTCATGGAGCAATTGCTTCCTGTTGAAGAATTTCATCTGCTCTGTGAGGCAGACTGAATTTGACTTGAGGTCTGTACTAAAAATCTGTTCTTGCTGGTTGATAGTCAAGTCGATTAAACTTGACAGAACTCAAAACCAAGTATGCAAATGCTCTCTCCATCAACACATTAACAAAAGTTTGGGGTGCCAGTAAGCAGCAATTTTCCATCATGAATGCATGTATGTTTTCTTGTCATTTAGAACAGCAACTACCCTAGGGGTCATTTGATAAACCACTTAAAAACCTAGTACAGAAAAAAAATCTACAGTACATCTCCACGTCAGGTAACTCTGACATGAAATATTTTCATGGTGCTCTTCCTAGGAGCACTCGAATTACCTACCTTTATAAAATAAAATGCCAAACTTCACCCAAACAGAGCTAAATGGCTCTAAGAGGAAGGGGCATCAGGATGAAGCATATACCTTTTATATGCCATGTATGGTTAAAACAGTTACTTCCCAAAGAAATCTGTGAAATATTTTATTTGTTATCTATCTAGCTATAAACTGATTCATCAAAAACTATGTCAGGTATTAAATAGGAAGTAGTATTCTAATGTCACAATAAGGAAACAATATGCCAGTGAATAAATGAAGGGCTGCAGAATCTAGCACAGAGCTGCTGATGCCCAAACTCTGTGCACTGATGCCCTCCCCTTCAATCCATGTAGGTTAAAGTGACTCCTTCTAGGTGTCATGAAAACCAAGAAGGAGAATGGACATGAAAATGGATATGTTTTAATGGTCTTATTTTTCGATTTATATAAAATCCATATACTTTCTGCTATTCTGTTTTAAGCCAAGTCAACAAGAAAACTTTTTGTCTTTGTGTGTATGGGGGTGGGGGGGATACGCACCAATATTGGGGCTTGAACTCAGGGAATTATCTTCTCACTTGGCTTTTTCATCCAGTGCTGGCAATCATTTGAGTCATGCCCCCATTTCTGGCTTTTCACTGGTTAATTGGAGGTTAAGAGTCTCTAGGATTAGTCTGCCATGGAAGGCTTCTAATCCCGATCCTCAGCTCTCAGCCTCCTGGGTAGGTAGGATTACAGGCACAAGCCACCAGAACCCAGCCAGGAAGCTGGTATTGATACACCAACAAGGTTCAACAGTGAGTCTGCCCTTATGCTTCCATGAGCAAGGGTGGGTAGGAAAGTCTTAGGCAAAAGATGGATAGAAATTAGAATACTTTCCACTATCCCAGTATATATGTTTTATAGAGACCATTTTCTTCACCTGTAAAAGTAGAACCATTGACCAGATTATTTCTACAGTCCCTTCCATCTCTTACTTAATTTTTTCACTTTATCTCAAGAACTCAAAATAGCTCCATATGGAGCCATAATCAGCAGGTACTGAAACATGGAATTAATATGAGAAATTAAAAATCTGAACCTGAAGCAAACTTATTTGGATCCAGAAGACAAAGACCTAGATTATAATACATTAAAAAAATATATGCTCCCTTTGCTGCCTCAAGCTTTCTGATTTAGTACAGGATCAAGGATAGAAGTAAGAAATGTGTGGGAAAATTTGATCTGCCGCTTGTAATTCTAATCCAATTATAAGCAGAAAATGCCAAATATATCTTCTAAAGACCCATCATTAAATTCCTTGCTCATTTTTATAAGCTTAAGAGTTTAGATAGTTTTGATGCAAATTTTAGACTCCTGGGTACCTTTCATTTTCAACCAACATGAGAAGTAAATATGCAAAACTTTACAAGATCAAAAATTTCTCCTCAAGGACACTTAATTAGACTCATTTCTTTCTTTTTTTTCTCCTTTTACTTCATATTTTCTGAAAGGAAGATCTGCTTTTGTGATTAAAAACCACATACTTGAACAAGTTAGCACTCAATGATAAATGCTAAGTATCATAATGAATTATTTCATTCACTTATTCAACCAGTGTCTATAAATTACCTACTAAGTGCCAGCTACTCTGATACATACTTGGACTATAATATTGTTCAAAAACAGTTATTTTTATGGAGATTAAACTAGTTAAGTGACATGGAAAAGGCAATGGAGTAGTGTGGACACTCTGAGGCAATGGAGAGCTGCTAGTCAAGGCAGCCATTGATTTTTATTCTACAAGGTACCAAACACATGTCAGTGTTTTAAGAATAAGAGTGGGTGGGTGGGAGAGGGAGTTTGATAGATTGTCTTTTCTTAAATTACTGTAATTTCAATATTATTTCTGACAATTCTTTTCTTGTTTTTTCTTTTTTTTCCTGCTTAGCACCAATTTGTATCATTGGTGGTGTATGTATGGTTTGGTAAGGGTTTTATTAAGCACTTTCCAATTAGACCCAGCTCACCAAGTAAACTAAGGAAGGCTAGTGGACTTGGGTTTAAATGCTCTCACTGTTGGAACTCATCCACTCCTACAGTAATACGATACAACCAGAAATATTTTCTGACTCAGTCAAAGAGATACAGTAGAATTATTCAATACTGACAGGGGAAAGGCTTTGTATCTCTAGTTATTTTATTACTGATACTAAGAAAACAATGGCACAGTTAAAAAAATAGACATTAATCCTCTAGGTCTTAAGAGTTTGCTAATTCTTATTTTCCTTTATATATATGAAGACGAGCCAGACCCCAGTGGATCACACCTATAACACTAGCTACTCAGGAGGCTGAGATTTGAAGACTGCAGTTCAAAGGCAACTAAGGCAGGAGAGCGCATGAGACTCTTATCGCCAATTAATCACCAAAACCCAGGAGTAGAGCTGTGGTTCATACGTTAGAGTGCTAACCTTGAGAAAAAAGCTCAAGGACAGTGCCCAGGCCCTTATTTCAAGCCCTAAGACTGGTATACATGCCAAAAAAGAAAAATAAAAAAGGACTCAAATGTATATGTGAAGGTAAAAACCATAATTATTTTACTAATTTATTTTTGGGAAAGTTTACAAATAAAGTGTGGATCCTTAAAAACTAGGTGAAATAAAATCATGACCAGAATAAAATTAAAACATTTCTGTCAGTTCTGGTCAGGTAAGATATGATTACATCTAATGAAAACTAAAAGGCATCATTGAATTATAAGAAATGAACCCACTGCCTTACATATGAAACTGTAACCCCTCTGTATATCACTTTGACAATAAATAAGTAATTATTTTAAAAAGTGCTCAGATTAAATTATTGTGAAATAGAAACATCTCTGCTTCTAGATAATAACTTCTCTGATTACCATAGCAGTGCTAAGCATCAGATGGAGACAGAAGTCCCTGGATTATTTTTTTTAAGACAAGGACTCACCACGAAGCCCAGAATGGCCTTGAATTCAGAATCCTTTTGCCTCTACCAACTGATTGCTGAGATTACAGCGTATATAATCATGTTCATAAAGTCCCTGGAGTTTGTCTGGTTCTAAGAAGTGAAGAATCCAGCCAACAACAACAACAAAACAACACAAGGAAGCCAAATTTTACAGTGAGCAGTCCATGATCATGGGAAGAAGGTAGAGTTTGAATCAGGATCCACCCCACAGTTGTCTGTGAGCTGGAGATGTTTAGAGACTCAAACAAGTCCCACACTATCCCTTACCGCCCAAAGAAAATTCCTTACTCTCATCTCTCACAGTCACGGGTCTTTCCCCCCACAGAGCTTCCTGCAAACACTGAATACAGAAAAGGACATGGTTTATTTAAAGAATAAAGGAACAAATGAGGATAAGGATATTATCTACAGATACTGCATAAAGAAACTAAGGAGAAAGAAATCAGAAGTATAATGATAAATGAAGACTATTTGTCAGAATTTCCTTTTCTCCCTTTTCATCTTCTCTTTCCCTTTTCATTCTTGAATTAAATCCAGGGTCTTGTGACTGATAGGAAAGCCACTGTACCACTGCGCTACACTCTCACTCCCAAAAGGAGTTTAAAAGTTTCAAAGGGACAAATGAAAACATCAAAAAAAAATTTAACCACAAATGAAATGCTAATTCAACAATTGCTTCCAGGTACCAAGCACACACAAGAGTACAGGGTCTCAGGGAATTGATAGACCGGAAGTGATGGGAACTGATGCACGGGCTTCCAGAAAGCTGCAGAAACCATACAAGAAAATTATAATTAAGAAGTGAAGATGAATTAGAAGCATAAAAGAGAATAGACACTGCTGAAATCACAGCAAGAGATACAAGGAATAGAAATAAGAAAAGTGAGCAAAATCAAAAAACAGAGAATGAAGAAAAAAGGAAGAGTGTATGGAGAGAGAAGTTGATGGAAGGAGAGAAAGGAAAGAAGAATACACAAAATACGTACGGGACCAGCATACCCAACATATGCATAATTGTTGTCACAGAAAATAAAAACCCTTGACATAGAATATAAATATTAACACATATGAAGAAAAGTATTCAAGATAGCCAAATAATATACTCTCTGCTGGGTAAGCACACTGCATCATTTAGGTGGGGAAGGAGATTGAGAAAGGAGTTCAAGTGCTCAATGCTGAGAACTTGCTACAGTCTAAAGGCAAAAATCTCCATGTATTTGCAGGCAAAAATAAATCAATCTCTCTGTAGAATTCATGTTAAAGCAAGTACAAGAAGTATGGTAGAAAAGAGATTTTGAGTGTAGAAACATGAAATGTAACTAACAAAAGTTTTGGAAGTTAATATGGAAGATGAAATGTTGGTTGTGAGTTTCTCATTTCTCACAGATGGAGACAAAGAAAATCAGTTCAAGTTGACATAGGAAAAAGAAACAAGATTATTTAATATTACAAAGGTAGTCATGAAAGATAAGATGCTCATCTACAAATAATAATGAAAGAAAAGGAAAGGGGGGAGGTAAAAGTAGTGAGAGAGAAGGAGGATGGGGGAGGCAGAAGAAATATTAAGCATCTTATGTAACACATGGTAGGTAATTAAAAGACAATAGTAGGCGGAATAGAGAATTAGGAAAAGTTGTCATAATGATAAGTACAGAAAAGACATCACTCATCAACATAACAGAAAAAACATATACACATAAAGCAACAAAGAAAAGCTACATGGGGACATATTTATAAGCAATGAATCAAAAGCTAAGCATAAAGTCAGAAACCTAAGTCCAACTATTCATGATATCATTAAATGCAAATAACCTAATCTCACTTATTAAAAGAAAAATGTTTGTAGATGGAATCACAGGGATAATTCCATTCTGTGCTGTATGGATAAAAAGTCAGGCAAAACAGAGAGATTAGGGATGTTTGAGAATAAGATGAGGAAATACACAGCAAGAAAGTACAAATAAAATAAGACATTATGATCTTAATCTTAGCCAAAGATTAGTTCAGCACATGAAGTACTAAGACAAATAAGGGTACTCTGTAGCATTAACAGGTACAATCTACAAAGAAGCTCACAATATCTATTTACCAAAAAACATGACAACATTCTTGATGCAAATCCCATAAGTAAATTGATAAGAAAAGTGTCATGCTAAAAATATATACTTATAAATATACACAGAATCCTGATATATGAATATAGTAGCTCTAGTGAATATATATCAAACTGCATATCCTAAAACAGAGAATACATCCATTTTAAGATATCTAATTAATAATCATAGAAGGGAGATCTATTTTAGACCGGTAAGAATCAAAATAGTTTAAAAAGTAAAGATAGTATTGAAAATATTACCTGCCCAATTAAACAAAAGAAAAAACAAAAAATGAAAGAAATCACCTATTTCCTAAAAATGTAAATGTTTTCTATCAAAGAACTACTAATCAAAGGAATTCATAAATCAAAAAAAAACCTGCAGAGGGGCTGGGGATATAACCTAGTGGCAAGAGTGCCTGCCTCGGATACACGAGGCCCTAGGTTCGATTCCCCAGCACCACATATACAGAAAACGGCCAGAAGCGGCGCTGTGGCTCAAGTGGCAGAGTGCTAGCCTTGAGCGGGAAGAAGCCAGGGACAGTGCTCAGGCCCTGAGTCCAAGGCCCAGGACTGGCCAAAAAAAAAAAAAACAAAAAAACCTGCAGAGGATCTAAATGTTGACAACAAATATCTAATAGAAGATGGCAGATCGCCATTGGCTTACACCTGCAATCCTAGCTACTACCCATAAGGCTGAGAGCTGGAGCATCACAGTTTGAAGCCAGTTGGGCAGAAACAGACCTCCTTTTCATTTAACTCCTAAAAATTCAGACTGTAAGTATGGCCCGAGTGGTACAGCACCAGACACAAGCAAGAAAGCCAAGTTAGATCTTTAGATCCTGCGTTCTAGTCACAGCACCAGCACATAAAACAAACCCAAACCTATATGATTCAATTAAAGAAACCATCCTCGGTGAATTCACGCTTGCATATTGCTAAACAACAACAAAAACAAAACGATATAAATAAATGTATTGTGTATCCAACTCGCAATATCAAGAAAGAGATCAATAATATAAGCATAAGAAATCAGATGACTAAAAGTGGGTAGTTCTCTGACATGGGGCAAGTGTTGCATACAAGTTTTAGACAGGAGTTATTTTATGGACCTGAGGATATACTTCATCAGTGAAAGTATGGCTGAGCAAGGAATCTTTACAGCATCATTTGTGCCCTTCATCAAACCATTCCTATAAATAGTGATCTCTACACACAGACTTTTCACTGACCTTTATTTTTCCTTTTGCCATCTTGAAGAAGGTTGCAAGTTACTCATAGATGAAGAGACTTGGCTGACATAGTAAGTAGCATTGGTTATGAGCCTCTGCCTCATAAACTCTATTGAAATATCAAGAAGCAAGAAACTCACCCATGGGATAATGGTAGACTTATTGAAATGAGGGATTTAATTAAGGATTATCTAGCTCTAAAGCTGTTTTTCTTCCTATAACACCTCAAAGTAAAGGTCTCAGTAAAGAAAGAGGAAAAAAAAGATAAAAGACAAATCTCTCTCTCTAGAGAGATCTATAGATAAACAGATGGATAGATGATAGACAGATATATATAGATAGATATATGCTAGATATATTCTATATGTGTATATAGACACATGCATATATAGATAGACTTATCCATGTATGTATATGGATAGATAGATTTATATCTATTTGCATAGATAGATCTATCTTGCTCTGAAAGAAAGTGAGTGAGGTAAAGAACTTGCACAAATATCATTGGACAACAACATCAATGGGAAGAAATCAATAATGAAGGGTATGTGTGAATCCTTGAATAAAGCTAATACAACTATTAAATGGAATGGTCACACAGTATTAAAGACCTAAAGGTTATTTCATGCACCCAGCAGCAGCACTGGCTGGCTGAATGTATTTAAACCACCTTTTAGGTTTTCTCTTACAGACTGTGACCAAAGCCTTTTGACTATCAGTGAAAGGGTGAGATTTCATTGACTTGTTTTCTTCATGCTTTTCCCCAAGCCTCTGAAAGAATAGGAACATAAGAGATAAGCTAATGAAATATGGTTAATAATTTACGTTAGGACTTATCCTTGACAGGCAGTATTTCTTTTGACATTTTCTAAAAAGGGAAAAAAAGTGAACAAAAAACTTGCCCCAGGATCCCAAACTGTGGGTGGCATCAAAGGAAGTAAAGCCAAGAAGAACATTCGGTTCATCAGCTCCCCGCTGCCAACAATTTCTTGTGATAAGAGCTTGTGGAAGAACACCGTAAGACACAGCCGTCCACTTTTTCACACTGGTTTCCCTTGTGGCCATGGAATTGATTTTCTGAAACATATTCTGCAGGCTTTGTACACTATGAGCTTCTAGGCAAAGGAGAGGCATAATATTAATCATGGCTCCTATTATTAGGAAAACGTGGCTTAGGAGCAATGATCTTCAAATAAGGTGACTTTTACCTTCCAAGAAACTCTTGACAATTCCTAAAGACATTTTTGCTTGTCCCAATGGAGGGATGAGGTGATTCTGGCATCTAATGGACACAGACCAAGGATGATGTTTGAAGAAGTTGGCTTAGAATTCTTGAAGGTTTGGAATTATTCTCTAGCCCTTAAACTAATTCTCTCTCTCTCTCTCTCTCTCTCTCTCTCTCTCTCTCTCTCTCTCTCTCTCTCTCTCTCTCTGTGCAATACTTTGAAACTGTGGTCCCACTTGGAAGGGAGAGAGGTACAGGAGGAGAGAGAAGGGAGAAGGAAAGAGAGAGAGAAGGGAGAGAGAAAGAGAGGAAGAAGGAAAAAGAGAGGGAGTAGGAGGGAGAGGGTGAGAGAAACATAGAGGAACAACATCATTGCAACAGAGAAAAGACTAAAACAAATGCAAAAATCTTCAAACAAAGTTGAAATGCCCCAGACAGCCTTCCACAACAAAATAGTGAAAAAGTAGTGAAATGTGCAACATTGATTTTGTGCTGTGCTGGGGGGCCGGGGTGGCGGGGGGGGGGGGGGGGAAGTTTGAGGCTGAACCCATCGGTGTGCCAACATGTGGGCAATGAAGTGATCATCACCCAGCAGCAATTTCAGGCTGCCCTTCCATAAAGAAAAGCAGATGTTTATGTTGAAAAGATGGTTTCAATAGCAGCCCTAGGAGGAGCCTCAAGTCTTAGTCACTGAAGCATCTCCAGGTGGACTATTTGGTTGCTGTGATTTGGGGCAACCTCTTGTCCTCATTTTGGTAGCAACTTCACATCTGTAGGAACCGTTTTTTGTTTTGTTTTGCTTTTTTCTATCCTCAGTACTAACACCTGTTTATCTGATGAGGATAAGTAATTTCCTAAGGTTTTCTGTCTGCCTCATCTATCGTGCCTTCCAAACCAGACTTGAGCACATCTTAAGAGACTCTTAGGAAATGCATTCTAAATAAACTCATTTAGCAACCTGTGTGCAATCAAATAACAGACCCCAAAGAGAAAACACAAAGAGAAAGAGAAAGAAAGGAGAGTCAGTCCACTAGTCAAACTCTAACCTTTTCTCACAAACCAGAAAGTTGCTTTCTGAAGAACTGGAAGGTCAAGCTGGGGAAATTTCTCACAATTGATCTCCTCCATAGAGATCTCATTGAGAAAATGGCCAGCCACCACACCACGAATGGGTGAATATTTTCAATCATTTCCTGGTCAAGTCAGGTTATTTTGGCAGAGTTTCTATGTTTTAGTAATCAATGTGACTCAGACTACTCTTTTTTTTTTTAAATGCTGTGCGAGAAGATAGAGTGGAAAAAAAAATAACCAAGAACTGCTGCTGCTTCTACCCAGTTTTCTACATTGTTTGGAAGAAATCTTGGTTACTCATCTATGGTGAATCCTTCTATTTCCCTGTGAATTTTGTATTCACTCAGCAAATATTTACCTCCTGTCTGGTTGGCTACTGTGGTTGTAAAATAGTCATATAAACATACTGCTGGCCTGTAGTCACCTTTCAGATAACTGAAGGAAAGAAGCAGAAAACAGCATCTTAGATCAGCATAATACAAAGGAAATCATGATTTGTGATCAGCCCAAGCTGATCACAAACAAGTGCAGAGCTGGAACAGAAAATATTGAGGGGTTTCCCTCACTAAGGATGCTAGACAATGTTCCCTGAACATCTAAACCCTTTTGGATAAGTAAGTATAAAACATGCAGGTAGGGAGAAAATCTGTCAGTTGTTTTTGTTCATGTCATGTGTAATGTGTATTTTTCCATGGAGTCATAAGGGTTTATTCTGTTTGGGGGTTTTTGGCATTTAATTTTGGGGGCTTTTAAAAATATATTCTGGATATTAATCCTTTGTTGTTGAGCTGGCAAAGATTTTGTTCCATTTAGTAAATCATATCTTGATTCCAGTGATTGTTTCCTTTGCTGTGCAGAAGGCTTTAAATTTGATGCCATTCCATGTGTCAGTCCTTGCTCTTGTTTCGAGAGCAATTGGAGTCATATTGGGAAAGCTGATGTCTTTGCTTATATCTTCAAGTGTTTTCTCTATTTTTTTTTTTGCTGCAGAAGTTTCAAAGGTTCAGGTCTTATGCTAAGATCATTGTTCCATTTAGAAGATTTTTATATACAGTGAGAGACAAAGGGGGACATGGAAGACAAGAAAGAGAAATAGAGATGAATTCAAAGCACATCATATGCAAGTATGGAAATACTACAATGAAGTACCTTTGGACAATACATGCTAATAAAAAAGATTTTTTTCTCTTTTTAAGTTAATAATCATTGAGTATGGGTCTGTAGGCATGGCCTATGGCCTGAGGATGAAATTATAAACATGACCCTTATCCTCATTAGCCTTACAATCAATTTTAGATACAGTTGATTAATTTTAGTAGTTGTATAATATTCCACAATGTAATTAATTAAGTTATGCTCTTGTGGGAGGACATTTTGGCTATTTCTAGCTTTTCACTAGATGTTCTGAAAATATCTGTGATGAGGCATAGTTTTGTGGATAGACATTGTTTTCTCTGTGACAGCACAATTATTAAATGATATTTATAGACCTTTCAAACTTACATTTAAAGGTATGTAACGTTCTTACCCATATTTTATCAACATGGAGCTATACATTAAGAAATGTATCCAAGGCTACAAAATGGCAGATGCAAAATGGTAAGAGTCTAAAATGGTAAGTGTCTGGACATAAAAACACATAGTCACATGCAGAAATCTGCCACAGTCCATCCCAAGGGGTAGAAATTTAGACTTTGTGTTTCTGATTTATGTGTAATGTTTATTGTTTAGAATTTAAAGAAAATTATTTATTCATCTCTTAGGCATCTCATAGCCATGGGTAAGGAATGTAAAAAATGTGAAACTTTGTGCAAAGGACTTGATTAATATGTTGGTTTCCTTGTGTAAAATGAAGATAACAGTACTTTCTCCATAGCTGTTAGCAGTAATTGAAAGTAATATTGTACTTAATACATTTCTTTTGGCAGTGATGGGAACTGAACTCAGAACCTCATACTTGCTAGGCAAGAACTTTATCTACATAGTCAGTCTTTTTAGTTTATTTTTCAAATAGGGATTTGTACTTTTAAACCATGAACTTCCTACCTATACCCCTCAAGTAGTTGGTACTACATACATGAAGCACCAGGCCTGGGTTATTTAATATCTTTAAGACAGTGTAGCCAGAATTAGCAATTAATAAAAAGTACTCCTCATTACATTATAGACTCATTTTGAAGTCTATGATTTCTTCCTTAATTCTAAACAAACAGTATAAGACTCTATACTATGGAATAAATATAGATGAATAGAGGGAAAAACCCTCATAGGCCAGTTACCATTGGTTTTCTATAGCTAACAGAATTACAATAATGTTTTTCTTCTTTTGCTTTCCTATGTTTTCTAAGGTGTATTTACTGAATATGTATTATTGGGGGTGGGGGGTCCAATACTGTTGCTTGAATTCAGGACTTGGGTGCTGACCCTAAGTCTTTTCTCTCAAGGCTGGTTACTCTACCACTTGAGCTGCAATTCTACTCTCAGCTTTTTGCTGGTTAATTGAAGAATCTCTCAGACTTTCCTGCTATGCTGGCTTCAAACTGCAATTCTCAGATCTCCTGATTATCTGAGATTACAGACAAGAGTCATCGACTCCTGGTATGTATTAATTTTTAACAATCATAATAAGAGCAATTCATTTTTAAACATCTTTTTTACTTATTCAACTGGATGAGAGAACGTTGAGCAACCGATTCCAGATTCTAAAAAATAGATAGCGCAAGTATTGTTTGTGATAACTGAATATTTGGGGAAGGAGGAGGTACTGGAGACTGAACTCAGTAATTCACACTTTCTAGGCAGGTGCTCTACCGTTTGAGCCACATTTCCAACACCAATTCTTAGTTATATAACCTCAGTTGACTGCTAGCCATCACCATTGTGACTGTGAACATTATCACAACTGTTTTCATCCCCCAATGTGTTTACTAAGGTGATTCTGTGGAAGAGAAGTGTGATTCTAGTACTAATCACGTAATTATGGCACTCAATGAATTCTCTCATATGTCATAAGGTGTCAATAATAGCTACTCTATCAAGATCAGCACTTCCTAAGAAAATACAGCAATACTAAATAGTACAACAAAAGCTATGTGGGAAATGAAAATTGAAGGATAGTGGTTCAAGGCCAGCTCAGGCAAAAAGCACAAGATTGTGTCTGAAAAATAAGCTAAAGCAAAAAGGACCAGTGGTGTGACTCCCCTACCTAGCAAGCACAAGGCCTTGAGTTCAAACCCCAGTGCTGCAGGAGTAGCAACAGCAGAAGAAGAATTGCAATGGTATAATGAGATTGACAAAGACTTTTCATTTATATTATTCTATCCTGTGTTTGAGGGATAAGAAAACTGAGCTCAGGCCCAGACCATCTCCAGTGCTTTTTCAACTCATACCAGACAGTGGTCACACCTAAATTAAAACCCGGCCACCTGCCTTATCTCTCAGTAGGCAGTAGGCTCGCTGGAGAAACCCTCCTCCAGCACTGACATCTGGTTTGCTCCTAGTGATTGCAGGTCTAGTTTACAGCAAGTTGAGGAACCCTGGGGAGGTTTTAGAACCATTCAGAGGTGAGGTAGAGTCTCACTGACCTTTTCAGCCTGACGATGGTAAAAGACAAGCTGAAAAGGTTTAAAAAGCCTGGTGAGAAACAAGGCATTGCCCTATAAACTGTTTATTGTCTCTTTGGTAATTCCAACCCTTGCCTCTATGAAAAATCAGGACTCTATATATGATTGAGAAAGACTTCTAGCAGAGTTAGATTCAAATGTAAATTGAGATCTGAAGCTGAAGATAGATTCATACTTAGGTAGCCTCAGATGATAAAAGTGTAGTGAAGTCTTCATATTTCACCTTTGATTTTGGAAGATGCAATGAAAGTGTGTGGTTGGTTGACATATAGCTAGTCATAATTTCCAGAATGTGATTTTTTATTACTTCTGAAGGACTACTTCATACCTTCTTCAATGAGCATAAATTACCTTTATAGTCATTAGAAGTTAAGATGCACAGTAGTAACAGAAGTCATAATTATGTGCCCTGTAATTTGGGCCACTAGGTGGGGCAGGTTAGGACTTCTGTGCCTCTAGGCTTCAACACATCGGTACATCTATGACTCAATCCACCTCTTTGGTTAGGTAAATGAATCCATACCTAGGTAGCAGTTCAACCTGTGGAGTGATTCTGGTCCAACTAAAACACTGGGGGGGGGGGCAGTTTTCTAGAAGCTTCTAGAGAAGAAAGGGATTGCTTTTCTAAGAGGTTAAGATTTCTCTTTTGATGAAGATGGTGTGGTAGATAAAGGCTAACACAGCCAATATCTTCTGCTGTGGTGAGAGAAACCAGCCTCAAAAAAAAGGTGGTCATGTACAAAAACGCAGAGCGAAATAAGCTGACATAGGTGAGCTGCTGAATTCAACCAGCCCTGAAACCCAACAGACTTTTTAGGGCTGCCAATTATGGGAGTCAATCTTTTTCATTGGTGAAACCCATTTATGCTTCCTGTTACTTATAATCAGGTATATTTATAAGTACATAGAGTATAAATGACATATAGAGATTCTCTTAATACAGTACCTCAATTTTATAAGTAAATAATGCTTTGTTAAGAACCCTTGTGCCAGGTGCCAGTGGCTCATAAGGGAGGCTGAGCTATGGAGGATTGCAATGCAAGCCCAGCCTGGGCAGAATAGTCACTAGACTCCATCTCCCAAATCACCAGCAAACAAGCAGAAGTGGAGGCATAGCTCAAGTGGTCGAGTGCTAGCCTAGCAAGGCCCTGAGATCAGCCCCCAATGTCTTTAAGCTACACATGGTGGCACATATCTGTACATCCTAAAACTCAGGAGGATCACTATTTCAAGGGCAGACTGGGCCTATATAGTGCAACTCTGTCTTAAAACCCCCAAGCAAATAATAATAATAATAATAGTAATAATAATAATAAAGTAACTTCCCAATTGATTTTTTTCTGCATTATTTTCTTTTGACAAAGTAAATAGAGGTTGGTGACTACGATTGCTATAATTACCTCACAGATCTAAAATTTCTTCTTTAAAATGGAAACTACAATTGCATAAGATTTTTGAATTTTAGATATCTCAGACTTCATCTTCAGGTTATTTTTGTGAAGTTACTTGCTTTGTGACAAACTCCCCCAATTTAGAGAAAATTCTGCCAGTTGTGGTTTTATGCATACCTGCAGCTTTTGAAAATACAGAGAAAAAAATATAACTCTAGCAACAGGGGTGGAAGATGTAGACAAAGCTCATTAGCCTTGTCAGATGTTTGATAAATAATTATAAACCAACTGCAGAAAGATGTGTTGTACGTAAACCCAAACCCTGATTTCTTTGGAAAACAACTGTTCTTATAACAATTTAAAACTCTAATCACATTTAATATATCTTTGAGTATAAAACACATGAGCTATTGAAGTGTTCTTTGAATTCTTCCTGCGTCTACATCATTTTCCACATGCCTATCAATTAAGAAGCAGATTCTACCATCTACCACACTGAAAAAAATGGACTAAATAGTTATCATGGAAGTTGGAAACTAATAAACAATATGTTTGTTAGGTAATGAGTGTAATCTTTCTGACATTAACACTGCTGGTTAGACTGGGGAAAGATTAACTACAACAAAGAAATATACTCATTAGTTTTTAATGATTGTGACAGATACCATAGCTTTAAATTGCTTTTCAAAGTCTGGATTCTAATTTTATAATCAATGCTCTAACTAAACATTCATCATTCCTGTAAGACAAACCCTGTAAGTCATACACATATTTCTGTCTCCCTGTGACAGACATTGATTTAGAAAGGAAAGACTAGATCCAACCTCCAGGAAACAGCTGGTCTACTTAGATAAGGAAATCATTGAACTGGCTCTTTAATATTGTAAGGGGGAAAAAGGAGAGAGAGAAAGGAAAAGAGAGAGAGATTTACTGTAGGAAGAGACAACAAAAAATCAGGACTATGTACATGAGACAACACAATTTATAATTCACATAACATAATTTAATTATCATACTTCTTGATAGCTGGCTTTAAACTATAGGCTGTGTTTTCTTCCAAGTCAGAACTTCCTACCTCAGCATGGATAGCAAAATGAGATTTTATTTATTCTTCCTAAGAACAGTCAGGTGGCATGAATGTGTTCAAGGAGAAACCTTGGAACTTTTGAGACAAGGAAGATGAAGTACCTGGCAGGCTACTCTTCTAAGCACATGTAGCCTTAAAAAGCATGAAGAAAGCTAAATTACCCAAGATAATGCTCCACCTCTCTCTTAAATGAATAGGTCCATGTTGTGTAATGATTAAAACCCATACAGATGCATAAAGGTATCAGAATTTACACACATTTCTCAAGGTGACAAGTGGCAGAATGCTATTTGCCCAAACTTCAGAAGTTCTAGAAATGAAGATACATTTTATTTTGGTTGCCAGAAATGTTCTTCTTTTTAAGAAATTCAAATCAGATTCTCCTTTTCCCAGTTGCCTCAGTAAAAATGTCAACTCGAACCTGCATATCAAGATTAAAAGAAAAAGCATATCATTTCTTCTATATTAGGATGAGAAGTTGCCTGAAAAATGAAAATATGCATTAACAAAAGATCCAGCTCAAGTTCCTCAGCTCTGATTTAAAAATAGATTTCCTTGATAAACAATTTCAGGAGCTATAATATAATATAATATAGATGTGACTTTCCTTTACATCTGTAATCCTAGATACTCAGGAGTCTGAGATCTGAGGATCAAGATTCAAAGTCAGACCAGTCTCCAACTAACCAGCAAAAAAGCCAGAAATGGAGCTGTGTGTGGCTCAAGTGGAAAAGCATCAGCCTTGAGCAACAAAGCTAAGGGACAGCATCCAGGCCATGAGTTCAATCCCCATGCAAGCACAAAACAAACAGTAATCCAAATCTATACGGTATTTGAGTCTTTAAGACAGAGGTAAAAGAAAGAAGAAAATGATCATTTTGCTGTTGTTTTGTGGTTCTGGAATCAAATCTAGGCTCTTGTGAGTAGTAGTAGGCAGCTATAGTGACATGAATCTACATCCCTAGCCCTTGGTTTCTTGAGACAGGACCTCTCTATGTGATCCAGGCTAGTTTAAAAGGCATACTTCTCCTGCCTTAGTCCCCTAAGTGCTGGGATTATAGGCTGATGCTACCATGCTGGGCTTGAGAAAAATTTAAAATAAGTACATAAGTAGATCCTCACTCAGCACAAACTATCAGGTATCAAGAGCCAAGGTGCTTGTCTTGTTTCTCATACTGTTTGTTCTTAATGTACATTTGGTTGTCTTTAACTTAACAGTGGTTTTTAGCAGTATGTTCCTATGTTCACATAAGCCAATGACTAATTTCAGTTAGTACAAATCCTGCATGTTATTAAAGCTGAAGGCAATCCCTCGGTCCTTGTTTCGACGTAGGGGTGGGGGGAGTTAAAATGTGTTATATGATTTTCAAAACTAGATTTTACTTTCTAATTATGTTTACCTTCCCTAACAACAACAGGTATGATTTCCCAGCTATCCACCAACCTCTGAGCATTTCAACAGTGAGAAAAACCTACCTAGTATTAAAAGAATCATGAATGTCATGCATAAACAACAAAATGGGGAATACTGATTTTAAGAGAGAATTATAAATGCACAATCTCCCACATTTTATTGAAAACAAATAACATTAGAATGCATTATTAGTGATAGAGTACTCAGGAAATTATCTATAATCCTGTCATGCAAATACAATTACTGTATTTGCTTTCAAAATTGTAGATCACTGTCTGTGTAAATTCTTACTTCCTATATTTGATTTTTTGAGAGAGAGAGTGAGAGAAGAAGTGAGGGAGAGAGAAATAGAGAGAGAGATCAAAACCCATAGGGAGCTTGAAAGGGAACAGGAAGCTAATGAGAATAAACACTAGAAAAGGCAGGGGGGTGGGAAGTAAAGTCAAGAGACTAGGTAGAAGGAAAAGTAAGAAAGATACGGAAAATGTTAGTACAAACAGAAAATTTAATGAAACAAATTTCAAGTGACATCTCTCCCCCAAAAGAAAACAACAACAACAAAAAAGCTTTGAAAACCTTGGACATTGACCAAAATACAAGCTGGAGGTAGGCAGAACCCAGTTGGTGTGGGAGCTATGAGTTCTCTGCTCCATCATCCTAGCCCATGGCTCCCGCCTCAAGATCACAATCATCATCTAAGACAGGAATACCAGAAAAGAGGAGGAAAGGCAGAAAGATAGAAAAGTCTTCCCGAGTTGAAACAGCTATTTGATTGCTCATTTGCGCTAAACCTGGGCCTGAGGGCTGTCTTTTGATTTTTAACTCAAGGCTGCCTGCCACTCTACAATTTGAGCAACAGCTTTGCTTCTGGTTTTCTGCTGGTTAATTGGAGATTAGAGTCTCTTGAACTTCCCTGCCTGGGCTGGCTTCAAGCCCTGACTCTCAGATCTCACCCTCCTGAGTAGCTAGGATGACATGTGTGAACCACCAGCACCCAGCTGGAAGTACAAATTCTTTTGTGAGAAGAAGTGTTGCCTTAGTCAAGACTTCAATCTGGACTCAGATTGTTTCCGATAGAATCCTGGCTCACCCTCTACCTGTCTCTTGACTTGATACATGCCTCTGTATTCAGTTTTTATGAGGATTAAAAGAGTTAATACATGCAAAGCACTTGACCTAATGTCTGGCACATAGCAAATGCTTAAGATAGGTTAGTGAGTAATTTTATTTTCTTTTCTTTATTGTCAAAGTGATGTACAGAGGGGTCACAGTTTCATACGTTAGGCCTTGGGTACATTTCTTGTACTGTTTGTTACCTCCTCCCTCATTCCCCCCTCCCCCTTCCCCCTTTCCCTCCCCCCCCCCCCCGAGTTGTTCAGTTGGTTTACACCAAATGGTTTTGCAAGTATTGCTTTTGGTATTAAGTCTATCCTAAAGATAATGGTGTTTTGCTTCCTGAAACTCTCTGTATCTTAAATATATATGGAGAAACAACTTAGACCTTATATTTCTTTGTGTTGGTCTATTTTCTAAGCACTCTCTAAAAATTCCTTGACCATCAGAAAATAAATTCCTGCCTACAATCATGTGATTTTTGTGGCTGTCCTATTATGTGAGAAATTAGGGATGAATACTCCTTAACAACTAAAGTTTACCAAGCTTTTGCAACTTGCATCTATATCATATTGATGACAGTGTGTGTGTGTGTGTGTGTGTGTGTGTATACATGCGTACCAGTACTAAGGCTTTAACTCAGGACCCAGCACTCTCAGCATTTTTCACTCAAAGCTGGCATTCTACCATTTGAACTATACCTCCACTTCAGTTATTTTTGCCAGTTAACTGGCAGTAAGGTTTTCAGAGACTTTCCAGCCTGGGCTGGCCTCAAACCATGATCAGCCTCTTGAGTAGCTAGGATTACAGACATGAGCCACCAGCACCCAGCTGATGCTACTTCTTTATGAAAAAATGGACTTATTTGCAATTCAATTGGAGTCTAGTTGCAATAATACTCATGAGAAGGATGAGAGAAGCCAGGTATGGTGGTACACAGCCTACAACCTCAGGACTCAGGAGGCTGGGGTAGGATGATGATAAAATTGAGACCAACTTGGACTCAATAATGGGGTCTTCTCTCAGGAAGGGAGAGAAGGAAGAGAGACAAAGAAGAGTCCTTATCCAGAAATGAAAAGGTTAACCACTGCAAAAAATTCCTGAACCACTCTTATTGCTGCAAGCCACTGACCAATAATGCTTGCTGGGGTCCTTTGCCTCTGGCTAGTCAGAGCCATTCCTCATCTAAGGAAGGATGACAATGTCAAGGATTTGCTTAGCAAATTTAATTTGTCTACAAAGATAGCATGGTGAGGTCTGGCATTATTCCCCCATTTCAACCTTAAGAAAAATCTCCAGTTCAGGAAGATGAGACAACAAGTCTGAAATTTCAAAATAGTGAGTGGCTAAATCCAGACACAAATTCCATATGGCCTCTTCAAATCTATCTCGCCTTATTTGGAACTTATTGATTCCATTAAACTCCTCAAAATGAATTTGAGAAGGACTGAGAAGCCTTGCCGAAGCATGCAGCCAGTGGAGGGCAACCTTATCTCTGACTGAGGAATGAGAGTTTGGTCTTTGCTGATGGCCTAGAGGGAACATGTTATTTGTGTCAGGTTGTGAGGGTTCAGATTAATCTTCTCGTTTGCAAGGCTGGTTTGACAAGAATTTCAGTGGGGATTGGTTATTGCTGGGATGATGTGCATAGGGGATTGGAGGGCTTCTTCTTTGGGAGGAGAGAGTGGAATGGTTTGGGCTCAGGAATAAGATTCATTGGTGTGTGTGTGTGTGTGTGTGTGTGTGTGTGTGTGTGTGTGTGTGTGTGTATGTGCATGCTCAAAATACCCAGGGGAGATATAAAGCAGATGGCAGAAAGGTTGGCAGGACATCTGAGGCACAGGAGTTGAAGGAACACTTTTAAGTCTTGCTCACAGGTGCGACCAGGCCTTGAAAGCAAAGAGACAGGTTTCTGAAGGATTGTAAAACTAAAGGCAGTTGCAACCCAGCATTTGGGAGAAATAGTCAGTCTCTTCAAATCAAATCAATGGGGAAAAGATTCCACTGATTTGGGATGTGGGTACATTGTAGTCTCACAAAACCCACAGGGTTTTTTTTTTTTATCAAAGACTTGTTAAATAATATCAAGTGAGAGACGCTGATGACTAGGTTGGCATTAGGGTTATTAATTAATCTAAGATTTAGGAGTGTATCAGACTTCCAAGAGTTAGGAGAGGCATGGTTTCTGCATTGCAATTGCTTAAAATTGAGAAGACATCAACATAAAAATATTTTCTATGAAAATACAGAGTCAGGCTTGGTGATGCATGCTTGTAATCCCAGCTATGTGAGAGGCAGAGGTATGAGGATTATGTTCCATGTCTGGCCCAAACAAAAGAGTGTGGCTCTATCTGAAAGGTAAATCTGAAGAAAATAAGATCTGGAGTTAGGGTTCAAGTTGCACAGTGCTTGTAAAGGAAGTATGGAGCCCTATGTTCAGTCCCTATAGATAGATAGATAGATAGACAGATAATGTGTTATATATACATGTATATGTATCTATTTATATATGTGTGTGTTTTGTGGGTATGTGTGTATGTATGTGTATATATATATAACATCTATATGTAACATAATGTATGGATGTGACATATATTGTATCCTATCCATAAGTGGTATGTAATCTCCTGAGCTATAAGAAGCAGTGCCACCAATGCAGTTGCCCTAAGCAAATGGGCACATGGGAAGCCTTACTTCAAACTGGAATCCTCAGATCTCAGCCTCCTGACTAGTTAGGATTACAGGCTTGAGTCCCTAGTGCCTGGGTTTGACAGGGCAGTTTTTAAGAAATCATTAGAGAAAATTAAAGTTAATGAGCAAAATCAATTTGTTCACACCATGATGCTTGAGATTTGGAACCATAATTACAACACAGCATTCCCAATCTGCTAAGAAAGATATGTATGGCCAGCCAAACTTCAAAATGTGAGCTTGAATTCAGATGATGCAAGCACTTTGCAGTTCACCCCTCATCCCATCTCTCCAACTGTTTCTGACAGACCAGCTTTGTGCATTTGCATGGCCATCCTGTTCTCTGAGCATTTCTATTGCTTCCCTAATAACAACTTAACATTGGTTCAGCAAGTTTAATGCAAGGCTGTCAAGTTTTAGAGTTCAGGACTGAAACCCAGGGAGCCAGATGTAGAATTTGAAATTCTGAGAATGTAGTCAATTTTAACACTTCTAGAGCTAGGGGGGAAATCTCTGCTCAAGTGAGGAGAAATAATGATGTTAAGAAATGATAAGTGAAGTAAGTCAGGCCCAGAGAGACAAAGGATGCATGTTTCACCCGATATGTAGAAGCTAGATTTAGCTTGTAAATTTAGAGGTAATACCATTGTTGGGTAGTTTGCAAGTGTATACAAATACATTAACTGAAATATGGTAGATTCAAGGGAGATCTCAACTAATGTAATTCCTTAGAAAGGCAAAGTAAAAATTCAGCAAAATAAAACACCAAGAAGCAGGTACTTGAAAAGGGTGAAATGAAGAGAAGAGGTAGAGAATACAGTCAAGAAAGCAATGCATATACTACAAAATTAAGAAGAGAGTGAGGGAAGGGGTGAGTAGGAGAGAGATAGGTAAGAATATTGAAAGGGGTGACATAGCAAGTCCTTTGTACAACTACTTAAAGATAATTTTAAAAGTTTAAAAAGAAATAAAATGAAAAAGAAAGTTCTAGCTTTAAATAAATTAGCAGTATCTGTAAACTCATAGCCTTGTTCTCAAAACATGAAATCCAGTACACAAGTTAGCCCATATACTTGGACTAAGGAGAGGGGGTATAACTTTGTGCAAGTAAAATCTATAGAGGAAGAGAGATTTCAGGAAATAGGGAATGGTTAAAACTTAAAACAACAACAACAACAAATAGAACCTTTGGATGACACTAGCCAGTTAATTGAAGCAAGCTCTCATGAGGCAGGCTGGCCAGCCTCTTCCACATGTCTCTCAAGTCTTGCTAGGAAGCCTTTCAAAGTATTTGGCTGGTTAGAGTGGTTCACATCTGTCATCTTAGTTACTCCAGAGAGAAAAGGATTGCTATTTGACGCCAGCCTGGGCTAAAGTGAGTGAGACCCTAATATGGAAAACATGAGGGAAAACATGGAGGCACCCCCTGTGGTCAAGAAGTGTAGGTAGAAGGATCACAGACTGAGGCCACCAGGGAAAAAGCAAGCTAAAAATACAATTACCGAGGGAATGGCTCCAACAGTAGAGTGATTACACGAGGCCCTGAGTTCAATCCTTAGTGATATGTAATATAAAGTTATATGTGTGGTATATGTATGTGTATGTCAGTATGTGTATGTGTGTGTGTGTGCGTGCATGCATGTGTGTTTGTGTGTCAACATCTACTTTTAGGCATGCACGCCTCGAAGGCTTGGACTGTATCACAAAATGGTCAGAACTCCTTCATCTAAGTAGGCAAAATCTAGACTCTAGACCAACATGCAAATTATACAATGGCAAAAGTGCTCTAAAGCTGATATATGCTCTAAAACCTAGGGAATGTAGGAGTGTCAAGGCACTCTGGATTTTTCTAGAGGCTTGGAGAGAATGCTACTTGGGTTTCTTGTTCTTCAAACAACCTACATTTCTGCTCCAACCAGGCCAGCCACTCAGCGGTGTTTGCCTTCCTTTTCTCCTTCTCTTCAGCTGTAACCTCCCAGACACCCCCTTCCTATTTACTAGATGTTCAAATTGCTTTAGTACTCCTGTGTTTTTATTCCTTACCAACCCTAAAAAAATGTATGGAAAATCAGCAAAGCATCCTGAATCTCCAGCCCATCTATGTTCTCTACATAGCCTCCCTCTGTCCAACTTGAATCTTGTGTCTGTGCTGAACTCCTGTGCTATGCCTGAAATGCCACCTGGAGAAGGCCATTACCTCATGTGCCCCTGTTACCCACTGACTTCCTCCACTCAAGCAGCAGGAACTCTGCCTGACAGAGCTTAAAATGTGAGAAAGATTTCCACATCCACTTTTTGCTAAGGGCATAATACACATCTGGAAACAAACTCTACACAGTTATCAGAGGAGCAAAAATGACTTTTGTTCTAGAAAGAAAGAAAGAAAGAAAGAGAGAGAGAGAGGGAGGGAGGGAGGGAGGGAGAGAGAGAGAGAAAGAAAGAAAGAAAGAAAGAAAGAAAGAAAGAAAGAAAGAAAGAAAGAAAGAAAGAAAGAAAGAAAGAAAGAGAGAAAGAGAGAAAGAAAGAGAGAAAGAAAGAAAGAAAGAAAGAAAGAGAAGAAAGAAAGAAAGAAAGAAAGAGAGAAAGAAAGAAAGAAAGAAAGAAAGAAAGAAAGAAAGAAGAAAGAAAGAGAAAGAAGGAAGGAAGGAGAAAAAGAAAGAAAGAAAGAAAGAGAAAGGAAAGAAGGAAGGAAGGAGAAAAAGAAAGAAAGAAAGAAAGAGAGAGAGAGAAAGAAAGAAAGAAAGAAAGAAAGAAAGAAAGAAAGAAAGAGAAGGGAAGGAAGGAAGGAAGGAAGGAAGGAAGGAAGGAAAGAAGGAAGGAAGGAAGGAAGGGAAAGGAAAGAAGCAAGGAAAGAAAAATATTTCATTTTAGGCAGAACTATTTGCAAACACAATTGTTCCATTAGTGTTTTTAAGGAGTGATTTCAGTTGTGAGTGCTAAGGATAATGAACCAGTTCTCTAGCTTATCTCGGAAACGGCCAAATCATTATGGATCTCAGTAGCAACTAATGGTCCAAGACAAGAGTGTTTGGCAAAGGAGCATTTTTGTAGCTCAGTGACTCTGGGAATGTAGGTGACACCATCCAGGTATGGAAGTGTTAAGTAAGGCTTCTTCAATTGAGCAAATGGGGTCTATAATAATTAAAATACTGTAAACATGGTGACACACTTCCTGAATTTGCAGAGAATTCTCTTCTCACAGGAAGGAAATGAGGTGTTGCCTTGTTAGAAATGCACAAGAGGCACCCCAACAAGCTGGTAAAAGATTCACATTTGTGAGCACATGGCCCCTGGAGGCCACCCTCCACCTTTCTCTGAAGTGCCAAGGGCAGGAGACAGCAGCTGAACTCTCACTCTTTTTTTTTTTTCCCAAGGGGGGTGGTGAGGGTGAGGGGAAGCTTTCCATCTCAATGAACAGCTCTCTCCCTTCCTGAGTCACACTTCACCTACATGTCACCCTCTCCTCAAGAGCTCAACACACTTGGGAAATAAATAGTACTTTTCTATTTTTAAAAGGGTTGAAGACATTTGTTCCACATTCGGAAATGTCTTTTCTCTCTTCATTTTTTTTGGCAGAGATTCCATTTCCACAAGGGACATTATTATACTAATTTTAAATATTTTTTAAAAATCCTTCATTTAGCTGGGGATATGACCTAGAGGTAAGAGTGCTTTCCTCGCATACATGAAGCCCTGGGTTCAATTCCCCAGCACCACATATACAGAAAATGGCCAGAAGTGGCGCTGTGGCTCAAGTGGCAGAGTGCTAGCCTTGAGCAAAAAGAAGTCAGGGACAGTGCTCAGACCCTGAGTCCAAGCCCCAGGACTGGCAAAAAAAAAAAAAAAAAAAAAAAAAAAAAAAAAAAAAAAAAAAAAATCCTTCATTTAATGGTTATTAAAATAATTTCTTCTAGAGAAAGAGGATGTCAGATGAACCCATCTGATTAATCTCTACCTAAATTCTAGGTAGCCAGTAGCCATCAAGGAGCTATTTCTACTGTTTTGAAAGAAAATGCAAGAACAAAAGCTATATTATTAATTATAACTCTGAAATTTTTTTGTTGACCTTTTGACAAGAGGATAGGAGAACAGTGAACTAAAGTCTAGCAAAATGGCACAGAAAGGAGGTCAAGCCGCCAGACCTGGTAGTAGCTTGTTGAAGTTTAATTAGTTGTAGCTCTGAGATCTAAGAGAAACTACCTGAGTCACCACAATAAATTGGCTTGCAGGAAACAGGAGACAAAAAAAAAAAAAAATCCTTCCAGGGGACTCTCTCAAGAAGATATGACCTGAAAAAAGGAAGCCGGTGAGTTTTGATTGACTGTTTGGGGAATGTCATCTCCTAAAGGAAAAGGAGTCTGTGTATTTTTTCATTAATTCCAGAGATCAACTTGCCTAGGGCATTTACCCAATACAGATTTAAACCATTCACAAAATGAGTGGGAAGGGTACTCAAGAGGCTTCCGGGACTCTTCCTATAGGAAGGACCCAATTCACAAAATTACACACACACACACACACACACACACACACACACACACACACACACACACACACCCCACATTCTTAACTCTTCTTTCCTCAGAAGAATTCGAAACAAGATATTCCAAACTTTTCCTTCAAGGCAAGAAATTCTTCCTAATATTTCATTAGAATCTCTCTTTACCTGTCAAAACAGCTGTTTAAAATCACTCATGGGTCTCATGAAGATGGGGTTATTAAAGTCTTCCTCTCTCCAGGGTGATCAGACCAAGGAGAAAAAGTGTGGTCTTTATCATTTCTATACAAGATTTTCATTCAAGCCATTAATAATGTCTTAAATGATGCCTTAGAGGTTTTCCCCAAGTTCTCTGAGATTTATGCTTCTGAAAGCAAGTGGCTTTTAAGCAACCTTTCCTTCTTCTTAGTCATCATCCTTCTTCTGGAGGGCCTTTCATCTTGTTTGCAAAAGAGTGACCAACTGCCTCACTTTCCCTGGGCTGGCCCAGGATATACTATGTGCTGAAGCCAGGAAGGTCCCATGTTAAACGGAAGTGCTAGTCATTCTATAATCAATCCAACCTACTCTGGGCTCCTGGGAGCCTAGCCCTGTCTTCCAGCCTTTGCCACATACTGTGAGTTCTAAACTACTTCCCAGAGCTCCCAAGGGCCAGACTGAAACCACTCCAAGGAACACTTGGAAGAATCTGGAACATGGAGTAGCATCTTGGGCAGTAGAGGCATTGCCCTTGGGGGTAGAATAGCTCTTGTTCTGTGGAGCCACGCTGAGAACTGGAGGATGTTTTGAGGCCTGGCTTCTGGCAACCAGAAGGCAGCAGTATGGTACCCTCCCAATTGTCAGATCTCCCAAACTTTTCTGGATACTCTTGACCTCCCCTCACCCTCTGTGTTATTGAGAACCACTGATATCCATTCCAGGGTGCAACTTACTAGGTGGGTCACAAAATCAGTGTAGTAGGGAATGTAAACATTGCAAGAAACTAAGGACAGATAGGTAGGGAAATGGTCAGAATATTATGGGAGAGGAGAGCAGGGGACAGGAAAAGAAATAAAGGGAGAGGAGAGGGGTGGGGAGGAGGGGAAGAGAGAAGAGGAAGGAGAGGGGAGAAGATGAAGGGAGGAGGAAAGAGAGAAGAGCAAGGGATGGGAGGGCATAAGAAAGAAGAGAAAGGGAGACCTATGTTGTAAACTCAATCCCATAGCAGCTTATATGCTCAGTTTGAATGATCCTTCATGAAGTACATGAAATCTCTCATTGCACTGGGCACTGGTGATTCATGCCTACAATTCTAGCTACTTGAGACTAGATCTGAGAACTAAGGTTCATCCTGGGCAAGCAAATCCTCCAGACACTTACCACCAATAAAACAGCAAGAAGCCAGAAGTTGGAGGTGTGGCTCAAGTGGTAGAGCAGCAGTTGTAAGTGAAAAAGTGGGAACTCAAGGAGGTCCTAAGTTTGAGCCCCACTTAATGTGTTCCCACTTTCTCCAAATTCTCAGTCACCTTGAACCTAATTTAAGTGCAAAAATTTTGTAAGATGTGACTGACAAATTTAATCTGAATACACTCCTTCTACCACTGTTGTGGATCACTATAATTGTGTTGGCTCTCAGCAAAATCATCTCAGGGTAGAAGTTTCTCCTATTCTGCAGCACTGCTCTGGGTCCCTTAAGTTCTATGAATATGGGAGAAACATGTATCCAAGCCATCTCTCATGCTGAATGTCATTTCACTACTTCTTGTGTGCCCACTGCTATGGCACTGAGTTCCTGCAGCTCCAGGACATTGCTTTAAATCAAGGCTGTTCAGCGCATAGCTGACTTTTTCAGATTATGCACAGACCACACCTCACAGACACAGCAATCATAAACCCAGCCTCAGGGGACCCTGACAAAGTACCTAGTGAGGAAAATAGCTGACATTTTAGTCTGTGAATGCTATAAGGATCATGAGCCTGGTGGATTTGTAGGCTGGGATCAGGAATCCATCGGGCCATTAGAAAGAAATTATGGTGGGTTTGATTTTTTAGTGGAAATAAACCTTGCCAGCACTCCATCCGAGATATTTGTCTTGGTCCTTCACCTAGTTATGGCCAGGATTTAAAAGTCAGCCAAGTGAAAAGATTTGTGTCTCTTGAATGATGCTGAGCATAATCAGGCCGCCTATATGACCTCAAGGACAGAAAAAAAGGAATTTGAAGACATCGGTCATTTCTCCACAGTGGTTCTGACCAAGTCCTAGGTAAGCATGGGGATGGGAGGCAGGGGGTTCAGGTCTCCCACACCACTCTTCTCATTTGTAATCTCATTATGGATGTTGGGAGTTGAATTTCCTCTTCCCCACAATGCTATGGGGAAGTTCCACTTCCTGTCTTCTACTCTGAATGTGACCCTTAGGAGAAAGAGTCCTTAGACAGGTAATCAGGTTAAAATAAAGTGATTAGGGTTGGGCCTAATTCAACATGGTTGGCATGTTTATAGAAGCATTGCTTTTGTTTTTCTTATTTTTCATTTTATTTTATTTATTTATTTTTTGGTCAGTCCTGGGACTTGAACTCTGGGCCTAGGTGCTGTCCCTGAGCTCTTCAGCTCAAGGCTAGCTCCCCGCCACTTGAGCCACAACACTACTTCCAGTTTTCTGGTGGTTAATTGGAGATAAGAGTCTCACAGACTTTCCTTCCCAGGCTGGCTTTGAATTGCAATCCTCAGATCTCAGCCCCCTGAGTATCTTGGATTACAGGCATGAGCTACTAGCGCCCAGCTTGTTTTTATTTTTTTGTAACATATAAACACTTTAATAATCAGACTTTAGAACATACTTCATCAGTCTCTGCTGTTTTGTCCAAGCTATGGTATTTTCTCCCAAGTTGATAGAGTAGGAGATTATGCTAAAGAGAAGTTTTGTCCTATTTTTTTATTTCATACACTTTTAAAATGTTACATTTAAGTAGTTTCACAAAGGAGTTGCCATTAACAAGGCAGCTTATGAATATATCTTCATTTTTCAACATTCTCATCCACCCCTCCCCTACCTACTCTTTCTCTTTTCTTACTTTTGAAGGTTATATATTAAATTCTCCCTTTCTCTTCATTTATTTATCTCTCTCCTCTTGACCACACTCCACTTTCAAATACCTGTTTCCTGGTGTTTATCTGATGAACTTTGATTTTGCCTTTCTAAGGAATTATGCTATTTGAGGTTTCTCTTGAGTTTGAAGACTCACTAACACAGAGGAAGGATGTCATGTGCAGCAGATACTGTGCTGTTAGAGCACAGGAAAAATCTTAAGTGAAGACAAAGGCCAGGACTGGGATAAATCCTTCCTTAGCACCATTACAGGGAGCTGAGCTCTGCTAAGACCTTAACTTTAGACTTCTAGCTTCCAGAACTAGGAGCGAATTTCTATTGGATAAACCACCAAGGTGTGGTTTTTTGGCATAGCAGTTCTAGAAAACAAATCCATTAGAAAATGGCAATATTCCTTTCCCATCACTATGCACAAATAAGTGAAATATAAGAAGACAAAAATAGACAACAAATATATGAAATATAAGCATACTACACACATACACACCATTCACATGTAAATCCTGTAAGTACCATATGTATTCACATGCATAGCCTGACATTTTCATTTCTCTTAATCATCTTTTAATTTTCATTTCTGACTTACTGAAGGCAGGATCTCTGCAGAAATGGGCCTAGGAATTTCTTGTAAAATGTGTTCTGAAGAATGACCTTTGGTTATATGGATCATGGTGGAGGAGTGGGAACCAGTGCTCTACCTCCCACTGCCTTTCGACTGAAGTTTCACAAAATGAAGACCAATAGGAAAGATGGAATCTGCAGAATTAAGCAGCTCAAACTCAGATAGCATGGTGACAGGCCATAGTAATATATTCCTGACCTGCCTGGGCATAAGAGTTAGAATTGAGGAAGTATTTTGTTTGAACAGTTTGGGGAAGGAAGGTGGCAATAGAAGTGAAACTGTAACCTCTCTGTACATCAGTTTGATAATAAAAATTTGAAAAAAAAAAAAAAAAGGAATAGGAGACACCACTCAATCCAATTGGAAATCTATTATGTCACAGACACACAGTCCATTTTGTTGTGTTTCTAGGACCACAACCAAGGTCACTTATAGAGTGAGATTTCCATTTGATGTTGGGAATTGGAAGAACTCAAAATGAGAATACAATTCTCACACCAGGAGCAGAAGATAGCACAGATGTAGGCTTACCAGGACCTGGATGAATTTCCATACTAACCTTGTAAGTGAGACCAAAGCAACAAGCACTTCATATCAGATCTAATGCCAGTTTCTGGATTAAGGATAAATCGGCCAATGTTTGCCTGTATGACGCTCTTAACCATACTTAAATCTCCTATCAATTGCGCTGAGCTGCGAGAGGTGGCTATTTATGCCTGGGGTGCTATTCAAAGTTATGCGCCCTGTGGATGCTATATAAATACTGGTTGACTATTTGATTTAACCCCACCATGAAAGCTGAGCTTCTCTGTATTTTCTATAATCATGTCAGATATATTGGAACCAAAGAAGCACCAGGGTAGGAGATTTCTCCCACCTCTCTCTCTCTGCAAGAACTCCCTTTGCTGCTTATAAATATGCTGATCAAAACTTGCATCAAAGAGAAACACATTTCCATATTCCCAGTTTCCTTTATGATCAGAGAATGGATCAAAGAGAAAGCACAGTTCCACATCCCTGTTTTTCTTTTCACTCCTGATTTAGATGTCAGAAAAGACACACATGTGGGAATCGAAAGAAGCAATGCCAAGTCCTTTAGAGTTGCATCCCCTATAAGCTTGAGGTACAAGTATTTTCAAATTCTTTCCCCTTATGCACTTCCAGTGATAGAACTATGTCTTCATTCTTCTACTTAATATATTCTATGTTATGCAAAGATGGAAATGGCTGTTTTTATGGGTGGATATTTGAAAGAAAAATCATTATATCCCCTAGTATAGTAAATGATGATCTATTAAATTTGAATCACAATTTCTAATTTAAAAATAATATGGAGGATTTCAATTACACCTTGGATATAAGCAAGAGATGAACATGAATTTGCCCCTTCTAAGTGGAAACTTTCTAAGACCTATCTCAAAGCTGACTTACTTCCTTGGTTGTCTAATTGCAGGTGACAGGTTAAATTTGAAGACTTTAACTGTTGACTTTTCTCTCAATATTTTCATGTCACTTCTTTGTGTTTTCACTTTGCAGACTCAGAAGGAAGAACCCATACTGTGAGCATGAGTAATTTTCCGTAACAATTTAGTGAGAATTAAAATAAATTAATGTGTGCTGTTATATTTGTTTGAACAGCTTACCTAAGATTATAATATTAATAATTTTGCCTTCCTTCTGTGAAGGTGCTATTGACCTCAAACAATCTCATTAGAATTCTAAAAAACAACAAAAAAGTGCCTATATAGAAAATAAGTAAGCTACTTCACAATCCCAGTTAGATAAAAGACTCAGAGTAAATTTGAATATATTAAATAATTTGATTCTAATAACAATTTATTGAATGTAGTAAAAAGAAAAACAATTTCTTACTATCCAAAACCAAATCATTACTTATTAAACGAATCAGTAAATGCACTTTCCTAATAAAGAAGGAAAGGATGAAAGGCGAAAGAGAAGGAAGGAAACAGGAAGAAAATGAGGAAGGAAAATAGGAAAGGAAGGAGGAGGAAGAAAGGAAAGAAAGAAGGAAGAAAGGAATAAAAGAAAGAAAAAGAAGGAAAGGAGGAAAGGACTTGCTATTGTGATAGAAGTTCTCTTGTAGCTTTTTAGAAACCAGCTGTGTTAACTACAACTATGTCACACTTCCTGAAGTTGAGCTTAGAAAATGAAGTTACTGAATTTTTTTTTTTCTCAAATTTTTATTTTCAAACTGACGTACAGAGAGGTTACAGTATCATACGTTGGGCGTTGGATACATTTCTTGTACTGTTTGTTGCCTTGAATTTGATTGCACCTAAGATCCTCTTTGGTTCTGCCTTTCTATGCTTTTGGTATGATAAAATTAGCCTCAAAGTTTTCCAAAATCTTTGTTACAGACATTTGATTCTAGGGACCCTATCTTTGGAAATTCAGAATTTCTAGGGCTTTCTCAGAACATACATTATGTAGCAGAAGAACCACAGACAGCACTCCTCTGGATATCAAATTTCTACCTTCTCAAAACCTATCCCTGCAGAAAACTGTTTCTGCTAATACTATTAGTTATTGAGCACCTATTGTATGCCATCTCTCAGCCATCCCTAGAAGAACGGGAGCAATAACTTATGTCACTTCTGCAATTCAACAGAAGCTGGCATATATGAGAATAAGCCTAGAGATCAATGAGTACATTTAGTCTTCATTTTTGTAGGCAGAACACACAGGAGTTAGATACTGTGCCTTGGGTTGCAGAGAATACTTATGCCCATCACCTTTTCTTTACTTCAAAGCAATGTTTTCATTCATTCACTCAGTAATCTTCATTGAGCTCTTACTTTGTGTTTGATGTGACAGATTCACGTTCGAAAGAACACAGGGGCACTAGCCAGGTGGTTTTGTGGGGGAGCATAGAACTAGCAGGTGCAAAAACCCTGAGGGAGAAGTTGAACTGGCCAGTGTGGCTAGGATGGGGTAAGTGGGAGAGAAGGACAGTAGCAGTTGAAGTTGGAGAAGCAGTGGGGTTGGGGCTCTGGGCCTCATCACTCATGGAGATACTATGGAGTTGATCTTAGAGTTATGACCACGGAAGAGTATAGAACTATACTCCTATACTATTGTGAGGAGTCCAGACTGTGTGTTTGCATGGACCACCTTTCATGTACATCATAAGATTTTTCAACTACATTGTGAGTATGTGATTTTCAACTACTAAAACCAATGAGAGCAAGTATCCGGTCATTTCCAACTTCTTATGCTCATCTGAACCATGGCACCAATTCTTCCTGTCAAAGACAAACATGTTCTTACAATCCTAAAGAACTAGTCATAGATCAAAAGGATTTCTACATTATCTATTACCATTTTTTGCCAGCTGCATTCACAGTGGCGACAGTTCAATCATACATCAAAATCGATTAAAGCCTGGCATTCTTCTCCACAGAAATCTTCTGGCTCCACTACATCAACAACTGTGATCTTTATATGAACAACACATATCAAGGAGGGTAATATTGTAATGGTGTGATGCAACTTATGATATCTACTACCAGAATTAAGAGATATACTGTTTCATTTTCCAAAAGCCATTAATGGTCTGATTGTGAAAGCAAATCATACTAATTGCCAACTCATGGTTCCAAAGCAAACAAGAATCAAAATGCGTCCTGGATAAAAGCATGTAAGTAAAAACTTCCTAAGTACAACCCAAGAAACACGAACATATTTATTTATTTACTTCACAGCCATTCATTGAGATCATATTATGTACCCAAATGAGAAACACCATGGAAAGCAAAAATAGAGATTGTCAGCACCACAATGAACATTCCATTGGTCAAATTATCACATAGGTGCCACCAAGACAAGTATTATGAACAGAAGTCAAATTTGAAGTCAAATTTGCCAGAAGGAGGGGAAAGTGGTTGGTCAGAGAGATGATCTACTTGAGCAAATAGGTCTGGAATTACAATCTGCAGGAAAAATGATAAAGGACCAGGAACACTGGAAGAAAGTAGTAGAGAAAGAGCAGAGAAAGAAGGTAGCAGAGAAAAGGAATAGCATGTGGCCGGGTCCCGTGTTAGGAAGGGTCTGGCATAGGCATAGAGATGGTTGGTGGTGTCGTCACATTCCACCCAAGAGAAAATGACTATAGGGAAAAGTGTCTACACCACAATGGGGAACCAGGAAGTAGCTACCAGAGAGAGGTTTGATGGCAGGAAAGGAGTAATTCATTTCTTTGCAGGGTTACCTCTATCACCCCTCCAAGGCTGGATGTTCCATGTCTGCAGCCCAAAAAGCTGAATAATTTTATGTAACTAGACATGCTAACCTAGCTGGTTCCTTCTGCCGAAATAGATTTAATGAGGTTTAAGAAATGAACAAATGGGCTGGGAATGTGGCTTAGCAGTAGAGTGCTTGCCTTGCATGCATGAAGCCCTGGGTTTGATTCCTCAGCACCACATATAGAAAAAGCCAGAAGTGGCGCTGTGGCTCAAGTGGTAGAACGCTAGCCTTGAGCAAAAAGAAGCCAGTAACAGTGCTCAGGCCCTGAAAAAAAAAAAAAACCACCCAAAAATAACAACAACAAAAAAAAAACCCACAAAAAAACAAGAAATGAACAAATGACAGGATGCAATTCATGGAGTATGTGAGCTACTGAGGTGAAGAGGAAAAGGGGGAAAGGTGGGGGGAGGGGTGGAAGGTGAACTGTCTATCAGCAGGAATGAATTCTAAAGCAAAGATCCCCTTTCTTGTACTGCACCAAGCACAGTATCTATTGTACTCTTAAGAGTTGGCAAAATATTATTTCTTCTGAAAAGCATATAATCAAAGTCTATTATTATGACTATTTCTTACAGCTAAAATTAATATTTTGAGGAAAATGGCAGTGATTTAAATGAAAGGCTATACCAAGGGAGGTTTTATATACTTTATAGAGTCCTGGATTAGTTGACTATTACTACTTTCATGGACAAGCAGTCTGATTTAGCTTATAACACATTGAGCAATCATGGTGAGAACTAGTTATCTTTGTCTTGAAGTTTTCCTGGGTGATGAGTCTGAGACCCTAATGATATTTATTCATTACATTCTTAATGATATATCAGGTTACCATAGCAATTCTTGTTCCCTGGAAACTTCCTTCTTGCAACACACATTTATTGTGTGCTACATTAACAGCCTGATCCTATTGTTTGAGCTGTCTCATTAGCTCAAGTAATCTGAAGCTATTTCAAAATGTGAGGCAGTAACAATATATATATATATATATTTAAAAAATACTCATTAGGAATAATGTTTATTTAAGGAAATAGCCCACCTCTAAATCACCCTTTACCCAGGAGCTTTCCATTGACCCTGCCTTGACAGGGTATTTATTAAGTCTAAGCATAGTAAAGGATTATGTTATTCATTATAAGGGTTAAATACACACTCTTTTATATAGTTTTATCAATTATTCTTATATTGGTTTTGTATCCCCATAACATATGGTTGCTATAGCATAGAAGCTGCTATGACTTGAACTGTGCTTCCCACAAGCAAGTTCAATTCAGAACTACTTGTGGACATAACCTTATTTTGAAATAGTCTTTTCAGAGCACAGAGTCAAGTTAAGATGAAGCCAATTCAATGGTGTCCTTAAAAACTTGGGAAATTTTGACAAAAGACATAGACATATATAGAGCAAAGATGATGGTGAAACACAAGAGACCATCAGGTGGTACCAGATGGTACCTCTACAAGCTAAGGGACACCAAAGATTGCCAGCAAACCATCAGAAATAAGGATAAGTCCTAGTACAGAGATTGCTTTATGTAGAACTCAGAGAAGCACCCAAACCTGTCCATACCACCATCTTAGACTTCAGGCATCCAAAAACTGTGAGACTATACATTTCTGTGAGTGGTATTTTTCTTCTTACAGCAGTCATAGGAAACAAATACAGAAGGCAAAATGAATGAGTTAATTTATATTCCCAAAGACTTTGATTTTATGAAGAAGTCAAATAGTTCTTTTATCCAGAGTATCTAACAATCATTCAGTCAGTCACTTGTTCATTTATCTATTCAACAAATGGCAGCCTCACACACTGGGCAAGGTGCTAGGCATGAGGCCAAGGTAGGTATGCAAAGATGAATACACATTCCTGGTAACCACATCCTTGTCTTGTCTGGTTTCTGTCTAACAGAATTTGTGTTAGGTGTTTTGCATGCATTTTCTCAGTCACTCCTCAACACAAACTGGTAAATGCAGGCATTGTTGTTCCTAGTTTTCAGGAAATGACTAACTCACTGAAGTTCAAAATTTTTGAGTAAATTTATTAAGGGACACATAGGCTATAACCCCTACAGTTGATGATTTTTCAAGTTAAATCAGTCTGACTCTGTAGAACATTCTTCTTTTATTCCATTCTGCCTCTTATATGGTCCTGGGGGATACTGACATCGGAGTGACTCTAACATAAGGCAAGCAAATGTGAAATGAGAAAAGAGAAGCAAAATATTTGTGGTGCTCATGGAAGGAAGAAATAATTGGACGCATCAGAATAAACCTCAGCAGAGGAGCTTACATGGTGGATAGAATTTCCAAAGGCAGAGGAGCAAAAAATAATTTCAGATGTTGAAAATAGTGAGAACTTGGGAAGTTCTCCTATTGTAGTGGGGTGTTTTGTTTTTGTTTTTTTTTTTTAAAGAAAAGTGGAACAAAGGCAATTAATTCAAAAAGACTCTAGAACAGCTTAATACCCAAACTAAAGATTATTTGGGGGGCTGGGAATATGGCCTAGTGGTAGAGTGTTTGCCACATATACATGAAGCTCTGGGTTCAATTCCTCAGCACTACATATGTAGAATAAGCCAGAAGTGGCGCTGTGGCTCAAGTGGTAGAGTGCTAGCCTTGAGCAAAAAGAAGCCAGGGATAGTGCTCAGGCCCCGAGTTCAAGCCCCAGTACTGGCAAAACAAAAAACAAACAAAAATATTATTTTTTTAGTGGGTACAAGGATTTGGACTCAGGACCTCAGACTTGTTAGGCAGGTTTGCTACCACTTGAGCCATGTCTCCACCCCAGACATGAAGGGTTTCAATGCAATATGTTGAAATTTTATTTGGCAAGAAACCAAGAGCCCTTAAAACAATTTAAACAGGGGCGTTCTTTAGGAATATTAATTATGATTGTATATTAAATTAAAAGACCATTTAGGGGATCATCATAATAGTCAAGAGGTAATGAGATTGAACACAGATGACAGAATTAAGAATGCAATGGAGGAGCAAAAAACTAGTGATAGTGGAGCACTACGGGTAGATTTTGGAAAGTGACAGCGATACAATGTTTTGGTGTGTTGTAGTGGTAGTAATGTGACAAACAGAAATGGAAATCAGGCAAACAAGCTGTTGTTTACAATATTTCAAACTTAAGAGCTATTGCCACAGCATTTGGAAAAGCAGGATTTGAAGAGAGAGTAGCTAAGAAGAGATGATGTTAATTATGAAGTCACCTGCATTCATGCGATCGGTAAAGCCATTCATCCAAACCAGATCATCATGGAACAGATGAGAAAGAGGCAGAATGAAGAGGAAGGAAACACTACACAAACCTAATTGACACAGAATTCTTGGTAAGCAAGAAAACATCAAGAAATACATGTCACTGAATTAATAGAAAGAAGGAGGAAGAGAAGGGGCTGGAAAGGCGCAGAAATTGAAGACATGAATATTTGAAGCAAGAGGGAATTTTATGACTTGGAAGTTGTTCAATAGTGTCAAATTCTGTGAAAAAATCAATATACCTCTGGAAAGATCTCTCTCTCTCCCTCCCTCTCTCTCTCTTCTCTGTGTGTGTGTGTGTGTGTGTGTATGTGTGTGTGTGTGTGTGTGTGTGTGTGTGTGTCTGTCTCTGTATATGTAGTATATAAAAGAGACAGAAAGAGAGAGTGAGAGGGCTGGGGATATGGCCTAGTGGCAAGAGTGCCTGCCTCATATACATACATATACATGAGGCCCTGGGTTCGATTCCCCAGCACCACATATACAGAAAATGGCCAGAAGTGGCACTGTGGCTCAAGTGGCAGAGTGCTAGCCATGAGCAAAAAGAAGCCAGGGACAGTGCTCAGGCCCTGAGTCCAAGACCCAGGACTGGCCAAAACAAAAACAGACAAACAAAAAAAAAACTGTGAAATTATTGGGCTGGGGATATGGCCTAGTGGCAAGAGTGCTTACCTTGTATACATAAGGCCCTGGGTTCAATTCTCCAGCACCACATATGCAGAAAATGGCCAGAAGTGGTGCTGTGGCTCAAGTGGCAGAGTGCTAAAAGAAGCCAGGGACAGTGCTCAGGCCCTGAGTCCAAGCCCCAGGACTAGCCAAAAAAAAAGAAAGAGAGAGTGAGAGAGAGAGACAGAGAGAGAGAGAGAGAGAGAGAGAGAGAGAGAGAGAGAGAGAGAGAGAGAGAGAGTTGCAGAATTGCCAGAAGTCAAGGAGTATACTCAGCATGCAAGCAAAATGGCATCCTTTGATAGGCAGGCATCAGAGATGAAAATGAGTAAAGCCAAGGTACTAGAAGTAGTCAGGAGAGACAGCACCATCAGAAAAAAGCTGGCCTGGGATAAATGAGAACTGATAACTCTAGACAAGATCAGTATGCTCCAGGTGTTTGCTTCCTCTTCAAAATAATGAATACATTCTCAAGAGGAAGCTTTATTTTTTTCTGATTGAGTGATGGTGGCAAAAGAAACATGGGAGTAACTGTAAAGAGGAGGAGTTGACTGATCCCTCTTTCTAAGGCTACTTAAAATCAGTGGACAAAGGAGCTAACTAAGGAAATAATGTTGTTGCCCAAAAGATATATATTTAATTAGAAGAGAGAGGAAAGTGCTTTGGAAGCAAAGATGGGCTTGTAACATATTCCTGAATGAATAAGTTATTGCACGGGTTGTAATGGGAGGAGTTGGCTAAAGGGAAGAAAATGCAGAGTGAGCTGGGAAGGATTTTTCACTCCTACCTTGCAAGTATTTTTTTCTTTAGAAGGATCTATGTGTGTAGCTCTACGGATGAAAGCCCCTTTCCTGAGTCTAACATGTGTTATGAGGCAGAAATGAATCATGTCAATGTTAAAATAACATTTATTTCTTCCCTAAAGGTCCACATTTGTGGAGCACTTCATAGAATTTTGTTTCTCCTCTTCCTTTTGGAATTTTTCCCTCCTCATTTCTGAAGCCCTGGTGATAATCTCTACAGTTCTTAATGAATCTGACTGATGGGAACTTGGCTTTGAGTAACATAAATAAGTACATGATACATCAGCCTCCCTTCCCGTCGTCTCCTCCTCCCTAAGTATGGGCATGATTAAAAGATTTGGAAGAAAACAAATGCTTCTGATACAAACATTTGATGGTATTTGATGAGGAGAGAAAAATGGTTGGCCTTACTTTCTGGCCTAACATCAGAAGAGATTAATATAACTCAAGCCAATGAACAAGAGATTCAGTAGTTAAAGAGTAGTATGAAGACACAAACCTACTGTTAATGCCCAAATACAAAAAGGCTTGGAAGGATATTTTACGAAAAAATAAATAAAGCTATTGATTGTGAACCCTGCTGGCAACATACAACTCTCTCTGGCACCAATTTTGTAGGATATAAATGAGGAGACACAATTTTGATTTGCAGTATAATGGATCAGACCAGGGCCCCATACAGTATACCCTATTAGTGAGGCTCAGAAAGAGAGATGACTGCAGAACAGGCTAGACGTTAAGACTATCTGATCTCAACGTATTTAAAAGCTGGTATTTGAGATTGGAAATGACATACTATAATCTATTGACATTTTTAAATTACTACATTCTCATTGGCACATAGCAATTATCCATACTTACAAGTTACAATGTGGCATTTAAATATATGTATACAATATTCAGTGATCAGATAGCAGTAACTGGCTTATCTATCTATCACCACCAACATTCATCCTTTCTTTGTGCTGGGGACATTCTCTTCTAGTTATTTTGAGACATTCAGTGAATGGCTGTCAACTGTTTTTGTCATACTATGCCAAAGAACATTAGAAGGTATCCCTGCTATTCAACACCCTGAACTCATTCACCATCCCCTGTCCATGCCCCTCTCTCCCCTATTCCATCTCCAAACATGAATAACCATGATTCTAATCTGTACTTCTTGGAGATCAACTTTCACTGTTGAAATGTGGAACCAAACAAGGGACAGATGAGTATGACAGATGGAGAAGAAATCGTCAGCATTATTAGCTGTAGGAAAACACAGCTTAGGTGTGTAGCAACAATTTTCTCTCAAGTCTGAAGCTGAGGATAACAAACACTCAGCAAGTCAGTACTGTCACAGCAAGTTTCCCTCTTGCTTCCCTATTTCCTCTCTAGCAGTTCATTCCTCCCAACTCTGGGAAGAAATGAGTGAAGGAATGGAAAGGAGAAGATGATGTTCTTTGATGTCTTTGCAAGATGTCAGAGAAGTTTCCCACTTGGACTTCCTACCATTCAACTCCATAGACAATCTAGAACACCCTGAAGTTATCCCAGGGAGGCCTCCACATTTGCTGTTCTGGAGATGACTCACACGACAATTAAAAAAAAAAACACAAAAAAACAGACAAACAACTCACTGGGCAGATGGGGAAATAAGAATAAGAAGAGCAGATTTGTTTCTGTAAAAGTGCCCCCCCCCAAAAAAAAATCCCGTAATTGTTTTTTTTTTTCTACCCACTACTTGATAATCGAATTAAATATGCTGTGGTTTATCTTGACTGTTTCCCTGAAAACTCCAGTATCAACTTGGGCTTCGGGTGATGGTTTTAGAAGGTGTTGGGACCTCTGGGAGAGACCTAATGGGAGGTCGTTAAGCCATTGGCAGTGTGTCTTTAAAGGGATGGTAGGACTTTGGTCTCTTCCTCTTTCTCCTTTGCTTCCTGGTGATGTGGTAAATGGTTTCACTCTGCCATATATTTCCACTGTGGCCATAGTCCCTCCCCACAATGGATCATGGACTAGAACTTGCCAAACTGTAATCCCAAAACAAACCTTTTCTCTTTATAAGAAATTCAGGTATTGTTGGAAAATTAAAACAAGATGCAAAACTTTAAAACAAAATAATTTACCTAAACGTTTGGATTTGGGGTGGAGGTTGGACATTTGTACTCCTAGCTACTCAGGAGGCTGAGATCTGAGGATGCCAATGTGAAACCAACCCAAGCAGGAAAATCCATGAGACTCTTATCTCCAGTTAACCACCAAAAAGCCAGAAGAGGAGCCTCGGCTCAATTGATAGGACACTAGCCTGGAGCAAAAAAGCTCAGGGAATAGCACCCAAGCCCTGAGTTCAAGCCCCAGGACTGGCACAACCACATATACACATACAAAAATTGGGGGGTATCTTTATCTTTTTTAGAAACATTAGGCCATAGTCTAACAAGACAATGTCCACTAGACAAATTATTATTACTCATTTATCACAGTCCTGCTTGCTTATCCAATTCATTTCTATTTTATCTGACGTTACTAACTCAAAGGCCTAGATGGCCTTTCTAAGGCATAGACTGCATGTTTTGCTGCTTGATTCCCACAGGAAGAGGTAAAGAGAAAGCTCCAGAGGAAGTCAATCAAGATGGGAAGAGGAAAGAATGAAGAAATTCCAGTATGCAAATTCGAAATTGGCATACTTCTAGAAATGGCAGAGAGAAACAATGGAAAGTAACAGACAAATGGTAGCTAAACAGTTAGGAACCTCATTCTGGGTTGAGAAAAATGAAGATGGAGAATTGCTAGATAAGTGGACCAATGGTAGCCAGAAAGAGTAATGCTGAGAATAGCAGAAGGCTATGTTCAGCCAAGAAAAATATGACTTTGGAAATCACTAACTGTCTTGCCAGCAAGTCTTGCAAAAGACAATGTTCTATAGAACCAATTACAGTTGAAAAGTATTACTATGATTGAAGACAACTCAGGCAGACTTAAGTGCAAAGCAAAGGAAGTTTGAAGTTTGGATTCTGGCAGAAATGCACCTCAGATTCGAGACAGATGTGGGTAGCCATGTGTTCCTGCTAACTCTTCTCTCTGTAGTGAGAAACAGAGCCAATATGAATAAATTAAATACCTCTCCAGACCTAGCTCTGTGACTTAGTCGCATGTCATGCATTTCTTAGGTAGCAAAGTGTAAAAGAAAGGTGTGATTTGTGTTGGTTCTTACACATCTGAAGCTTGGTCAAAATGATCATTGTTCAAAGAGTACTTTGCCCAGGGACTTGGACTTGCACTTCAGTTAATTTCCACCAGATGGTGGTGGGTTTGTACAACAGTCCTCACACTTTGCTGCAGATCTGGGCAATGGGAGATGGGAATAAGAGTTTAAAAAAGATTCTAAGTCCCACCTGAAAACATACTGCTTCCTTAGTTCTAACTAGGTTGGAGTTGGAACCTAATATTCTTTTGTTTTTAAATCTTCTCCCTGAGGGATTCTGACTTGCACCTGAGCACTGGTATTGCCAATAAGCCTCACAAATCTGGTTTCCTCAGAAAGTATTAATAGCTTCTAGTACAGAGGTAAACATACAAAATACATTTAAAAAAGAAAATGAAGTAACTATTGTATTTTTTCTAATATTAGTCCAAGCTAGACTGCAAGAACTGTGTAGGAATTAACTATATACCACAAAACTGCAACAGAAATGGCTTCCTAGGCATTTGAAGTAGCTTTCAGGGGTGTGTGTGTGTGTGTGTGTGTGTGTGTGTGTGTGTGTGTGTGTGTGTGTACTGGGGCTTGAATTCAGAGCCTCGCATTCTTGATTGTTTTGGTTTTTTTTTTTCCACTCACTATTGGTGCTCTACAACTTAAGGCACCCCTCCACTCTTGTCATTTTCTTGGTTAATTGGAGATAAGAATCTCACAAACTTTCCTGCCCCAGGCTAGCTTTGGATAGGGTTCCTCAGATATCAGCTTCCTGAGTAGCTAGGATTAGAGGCATGAGTCTCTAGCACTTGGCATTTAATGGATCCCTAACTGAAATACCTGTCACACATTTCTCAGTTATCAAGACTTGTATTGGCTTCATATGAAGCGTAGGGCATCTTTTTTCAAATTTTTTATTATCAAGCTGATGTACAGAGAGGTTACAGTTTCATACGTTAGGCATTGGATACATTTCTTGTACTGTTTGTTACCTCGTCCCTCATTGCCCCCTCCATCCTCCCACTTTCCCTTTCCCCTATGAGGTGTTCAGTTCACTTATACCAAACAGTTTTGCAAGTATTGCTTTTGTAGTTGTCTTTTTTTACCCTGTGTCTCTCGATTTTGGCATTCCCTTTCAATTTCCTAGTTCTAATACCAGTATAGATGGTTTCCAATATACTCAGATAAGATTACAGAGATAGTGTAGATACAACCACAGGAAGGTGATACAAGAACATCATCAATAGTAGAAGCTACAGATACACATGGGACGTTGAAAGTAGTTACAACTGTGTTATAACAATCGTTTCCATAACATGGAGTTCATTTCACTTAGCATCATCTTATGTGATCATAGGGGTATAGCTATTGGGCTCTTGTGATCCTCTGCTGTGACTTGCGTAGGGCATTTTTTTAACTTTATTTTTTTTCCCTTTGAGATGTGCTCTCACTATGTATTCCATGCTGGCCTTTAACCCTTGATGTTCCTGCCTCATCATCAAGAGGGCGAGGGTTACAAATGTGTGCCACTTGTGTTCCTCACTTGTGAAATGAATTCTTAAATTTAGAAATATATTTAGCATCCTGTTCACTAGGAGTGTGTTTACTGGTTATGTAAAGGACTATATTTCTCTGAGTCCTGGTAAGTCAAACAAAATCATGAGCGGGTCTAACTCAGATGCTAACCTACTCATGAGTACCATGCCATGACCGGTATAAATAGCAAATAATATGTGTATAGTGCTAAGCACTTACATATACAGCAATCTACACAATATCAAGATAAATGTAGAGTATATATATACATATATACACAAACATATATACATAGTCTGTATTTTTAAACGTATTTGAACAATAACTTTTAAAATAGCCTGAGAGCTAGATTCTATTATTATTGATCCTATTTGACTGATTGATGAGAAATTGAGATACAAAGAAATTTCAGTGACTTGCTCATGAAGTGAGAGACATTTGCCCAACTGGAAAACAAACAAAAGAGGAAGATTTCATTCCCAAATGTTTGAGAACTGCTGCCTCTCTTAGAACAAATGATTATTTTAATTCACTAGCTTGACTGCCCTTGGATTTGGTTTATAAAATCAACCACGTTGGGTAAATAAATGTAAATCTTTATTGCTCCTAATGTCCAAAGGTACTAAGTACATTATCAGCTGTTTAGAATGTCAACAACTAGCTATATGCATCCGAATAAGCCATTATCTAAAATAGAGCTACATGCAGATTGCTTGACTAAATAAAATAACCATTATTAGACAGCATGTTCTGGCCTGTTTTGATAGGCATTTATTGGAGATTTTCCTGTACCAGCCTTTGCATGAGAAATCTAAGCAGACAGAGGCCATATTTTCAAAGAGATTCCCCCACCCCATCCATCCAGGAAAGTAGGTAAGCACTGTTCTTGCTGACATGTAAGTCATGCAGATGCAAAAGAGATGTGTTGGCTTTAGAGAGCAACTTTTTTAGGGGAAAATATAAGTATTTCCACCAAATATATTTCAGAAGTGATTTTTAAGTAGTTTCATCTAAAATATTTTTAAACATAAAGTTTTTTGTAAAGTAAAATCTAGTATGAAAATTAATAAATATCTGTGACTTGTCTGCTAAAGGGGGTCAACTCAGAGCTAAACCAGAAAAACATTGAGATCAGAGTGACAAAATCTTATCAACTTTGTTAACTATTAACATCTTTGTTGAAAAAATAAAACACAGAACAAAACTATTAGTAGGGCCCACACTGATGGTGCAGACCTACAATACTAGATACCAAGGAGGCTGAAACATGGAGGGTTAAGGTTCAAAGTTAGCCTGTATGGAAAAAGTCCACAGAACTGTATCCCCAAAATAATCAGCGAAAATCTGGGGTGGAGTTATGGTTCAAGTAGTAAAGCAGAAGTGTGTGGTCCTGAGTTCAAACTATGATAGTGAAAAAAATTAAAGAAAAGCAACAGTGGCTTTAGTGTTTATTAAATGTGTAGTTTGGCTAGTTTCTGCAGAATTTACACAATCAAGCTGATGATTGATGATGATGATGATGATGATGATGATGATGATGATGATGATGATTGTCTTTAATAGCTAAGCTGATATTTAAGAATTCTGTTTTGGGAATGTGTAGAGAGATAGTACCATACAAGAGAAAATATGCTATGAGATTGGGTAATAAACCCAAGGAGGGTCACAATTTATAAGCCAAGGGCTTTGTGTGACCATATAAAAGAAATATAATTGTCAGTAAGAAATATATAAACAACTTGGGGCTGAAATAACAGATTTGGGAGTTAGGAATGGGAAAAACTAGAAGGGGAAGGGGTTGTCTAAAGAGCAAATGAAGAATATGAGAAAAGGGGCTGGGGATATAGCCTAGTGGCAAGAGTGCCTGCCTCGGATACACGAGGCCCTAGGTTCGATTCCCCAGCACCACATATACAGAAAAACGGCCAGAAGCGGCACTGTGGCTCAAGTGGCAGAGTGCTAGCCTTGAGCGGGAAGAAGCCAGGAACAGTGCTCAGGCCCTGAGTCCAAGGCCCAGGACTGGCCAAAAAAAAAAAAAAAAAAAAAAAAGAATATGAGAAAAAAATAGCCAAGAGAGAAAATGCCCCCCCCCCACCCTCGTCTTTTGTCAGAACTCAGTATTAGCCCCCATGTCATTCTTGGGCTTGTGGTAGCTCGAATTTAAGCTTGATGGCAAATATCTATCCTAGGACAATCCAAATTTAAGCTAATAGGCTGTCCAGAATGCCTGCAGTTACCCTAAAGTCTGTGATAAGGCTTATGGCAAAGCGGAAGGAATTAAGGTAGAACTAGGACAAAGGCTCTGTTGCCTAACACACAATTTGAAAAACTCAACTGAAAAAAATCAAGTTGTACAAAGAATTGTTACAATGATAATTCAATGCTCTTTTTCCCCCCACCAAATTTTATGTGAAAGTCAAAACTTTTTGAATGTCTTTCTGCACTATAATGCTTCTCCCATTATTTCTAATAGTATTTTTACCAGCTTCTTTAACCTCTAAAAGCAATTTAATTTCTCTATAACTAATTTATCTCTCTGTCTCTCTTTCTCTCTCTCTCTTTCTCATGTTTCATCAGTTTTACATGATGTTTAGTTAAAATATGCCCAGCAATTTTACATAATATTTACTTAAAAGACCCAGCTAAGGGAGAAAAATAACCTGATTCCCGACAGGAATTTAAAGCAGCCAGTTAGAGTGGTGGCGGCCAGACAAATGGAGAAGCCAGTTAAAAGGCTTCTATTGTCCAAAATTGCCAACTTCCATCAGTTATTTGAAACACATTGTAGAAATAGAACAGTGCCATCACAAAAAGAGAAAAGGGAAGTGATTGGAAATTGCACTATAAAAGTGATGGAAGATCCCAATACTGTGAACACCAGTGTGAGACTCCCGCCTTTCTCTAAGCCCTTTTTCGTGTTCTAGGCAGATGTTTATAAACCAATGGTATCTCCCTCTATGAATGTAAACCACTTATTAAAGTGAGCAGTATCTCACTCATTAATGCACTGTGCAGAATCGTTTTTTTGGTTTTTTTTTACCTAATAAGCCTTCATATACATTAACTATCTGTGTGTGTGTGCGTGTGTGTGTGTGTGTGTGTGTGTGTGTGAAAGAGAAGATAGGAACAATGAAAGACCTAACATCTACTTCACATCTCTAGTCACAGAAGCCTTTCATCTTAAGAGATAAACACATGTTCTAGAAGCTTCTACTCACTTCTTTTCTTTTCTTTCTTTTTTTTTTTTTTTTGCCAGTCCTGGGCCTTGGACTCAGGGCCTGAGCACTGTCCCTGACCACATTCCTAGCCCTACTCACTTCTTTTCATATCTTGTTGACATATTACACTGTTTGCCTGACTGCTTCTCTCAGTAGACAGCATCATAGTAGAGATGATACTTGAATTTTTGTAACCCAGTATGTGGCAAGAGAGACTGTCATTTCATATGGGCTGCATAAATATTGGATGAATGAATGAATGAACTAGAAAATCTCCCCAAGATTCAAGGAAATTGAAGAAGCCAGATGACACAGCATTACCACCAAGGAAAATAAATTTGAACCCATCTGGTCTCCTTAAGGCATATTCATCTATCTGATACATTTTTGCCCACAAGATGTATAGACTACAAGTGAATCTCAGAGCCATGAAAGGTCTTTAGAGGTTCTTGAGCCCACTTCATTTTAAAGATGGGTGAGCAGAGAGTAGCCCAAAGTCACTCAGCGCATTAATAAAACAAAACCAATGCAAAAGTCCATCATTCTGGCTATATGAACCTTCTGAAAAAAAGTCCATCTACAAATGAAAGACTTCAGTGATAAGTACTGATGGGAGCTAGAATAGAGAGAGAGCACAGCAGGGGTCCCCCAGGCTGATCCATCCCATTTCTATCCTGCCCTAACATCAGGGACATCAAAAATAATTACCTTTTTTGCTAGTATGAGTTGGAGCTCAAATCCTGGTCTCCAACTTTCAGACCAGAGTTCTGGTATCTTAAAAACACAAAAAAAGCAAAACACTTATTTATAGCTATAGAAAGTTCCAGAAAAACAACAAGAGCAAAAATAGAATTCCCACAGAACAGTCAACATCAATTTCATTTTTCAGTAAAGCTTCATGCAACAAAATAGTGAAACTTAATGTCTCATAAAAAATAAAAGACAAAATAAATTTTAAAAGAATGAGAAATACGCTATTTGGAAGAGTTGGACTATTTTCCCGAAACCTACAAACGTAAACATTGAACTTTCAAAATCATTCTTTGGAACCAAGAAAAATAATCTCTCTAGGAAGAGAAGATAGTTATTGAAGAAATCCTTGCATTTTGATTTTGGCTATCAATACCAAAAAAAAGACAGTTAAGGCCTCCTGGAGAAAGGAATTTTAAGGACCTTTTGCCGTATTTGTCTACAACTCAGGCATCAATTCACCTGGATGACTGTTTTAAAGATCATACTAGTTTCTAGCCCATCATCTCTGAGAGTTCTACCACATAGAAGGCACTGTAAATATTTTTCAACTAAATACACACGGATCACACTCCAGAAAATGTTGTGGTTTGGAGAGGGGCCATTGGTTGGAAGGGAAAGTTTGATGTTCTTACAAAGAGATTTTGTGAGCTCTGAGAATCCTTCCCTGCCTGGATGTTTATAACTTATACTGGGGGCTTAACTCTGTAGCAGACTGGTCATTTGACTTCACTTTCCACCTCCAGCCTCCTTCTGGCAGACATTCTTTAAGGCAATGCAAACCCAGAGCTGAAGGGCAACATAAAGACCCAAAGTAGATGCTGAAGAATGAACTTTGGAATACTCTGCGGGGTGAAGAGAGGGGAAAGCAGAATTGAGGTCAGTTCCACAACTATTCTTTGAATATTGTCTAGGTGCCAATCACACTAGCAATGAGGAAATTAAGAATTTTTGAGTCTCAGAATTGAAAGGGGCTACAGTTTAGAAAAGGATGAAATCTCACACCATCACTTAATATAATAATACTATGTTGTGATGGAGACATGTAGAACTAATGAGGATCAAGATCAGAGAAATTTAGACACGCCCAGGAGAAGTGTTAGAAATAAATCAAAGCTACATTTTTAAAGAGTACACAAATATTGAAGCAAAAAGCAATGTCTTGGATGAAGCAAAAAATTAACATTTTTACTTTATTTAGTTATTTCTTTTAAGAGAATGAGGCCTCACTATGTTATCCAGCATGGACTTGAATTTGTGGATTCAAGAAATTCTCCTCCCTCAGCCTTCCAAGTAACTGGGACTAAAATTGTGCACCACTACACCCACCTTAACCATCTTAGAAATAATTATTTGACTAACAATCCACACAAAATTCATGCTAACCAAAGTTAAATAAATAAATACATTGGTGTTAAGAAAGTAGATGCAAATGTATTAACTGAAATATGGTAAATTTAAGGGAGAACTCAAGTTATGTATTTTCTTAGAAAGGCAAAATCAAACTTCAGCAAAATGAAACACTAGGAAGCAAGTACTAGAAAGGGATGGGATAGGGTCAAAGGGAAAATGGGAGATGAAGAGGAGAATAGGGGAAGAATGCAATCAAGAATCCAGGGCTGGGGATATAGCCTAGTGGCAAGAGTGCCTGCCTGGGATATACGAGGCCCTAGGTTCGATTCCCCAGCACCACATATACAGAAAACGGCCAGAAGCGGCGCTGTGGCTCAAGTGGCAGAGTGCTAGCCTTGAGCGGGAAGAAGCCAGGGACAGTGCTCAGGCCCTGAGTCCAAGGCCCAGGACTGGCCAAAAAAAAAAAAAAAAAAAAAAGAATCCAATGTATATCCTACAAAGTTAAGAAGAGCAACAGAAGCGATGGGTAGGGGAGGGAGGAGTGAGAGAGAATGTTGAAAGGGGTGACATTGCAAGATACACTGTAATCACAAACTGTTTTGTTGAGTAGCAACTCCTTTGTACAACTATTTAAAGAAAATTATCAAAAAAGTTTCAAAGCTCCCTATTTGAAATGAAAAGAAGCAAATATGAAATTCTATTAATAATAGCACAAATCTATGTCATAAAAAAGATAGATTTGTACAAGAAAAGATTAAGTGTCCAGATCTCCAGATTTTGAGAAATCTGTACATCATTATCTAAAGGCATATGTTCCACTGTGTCTGATTAAAATTATTTCCGTGGTTTCAGAAACTATATATTTCAAATCATTTCTTTTTCAGCAAATATGTATTAAAGACTTCTTATATCCAATGTTCTTTAGCTAATTAAACAAACAGGTGTAATGAGTCAAACAAAGTGAATTGAAGTTGTGCTTACTGGCAAGTCTGAAGTGGAGAAATGCGAAGATGAAGGATTCCTATTTGTATGAATATTCATGAGGACTGGGAGCCCCTGTGCATGCTGGGTTGCCACAGTAACTGATGCTGCCTCTGAGCTGCCTGAGACCCCCAGAGTTGGGCCAGATCTTGGAGCTAAGACATGGAAGTTGGCTCAAATTTTCTCTCTCCTTTCCCCACTCTTCTGTTGGGAAAGAAGGAAAGCTGAAGGCCAGTACCTTAGAAGGTAAGTCCTGCAGAGGGGTGTTTGGGATTCACTTAAGGCTTGGTGCTGGAGGGAGTAGACAGCAACACAGAGTTTTTCCAGGGCTGAAGCCACAAGCCCAGAGGTGCCTAGCTTCAGAGGCTCAAAGCACTCAAACTGCTTGAGGCCATTTAGAACCAAAATTGCTAGTGGCTGCAGGGCAGTTTGAATCCTGGAATCCTGGAGTGAAGACAATGCCAGGGGCACCAGACACTGAAGAGAAGGAACAGAGCCACATCCTATCAAGGCTGGAGTTTTTGACGCCAAAGAGGCTGTTTGAACTCCAGGGTGAGTACAATCCCAGGTCTCCAGCTATGAAGTGAAAGGAAAAGTAGGCAAGCTGGTGACAATACTTGATCTCTAGAGGTTTCCTTCAAAAGTGGGGGCCTCCCGTGCGTGCTCCCCCTTAACATGTGCATTGAAATTCAGCAAGCCATTACGGAGCGTCTACAATTCCATGGGGCTGTGGTATGTGCCTTTCAGACTAACTTCCATCTGCTCTTCTGTTGGTGATCCAAATTGAATATTCTCTCTTGCTAAGTTACAAGCATGATGCACATGTACATTTTATCAAGTTATATTTTGCCAATAAAGTTTAATTTGTTTAAGGAGGTAGCTTCCACTGTGCAGTCTTCCAGAGACCCATTCACTAGGAGAGAAACTGGCTGCTCTGGGTTAGGGTTCCTTGAATTCTAGGAGCCATCTCCTCATCCTACAGTGAACTGTAACATTTAGCCATGCAAGAAGACAGGAGGGAGGGGTGGGTCCCCGGAAACACCTGCTGCATCATTCCTATGGAGGAAAATAAATTCCAAGTAAAAGGGGACTTACACTATTCAGTTTAACTCGCAGGTTGTTGTGTTTTTTTTTAATAGAAGATGTTTTGAGAATCTGAGAATCCAGGCAGTTGCTCCAAATTGTGTTTGTTAGGTATGCCTGTCAGAGCACACACCTGCATCACGAAGTTAGGGCTATTCTGCCAGAACAGTACCATGAGAAAACATATGCCTTAGTGATGACTCACAACCAATATTTCATAGTAAGAAAGGAATAAAATCTCCACTCTGAAGCTGGGCCTCATCCCTCACTATTTGCCCAACTGCCTCTGCAACACAGCTCAATGTCATCCACAGAAGAGGCCCTTTCCCCGCAATGCCAGCTGGCATGGTATGTTTGGCATACTGACTGGAACAAGCATCTGAGACCATCAACTTACAAAGAGAAAGGGGTTAATTGGGCTCACAGCTTTGGGCTTCCAGTCTGTGTTTGAATGGCCCTGTTGCTTTTTTGTGAGTCTGGTGAAGTAGCAAATTGCAGTGGGAGTATAGGATGGAACAGAACCCAGCCTAAGCAAACCAGAGGAAGGGATGAAGCAGTTCTCATCCCATAAAAGGATATCCCTAATGACCTAAAAACCTCCCATTAGGTGTTGCCCCCTTAAGGTTCTGCAGCTTGCCCAATAGTGTCATAGGCTGGGAACCACACGGTGTGTGGTGAGCACTTATCTAAATCATATCCAGTAGACAGACCAGGTTTTCATTTGGGTAAAGTGTCATAGATAAATATTGGCCAAACCAAACCCTTTCTTTCCATGGTATCCCCTTAAAAGCAAAAGCTACATCCTACTTTCCAGAACTTGTAGATGTGACCCTATTTGGAATAAAGATCATTACAGACATCACTTAATTAAGGATCTTGAGAAGAAGAAACAATGCTGGGATAATCTGGGTGGGCCCTGAGCCCAGTGACAAGTGTCCTTATAAGAGGAATATGGAGAAGAAAATAGCTGTAAGAAGACAGAGAATATGCAGAGAAGGATGGGGATTGGAGTGTCACAGACACCTGTCAAAGAGTATCATCACCCACTAGAAGTTGGAAGAGAAAAAGCATGATTATCCTTGAGACTTGAGGAATAATATGACCCTGTCAACAGCTTTACTTTGGACTTCCAGTTTCCAGAACTGTTTGCAGTAATTGTTATAGCAGCTGCTGGAAACTAATACAACCTCTAATCGCACATCCAATATTCAGTGACCAATCTCTTCTCCTTCTCTAAAAGACCTATAAATCTGTTCACTTCAACACTGGAAAAAAAATGGGACTCAGACACCACAAAAATGAATAGCAATACTTTTAGCATAAATATTTAAAACTTTTTCTTGTTCTAAAACAAATAAAAGACTTTAAGAGGAAGACAGATGCCCCAACTTTGTAACCAAGTGAAGACTCAAGTTACTTCACATTTAGAGCTTCCTTTCATCTTCCCTCCTTTACTTATCATCCTGCAAAATTCAATACAAGATCTATTGGATAAGGCAGAAAAGGAAGCCTACTCATCTCCCAGCAACTTAAAGCAGTTGCCCAGTCCAGACCTTCATTATTTTCTACCTGTATTACTGATGGAGCCTGCTTTGCTGTTCCTACTCCTCCAAACTCTAATCCAGCATTTCTTAAATGATTTCTAAATTTTTTTTGTTTCTGACACAGTGAGAAATACATCATGTGGCAATGCACAAAAACAAAAATAGAGCAGTGCTTACTGATTTTTCTTTGGTCTCACTCACTCTGGCTTTGAATGTGAGCATACCTCCCTGTCCTCTCTGCTGTAATGCTGTTGCAGAGCTGCACTCCATTCTGATGCCGGTCACCTTTCTAAAACTTGGATCCCATCAGTCCACTGACTTAATTAAAATCACCTTCATTCATACAAACTATATTTTTCCGATTAGGCACATACCAGGGCCACTGGGAATGTTGAGAGTTAAAAAGTTCTTTTTAAAAATGCCAAGTGCTGGTGGTTCATATCTCAGGAGGATGAGATTTGAGAATCATGGTTGTAAGTCCACCCAGGCAGATAAGGCCAAGAAACCCTTACTTCTAATTAACCATCAAAAAGCTGGAATTAGAGGTATGGCTCAAGTGGTAGAGTACCAGCCTTGAACAAAATCCCAAGAAAGAGCACAAGGGCCTGAATTCAAGCCCCAGGACCATACCCCATCCCCTAAAAAAATACCTAGTCCATGCCCCTAGAACATTTTTATGTAGACACACATACATTCACACATATGTATATTTGTACATATGTATATATACATATATACATACAAACTCAGTATTTATAAATTCTGTAAGCTTTCAAACTGTATCTCCTACATTATTTTTTTTAAGGCAGAATCTTACTTTGTACTTCACATTGGACTCAGCCTGCCAATGCTGGGATTAAAGCCCTACACTACCATTCCTGACTCCTGCATTTCCCTCTTAAAACAGCTCAACTTCCACACTCAATGTGGTATTCTCATGCACTCGGCTATTTACTTGCTTATCCTATAAGATTTAAATTGCCGAATTCCCCCTTCTTTCTTTTCCCTGTCCTTCACTGATCCTTAGACCATCATCACTCAATACTGAATCTAAAGTTCTTTTGGTGTCTAAGTGACACAAGTTACTCTGTGCTGAAAACATCACAAGTTCTTGCAGGGTTCACAGTCTGACTCAGAAGCCATTCCTAGAGGACATTCTTGGCTGTCATTCTGCAGAGGCTAGGAAGAGTATCTCTAATGACAAACACTTACCAACTATTTAATAATGGATGGAGCACATCCCCATCCTGGTACTGCCTTCTCCTCTGCCAGCTTCTGATGAGGAATCAACAGGGTATACTGATTCAAGAGTAAATCTGCATATTTTTCCTTGGAATTCCATCATCATCCCCCAATCCTGTGTCTGTCCTGTCCTAGGACTTGAGAAATAAATGGGAGGAAGAGAAAACAGAGATGAAAAAAAAAATTGTGTTTGCAAAGGAGCTCCAAAATAAGGTCACAGGTTGGCTTTTGTAATATGAAATTGAAAACTTGAATGAAATTTGCAATGCCAGTGGGAAGAGATTTAAAAAAATTAAAAACCTGAAGAAGGCAGTAGAGGGACAAACAAACATCACAACCTTTTCAAATCCAGACTAGAGGTAAATCAAGAAAGCATTTCAATTTATATGAATCAACAGAGCATTCAAATCCCTGCCCCACAATCCAAAGCCTTAACCAGGCACCATGAAATGTGTTTTCTTTTCCCTAGGAGTCATGCGTATAAATTCAGTTGCTTTCCATGAACACGATTGCTGCCCCCCAACCTGATGGAATCAAAGGCCTAGATCATGTTGGAACCCAGCTAAATGTGATTTTTTTAAAAAGTGCATAATGACATCTTGGGTTCCCTGTGCCATGCTCTGATTCCAAGAAGTGCCACATTAGCACTTTAGCTGAGAAAAGATCCATGCTCTGCTTAAATCTTGCTGGTGTCATAAAGAATGCTTAATGCCCTGCAATACAGACTTCTGTTGTGCAGAAAAAAGTTCTCATTTGTTTTGCACTGGAAAGCTGCAAATGGATACCCTTAATCACACAGTTGGGGGAATCACTTCAGAGCCGAAAGGCAACTTTATTGCAGCCTAATATGAGGGACCTAAATTCAAATGGTCATTTGATGATAAGGAATAAGAATTGCCTTCTGCCAACAGATCTACTATTAGTGTACTGAATTCAAGAAAGTTAATGAAAGAGCATCTAACATAAATTACCCAAATATAGCTTCATGAAGTGTTACTTCTTACCTGGCATATTAAGAAACCACCATGTATATGGAGTGACCAAACCATCTTCTTTCATGTGGAAAGAAAAGTATTTCTGGGGAATGTGGCCTCATGGTAGAGTGCTTGCCTAACATGAAGCCCTGGGTTCAATTCCTTAGCACCACATATATAGAAAAAAAAATGAAGTAACATGAAGCCCTGGGTTCAATTCCTTAGCACCACATATATAGAAAAAAAAATGAAGTAACGCTGTGGTTCAAGTGGTAGAGTGCTGGCTTTGAGCAAAAAGAAGCCAGGGACGGTGCTCAGGCCTGAGTTCAGCCCCTGGCAAAAAAAAAAAAAAGTATTTCCCATCTGAGAGCTGGAAGACCATGACCAGCTCAGTAACTTGGATTACTAAATTCATTTTATTGTTTTAGTGATGGGGCTTTCCGATGCCTTTAAAAATCTTCAAGATAGTGACCTTGTCCAAAAAGACATGTACTCTTTATTTGACTTACATTACTGTAACCTCTCTGCCCATAAATTTTATAGTAACAATTTAAAAATGTAAAATAAAAAAAATCTTCAGGAGAAAGTCTACTCAAATCTCAGATCAGACTCAGGGGCCTAAGAACATCCATCTTGGTGAGGTACAAATCACTCCATAGCTACCAGAGCAAGAAGACAACCCTTTTTAGAAAAAAAAAAAAAGTAATGGATTTGCCTGCCAAAGAAGAAAAACATCCATTTGTGTTAAGTATGTGGATAGTCCTTGTCAGGTGAAATGATGCTGGAGTTAACTTTCCATTTCCAACTTGAAACATCTTTATTCTGTCATGGTCACTGTGACCTCTTCGCAGTCAGACGTTCGCTTGAATTGGCTCTCACCACTTAGTATTTTTCCAGACTCCTTAGCCAGATTACTTACTTCTGGATTTCAACTTTTGATCTAAACTGGAATCTCGAACTCCTAAAATTCAACTATTTGCATAGATAATTGTGTGTGTATGTGTGTATGTGTGTGTGTGTGTGTGTGTGTGTGTGTGTGTGTTTTGTAGAAAGCAGCTCAAAAACACCTAGAGCAGATGCTTTTCCACTGAGGGGAAAGTACACAGAAGAGGATGCTCCCCTTCGCTCTTGAGAAATAGTGGACAAAACATGAAATGCACATACATGACAACCATGAAATAAGAAAATAAATACCTGAAACAGAGATGAGTGCAAATGAAGAGAAAAGTGACAAGTAGGAAAGTTATTTGAGACTTTTCAACCACTGCTTCCTCAGAGATGCAAGAACGACTGGATGTAGTTTCTTTTTTGTTTTTTCTTTGAACATATGCCTGCTAGGCAAGTGTTCTGCTGGTGAGTCATGTTTCAGCCTTCCCACACGTGTGTACACATGTGCACACGTGTGTGTGTGTGTGTGTGTGTGTGTGTGTGTGTGTGTGTACTGAGATGTGAACTCAGGGCCTGGGTATTGTTCTTTAGCTTTCTCTGCTCAAGGCTGGTGCTCTTGAGCCAAATCCATTTTAAAAAATTAAGTATTTTTATGGTTAGTATAAAGGTGATATAAAGAGGGTTACCATTTCATAAATCAGGTAATTGGAGATAAGGGTTTCACAGACATTCCTAACCAGGTTGGCTTTGAACCATGATCCTCAGATCTCAGCTAGGATTACAGGCATGAGCCACTAGCTCCTGGTGCACCCTCTTTTTTTGGAGATAGGATCTTGCTTCCTGTCTGAGCATGTATCTGAATCACCTGTTTTAGGCTTCCCATGGAACTGGAATGACAGGTGTATCTGTAGTTTCTTTCCATTGGGGTTGATGTTGAGCATGGAACCTCTATCCTCCCAATCTAAGCTTTCCACATATCTAGAATAACAGGCATGCCTCCTCATGCCTAGCTGTAGATTACGAAAGGGTCTCTCAAACATTTCTACCTGGGCTCATCTTAAGCTCCCATCTTATTATGGGAGCCACTAGAACATGGCATAGGATTTTTGTTTTTTGATAGGGGGAGGAGGAATCATTTAATCTCACTTCCATTTGAGCTTCCTTTATTTGCCAAAGCTGCATCGATTTTATTTATCTCGACACACTCCCCATTTGCTATAAGAACCTTCAATTCTAAAAGAGAAATTAAAAGTGCTTCTCTACTATCTGCCCTGTCTTTTCTATTTTGAATTGTATTCATATCATTTCTTAACTCTTTAATCTGATGATCTCATATTCCTGTTGAATATTCATATTTTATTCTCAATGTGTTATTCATTACTGCTCAAAACCCCTTTCATCTCTTAGAATTCATTCTTTTTCTTTTCTTTATCCAGGCTCCTCAAGTTTATTCATTACCTCCCGTCCTGATCTCCGTAATTCAACCATGTTGGTCTTCTGACATTCTGTCTCAAAACACTATTGAAACCCTATTTAAAACCCTGAATCTCAAATAATTTATTCTCCCACTCCATCAACTCCACTGATTACCAGCTCATCTCTGCCTCACATTTAAATGGCTGACTCTCATTTTCCCCCGAGCACTTTATAAACCTTTAACTAACATTATCTATTTCTTCCACAAAATTACATGTATTTTCATCTCTTTGTAGAGCCTGTTTTCTAATTGGTTTCGTTTATTTAGCTTATCTCTCCAATTTTCTTCTTTTATAGTCATTTTTCATAACTCTCCTTATTGTGCCACTTTTAATCACGGGAATGCACCTTGGTTTAAATGGCCTGAAGATAAATATTGAAAATGCCTATGTGAATAGTCTAAACTTGATTACCTAATGGTTTGGGTGAGGATAAAAAGGAACATGAAGATAAATGATCACCAGCCAGATTTAAATACATTACCAGCCTTTCACATTTATACTCTCATGTCCAAGTTCTCTGGTGGCCCCTCATGGTCCATCTTTCTGAAGGCTAGAAACAGGAGAGTTAATCTGAGATACTTTTTCCTCCCTGGTCTACTTTTCACGGTAGAAGCCAATCCCTTCAAATAAGGAGCCAATCATTTGCAAATCACAAGTTGAGTTTTACACCAAGACAAAGGAAGTTCAGACCATTCACAGTTCTACCAACACATTTTCACATTGTAGACTCTACATATCACTTCATGGCTAGGTATCTCATTCCCTAATGCTAGTGAAAGAACAAGGGAGCCTAAAGCAAAAGGTATTTACTGGTAGTTAATAAAAACTATGAAACAGATTTGTTCCTATCCTTTCTTAAAACCCTAAACAACCTCTTTTCTACAGTTAAGCAGTTCAGAAATTTAAGGTATGATGCTATTCAGAGAAATGTGCCAGGATAAAAATTGAAATCTTCTAAATTCAAGATCTGACTTATATCAGGGTGGGGAAAATGAAACTACAAGAAACATTTTTTGTTCTTCTTCAACTAAATGACTGACAGAACTTGCTTCTTTGGAAAGAGTCTTCTAAGCAGAATACATCATACTCACAGAAAATGGAGATGCTTGCTTGTCCCTGGTTCTGGGTTGTTTGTGAATAGTGAGTAAATGCTTCATTTCATCTAAACTGAAGATGTTCCTATCCATCCTCCTGAACCTTCCTCTCCACATTAGTCTCTGCATTATTTCCCCTGTTCAAGGTCCAGAGAACAGAAAGCTAATGCCATGCTCAGTTATATACATGCATCTCCTATCTGAGGGCATTGCTAGGATTTTACCTGTGGTCATCTCCCAGTATATTAAATGGAAAGACCATTGGGAATCTTCAGAAACTATATGAAGTCCTGCATGCATTTGCCTATATTATGACATTTAATCCAATGTGGTTTAGAATTGAAATCAAATTATGGTTATCTCCTGGGGAGTTATCTTCATAAAAGAGGTATTAATTTTAATCGCTGAGGAGATGTTGCAGGTAGACAACTTAAAGAAGTAGAAGAATCCAGAAGCCAAATATTAAAAAATGACAGGTTGATACAATGTAACATCTCAGCAGTAATCATGGAACCACAGACAACATATCTCTAATACATATTCATGAGCATATACTTAAACATATGTGTATATATATATTTATACAATGTATTAGTGGGATGTGTGTGCTTATATATACACACACACACACAAAGAACATGATTCTAACTGTGGGAACATTTAGAGGAATGAAGGAGGGAAGAAGAAAAAAACATGGGCAAACAATTTCAAAATACTGTCTAATATAAAGATGGCATAAGGAAGCTCAATAAAAGCTATTGACCAATAGAGGGTTGAGGAAGAGGAAAATAAAAAGCAATAGGGAGAGGGTTATTGGGACCAAAATAGAATATAGTACATCTGAAAAACCATAGTGAAATCCCTTTGTCTAATTAATACACACCAAAAAACAGGAAAGTGATGCAAGCTCTGTTGGGGAAGGGGAAAGTCTAATGGATATGATCAAGAAGAATGGATATGGCTCACATCATTTATTTGTATGTATAAATGAAGTAGAATAGTGAGACACATGAAGATTTGTTTTAAGGGAAATAGATAAAAGGAAATGAGTCTGATCAGGACATGGTGTAAATGTGGAAAAATGTTACAATGAAACTCCCCCTTTTATGTTAACAAATAAAAATAAAAAGCCATGACCAAAAGAAAAAGATATATCCACAGGCAGCTGGAGGGTGCAGGCCTCTGGGTTTTATTACTATTTATGCAGAAATTGCTCCTTAACACATCCCAATAACTCAACCTCCCATTTACACAAGAATGGTTTCTCTCCACCAGGTTCTTATGGCCTCCTTTTACTCAGCCATTCAACCAGTCTGGAAGAAACAAGTAGTTTTGCCATTAACCTTGGTGGAAGACCCAGAGTGAGTGGTAAGTTAAAAAGAGGAACTTGATTTTTAAAAAATATCTCAGACTTGCAAAGATTTATGGAAAGAATTCTTTCTTCCACAGTCAACATGTCTCCCAGGGAGAGGGTGGTAATATAAAAGATAGGACATCCAGTGACACTGAAACTTCAGATAAACAAGTAGTAATGATTTAGTTCAAATGTGTTCCAAATATTAAACAGGCCGTACTTAATAAACTTGTTGTTTAACTGAAATTCAAATACAAGTGAACATGCTGTACCTTTAATGGCTTAGGGTGGAAACCCTGCCAAAATCAGGCACTTCTTTAAAAGTGCTACCTTCAGTTGTGTGTCATTTTGTTTCAGTACTATATAGGCAATACTGGATGGACAATGCTAAGTAGTAGGCAGTAGTCAATAGGCAGTACTGGATAGGCAGTACTAAAAGACAGTATGGGATAGGAACTATCAAGTAGGCAGTATTGAGTAGGCAGTATTAGATAAACAGTAGCAGGTAGTACCAGGTAAACAGTACTGAATAGGCAGTGCTGGGCAACCACTAGCATATTCATGGGAGAGGATAGATCCCTATTCAACAATCTCAGAGAAAAGTATTTAATTCCTAGATCATCTTTGTTAATTTCCCAATATGTAAAAGAAGCATCATGACATATACCTTATCCTACCAGACACTCTTAGGAAAAAATAGGGGCAACCTATAAAAAGTGGGAAGCTGGCATTTGGCAACCATAGGCACTTAACAAAAGCTAAACAATAAAATTCCCTATGGATCTCCTTATCTAGTCCAAAGAGCAATCTGCCTGTTAGTTAGACTGCTTTCTAATAAATATTTAAAATAGTTTCAGTGTCTTAACTCTTAGCCCTTCTCACAGGACTCCTCTGTGTGTGTGTGTGTGTGTGTGTGTGTGTGTGTGTGTGTATGCATGTGTAGGTGTAAAAATATGGCTTCACATTTAAATGCATGGCTACAAAATACTCTTAAGGGAGGTTGCATTAAGCTCACAGGATAGACGGTCAATTCTTCATTTGCTTTCCAGTTCTATTTATCTCTTTAGTCTTCCCATCTGCTTTATCTTTTCAGAAGGCAAGTGTAAAAGCAGAAAATAGTCACTTGTTTTATTCACTAGACAGTGTAGGATGTTCTCCATGGCAAATGATTTACTCACCCTCCAGACAACCCCCCCACACACACATATCCACCTGCCCCAGCTCTCGCCCCCACCCTGGAACTCCGCGTCTTGGAGAATTATTGTTCTCTTAACTTAAAAAAAAACTTAAAAAGCTGGAAATGCAGACAGAGCAGTTAAGAACATGCTCAAGGGGGCACACAGGGAGCCAGTTGCAAGGGCTGAAACGAGACTGTCCCAATTCTTGGCTCCCAGCCCAGGGCTCTGTCCAATAGACCATAGTGGAAACCCGGCTCTGTTGAATAGGGGCCCCATGGTTGCTAGGGCACAGGATGAAGGCAAAGTTGGAAAACTCTTCTGATGCTCCCCATGGCAATTAATCTGTTTGAAGGTCTGGGCTCTGAACCTTGGATTCCAGGTCCGCATTCCTTCATAAAACCTCGTGTTTTGAAAGCCACAGGCAATGACCCTGTGGATTTAACTAGATGCATTCTTACAAAGCAGAGTCATAAAGGAAAGCTCCTAAGTGATTGGAATCTGCCAACATGCTGTCTTGAGCCCCTGGCTCCCAGTATGGGGGCCCAGGAGTGGAAGATCCCACGCCAAGTCAATTTTCACTGCTTGGGCTACCAGTGTGGAATGCTGGGCTTCCTCAGAGGCATGGCTGTCATTTTGATGCTCTTCTGAATAAAGGCTTAGGCTATAATCTAAAAGGTCAGTACTTGCTCACACTGCCGTACCAGTGGCCACACATAAATCACAGAGCCATGGTTGGCAGTGTAGGGTCTGTTTTTCAGGCATGATGAAACTCAAATTTCTGTAACTTGATGAAATCTATATGCTTGGTGCTCTTGAGAGCTTCAAAGTCTTTATTCCCTTTAATGGCTAAGCAAAAGGAAAGATAAAGTCAAGTGTCATGGTCCGAGAAAGAAAGGGGTGACCTTTCTCTCTTTTTCTGTGTCTCTGTTTTTCTCACTGTGTCTCTGTCTCTCTCTATCTCTGTCTCTGTCTCTCTCTGTGTCTCTGTCTCTGTCTCTTTCTCTGTCTCTCTCTCTGTCTCTCTGTCTCTCTCTGACTGCCTTTATGAGACCTAAAGAGAAAAAGAAAAAAGAAAAAAGAATCAGAGTTATAAGGAAAAGATCTTTTTGGAGTATCTTTCAAGAAAGTTTGTTACACTTACCTAATTAAATAAGATCCATTCATGGTTGGTCAGCCTGTGTTTACCAATCTCCCTCACATGAGCTATATGCTGATGGCTGAGGAAGTACCACGACTTACTGGAACATTAGAGGCTGAGCTGAGGAGTTGGTTGTGGTCCACTTCAACCGTATCAAAGCTTACTCATGCATATGGTAATCTGGAACTCCATGAGTAAGCTTAGTACCCGTGGTGGTGCTATTGGGAGGTGGTGGAAACACCACACAGAGGAAGAATGAGCAGGAGGTCCTTAAATCACCAATAATGTGTTGCTAAGAGGGATTGTGGGACCATAATAGCTTCTTCTCTTCTGCTGCCTGGCCAGTGATATAAGCAGATTTGCTAGGCACACATACACACATGTACTCTCTCTCTCTCACACACACACGCACACACAAACACACACACATACACAACTGTTATGATGCACTGCCTTAATACAAACCCTAAACAATGGACTAGAACCTCTAAAACTGTGAACCTTTCTCTTTATAAGTTGGGTGTCTTGAGCATTTTGTTACAGTAATTATAAAGCAGACTAACATACACTATAACAATATTCTGATTTTTTTCTCTTAGGAATTATGCTTTCTCCCTTATTTTCAAGCTTCAATGATGGGGTAAGGCTGATCCCATCTGAAGAGGCATATACAACCTACACTTAGATAATCAGCATATCCTGTCTCTCCTGCCAGAACCACAGGTTCTGGACTGTGCATGAGGTCCTGTGTCAGTCAACTAGAGATAGTCCTGGGACTTAACTGAGAAGGTCAAGCCATTCTCTTCCCTCTGGACTTTCAAGGCTGGTAGATCCTCTGTGTATCTCCCCAAGTGAAAAGTAAGTGAGAATGGAGCTAGGAAGACAGAAATAGAGTGACGGAGAGTAAAGGATTGAAGCCAGGCAGCCCTGCATACATGCATGCAGCCAACTTCACAACAAACCAGAAAGACCTTTGGTATTCTCAGTTAAGAGGCAAACTACCTTGCCTTTAGCATAAGCCAGCTTGGATTGAGTTTTCCATACAAATATTACATATATCCTTCAGCCAGAGAAATTGTGGATGACCATGCTATGGTGTCTTAATGCTTCTGCAAATTAAATCATTGCTCTAACACTCAAAGTCACTAGGCAGTCCATCTTAGTGGCTTACAATCTATTGCTGTTGGAGGGGCAATATGTGTAACCAGATAAATATCATTGCTGCCGTTGCTGTTACAGCTTTTCAATCGAAAGGTGCAACATGCACAAGGATGCGACAGTGGAACGGAATGTGTGCAAGGGAAAGCAAGTCACTTAGGATGATTGAAGCATGGATCTGGGAGGATGCTGAGAACCTTTTACCCTAAGCCAAGATACTTGCAATGACTATGACCACCAGTCTCCTGGGAAAAGCGTAAGACAAGCAAATGAATACACAAGCCAACTGGCATGTGTCCAATCAAGTTTTCAGGAAAGCTCAAAGTGACATCAAAGCAGAGGCGAGGGGGACAGTGATCTGTGGGCTGAGCCTATGCAAGCAACAGCAGCAGAAGCAGTAGAAGCACAAGTTGGCCTTGACTTTGAGAAATGCGGATTCCAATGCAGCTGATGCCACAGCTGGCAGAATGACCTTGGTTGAGTCATCCCTCACAAGACTTCAGTTCTTTTCTCTACAAAATGAACCAGACAGCCTCAAAGACCTTTTTTTTTCTGAGGCTGTGATTCTATTATCTATGGCTTAGAGGGAATTGAGTCAATGGAGGGCCTCGGGAGCTGAGAGCAGATTAAGGCGACGGAGGCAGAAATCTCATCTAAAGCACTGAATTCTTTCTACCCTTGATAAGTTATCAAAAAATCAATCTCCTTCAATGGATGCCAGCAAAAAAGAAAAAGAAGGGAAAAAAGAAAAACAAAGAAAGAAAGAAAAGAAAAGAAAAGCCAGAGGGCTGTCAAGATGTCTTTCCTCCTTTATTTCTGCTGGTCTATCTGCCACCAATCTTTTTCTTCCTTTGCCTTTTCTTTCTTCTTTTTTCTCTCCCCCACTTCTTTCATACACACAGGAAGACCCAACTTCAGGTGCAGGAAGAATGAAAAGGCAAGGGTGCGGAAGAATTACTGAAAAGAAAAGACACCATGTCTCTAATGTATCTGATTTTGTTTCTGCCAAGTGAACAGGAGGTACTATTGTAACTCTCACTCCTGCTTTTCTGTAGAGAAGAGGAAGGAGATACCATTAAGAAAGACTTAAGGATGCTTACTTGCTCTGTTAGGAGGGAAAAAAAATCCACATTAATCTGGAATAGAGTCTATTAGAATGGAAGATGTTTTGTAAATTGTTCATTTTTCCCCCAAATCATGTAATTATTCTTATTTCCCAGATATTAACAATTAATTTATACCCAGCAGTATCCCTTTGGTTTTTTGGAGAGAATTGTCACACTGAAACCAATACCTATTAGAGAAATGAAGCAGCTGTGGAATGATCAGAAAAGATGAGCTGCATCTTTCCATATCCTTCCTCCAACAAAAGCAAACCTGTGCTTTGATGTTTCAGTCAGCACAGTCTTTTTCATTCAGGGAAAAGAGTCCTATCCTATATCCAGTCTTAATCTTGCATTTCTTCATACTTGTTCATTTATTTACAAACATTCTTTGGGACCATGTGTGCTGCTCAGTTGTCATCTGTTTAGTGTCTCTCTAGGACTCACTTGTTTTGATAAAATAGGACATTTTACATTTAGGAGCCTCTGAAGGGACCTCGGCATGGACTTAAATTAGACTTGCCAGCTGTGTGCTTCAGGCAATAAGAACTTAGGGTCCATCTCACTATTCCCCTACTCTCACTGTCCTTGCCTCACCCACACAAAAAAGTTCAACATAGGAATCTTGTTCTCTTTATCTGGACTCTTTCCTTCTCTCTTTAATGTTTGGAAAGCCAAATAAAAGAGGAGTATTGGGGATGAAAAATGAGCAGAGATATTATTTCTACAGGGAAGACCGCATGGTTCATCAGGGAAATTAGACATCATTGTTCAGGTACTATTTCCCACTTCTCAGCTGTGTGTCAGGCATGAGACAAGCCAGAATACATGTTAAATCAGCAGACTGAAGTCTTACAACTAGATGCATATACCCCTTTTACAGATAAAGAATATGAATGACAGCCCATGGACCTAGCTATTATGAAGCTGAGTCTCAGTTAGAAGCCATAATTTTGGTATACATTCACAAGACAGGTGAGTGTTTACTCCCTCCATATGGTGCATAGTACACAATTCTGCATGCCATCCTTTGTGACTGTCTAAGTATGTCTAACCTCAGTATAAATGGTTCTCTTTATGTGCCAACTTGGCTGGGCAACTCTTTTGTCAGCTCAAGCTGCCACCACAAGATTCTGCAGATTGAGCAGCTAGAACACCAGAAATTTGGTTCTCACGGTTCTGAAGATGGAAGAGTCCAAGGTCATAGTGCCAGGATGTTTAGGTCTGGCTAAGGCCTTTTCTTGATGTCGCGTGGCTACTACTTCTTCAAGGTGTCTGAGAGAGATACTGAGAGAAAAAGAGAGAAGGATGAGATGAGAAAGAGAGAAGAGTGAGTGCTGTTACTTCTTTCTTGTTCTAAGGGTACTCTAATCCCATGGTAGGGATTCCACTTCATGACCTCATCCAAACCTAGTCACTTCCCAAGAGTCCCATCACACAGGGGGATTGCAGGTTGAACACATACATTTTGAGAGACACATTCAGCCTATAAGAGCCACAGTGTCCGGATACTTTCACAGATACTACTCCGAATATTCCTATGAAGACACTTTTTATATGTGATTCACAATTAAATGACTGACTTCCTGTATAGCAGATTACATCCCATAATGTATGGAGAGTGGGGGAGCTGGGCTCAATTAATGAGTTGGAGACTCCAGTAGAACAAAGACTGACCTCTCAGGAGCAAGAAGGAATAGTGCCAGCAGGCTGCCTATGGTCTCAGCCTGCCACCCTTCCCTAGACCCTCCAGCTGTCCATGTACCCCACCCCCAGAGTTTGTTATTGAGTCTCCAGAATCACATGTTATGATTTCATTAATGAGCAAGGAGTCTTTAACTTCTACTTCTGGCATAGGAAACAGGAAATACTTCTCTTTTTCTAGTTCTCCTTGCTGTTAACTCTGTTATACTAAAAGAAATCCTTACTCTCTCTCTCTCTTTCTCTCTCTATCTATCTATATGTGTGTGTATACATACATACACACATATATCCTCCCACATATATATCTTTGTTGATACAGGTACAGATGCACATTTAGGTTATAGGTACAGATATAGATACAATGGCATCTTGTGTCTGTTTGTCCAACAAACACTGAATTCTAGAGCCGTTTTGGATATCCATGTGAGAAGACTATCACATCATAGTGGGTTGACTACTATACCATAGTGGGTTGAAAGGCTCCTAAAGAGTTCCAATTAATGAAATGAAATGATGTCAACATCAGAGGCCATCTTTATGCTAGGCTTCAGGCTCTATACCTGGTTCAGTCCTGCTTCACATTCTGTCACTGCCTCGTGATATAGGATCATGCAAATCCAATCTGGGGATGAAATAAAACCAGAAGGGAAAACACACAGGACAGATGACAGAATCAAAAGTCTTTGACAGATTGAATTATTTTGTGCTAAAACTAACAAGCAGGATAATGGTAAAACCCTACAGTTTAGTTTAAAACAACAAAAAACACACAGCAATAGTTCTATCCACAACTACAGGTTTAGATCGATTAAGAAAGTATATATTAACTCTACTCATTAAATTTTGTTCTTTTCAAGTTCAAAATGAGTCCGTAGAACCACATAACTCCTTTAAAATGTCCTTCATATTGTAATCCAAAGATAAGTTAGGTGATGGTGCCCTATGCTTATAATCCTGATTACTCAAGAGCCCTGCACAGGATTGGTCAACCTAACCTTTGAAATCCTGAATTCGTGGCCAACATACAACATCAGAGATATCACATGGAAATGACATGTTCAGGAATGTGGGGAAAGGAGGCAGTGATGGGCCAGAGGTGGGCAAGTTTCTCCTCTTTCACCTATACACATTCCACTGTGCCCACTTCCCATAGGGACTGTACATTTGCACCAAGAGTTTGGTTTCCTGGAGGCCTTTAGTTCTCTGCCTCTGCTCTCCAGTCACATCCACTTTCCTTCTTTTGTAAGGCTCGGAGTATGGAAAGTTACAAATACTTTGCATATGCCCACCATTTCTTAGTCTCTTCTTTTTTGCATAGATATCAGAATTATTATTTTTCAAATGATATGTCCAGTGGAGTTCATGAGAAAATAAACACAAATTATGAACTGAGAATCATTGATACAAGAAAAACTGGACATAGTTTAGTTCAAGAAACATGGTGACTATTATTTAATGCACAACCTGGAACAATCTCAGAGCTTTCCTAGCTTTCTATTTCCTGATCTGGAAGTCGGAGACTGGTTAAGATACTTCTAAGAGAACCCTAAAAGACTGTCACAAATAGAAACTCTATCCATTGTGAACAACATGAAGAACTTGTACCTGATAAAATATGCTTCATTTAGCAAGTTTTAATTAAACATTCCATTTTAAAAGTTATTTATCTCTTCCCCACCAATTTAAAAGAATCTGTTCAGGACCAGGCATGGTGGCTCATACCTGTAATCTCTGCGACTTAGGGTGCAGAGGTGGGAAGATCACCAGTCAGAAGCTAGCTTGAGTAAAAGTACAAGATCCTGTCTGGAAGACAAACTCAGTGAGAGGACTGGAGGTATGTATGGCTTAAGTGACTGAGCTCTTACCTTGCAAGCTCAAGGTCCTGAATTCAATCCTTAGTACTACCAAGAAAGGATAAAAAAAAAGTCACACAGAAAGAAATATACTTATTATCCATTTGGTCTTTTGTAATTCAACTGTGTTACTATAGTTCTTAAGGTATTAGGTGAGCAACTAGAGCAGAAACAAAGCAAAACAAAACGAAACGAAATCCTTTAAGACTGTAAACTGAATTTGTTCAATTAACAAGTATTTACTGAATATCTAGCACTATCCCTCTCCTCTGATATATGTCCTATATATTCTTGGGCCACCTCTGCATTATAATAAACTCTGTACCTCATGTACAATCAGTATGCACATGAAACTTCTGTCTGTATTCTTAATTATATTTTTTAAATGAAAATCGTATTTTAGTCAAGTGCATTAAAAATAGGCCCTTCAGAGTATGACTTACTTATTAATAAAGTGGGGTCACTTAATTACTTCTCACCCATTCAGCTGCATTAAAAAAATAAAAAGTAGCTCCACTTATTCATTTATCTATTTGATAAATCAATCATCCATCCTCCCCCCTGCAGGAAGAAGCTTTTAATCTGACAGGTAAAGTTAATCCAGTGAAATGATTTAAGCAGCCTCTCACTAAACCCTTGTGTTTCTGCTGCGAAGCCTAGCCCTGCCACTCTGCAGGGATGGCTGACACGTGGGCCTCTCACGAATGGTACATAGTTGTCCCTGGGCCCTTGCTGGGCTGTAACAGAGCTACTGGACAGGACTGCTGTCTGCAGCATTTGCTGTATCGATGACCTCCTCCTCCTTGAAGCACTTTCTTCACTGGCTTCAGGCTGTCCCTTTGGTCCTCATCACTAGCCTGCCCTTCTCAGTCTCTTTGGTGAGTTGCACTTCATGCCCCTGCCCTCTCAGCGTGTCCTCAGGCTTTTGCCTTTGGTCGTCTTCTCTTCCTTCCTCACACTCTCTCCCTGGGTGATCTTTCCAGACTCACAGTTTTAAATAGTATGTGTATACAGGAACTCTCAAATTTATATGGAAAGCTAGACTTCTCTGAATTCTAGACATGTGCGTTCAACTTCCTGCCTGACGATTTCAAATGACAATTCCAATATGTCCACTGAAATCCCGATCCTCCTCTCAAATGCGTTCCACATATAAACAAATATATATGATATAAAAATGATAGTATATGATATGTGAGATATGAAATGTATCGTTACAGGTGCTAGACTATAAATCTTATAGTCATGCTCAACTCCTTTCTGTCCCTTCTTCCATCTGGAAATAAATTCTATTGGCTCAGCTTCCAAACATATGCAGAATTGGAGAAGTTTGGGTTTCAAGCCCCCATTATTCATGCCCAAATAATTCAGGGGTCCATTGTTGGCTTTCCTGATTCCACACTTGCCAACCTCTCAACACATAACCAACAAATAATGTTATTCCTGATATCACTGCACAAAACCTTCCAATGCCTTTCCATGGAACTAAGAAGAGCCTAATTTTTTCTTATCTTCCATTTTATCCCACAACCAACTAGAATTCAGCTTCTACTTTATTCCTGTTGTTTCTACTCAAATTAATCTCATTGCTTTCTACAAGAATAGCAAACAAGCCTCTTCCTCGGGGCCTTTGCATTGATTTCTCCTTTAATCTGAAATGTTCTTCCAATCCCTATGAGAGCTATGTGGCTCACTACTTCATATCTTTTTTAAGTCCTTGATTAAATATTACCCTATACATGAGAGCACACTAATAAACTACGAATCTTTCTGTACCGATACTTTTCTACCACTTTTGTTTTATTTTATCCCATGTCATGTAGCATCATCTGACATATTCCTTATTTATTTATTTACTTATTTGGTGTCTCTCTGTTTCCTTCACCAGGATACAAACATCTTAACTATAGGCACTCAAAACTATTGTGATGGATATCATACCTTCAGAAGGTACGTCGCTGTCTAGCACATAATAGTTGTTCCTAAGCAGTTGTCAGATGAGTGAACAAAAAGATGGCCTCTGGGATCTGTCAGATCACTGACTTTTGAATATCATGCTAATACCCAATTCTTGGGCCTTCATTTCCAAACCTTGGTCGTTTGTTGCTCATCATGACCCTTTACCTTGACCCCCAAATCTTTGCCACTCACAGGCACCTTCCCAGGGTCCATGTGCCCATCCTGGGCACCTGAAATCCTGGCAGAATAAGAACATCAAACTGAGAGTATAAGCCCTAGAAGCCCTTGGAGCTTCTCCACTCATCCACTTTCTGCTGCCATGCCCATGTTGTCAGCACATGTCATGCCAAAGAACTCTGAAAACAGCCTATCCAGCAGCACAGTCCTTCCCAGCCAAGATGGAGTGCTCCACTCTGGAATATCTCCTACCTAACCCTACACTGTTTAGCTTCTGCTCTCACAAAAGCTTAGAATATACAGTCACATTGGGAAATATTATAGTAAATACCTATAGACCTCCTATATAGTAAATACCTTTATTCTACCTAATTACTACTATGAACAATAGGTTTTCATAGCTGGTCTTCTACCACTTGAGCCACACCTGTATCCTGGCTTTTTACTGATTATTTTTGGAGATGGAGTCTCTTTCACTTTTTTGACCAAGCTGGTTAAAACCACAACCTCTAAGTCTTAGCCTCCTGAGCAGCTAGGATGATAAGTGTAAGCCACTGGTACCCAGTTCAAGAATACGCTCTTTTTATTACAGATATATCCATCTATGCACTCTATCAATCTAATATTTTGACATATTTCCAAGTAAATTACAGATATCTGTATGCTGCCTGCTAAATTCTTCCGGATATTTTTGTTAGCAGGTTACAGTGTCTTGTGTTTTTTTGTAAGAATATATGATTAAATACTCACATCTAAAATGTGAATCTGCGGATATTGACCAATGTACACCAGTGTGTTATGAATCTCTCAAAATTCAAGAACATCACCATGATGCACCATTCCAGGAAATTCATGCCAGTCCTCTCCCATTCAATCCTTGCTTCCAGCTTTGCACAGACAACCCACGTTCTGACTTTCATTCAACAGATCATTTTTCTCCTCTTTCTAGAGCTTCATGTGGAATATCACATGGCTCTTTTTTAGTAGGTTTATCTCACACAACTGTGGAGCAAATAGAATTAGTTGGTGAGTTTGATATTTAAGTGTGAGTGTGCTGATGTCTCCAATTTGCCTTAAAATGCACCAAGAGTGAACACTATCACTAAGCACTATATTCCCAGTCTGCCACATTAAAAAAAAATCTTTTGGGATACCATATAGTTGAAAGTCTTTTTCTGTGGATATTTATCTTTTTATTTCTCTTCAGTAAATTCTTACAGATGAAATCACTAAGTCATGGATATTCAAATTTGGGTTCATTTTAGATTTTTTTTTTTTTGGCCAGTCCTGGGCCTTGAACTCAGGGCCTGAGCACTGTCCCTGGCTTCTTTTTGCTCATGGCTAGCACTCTGCCACTTGAGCCACAGCGCCACTTCTGGCCGTTTTCCATATATGTGGTGCTGGGGAATCGAACCCAGGGCCTCATGTATATGAAGCAGGCACTCTTGCCACTAGGCCATATCCCCAGCCCTGGGTTCATTTTTAAAACCAGTGAAAACAATGACTAGAAATTTGTCAAAGAATATATCACAGCAGAATCCTGACCAAATTGTGTAAGAGTTCTAGTTAACTCTGTAGTGGTGAGGAGGCCTTACTGTCCAAAACTCAATCCATAGTTTCTGCCCTGGGAAAAGGAGAAGGAAGATGATAATCTTCATTTCCCTTTTATCTCCATTTCCCCTATTGCTGTCTCTCCCATTGTCTACTAGGATGAGGCATGGAATTCACCATTGTTTACATTTTCTTCACATTGTATTTGCAGCAACCTTGGTCCAACTAGGAGATAGAAAGTCTAGGTTAAGCAGGGGAAATTAAGTAAGGTCTTTCTCTGAGATGGAGGAATTAGTAAAGGTTATACAATATGGTACCTAGGGGCTGAGGAAAGACAAATTTGGCAGGAGTTCAGACTTCATTGAGTAAGGCATAATTCAGCCTTAAATACTAGAGAAGTTTCCTGGCTTAGCCAAGACATAGCTAGCCTGGTGTTTGTAGACAAGCCCTCAGCAATGCGGTGGGGAACCAACAGTAGACAGTCAGCAAGTGGTGACATGGGTGCGTAGTGAGAGTGAAGTTGCTTAGGCCAAAGTGGAAGTCTGCCAAGTGTGTAAAGCTACTCAGTGTGTGTAAGTCCCCAAACAAAGATGGCCTGCAGACTGTGCACGGTTTCTACACACGGAGGGCTCAAGGCCATCATCTGATGGGTACTATTAGGTCACAGAGTTCCCAAGGCCTAGACCTGTGGGTAGTTCAAGCTCTCTGGTGAGTCCTCACACCCACACGGGTGACCTCCACACACAGAGGAAACTTCTACCTCATGTTCTACCAGTGACCTCTACTAAGATAATTTACCATATTGCTTACTCTAAGAAAAAAGGTTCAAAGAAATACCATTGACCATTACTAAGTAGCTATATTGAGGTGGTAGGGACAATAGGTGACACAATGTTCTTCTTGACTCCAAGGTAAGCCTTCTTGATCACTGAGCAATGATAAAGAGAAAGATTACATGTTTTTCATAAATAGCCCAAATAATACCTCCCTTCTCTGCATTCAAGCTCTGTTGAAAGGGGGTTTTGGACTCTTGACATCAAGAAAGACAATGTCTTTCTCCATTTCTTGAAACTAGGGCTGGCTGTGTGCCCTGATTATTTTCCTAATGGTCAATTGGGTATTTGCAAGCATGATATAAGCAGAGTCTTAAAACAAAATGCTATATATTAGAGCTTGCTTTCTGTTGCCTCTAGGACCCTTCTGCCACCCTGGGGAAGAACCTAAATCACATCCTAGAGGATGAGAAAACATGCAGAGAAAGAGTTCAGCCATTCCAGAATCCCCAGCTGAGATCTTAGATCGTCTAGCCAGATCAAGCCAGCCCAGACCAAAAGGAACCCACAGAATAGGAAGAAACAATAACGGCTTGTTATTGTAAACTAACATGCATGGGTTTTTTTGTCAGGGAACTGAAATAACACAAGATAATAAAATTTATAAGAGAGTTACTTCCAAAAAGTACATGATAATGTATTCATATTTTATTATGGCATGTTATATTAATATGCTAATATAAAACTGTAATGATCGGGAATGTATACTTTTGCACCTTATAGATTATTTGTAGAATTTATCTGTCATCCTTTTTGCTGAAACACTCAAAAAAGACAAAGTTAATTTCGTTCTTCTTTAGTCTCTAATTCTTCTCTTAAGTTTTTAACTTTCAATTTTTATTGTATCCTATTCTCATAATTCATTTATAGTTTACCCATTTTGTTTTATGCATTCAGATAAGCTGTCTCTGAAGATTTTTTTTGGAATGAGATTAGGTATTAGCAAATAAAAATAATATCATCAATTTAGGAACATAATATTCAAATCATAAAATCCATAGCATTTTCTATTGTGTTATTATGTTATAACTATTTGTTTTCACTGTAGGAAGTTCACTTTGCAAAAGATCAAAATAAATGTGTGGGTTCTGGTTTAGTTGATAACAATATTGTGCTCTAAAAGAAAACAAAGTGAATACTACTATTCATAAAATTTAATTTATGTAATTAGCATAAGTTAAAATAGAAGTAAAAATAAGTTTTTTCATTAATTTGTTAGAAACCAACTAAGACAACCCTCTACTGTTCTTTCTCAGTGTTCTTCAAATTGCCATTAACCCAAACATGAAAGACCTTAGATACTCCTGTTCCTTTTTTAATGCATAATTTTTAACCAGACATTTGGATGTTATACTATTTTGCTGAGCTAATCCATTCCCTCTCCCTAATTGTTCATGAAAAAAAATATGGTAGAGTTAATAGACCAAAACAAGTTACAGATCTTGAATAAATCACAAGTGATCTTTTACACATGGCAATATAGCCCTTTAATACAGCATGTGGAGATCTACTATTTGGAAGTGGTCTAGAATCTCACTCACATTGGGAAGGGGAGGCAAGTCAACTATGAAATAGGTTGTCAAAATATCTAAGTCTAAAACATGATTTGAGTACACACACACAAAAATTCCAGTTGTGTTGCAAAGCCTAGGATGCTCATTTATTTAGCAGAAAATCAGTGGAGCCTCTCTGCTGATAAAGTTGGAGTTCTACAAATAAAAGTTTGCCTCAATGGCAAATCTCCCTATAATTGGAATGCTTCAAAATATTAAACTGGGTAATCCACGAATAATTGGGAGGCAGCACACGTTTCCATAATTAGTCCATCACTGTTATTTACCTCATGTATAATACATGACAGCCCACATCGTAAAATAAATTAACAGCTAAATGTCAAATCTCCCCTCTTATTTAGGCCATCTGCCTAGGTGTTCGGATTGACACTGCCTGGTATGAGAAATTGTAGAGAGCAGGGAAATCAGACTGGCAGGGAAGAATCATTTCTTAGTAGATCGGACTTCAGTCAGGATTTACTCTTGCTAGCTTTCCTCAGCCCTGCCATTCCCCTTTAGTTCCCAAAGTCTAAATGCTTTATGACCTAAATTATTATTTTGTGAAGAGGGGAGTGCATCTTGACCACATTTCAAGACACAAAAATTGACTCAGGTATTTTCCAACAAGGATATGATCCTGAATTACTTTCAATCATGTCATTAGAGACAGATCATGTAGATTCAGAGTCCATTACTATTCAACTCTTCCCATAAGCTTCCCAGGCAGGAGAATTTGGGAGAATCCTGACCCCATTTCCAGTGTTCATAACAATCAATTTTATTAGCATTCTCTCTTTTCTGAAATCAATTCTGGAGATTCGGATTAGCATCTCCAAGACTGGAGGAAAGATACATGCACAATGCCTTCAGATCTGAGGAGGGTCAGAAGATTAAGAGCAACATTTGGAGCCAATGCCTCTAGATTCTGAAATTTCTGCTTTCCCTCCCACACTAGAAGCCCTGGTGCTTTAGCTTAGGAAGGCCAAGCCAATTGGTTTGGCTTTGTCTATTTCCTAACAGCAAAACGAGGGTGATATCATTGTTTTACCAGTTAGAAAGACTCTTAACTTTCAGTAGCCAAACACAGTCCTACCATATGTGCCCTCATAGGGTGCAGCCTCTCAATGTCATCTATCTTTCTCTCTCATAAGCTTGGTAGCCTCTCTGAAATGTTTTCAAACTTCTCATCAGGTTCCTCCAAATAAGTGCCATCTTTCAGAAAAGGAAATGACTCAAGTGTCAATAATGCTGTTCCCCCTGCAGTGTGGAAAGGAAAGCCAGCTAGTCTATATGATTCTCACAGCAGCATTTCTGTGACTAACCTATATCCAAGCTGGTAAGAAGGCCTGTGATGCCGCTCCCTTCACCAGACTGTGGGGAGACTTTAGCTCCAACATGATGCCTTTTGTGAGTTAGCACACATTTCATCACTATCCTTTCCTTCTCTGAAGAATAATAAAAATAACGTATTGTACTTGTAACACACCTTTCATGCCATAGCTCAAATGCTTAGATTAGCTCCCTACCTACCTATCATGCTGTGATGTGAAAATTAATTAGCGAATGTCTGTAAAGTGCTGTCAAGATGAAAAGTGCCATATGAGTGCTAAGTGCCACCCATGAGTATCAATAAAGACAACCTCCTAGAGAATATAACAGAGCAGCAGGGGACTGAGTGAATAGCCAGCTTGAAAGAGCAAAGGGACAAAAAAGAAAACAAACAAACAAATACAGTAACCATACAAAGTAGACTCCCTAGGCCATAGATATTTTTGCGCAAGAAAAGAAACAGACAATATGAAGACATGCATTGGGATCCAGACGGATAGATTCATTGAAGTTCTATCAAACCCAATAGCCTGCTCTTGGGAATGCTAATCTAACCAATGTTCTAAAAAATGTGTAATTCAATAGGATCTGATGAACTGTTTGACCTCCCAGCCACTGGTCCTACTCACCAAGAGGGATACATGGATGCCTTATATCAATTCATATTACTTTATGATTTTCAAAGTCCTTGCCCTGTAAACCATATCCTTTCTCTTGTATATTAACTTTTAAGTGGATAGAGTGAATGTTAGTATTTTTATCGGATATGTGAGTCCATCAGGAGTCAGGGGGAAGGATTTGATCAAAATTATTAAGCTAGTGAGGCTCGTAAGAGGAGTTCCAACTTGTCTTTTCACCACAGTCCTTGTATTTTTTTGTACTTGATTCCTTCCATACTAGTTAATGGGTATTAAACAGCAAGAAGGCATTGCCATCGGTCTTAAGAGATCTTAATACACACACACACACACACACACACACACACACACACACACTTTGTCCAAATAATTTTACTTATAGAAATGTATCCCAAGTAAGTAAGAACATGCTCAAAGATCTGGCAACTCAAACATTTTCTGAAGCATTTTTTAAAAAGTAGAAATAGAAAAAAAACTTTATTTTTCAGCATTAATCACTAACTAAATTCTGGCCTATTCACAAGACCAACTATTAGGAGGCAACCCTTTAATGCCATCCATCTATCTTTGTTGGTGAAAGGATTTTATTCTAAATGGCTAAATGTTGTATAATATCCATTCCAAAATGAATGCATATAACATAGAGCAAGATCTAGAAGACTATGGAAGTCAATATTAAGATGGTTTCCCGGGCTGGGGATATGGCCTAGTGGCAAGAGTGCCTGCCTCAGATACACGAGGCCCTAGGTTCGATTCCCCAGCACCACATATACAGAAAACGGCCAGAAGCGGTGCTGTGGCTCAAGCGGCAGAGTGCTAGCCTTGAGCAAAAAGAAGCCAGGGACAGTGCTCAGGCCCTGAGTCCAAGGCCCAGGAATGGCAAAAAAAAAAAAAAAAAAAGATGGTTTCTCCCTGGGTGGCCAGAAGGTAAAAGTTTTTCATTTTCATCTATGAGATGATATGCACTTTCAGATTTTGTTCCACATATTTGTAGAATAAAAAAAAATCATGGTAAAAATCATTGTGGGAGCCACCCAAACTACTTGAAATCACTATAAAGTTGCCACAAAAATGAGACACAAGTGTGTCCTAGGACACGAGTGCACAGTCTGTGCCCCATCCCCATCCCCCTTTCCTAAGGCTCCTCACACCCCAGGATCACTTTTATCCAGCATGGCTTATAGTCTAAGAGGAAAGATAAGATTTTCATTTGATGTTCCTGCTAGCCCTACAATTCTAATGCATTTCGTGATTTCTAAAAAATGAACTAAAATTGATATTGAATGCACAGACACTTCTCCAATTTAAAAAGAATCAATAATATTTAGAACTTGTACCCAAAATTTAATATGCTGACCAGACTATCCACTAGACTTCATTTTCCAATAAGTGACAATTTCAGTTTTCAATTTAGTGAAGTTTCGGTGATACTTATGACATTCAAATTCCCTGGGAGGTTACATGTGGTGGAATCTTTCAAGGCTTGGATTCTATAATTTTCCCTAAATGAAGTAGCTTAAATTATTTGTGAAGAAATTACAGAGAAAGTTGAGAAACTTTTATGGAGGCAAAGCCATCTTCAAAAGACACATTTTTTTTAACTCTCCCACAGGCTGTAAACTTGAGTACCTCATTCTGAAGGCAAAACTATCAGTTGTATTCCTAGCAATTATTAAGACTAAGACAGAGATCAGCCCTTATCTGTTCTGGGATTAAGTGAGTATCATTAGTAAGTGCGATATACCTCATGATGATGTGGTAGATTACTCTGAATTTACCCATCAGAATAAACAACTGGGACCAAGTTTACTCACCTTCTATGCGTGATTAAGTTCAGACCACCAAATCACATTGTGTTTGAATAGGTCACTTTATAAAGATAATACTTTGCATTCCAGAATCATTCTGACAAGAACTATTTTGTCCTTGGATGCATTTGCTTTTGTTTTTCCTCCCATTGCAGCTTCTTAGAATCCCTGGCCTCCCCCTTGGGCTATAGAGTGATGATAGTCCTCTTTAATCTGCTTGTTTCTTTCTACCACCTACTCAGTCCCTCAAGAGAAGACAAAGTCTTTAAATGCATCTACCAGGCACAACTTGTTCTCTATTCCCTTGCTAGCTGTCTTCCACAAACAGATGTGATTTCTCCCTTGATGGCACCACAATTTTCTGCATGTTTCAGACTTTGGATCCCAAATTCTAGGGTCTTTGCAGGGCTTAACCTACAGCAGTGCTGCCAGGACAAGGTTTTCTCATAGGAACACTTTCTACCTGTCTAGTGACAGCCACTAGGTACATGTGGCTAACAAATGCTTCGTAATGTGGCAAGGGTGAATGAGAAACTGAATTTTTCATGGTATCAAATACCAATTGATTTAAATGTTAACAACACAGGTGACTCGGGGCTCCTGTACTGGATAACACAGCACCAGGGAATTAGGCCACCATCGTCAGAAGCTACTTACCAGCTAAGTCAAGCCAACCCTGAGAGGAGTTTCTTGGTTTAGTTGTGGACTTTTGAAATGCTCACTCAGTCTGGTGAATAAATTTTGCTCTGTCCTCTGTTCTCTGGCCATTGTCCAGATAACCATGCATATAATAAGTCTTGATTATAATAATAATACAGCAATAACAATAATTTCTATTGCTAACATGCGTATGGTGGGCCAGGTATTGTACCAGACACAATTGCATGGACTCTTCTAGAAAGAGTTTCAGAATACACTGGTTCATCCATTAAAAAAAAAGGATGATCAATGAAGCTAAGTAAATGAACCCAATGTGGTTTAATGATGCTATTATTTGCAGCTTTTGACATTTTCCCTATATCCAAAAGCTATACTACACATCAACATATACTATAATAAATCAAGTGTCAGCAATAGGAGCATTACATTTTGTTTCACAAAAGTAAGAAATATTTGGCATGACAGCTCATCACATGAAAGATATCCACTGCTTGCTTTCTGTCAAGATTTGCCTCTATATGCAATGTCTATCTCTCCTGGTTACTGGAAACCACACAGTGGATATAAGAAAAACAAACTATTCTAGAAGACAATTAATACTAAATGGGTATTTAGACCAACATACACCCAGAAACAAACAGTGAGGGAGACCAAATTCCTTTGGCAGAGGAGCGAGCCCAGAGTGTGTTGGACCACCAGAAAATGCAATGGTTTGGGCTAGAAAATCAGACATTACAGGCTAGAGGAGGCAACCATGTTCTACATAAAAAGACTGCTGGAAGTTAGGGTGCTTTGCTTCCATAGGACAAGTAACTGCAAACTTTTACTCTAACCCCATCTTTCCCTACAGTGAATGCAAGCAACAATCACCATCAGCAATCCACTAATACTTATTACAGAGATACTAGGTTCCTGTTTTATTCTGAAACTTTCATGCCCAGTAAAACATTAAGGTATTTATGACCAAGTGTAATTCAATCAAGTTGGTAAAGTACTGGTTTAGAGATGAAAACTTAACAGCACGTTGGTTCAGAGGCTGACTGTCACCAGCAGGCAAAGAGCTACAGTACACAAAAACAGCAGTTTGTGTGAGAAAGCCTTGACAGTTTTGCCTACACACAAACCCAAGAAAATAACATGCCCATGACAGCTACCACAGTAGCAATTTTAAACTTCTTCCTGGTGAAATGCGCATCACTCTTGCACAAATCTAGATGTCACATTCTCACGTTATAATGTGATGATCCAGTAGATCACAGTGAAGGCTCTATCTCTGCAGATAAGCCCAATACTGTAAGACTTGCACAAATCACTGAGCTAGCCCTGCTATCAGGGACTTGGCTACTTGGGTTATTAACAGATACATTTTCACCTCAAAGCATGGACTAAAAATCAATCATTCTGATAACTAGGCATGGCATGAGCTGTCTGCACTTTCATTTCAATTTGATTAATCACATATACACAGACCTTTACCTTAAAGGAGCAATTGTTCACATTTCATCACAAATAAATCTTCATGCATAACATCAGGCCTTGCTAAATGTAACCGCAATTTACACTTCCTCTCTTAGCAAATACATTTATGATAATGTGGCCTTCTGCATATAAAAACATTGTTTCATTTATTTTGCAGATATTAACATCCAAACTAAGTAAAAGAACCAGTTTTATGTCACTCATCAGCTACTTGTCACTTGTGAAGTTTCAATTACTTCCATATATTTTATTCTGATAATTGAAATATTGCTACATTGTTAGCATTATTTTTTCCCTTTGAAGTAGGACATGCTACATATCAGATTTCATCATGTCACATGTCCTTCTTTCCAAGTTTTAGTCTATTGCCCTATCATTTTTTTTCTGGTTTCTATAAGACAAGAAAACAAATATACTGTGGATGCAGAATTCTTGTTGTTGTTCGATCTGAAATGAAGTTGGGACCAAGTAAGCATTTTGAGAATCATCTCAATAGTATCCCCTCCCCAAATAAAACCCCCAAACATTCCAGAAGGCATATCTTCTGTTACTATAACAACAGAAAGGCTAAAGAGAATCATCTGCACTAGTGGGCAATCTGTAAGCCAGGAGGATTTCTGGGTCCCTCTTCAAGAAGGCAAGAGTGACGTTGTGGAAAAAGAGACAAAACTTCAAGAGGGTTTTGTTATATGAATGGGGCATAGGGCAGATAGGGGAAAGATTTATAAACTGCTTCTAAATGCTATCAGTGAAGTTAGAAAACAGAGCTATGGGAAAGCATCCAATTGCTGAGATTGCATGCAATTGAGAACTGGTTTGGGGTAATACGCAAAGATAAGAGAAGCACTCCTCAACTGTCTTAATACCAATAGTATCATCTCCAGAGGGAAGTGATGTCACTAGTTAAGAGGACCAAGACAACACAGTCTAATCATTCAGGCCTTTATAGACGCTGGGAAAGACCTGATCTCACCTATCCAGGAAAGTTAATGATATGCTCATAACTTATTATGGACGGCTATTAGTAGACATGTGTCTCTCTGAGATAGACATGATTTATCTCTCTGCTTACCTTCAATTTTACTGGATTCCTCTAGGTCTTTGACCTTGTCCTTTTATCCCATTCTCCATACTAGATTGTCCTCTACCTGGAAGTCCCCCTTAACTATGGCTAATCACCCCCAAAGAAACACTATCCAGGTTACTACCCCACTCTGCCCCACTAGTGTCTTGGTTTGAATGTCTCTCTATGTAAGATATAGCTCAGTCACATAACGGAGCTCGCAGACTACCCCTGGGATGAACTTTGCCTTTTTGAGGGTCAAAAATGGGCACTTAACCAGTTAAGTCACTGTCTAGTAGCAGAGACCCATATCTAACAGAAGATGAGTAAGAAGACACATGAATAAAACTAGTGGTAACCTTTGTACATAATTGAAAGGAAAAAAGTGGAATGGAGTAGAGTGGAGTGAAGCCTCCTTTTGGAAGTGGTCAGCTGCCATTTCAAACTGAGATCCAACAAAAGAAATAGCTGGCGGGGACCCAGCTTGTGACAGTGGAACAGGAAATCTATATGGGACATGTCTGTAGCAAGCCAAAGAAAGAAGGTCATGAGATGAGAGAGAAGAAATTGGTATGGACTACCACAGCTTGCAGAGAGATTTTAATGATGGTTAAATAATCTGGATTCTATTCCCAACTTATAACATGGCATATTGTTACAAATCCAGAAGAGTGCTTTGGGTCTCCTCCCATCTGTCAAGTAGGAGGTAATTCTTTTGTGTGTTTTTTTTCTCTCCTTGCACCAACTTTTGTAAGTAAACTTGATGAATGTTTGTTTATAACCAGTGAGTAAGCTGCTACTTTAATACAGCTAACCGTGGAAGAGGCTCCTTCAAGGCATGTTAAATTAACTGATGTGAATAAAAGCAATGAATTAAAATACCTCTTTCCTTTAATGAGAACAGCAAGTTCTATTTCCCTGGGCTTTTTTTTCCTTTTTTGTCCCATAAGGCCTTTTAAAGCAGAGCGAGCTTGTTCTGGTTCAAATGCTTAAAACAATCTTATCTCTCTTGTTGGGTTATATTTTGAGAAGCCATTTTAGATCCATCTTTCTGAGGACATCAGCTCCTCAGCAGCTGTAGCTAAAAACCTTTCCAGACCACTGTCAACTTGGTTATGTTTTCCTGTAGCCTGAATTCACCCAACCAATATATATAGCCCATAGATACCACCACCATCCCTCCTACCCACCAGCTCACAAGGGAGGCCCAGTAAACATGTTTTTGGAAAACTCTGTCCATTGGAATCTCTTCTGCCATGTCTACAAAGGGTTATTAAAAGCTTATCTGGGCACTTGCTGAATCTGTTCATAGTCTGCTCATACCATTTTTTTAAGCTATTGGATTCCCTGTGCATTTTATTCCTTCTAAAAAGAGGTGAAGTTGTGTAATGAAAATTGGATTTGATTCCTGTTCTGCAAGGATGTATTTTGTGACCAACTAAAAATTGTTGCCTCTCCAAGTATTATATTTATTTGCCAGATCACCTCCAGGGCTCCTTCCAGTTTTATGACTCCATGAATCTCTACCATTATGAGCTCAATAACAATGTTGGGGGGTCGTTATAGTGAGCTAAAACTGTAGTTACAAATAGACCTGAAAGTACAAAGGTTCAAGCCCAATAGACATCTATTTCTCTCACACAATGGCCCAGGACAGGCGTTCTAGGTCAGCTAACAATGGTGCTGTCTAATTCACTCCAGAGAACTGTTCTGAGGATGAAACCTCTCAGGTCACTCTGCTAATAATCCTTCCAGTCCATCAGAAAGGGGACAATTTAAAAACCAGAGGCCGGGATATCCTGCAAGATAAATAAAGCAAAGACAATACATTGTTTCCTCTTTTGCTACCAAGAGCCCAAACATACGTTCACCTGTAGGTCACATGAAGACATAAGGTTGGCTATAAATATAGAGTCCCAGACAGGGGAACAAAACATACTTCCATTACAGGAGAAAAATAAGAGAAAGGATTTGGTTTTTGTTAGATTCACCTGTCTGATTTGCAAAGACTGCATGTTTATCATGTACTAGATTTCAAAGAGCTTAATTCAAAGGTATAAGGTCTTCAAGTGAAAGCTCATCCAAGTGTCCATTTCAGGCCTGCTGGTCAGTTCATACATTAGCACATGTACTTTGCATAAATTTTTCTATGATGAAATGTAAAGAACAAGGAAAGATGATTGTGAAAAGTAATGGAAAGGATGAAAGCCTACGGCAGGCTAAGCGGTAGACCCCAAGTAATAAGAAGTCTCTAGCTAACCTGGGAAGAATTGAAAAAAAGTGAAAAATGTAAAAATAAATAGAAGGAGAAGAGCCAATAGATCATTTATACTTGAGGCATTTCCTCATTTTTCCATCATTCCAAATTGCCTTATGAAGGAAATGTAAGGACAGAGAGATCACAAGATACTGTTCTGATTAGAGGTAAAAATGAATCAATAAAGGAATCTAGAATGTGAGAATACTAAAAAATAAATACATAAAGATACATATAGTTGTCCCCCACACAGAGAAGAGGTTTTGTGCAGGCAGGTGCATTTGCAGATTGCTGAAGAGAACAATATATCCCACCCTGTCCCCTGCCAACATGCTCCCTCACAAATCATTTTGCTGCTTCAACTATTTTATACTTGCTATGAAAATCCAGCCATGAACTGCCAATAATACCAACTGCATTGCCTTTTGGCAGAATCAGGAAGCAGTCTTTAAGCACAACTTAGAAAAGCCCTCCCTGATTTCTCTCTTCATTTAGACAACATTTCTGTGAAACCCAAAGGATCCTAAAGAACAGAAATAGAGTCATTCCTACTTCTAACCTCCAACCCAAATTGAGAGCCTACTATTTCAGAATGGTTTCCCTACCCACATCTTCCCTGTGTACATTAATAGGATTTGTCAGAGCAAAAGTCCCTTTTCTCACAAATGAGTTTGAAATTGATCCTTTTTTTTTTTTTTTTTTTTTTTTTTACCTTTGGAAGGGACTATAGTTTTATGGATGGCCAAGTCTATGTGAAGAAGATTCTGACCAGGCTCAGAGCTCACCATTCATTCATAAAGCTTTCGGCTTGAATTCTCCAGCAAGGGACAACTGTAAAGTGCCATATGGGACAAGTAATTTGGTATTTTACCCAGCAAGTTAATGCAGGGCTACCTGTGCCCTTTCAGAGAAAGGTACAAAAGCTTATCCACAGATATGATGATTCTTCATGGGAAAATTTCAGAATTATGCCACCTTATATCCTATCATGACAAAGCTCTCTGCTTAGTCCCTAGGACTCTCTTCTCCTAATTCATTTCTATTCTAGACACTCACAGGTTTTACAGTGACAGTCCTGGGTAGCTTTTGTCATCATTTAAGGGAATCTTGGGAACCTTCCAAATTATGCTACCATGACCTTTAAAAAAAATCTAACTATAACCAACATACTTGAGCAATTCTGAGTACTATTTTGTTTGTATATTCAAGCCTGTCACTGTCTGGATATACTTATCGAGTGTGTGTGTGTGTGTGTGTGTGTGTGTGTGTGTGTGTTCAGAGTACTGAATTCAACAGATAATTGAAGAGAAAAGAGAACAAAATACAGTATTTTTGCAGTCAAAAGAGAATAGTCTAAATTTATCTCCAAAGCTAGTAGTGTCTAATAAATATAGTCCATCCTAATGCTAATTTCTCTGGTCTTTTGTTTACACAAGAAAAGCTCCAGGCTGCGTTAGGGTGTCACATTTATTACTGAAGAGAGCATAAGCCAATCCCATTATATCTGAATTCAACCACTCTAATGAACCAAAATACGGATTATGGTATCTCTTTGTGTTACAGTTTCTACTTAAAAAACAGAAACAAGTCTAATGCTCAGCAAATACAAAAGAAAAGCAAGTTGGTTTGTTCACGATTCCCGTTTTTTACTTTCTCATCATCTTCTGAGTCCCTGAGCTCCTGAGTTACTAAATACGAAGGAAAGGGAAAAAAATTAAAGGTAATCTCTCAGTTACCCACAACTGAGAAAGCTGTGTGTGTGTGTGTGTGTGTGTGTGTGTGTGTGTGTGTGTGTGTGTGTTTAAGGTGACCCTGTCCTTGTTGAGCAGCATTGCTTTCCAGATATTCGAACCTCTCAACAGTCCCCTCAAAATTTTGCTGCTAGACAAATGAGTCCCTTGCTATCTACCTTAGAAAATGCTCCCTATTCATCAGAAGAGATATTGCTATTCAAACCTTCTTTCTTTTCCCTAAGGACATAACTGGGTTGTGAGCAAAGGCTTATGTCCCTTTTCAAGACAAGCTGAGCTCTCAGGGGACTGTCAGGAGGCAGTGATGACAGTATTTATTCCATGGACTTGTTTTTTTAAGAGCACTGATCTGTTAAAGTAGAACTTCCAAAGACATGGGAGATTAAGGATGTAAGTTGCCCCGCCCCTCGCTGTTGCAATCAAGGTAGATGTGTAAAAATATATATTCTTAACACCCTCAATTCAATCTGCCCTTCCGAATTTTGATGCCACAGGTATATACATAGCTGAGTATAATGCCTCACCCTTTCAAAAGAATTTTTAAAGAAAGATGTCAGGGTTTCAAGGCTGTAATCCTAGCTACCCAGAAGGCTGAGATCAGGCCTGGGGGGAAAAGTATCATAGGATACAGTTTCAACCAATAGTTTGGCATATAGTGGCATATGTCTGCCATCCTTGCTACCTCAGAAGAACAGAAAATAGAAAGATATAAAAAGAACACACCCCCAGTATTCCCAGGAAAAAAAAGTCAGTTCCTATCTCAAAAATAACCAGAGCACAAAGGGCAGGAGGGATGGTTAAAGCAGTAAAGCACCTGCCTATTAAGTGTAAGACCTCAGTTGAAATTCCAGGACTGCCAAAAAGCAAAAATTGAATTTTCTATAACTCAAATGAACATCAATCTTTCTTAAGGTACTATACATTTGAAGTGCGCCTCACTCTTTTCATTAGACATTAGAGTTCCAGAAGTTCTCAAGGTCAGCCACAAGGTCAAGCAGCCATTTGTTCACTATTTTAGTATATGGATAACAGAATGGAAGACAGAGTGCCACATGGTCAGACAAACAGTTAGTCTTGGGACCCCAAACTTAGTACTGTTCCTTCCTATGTAAATTCCAGGTCTGTTGAGAAATAAGACAACAGAGTAATAAATAAAATGCAAGTTATCACTCTGTTCAAAAATGCTAAAGAAAGCTGAATGTGGTAGTGCCTATCCATGATTTCCAACACTTTACTATAGAGTGGAATCCTGCCTTAAGATAAAATCAAGTTAAACTGGCTATATCAGATTATGTCTTATATATTCAGACAAGAGGTCTTCTTAGTGCTGAACAGCAGACTTATGAGTCAGCACACGGACATGGTGGCTCTGAATCCACAGCCTTTTCCAATGATCCACCAAGTTTGCATATTGCCAACATCTTCAGAGCACAGCTCATAAGACCAGTTCTCAGGGGAAACAAGGAGCAAGGGTAGAGCTACATGCACATGTTCAGGCTCTTAGGTCCCAAAACCACAATCTGACTCATGGATTTTGCATACACACACACACACACACACACACACACACACACACACACCCCTCTGCAATATTCCACAATGTTAATTAATGCCCCCAAATTTTAGAACTTGTTTTTAGAGGACCAGAAAATAATAAACACATGGTATTTGGTGATGAGTATTTCTAGGAAGGGGTACAATTATGTATGCTCAGTTCCTTACTCCAAAAGTTCTCTTGGTTGAGCTACTCATCCCTCACCTCCAAATTTAATCCAAAGGGATAATTCTACGATGGATTTGTCTCTGTGCAGAAGTGAACAGGAGAATAAATTTCTCCCTACCTAAAACCTTGTTTATAGCATAGAGAATTTATGGTCTTTGATAAATAGAAGCATTTATTATTAATATTGAAAATTATTATTAATATAATGATATTGGTATAAAATGTTATAGGGATGTAAGTGGGAAAGTAATCAATTGCATTTAGTTTGTATACATCTGTCAGTGTGTTATAAACTCAGTCTAGTTTTTTAAAAATTAAATACATAGCTACTAAAATATGAATTTGTCCTAAAAATTCCATTTTGTAAAGAAGCGTATCCATTTTCAAAGCTCTTGCACAACTATTGTTCCATTTAATTTTTACCTCACCCTTTCAAACACAGGTACATATACATATGAACACAAATACAGTGGTATTGTGTGCATACCTATACACATAAGCCCAAAAAGAGATACACCTTGTCAGAAAACTGAAGTATCTATCTTCAGGGATAATTTTCTTTATTTCTTTAGAAAGACAAAGCCATCATCTCACGGTGACCTCGGCTTACCTACAACAGTACACCTGAACATGTTACATCATCATAAAAAAGGAGTACAGCAAAGTACCATATTATGTGAGATAATATAGCCATAGAATTTATTACATTATATTGTCCCAATCGCTCTTTGATTGGTAATGGCTATTGCTTCATCATTGTGTTCAATTAAATCAATTAAACTTTTTCACAAGTACATATGTTTAGAAAAGGCATCATATAGATAAGGGGCTGGTACTATTCCCATCTTTAGGCACGCACTGGGAGTCACAGAACATATCCCCTGGAGAGAAAGGGGTACCACTGCTTAAACTCCCAAATCCCCAATGCGTGGAAAGAAGTTAGGAGGTTCCTCTGATGCTAGAAGAACCTGGACACAGGAGGATTTTTTAAAATAACCTATAATTACACTAGATCTTAGCTAAAAAGCAGAGTGGCCATCATCAAGACCTCAAGCAACAACACAAATATAGGAAAAAAGGAACCACAAACACTTGCTGGCAGTGTAAAGTAGTGCAACTACTATTATGGAAATCAGTATGTAAGTTCCTCAAACAACTAAAAATAAAACAGACATACAATCCAATAGTACCACCCTTGGGCACCTATCCAAAGGAATGTGAGTCAGGATACCATAACACATATATCAATGTTGGATTGTTTGAGGGAATTAGAAGGATGGGTAGGAGAAGGCAATGTTAGAGAATGGCCAGCCCTGAAACACATTGATCTGTGTATGAAGGTAGCAAAATACGCTCACTGAAAGCTGTAGGGATGGAGAAAATAAGAGTAAGCAAGGGGGTTAATCTGCTTAAAATACTGTATATGCACTGGTGAATACCGTGCTAAAACCCTGCTGAATAATTAACATTTGCCAAAAAAATAGAAAGATAGGAATGTAAAACATATTCTTTCTAGAGTATGAATATTATGGAGAGGGACCAGGGTGAGTGGAGTGGGTAAAGGGCATGAGTCTCTCATCTCTTATCTATCTGTCTGTCTGTCTACCATTTACCTTTCTTTCTACCCATTCTATTATCTATCATTTGCTTATGTATTATCTATGTTCACCACTGGAATGTACACTTCATGAAAGAATGGGGTTTATTATCATTGAATTCTGTGTCTATAGTAAATATTGTCTAGGCAAAAACAAATTCATTCAATAAATACTGTATCCTAGGTCTCATCTATATAGAGTAAGGTAGATTCTTTCTCTGACCTCACAATGTGGATGGTTCAGTGGAAAAGAAGTGAATGCTATGTTTTAAGCATTTGGGAAAACAAAAATATTCTGCCTCTGGACATAAACCTATTAAGTTTAGAAGTACATCTAGTGTTTAGTTTGGAGTTGCATGTAGAAAGCCAAAAAAGCAGAGTTATAACTGAGGGAAGTTTATTTCAACTGTCTGTTGGTTCCACTTTATAGCCAGGTGGCTTTAAAAAATGGCCAGGTGGCTTTTCTCCCTGCTAATGTTAATGTAATGAACTATACTAATTTATTAATAGAATCATTAATTACAATAATGATTAATCTTAACTCCTACTTTTAGAGTTTATCTTGGCTAATAAATACTCTCAACTAAATAACAGAGTGTCTATAAAATGTGCACTGAAGACATTAACAATAGAAACAGCAAGGGAGACTCAAGAAAACTTGTGTAATAGATGTAATAAACACAAGCTGAATACCTTTGTGTTTTTAAAACAATAACAAGTTACATATTTGCTCTAACAGGATTACCTCAGGGCTTGCAATCACTATGCAGAAAAGGAAACTGAGATAGAGAAGGATTAGTAACATTCATAATCCAGGCAGGAATGGGATCAGTATCTGTCTCTATTGTTCTCCTTCCTAGGACTGATTGCTTTGCAGCTTCCTGGCTTGCAGGCACACCTCTCATCTTCAGGCACAGTCTTCATTTTGCCTACTTTTTTGAGACTTGTCTGTGGTTCTGAACTCTGTGGCACGTTGCTACCAGGTTGCTTGCTCTCCTCAGGTGTCTGCTCTGGGTTCTTAAGACACCAGGTGACATTGCCTCTGCTTCTGTGACAACACTGATAAAGAAAGGCATCTCTCTGTAGGTCTGTTCCAACCTGATTCCAGCCCCACTTTGAACTAGACATGAAAGTAAGAAAGTTAGAGCTGTGTGGTCTTTCAGTTACAGCACCTAAGTTTTTGCCTGTTGCTGAGAATTGGCAGATGATATAATGTGAGGCATTCTGTAATGTGCCTTCCCCCCAAATGATTCCATGCTCTAAGTCTAATTCTGCTACTTTGGAATACACATCAACCCATACCTGTTGGCTGCTTAACATATCACACACAGAGAAGTCTTTTTGTTTGGAGGGAGATACAGAGAGGCTAGAAATCTTGACTGATTTAGCCAAAAACTGTTTAATTGGGGTAACTGAATGCATTTTAGAAGTCAAACTCAAGTCAAATATGCATAGCAGACATAAATGGACATGCTACAGCAAATACTTTTGTACAACTAACCATAAATGAATGTGTGTATGTTTGTGTGCACGCTTTAAAAATATTATACAGGGTCATTTTTCTTCTTCTTTCTACTTGGCTGTCAGAAAACACCTTCACAGAAGAGATAAGAAGAAACTCTCCACATCCTAAGATGACAATCTCACCATGAATTGGGGGGAAAAAAAGCTCATTGATTTATGAAGCATGTGGGTTAGTCATTAAGGCAAAACCTTAGGTAGAGTTCTTGCTTTCCTCTTATTTTACACATACAGTAGATTAAAAATAAAAACACATGTGAAAAACAGTATATGCACCAGAATTTTTTTTAAATGCAGACAAAGCTCGGGAATGTTCAAAGAAGAAAATAAATTCTAGCAAACTTTAAAATACTAAAAAGAAAATCAATACAGGACTAGGAATGTGGCTTACTGGTAGAGTGCTTAGTAGTAGCATGTATGAAGAGCTGGCTTTGAGTCCTCAGGACAATACACAGAAAAAAATCCAGAAGGTATGCTTTGGTTCAAGTGATAGAGCACTAGCCTTGAGCACAGAGAGGCTCAGAAACAGTGCCCAGGCCCTGAGTTCAAGCCCCAGGACCGGCAAAAAAATAAACAAAAACAATACAGTGACAAACACTGATTATAGTTGGAAAAAAATGTACTTAGTTTTTAAAAAATGAAGTACGTCCCAAGAAAATCAAATTTTGAATACATATATGTGTGTGTACACACACCTAGTTGTATATATACACCTAGATACATAAATATACGTGTATATATACATATATGTATGGTTCTAGCAGTTATTTGTTCATAATTGATTGATGGTCTCAAAACTTACATAGTTTAAATGATTCAGATCTGATTGGACCCTGCTTCTGAGTTTTTGTAAGGTCTTCTAGAAGAAAAGATTCATGAGAAATTCTTTAATCTAAGCCTTCTGATTCTGAAGTAAGAGATATTTAAACCACTCATCCAATACATGGTATTATATTACTTATCATATTTTAAGGTCCTCCAGGGATGTAGAGTCTCCAACAATTTTTAGTTACTTGTTCAAATACTTATTAACACTTCATCCACTAGACGATTCTATAAAGATAGCTAGAAGAGCAAGGAAGGCAGATTCAGGGGTTATTCATGCATATAACAATGGCACAGCAGGAATAGGAGTATAATAGGACAGGGGGAAAAAGAAGGAATAAGACTAGTGAAGCTTGAAACTTTAAAAAAATCAGTCAGACAGAGAAAGTTCATTATTTAAGGAATGAGTGTAAAATCTGACCAGGAATAGGGAAAGGAAACCAGCATAAGTGTATTAATTTAATAATTGAAGAACTCAAGAGTAGAAATTCTTCAGTTGGAACCAATAGAGTACTGAGCAATATTATCAAAGTACAGGAGGTGAGTCTAGCTTCCAGTTACCTTTAGCTTGTTTAGTAACAAGGCCAGAATGCAGTGGCCAGGAATTTGTGTCAGGCACACTCAAAGGATTCTCCTGTTCCATGAAATGCCAACAAAGCCACTAAGTGGTATTCAGCTAGCAGATAATGTGTTCTTGAGAGCTGATGAAGGATTTGTTCACATGGTCACCCTTTGGCAGGGTGGTTGAAAAGATAAGGCTCACCTGGGCCTGTCAATAAGACCATCTATATGTAGACAGCATGCTCTAATATAAGGACCTCAAGATGTTTTGGACTGTTATGTGACAACTTAGGAGTCCTCAAAGTGTTCCAAGGGATGAAGAAGGAAGCTACAATATATGACCCAGACTGCAGAAGGTCATGTTTTCTATATTCTACTGGTCAGCTAGGATACAGAGACCAACCTAAGATCAAGAGTAGAAGAAATTGATTCTACCTTTCAATGGGAGGATTGTTATAGAGGATGTGGCCATCTTTAAGTCACCAATGTATAGATCTCCCAGGCAAGCCTTCTCAGGAATAATTTGATAGAAATAAGGATAGATGTACCCAACTGTGATTTACACTTAAACAACAAGTAACACAGCAATGTTTGTCTAAGCAGGATTATGAATAATTCTTTCACAAGATGTTTGATCCTCTGTGATCCTGGGACTCAGCCAGTGCGAGAGAATAGAATGAGCAAGAGTGAGTGGGAGGAATAAATTTTAGCAGTTTCTATGAAGTTGATCAAATTATTGAGCATCTTTTTGCTGGTCCATAAGCATGGATCAGAAAGATGTTCTCAGTCCCAAAGGAGCTTAAAATCCATTGTAGTAAAACAAATAAGACAGAGGTATAACCATACAGGGAAATTTAAGACATTTAGAAATTCACACTGATATGAGTGTGATTAGTCTTGCCAATTCAAGTTCAAAGGAAACTTCATGAAGAGATACCGAAGCAAAATTCCCTTATAGGAGAAAGAGAAGTTTATCAAATTGGCTTGGCAAAGCAATCAGAATACGTAATGGCAGAAGTATCTGGAGAAGTATGATGTATATTTGCATATCTCTTTGTGTATACTGAAAATAGTTTAATGCATTGAGAGATCAAGAAAAAATTAAATTGGAGATGGAAACAGAAGGCTAATAATTTAAAGAAAAAAAAAACACAACCATTTAAAATTCCATGTAGTTGATTTTGATGCTCTTATAAAACTGCAAAGACAAGCCAGGTGCCAGTGGCTCACACCTTTAGTGAGGCTGAGATCTGAGGATCACAATTCAAAACCAGCCCAGGCAGGAAAGTTCATGAGACTTCTATCTCCAATTAACCACCAGAATAATGGAAGTCACACTGTGGCTCAAGTGGTAGAGTTCTAGCCTTGATCTGAAGAGTTCAGGGACAGTACCCAGTCCCAGAGTTCAAGTCCCATGACCTACAACAACAACAACAAAAATATTTCAAACACAGGTTTAATATATTTTAGCAACATGGGCCATGATGAAGTTGAGACTCTGACTTCAGTTTTAGAATACTTGCTTGTGATGCTTTCATTGTAGTTCTAGCCACCTTGTTTCCACCTGAACTGAGAAGACGTTTACTCTTTGTAGAGGCTAAGGACATCCGTTACAGCCTTATTATCTGATATATATAGAATCTCCAGAGAGTCTAAGAAATCAACACAGAAAGAAATGCAGAAATGCTTTGGGCACTGACATCAAATGTTTGCTGTTTTTATGATAGAATTTATTTTAGTTTGACATTATTTATGTTGTTGCAGCCTTCTACCATGTTATAAATCCTTCTTGTACTAGAAACTATACCCAAACCCTTTGATAGCTAAACTGCTCAGCAGTAAGCCTATGAAATCAAGCCATTATGGGATAGTTTCACACTTGAAGGGTGTTCTTTATATTATTTTTCAGGACTAAGAGGGCTGTGTACAAATCCAGATTGAATATCCCTTGTCTGCAATGTTTAGCATCAGAAGTGTGGGACCATGAGGATATCTCTTTGAATAGCTAAAATGTACTTCAATAAAGAATATTATGAAGTTGAAAGGATTCTTTTCTTGGCTTGAGGAATTAGAGATTTGGGGTCAGACAAATGGAGAATGAGAGTACGTGTGAACACAGATCAAAATATTTTATATACATATGTGGGAAGAAAATAAGCCACACAGTTGAAACTGGTTTAGAAAGAGAAGGAAGAAGAGGGAGGATGTTAGAGAGGTTTAGTAAGATTAAAGAAGAAAAATGGGACATAGCAACAGATATCAATGAAACTCAAAGGATCATCAGGGCATATTTTGAAATTCTAATAAGATGGAAAATCTAGGGGAAAAATAAATACAGTTTTAGACATGTATGAACTCCTAACATTCTACTAAAAGGATATACAATTAAGAATCAAAACATACCTATAAGGAGGAATGAAATTGAACTAGTAATAGTCTCCCAACAGAAAATCAGAGACTAGACATTCTTTGCTGGAATCTACCAAACCTTTAAAGAAGAAATAATACTAATACTCCTCAAAGTAGGCCACAATATAGAAAGGGGGGAAATGCCTTCAAACCCACTCTAGAAATCCAGTATTACTCTGATACCAGAACCAGAGGAGTACACACAAGAAAATTACAGGTCAATTTCTTTGATGAGCATAGACAAATCTTCAATGAAATACTTTCAAACCAAATTCAACAACACATTAAAAAGATGATGTACCATAATTGAGTTAGCTTTATTCCAGATAGTCAAGGATTGTTGAACATATGCTAAACAGTAAATATAGTCAACATATAAACAGAATCAAGGACAAATATAAATCTCATGATCATGTCAACAGATGAAGAGAAAACCTTTGATGCCATTCAATATTCTCTCATAATAAAATCCCCATAGGATCCAGAAATAGAAAAAATTATACTTGAATATAATAAAGGCTATGTGCAACAAATGTATAGTAAACTAAATGGGGAAAAATTGAAAACATTTCTTCTAAAATCAGAAATGAGACAAAGCTGTTCACTATCTCCACTCTCAATCAATTCCAAGTTTGAATACAAATCCAGAGAAATAAGGCAAGAGAAAGCAAAGGGAGATGAATAGAAAAGAAGTAAAATTATTTCTACCTAAAGACGATATAATCTTATACTTGAAAGATTCTAAAGACTATGCCAGAAAGCTCTTCGATCTGATCAAGAGTGTCAGGATATAAAATCAACACACAAAAAACAGTAGTTTTTACATAGACTAGAAACAGATACACTAAGAAATAAGTTGGGAAAGTAACCTAGTTAGTAAGCTAGTTAGTAGCTTCAGATAAACAAGGCCTAGGAAAAAATGCTAAAATATTTCAAAAGTGAAAGTTACAAAATACTAAAAGAACTGAAGCTGACACTAGAATATGGAAAGACCTTCTTTGTTCATGGATCAGCAAAATTTCTGTTATGAAAATGGCTAATCTATTATCAAAACTGACACACAGTTTTAATGTAACCTTGATGAAACTTTAAGACATTATTCACAGAATTAGAAGAGGATAATCTTTAAATTTATATGAAAGCATGAAGACCCCAATTAGTCAAATAACTAACCTTAAGCAAAAACAATAATGTTGGAGATATCACAATATCTGATTTCAAATTATACTACAAAGCCAAAATGAAACTAAACACACACACACACACACACACACACACACACACACACACACAGAAACATATATAGACTCATGGAACAGACTAAAAGAAAGAAAAGTTATGCAGCTACAGCCGTCTAATTCTCAATATTGCCAAAAATTTTGGACGAGAGACTCCTGTGGTAAAACTGGATATATATACATATAAAGGCTAAACGTAGATCCCCTCTCTTTATCAGCCAGTACACAAAAAATTCAAAGTGAATTAAAGAACTTTATGTACAACCTGAAACTATGAAAACATTAATATAAAACATAGGGAATATTTCAAGATTTCAGTATAAACAAAGATTATCTGAATAGAATTTCCATAGCTTAGGAAAGAAAAGCAAAAATGACAAAATATATGGTATCAAATTTTAAAACTCGGCATAGCAATGACCAACAAACTAAAGAACCAGCTTACAGAATGGGAGACAATCTTTTCAAGCTATTCATCTGACAATTAATACCCAGAATATATAAAGATTTTTTTTTTAAAAACACCACCAAAATAACAAATACCCTAGGCAGCAAAATGGGCAAATGAAACCATTCTCAAAAGAAATTCAACTAATAAATACATGAAAAAATACATCTTCAGTCATCAGAGAAATACAAATCACATTGAGTTCTTATTTTATGCCAGTCAGAATGGAAACAAGAAAACAAATACTGGTAAGGATATGGGGAAAAGGACCCTTTTTATATTGTAAGGTGGAGATGTAAATTAGTGCACCAACTCTGGAAACCAGTATGGAAGTTCCTCAAACACACACACACACACACACACACACACACACACACACACACACACACACACACACAAACTAAAACTGGAAGCAGCATATGATCCTGCTATTGTACTCTTGGGCATATATTTGAAGGAAGGTAAGTCACTATACAGTCAAGATCTCTGCAAATCCATCTTTATAGCCGCACTGTTTACAATAACCAAAATATGGAATTCACCTATGTGCTTATCAACAGATAAATGGATTAAAAAATGTAGTACCCATGAAGTGTTGTTTGGCTATAAAAGAACAAAATTCATGTCATTTGTCGGAAAATGAACGGAATTGGCGATCAACATATTAAGCAAGTAAGAGATTCAGAAATACCAATATTTAACATTTTATCTCATATATGGAATCTAGATTCTAAACAAGTAAATAAAACCTATGAAAGTGGAAGGGAGATTTGTGTGTGTATGTGTGTGTGTGTGTGTGTGTGTGTGTGTGACTAGAAAGGACACCAGTGAGAGTGGGAAGGGACAAAATAAAGTAATGGAGTATGAAAATAACTTAAAGTGTCTTATACATGTACAAAAATATAGTAAACCCTATGATTTTATACAATTAATATATGTGCTAATAAAATGCGTTTACTAATGTAAAAGATGCATAGCTAGGATTTTCTTAATTTTTTTACAGAATGAAGCATCCCTATAAAGATCTAATTAAGTCTATTTTTTTTGACAAAAATGACTTTTGAAACACTAAATACTTCACTTAGGAAAAATATCTCTAATTCTAATTTTTTTTCATTGTCATTAAAAAAATCATAGGGCATTTATTCCTCTAAATTAGCCCCTTGAGGATAAATAATAGAGGCATAATCAATGAGGACCACCTGAGCAGCAGCTAGTATTTGTAGCAGATACTGTGTGGGATGGATGGCCGAGCTGTGGGCAATTGACTGCTCTGCCTAACTCAGTAGGTTACCTAAGCCACAGTGAGAATGCACGGGTGGTTGATGAGCTGGAATGGATGTTTCTGTGTGAGCTGGGTACTTTCCTGTTTGAAATCGCCTTTATGGCTGGCCTCTTTATGATATGAACTAAATTGCATTTGCATTCAAGTACAACAGAGGATGCTTGGTAGAAAACTAACTGTATTTTTAATTAGGAGCTGTTCACATTATGTGGTGCCAACCTTGTCCTGTCAGCACACCACAGCCTGCTCTATTGGAGCAGTATTTTTTTTTTAACCAGCATAGTTCCTTTCTAGCAAGGATATATATACCACATTTCCTGAATCTCCTATCATTATATTTCATTCCTCAGCAGCTAGGAAAATCTAAAATAATAATTTTGACATTTAAGCAAAAAATAAATATAAAAGAATTTCAACCATTAGAATAGTGGATATCAATTTCTGGCAGAATATTAGAATCACCTAGAGAGCTTTTTTAAAAAATACCATAGCCTATGTCACACAGCCATTGTTATTTTTCTAAAAGCAGTCTAGGAGAATCTAGTGTGCAGCCAGCCTTGAAAACTACAGAGCCAGAAGATTCTTTATACATATGTGTGCTATAGAGAAAGAAGTCTTCGAATAATGATACTTGAGAAATATTTTATTCATAGCTTATTTTATTTGAGGCTCTTAAATAACATGTATAATGCTATAAAAATATTCCCTAAGAAATTAACTGAAACTTAAGTAATGTTTTAACAGTCAGTCAGAGCCTATGGTAAGCCCAGCACTCTACTAGATGCTTTAAATTTATGTGGAAGGGAGAAAAGCTTACCTCAAACTCAGTAGAATTTACTAGAAAGCTGTTAAGTTAGACTCCAGGGCCTTCATTTGCACAGACTGGAGAAGTCCTACCAATGTGCTGATATGTTCATGTATTTTTGTAAGACAGTAACAATCATACTGTGAATCCATGGTTGAGTCTCTACCTTTTCCCATCACACCCTTCCCCATGCCTGGTGGTAACCAGGAAGTAAGAGATATTTCTGGGCTCCAGCAAAATGGAAGTTGAATTGAAGATCTATTGCGGGAGGGGAGGGGGTAGAGGGCGGGGGGCTACAGGATATGTGTACAGGGCTCCCCATCATTTCCATGTCACATTAACTGGTTATTATCTGTTCTTGAGTGAGAATGGTTTGCAGAACTATTCTTATTACCCATGGCACTGGCTGACTCAGAGTGAAATTTCACATAATAGATTTCAGCACCGACAAGATCTCATAATGACATTGATGAAAGAAGAGTTAATGAATGCCATCCATTCAAAAAGAACTTGTGATTAGTTAACTATGTAAAAAACTTGAAACGAGTTGAAGTTTATATAACATCTAGGAAAGAAAGCTCATAAATAATTCAACAATAATTCCAATAATAAATATGACATTGCCCATGACAATCTCTTCTTCTTCTTCTTCTTCCCCTTCTTCCCCTTCTTCCTCCTCCTCCTCTTCCTCTTCTTCTTCTTCTTCTTCTTCTTCTTCTTCTTCTTCTTCTCATGGACTTTCCTGCCCTGGCTGGCTTTGAATCACAATCCTCAGATCTCAGCCTCCTGAGTAACTAGGATTACAGGTATGAGCCACTGGGCCTAGCAAATGACAGTCTTTTAAGATGACAGAAACCCCTCAAACTTTTGAACACTCAAAATGCAGTAAACATGGGATTATTTCTATTGCCTCCAGGGAATAATTTTCCAAACTTGTTATGGGATGAAGGGTTAGTTATAAAATGCAGATAAAATATGCTTGAGCAAGGTATTATAGGTGTGTGTCAGGAAGTTTATTATTTGGGAAAGTTAAATTATTTCTTTTGCTAAATCTTCTTTGTGGACCTTGGTAGTTTTTTGTTGGTTTGCTCATTTGTTTGGGTTATTTTTTTCTTGCTAGTTAATTAGATATGGCAGTCTAACAGATTTTCTTGCCCGGGCTGGCTTCAAACTGAAATTCTCAGATCTCAACCTCCTGAGTAGCTAGGATTACAAGCATGAGCCACTAGTGTCAGGCAGTTAGATTGTTTAAAAAAAAACAACAACAAACAAACAAACTTTGGACTTGTGATCATTTATTTCCTTATTTTAAATAAACATTTGCTTGATACCTATTCATTTGTGTGTAATTTTATATTCTTTTTTTCTCAAAGACAACTTCTAAAAATTGATTAAGCTTTATTCCCAATTGGATCCTCTCCTTCCTTAGACAACACTCTTTACCCATAATGACTTGACCCAGAACCCAGTCATAAGATTCAGATGTGACCTTCCTCTAACATTAATTTATTCAGTTCCAAGAAAAAGAAAAGATTGGTAACTAGATACTGACAGCACAGGTCATACCTCCAACCTGGCTTTGTGTTGATTATTTTGGAGATGGAGTCTCACAGATTTTTGTGCCCCAGTTACTTCAGACTATTTTCTTCCAGATATCAGCCTCTTGAGTATTTAGTATTGTTTTTTCAGTTCCTAGACAAATACAGTGTCTTGTAGTCCACATCTGTATTTATCCAATTGTTTCTTAACACCAATTAATTTATTCTGTTGCTCTCTGATTTTTTTCTATAACCAGGAGATTCGATCTATATGTTTCATGAGATACAAAAATACTCTATAAACAATTCTAGATACTACTTTGAAATACAATGTTCTAATCAAATGCAGTTTTATCATATTGCTTTAATTGATCTACAATTAGTTCCTGATGCTTCTTTCCAAGAGTTTCCCTGTTGACATATATATTTACTAAAACCAGTGGGGACTACGTGACTCAACTAAACAAATTAAATGAAACAATTTGTAATTTCAATGAATTGACCAAACATGGCTCTAACCTTGTTTTAGCCTATCTTAGCCAGTTAAAGAGGGTACACTCCTAAAGCTTGACACAGAACACACTGAAAAATATGCACATTAATATTCCTATTTCAAGATGAAATGATCCAGTGGGGAAATGTAACTAAATCAAGAAACAAATTCATGAAAGCAAGCATTATAGGATAAAAATATTTCATTAAGTTGGGTTGGTAGGATGTCAAGGTACTATTGTGGGCAGTTGAATTAAGCAGTGCCAGAACCACAACATCATCATGGCAAAAACAGAACCATCCATTACAGTTCCCTCTCTTGTGCCAGTGATTGATTGTATCTCCAAAAACAGATCTGAGTCTTCCCTTCTCCTGCATCCCTTCTAGTATTCTCATCTAGACTCCATCCTTTCTCTCTGGGACAACTGTACCATCCCTTCCAGGTCTCTCCGCTTTGCTTTCCTTTCTACTTGCAGCTCCTTCCAATAGCTCTCCACAAAGCTACAAGAAGGACCCTTTTTGAGAATGTAAATCCCATCACATTACCCCTCCACATACAGAGGAAAACCCTCTGATCGCCTCTCATTGCATTCATTATAAAAGTCGACAGTGTTAATACGGCTGACAGGGCTCAGCATGACATATTATGTCTCCCTCTCTCAATTAACTCTGTACTCTTTTCTCTATATATATTTTGCTCAAAATGATTGACTTTGTTTAGGAAAAAAAACCCATCATGCTTTTTGTTGCCTTGAGATAATTATTCAACTTGTTCTCTTCAGTATTGCCAACCACCCTTTGTCAAGTTACATTCTAATCTCCCAATCAAATGTCTTTTTCTCCGATTCTTTTCTGATTGTGTAGACTCTTCAGACCCCTATCCCCATACCCTGTGCCTCAGTTTCACAAGTCTTAGCATCATTTGTCTTTTATATTGCGTTGTGGTTATCCTCACCCACCTGAATGCTCCATGAATAGTGAGACTGACTCACGGACACAGCCAATAAATGGAGCTTAGGAAGTAACTGATGAATGAATATTATCCTTGAAGAAAGAAAGGAGTTTGCATCTTTAAATGTGTATGGTTGAGGGGAGCTTTTTGTTTCTGTTTTTGTTGCCAGTCCTGGGGTGTGGACTCAGGGCTTGAGCACTGTCCCTGGCTTCTTTTTGCTCAAGGCTAGCACTCTACCTCTTGAGCCACAGCACCACTTCCGGCTTTTTTCTACATATGTGGTATTGAGGAATCGAACCCAGGGTTTCATGTATACAAGGCGAGCACTTTACCACTGGGCCATATTCCCAGCCCCAAATGTATATGGTTGAATAACACACAAACACACACACTCACACACATACACATGCACACATATGCACACAAACACTCCAAGCAAAGAATTCATTGTTGATGAGTCTGAGTATGGATAGGACTCAGCCATCATGGAGGATATCACACAACCGTGGATGAAATGGAGTCCAGAGGTAAGAAAACACCTTTAAAAAGCCAAAACTATTTTTATCATTTAAATTTTCAAAGATATTTAACAAAAGGTTTTCGATTCCAACATGTCCATTGATGAGCACAATGCATCTACATCAATCATCCATCATTCTCCCCAGTTTCTCCCAACCCCACTAAAAACTCAAAAATCTTACATATCTTACAAAGCCTAGATGACTTTTCCCACATATAATTCAAGGTAATATAAATAATTAGAAATGTGCCATTAATCCATCTCAAATTTTTCCTTAAAGTTTTATCTCAAACTTCTCTACCTGCACACTAACTTCCCACTTCTCTTTAGATCTAAGACCAAGCATCTTTCTTGTTGAAGGCCAACCCCTCCCCCTGTTGTAATAATCATATTCCTTCCACCTATCCCCCAATGTCTCTCTAGAAATTCTTTTGTTACATTTTCCATCTCTTCCTTTCTTTGCATTCTCCTTCTTCACAGACATCCACATGTTCAAGCATCTCTCTTCCAGAATAAAAATTCATCCTCAATCTGTCTTTCTTGAGTTGTAATCTGATTCTTTTAATAACAATAGTTTACACAATTGTTATGTCCTCATCTTCCATCCTTTCAGCATGTTCTGGCTTCTACCCCTCCTACTTCATTAGAAAGCCTCCATCAAATAACCAATGAATTCCACTTTTTAAGATTTGAAAACACTACTTTGTGTCAGTGATCTCCTCTAGCAGTGTTGATGTCTCTGGCAATGTTAAATCCTTCCTTCTTTTACTATTTGTTACAAGTCCGTTGGTTCCCCTGCACTCTTAACTTGAGCTCTTTCTCACTCTCAAACTGGCCCCATTAAAAATGTGACTCCTGAGGATTCAAGAAATTACTACTCTTCTCAATGACTACCCTTGATGCTAATCATTTCCAACTTGTATCTTCCAGAAATTTTGACTGCCACCTCTCATTAGTCTCAGAGTTATTTTGAAAAAATTAACATACTCCAATTTGAACTCACTGCCTACACCAGCTTCCTAATTCTCCTTTAATTTTTCTCATCTCATATCCTGTGACCATCCCACACAGTGCGTATGAGACAAACATCTCATATTCACTCAAACAGAACTAGAAAGGGGAGTAACCTGGGTGTGAAGTAAATCTCACACAAGTCCTCAACTTACAATGGTTCAATTGACAACATTTCAACTTGACAGTAATGCAAATGTGGTATGTATCCTGAAGAATCTGTACTTGGAATTTTGATCACATGGCAGGATGACAATATGTAACACAACTCGCTCTGTCAGTACTGGTCAGTGGGAAATAACTGGGGCTCCCAGTCATGTACCTCAACATGGGGCTCTACAGTGCACTCATTTACAGTATTTGGTAGAGTACGTATATTCAACACATGTTTGACTTACAGTATTTTCAATCTGCAAAGGGTTTATCAAGTGAAGCAAGGAATATCTATATTTTCTGAGTGTTCACAGTGAACCAGGGTATTCTAGATAACATTGCTGGCTTAGAGACACTTAGCTTAATCTCCATCAATTTACCTAGGAGGAAGTCAAAGCTCAGAGTAGTTAAGAGATAGGCTAAGATCCGCAAGCAGTAAGTGGCAGAGAATTTACATCTAGCTCTACTTTGTTTTTGGCAGTTGTGGGACTTGAACTCAGGACCTGGGTACTGTCCCTGAGCTTTTTTGCTCAAGGCTGGTAGCACTCTACCACTTTGCACCACAGCACCACTTCTGTTTTTTCTGGTGGTTAATTAGAGATAAGAGTCTCATAGACTTTCCTGCCTGGGCTGGCATCAAACCAGGATCCTCAGATGTCAGACTACTGAGTAAGTTAGGATTACAAGTGCCCAACTTAGCCTTACTTTCCTAACACCTTTGAGCATTCCATTCTTTTTTTTAAACAATTATAAAGCCAATGCCTCAAGTCCTACTTTCTATGTAGTTGCCTACTCTCTGCTTCTTCAATGGGCTCTGCTGAGTCAAGGCACACAATCCTTAAGAGATGATACATTTTCTTTGTATTTGTTTCAAGGTACTATGGGGAGGTGATCTGTACAACAGTTAGTTCATCTTCCAGGAAACTGATCAAAAGGCTTATTGTTCTGCCTGGTGAAATTGAAGGGCAGATCACAGTCTTCTGAGTCACCCAAACAAATAAGGCCAGTCAGTACATGTTATATGCTAGTGTTTTTCCAGGCATCTGCAAGGTCATTCTGGGTAAGCTGGGGTAAGCTAATGAGACAGCAGGACAGGCATATAGCTTCACACTCGAGAGAATTGAGAGAGGAAAAAAGAAGACACACCAAGTTTCCATTTTAAGAATCCCATCCAGGACCTTTACTTAAAAAAAAAATAGTATCAAGGGTTTCTAATTTGAAAATTATCAAGCTGAGAGGCAAAGGTCAAGAGGAAAGCTAGATTGTATGCTTACTTCAAGAGTCCTTGCATGCTCAAGAGAGAATTTTATGTTGTTTCTGTGCCCTTAGGTTTATTACTTATTCAATGTTATCCAACTTCACATACTTACATTTTAATGACTTTCCTGTTTCAACTTGTATTTCAAAATGAACTAAAAACTTTCTTATGTCAGATAGGACTTAGTCTCACCCTACTTTCCAAATAGACATGTTTCAAGGGGAAAATGTCTAACATGTTCCAGCCATTCCTGCCTGATGGATCACACATTCTACTGCCTCCTGGATCTTAGATTATCATGAAGAACAGAGACAACAATGAGAAAAAAATTAAATGAAATTTACAAATGATAAAAAAGAGGATTGAGATGGAGAGATGATCAGTCTAGAAAAGATAAAAATCAATCTCAATGTGGACAGCTGGTATTTAATATCAAACTTGCCTTAAATCTCCCTGTAAATTCCTATGAAGTCTGGGATTGAAAAACTACTCCCTCCTGAACTCAGAGGTCTTGACCTGTTGATGATCTATTTCTTGTATCTTTAGTCTTTTCTTCTCTGGACTTCCTGACAGAGCTCACATGTATATAATCCTCTTATCCTAAAAATGAGCAAACAAACTCAGCGTATCTACATCTTGAGCTGTCATTCTTTCCCCTCTTTCTCCCTCTTCAACCAAATGTCAAATTGATGCTCTCACTTCTTAGCTTCCTTTATTCTCAACTTACTGTGATCTGGCTAAATAGTTCCTTCCAAGGTCACTGGATACCGCCTAAGTCCAATACTACCAAGCCCTCAGGATATTGTCTCCAAACACAGTTTTGCTCCTAGTTTTTGTAAGCTCAGAACTTCTAGATCACACTTTTCCTTGTGACTCGGTCCTCGGGGGACTCTGTATACTGCATTCTCCTTCTTCCACCTCCATACATCATGTACTCCCTTCTCAGTCACCCTTTCCAGGCTTATTTTCTTCTTCTTAGATCTTAATGCTAATGCTTGCTAGTGTCCTTTTCAAGGTCCATTTCTCTCTTCTCATGTTACATAATTTACACGATGGCTTCAAGTATCAGGCAAATATTGTGAACTTCCCAACCTGCATCTCTGGATCGTACTCTGTCAGACACCTGGGTTGAATTCCCATTTTACCATTTAATGATTGTCAGGTTTGAATGTGGCCCAAACTCCTAACATCCCACTTCTTGTATCTTAAGAATGGATCTCATAATAAAAGCTCACAGAGAAGGTAGTTGAAAAGCTTATCAGAGTTAGTATAGCTCCCCTTTTGTACTCAACATACCTACCTAACAGGCCTATGCCATCTATCCAGATCTTCTTCTAGTTTATACTCAGTAACGCCATGATAAAAGAATACAGTATAAAGGGACAGACTTAAAACAATGCCTTGTTGTATTATTCAAGAGTTTATTTGATGTACTTTCAAAAAGAGGCAAATGTTCCTGTTCCTAATGATTAGAAAAGGTCTTTTTTCTAATCACATGACATAAACCACTGAAGATGATGTTATTTTCTCAGGTGCTTCTAGAAAAGAAAGGATTTGCATTTCCTGTAGAAATCACAAAGAGTCTGTGAACAGGCAAGCAAAGCAGGTATTGGCCGTACTTTTTGGATTCATACTGGCCATATTCTATGTAAGCAGAATTATTATACTCTCCAAATCCAGCACTAGAATATTGCTATTCTACCCGTCTATTCTACCTGAAAGATATTGCATCACTTATTTATCCAGAAACTCCCAGCAATCATTTATTAAGTGATTATATGCTGTGTTTCAGTCACTGTGCTAAGCACTATAGATGACAAGATAAACTAGACCTTCAGAAGATCCATTCTGGTGAGAAGAAACAAATGACAAGATTTAACCAGTAAATTAGTAAAGCAATTCAGGAGACATTCAAATCCAAATACAGCAAAGTTGGAAAAGGCATATCCTAGACAGAAAGCCCACAGCACTTCTAGAAGGCAGCATTCCTGGAGGAGACTGAGGAAGGCAGAAGGGGAACAGGAAGACACATAAGAAACACCCTTAGGAGAGCAGAATATGAAGGCATAGGAAACTGCCTTAGGACTTCACTGGGCACCAAATGCTATGCAAACCACCCTTCAAGGAGCAGCGATTTGTTTGCAGCCTCCATTACTTTTCACATTGTTTTCCAACAGTGTATCAAGAAGTCTGTGGAGGGATGGTGATCAACAGAGTTGAATGATAGAACAAGTTTAAACAGGAAATGTCAGAAAACACTGCATTGAGTAAGGTTAGGTAATATTTGTGAAGCCTCCACTTTGCTTATGTGTGCATGCAGGTGGCAGGGACTAATGTAGGAACTGTTTACCCTAGCATACTGATACTCTGCACTTGATGGTCCTTGGTTCCAGGTTATCTTGTGCAGTACAGTTGGAACAGCAATATGTTCAGTCCCTACCAGACATAGCACACTCTGCCACCCGTAGGTGAGACAATGAGACAATGTCTCCAGCTTCATTTGCTCAAGGCTAGCACTCTACTACTTGAACCACAGCACCACTTATTCTGGCTTTTTTCTGAGTAGTTTATTGGAGCTAAGAGTCTCACGAACTTTCCTGCGTAGATACTGTCTTTAAATCATGATCCTCAGATCTCAGCCTCCTGAGTAGCTAGGATTGCAGGTGTAAGTCCCCAGTATTGCCCAGCCTTTCATTTCTAAATCTTTATTCTCAGCTCCTGAACTGTCTCATTCTCTCAACACATTCTCTCTACTTTTCATTTCTACTCCAAACTATCAAAAAATTAAGCCAACTCTCTAAATAGCACTTTGGAAACATGTGGATTCTTACCTTTGTACATAAAACCCCTTGGGAAGCATAGTAGCATTGTGCTTCGGCAGTGTGAACATTGCCATAACAACTGCCATACAAGTGTGCCTTTCTGGGTTTAAGACTCTTTTCTTTCTCTCATTGCTCCTGATCATCATTACATATTCAGAATATATATTCATAAAGTAGAGGTTGAGGTTGGGGAAGGGGGAGTTACAGAAGTCTTCATCTACTAGCAAGGCATTGGGAAGAAACGTGGTAAAGCAATCCTGGAGACATTTAAAGTATATGCTTCAAAAAGGCACTTAACAAGATGAAGAGTCAAGGGGTGACCTACTAGGATTTTGCTTTCCCTAGTTTCTTCACTTCCCCTGATCTGTGAGGCCCCTCTGATCCCATTGTGGGCATCTGCTGTCTTAGCACCCATGGCCCCTTCTCCATAGGGGGGATATACTTGGTTACAAACTACTGCTCTTCCCCGCTCCCCCCACCCGCATCCAATGAGGCTATGAGGACCCTGTTGTGTGCATCCACCCTGTCTCTTTCTCCTTACCAGTTGTGTGCATGTCTGCAGTCCTTTGTTCTTCCTCTGAGTCCCTGATCTGGCTCCTTTCCTAAGAGCACAAGGTTTTCCACTGTGTTCAGTCTCCAGACACACTCTCCACATCCCTTTTCTCCTTCCTGCCTGCCCACAGTCTCGTGAGGATGGACCTCTTCCTACTCACTCGAATGAATCTTTCTCCCTGTTCCTCTTTTTATTCCCCACAATTACAATCAAATACATGCACATAGATACTTCCTTACCCTAAATACTCTATGAATGTGCTATTGGAAAGTAGATTAAAATGAATAGTCATTTGGCTTCCCAAGAGGTTGTTTTTTTTTTCTTTTTTTCCTTAAAAAAACCGCAATTGTTCAACACTGCTTGTTCTTTCTTGGCTTGTTGATGCTAGCTCTAGCAGAGCAAGAATTTCTAGAGAGAATGAACGCAGGTCACATCTCCCAGTCCTGGATGCTCATTGTGGCCAATCAAGATTTTTTAAAAAGGAAATATTACCACCAATACAGGGGAACAGCTCCTAAGACTCTCCAGCTGAACAATATTGAACCTGCTGGAGTTCAGGCTGTATTTTCCTTCTCTTTGTCCCACTGCCCCAACAAGAGACCATTATGCAGACTTTGCTGTGTTGTTCTTGCTCATTTGCCTGTGGGAAGACAGGAAGTCTTTCAAACAGGCCATACTTGTTGCCATGTGGTTCTATATTTGTCTACCTGGCCCCATTCGATGGTAATAAAACCACAAGATATTTGTTCAGGTCTTTCCAGAACAGAACATTTGTACCCACTATTCCTTAGCCGCTTATAATAAGCTCAGGAGGAAGAAAAAGAAAGAAGGAAGAAGAAAAAAATTAATTTAGAATCATATGAGCAATACTACAAGGTGGGCACCTCTTTGGGTTTTTTATGTACATAATCTTATTCACTCTTCAGGATAGCCATATAGACTTATTATGTTGATGAACTATACTCTTAATAATAAGGAAACTACATCTGTCACATGGTAGGGTCTCATTCATTTATTCACTTGTTTCTGGGCATCAGAACAAATATACCATTGTGGTATGTTACATATGTAAAGTTGAAGGGATCTGAGAACACTGCAGAAGTGGCAGGGTCTTTAATTGTTCTCACTCTTCTCTCCTGGATCAGCTCATAACAACTGGTCTTCTCCTTTTGGAATCATAAAATTGCACATAAGATGTACCCTCCCTAGATTCTGCATTGGAATGCATAGGGACACAGAAGAAGCTGGAGTCCCTTCTTAAGTTTATGACCCTTAGATCATGTCCTTTTCCTCCTGGTGCCTCACTCTTCATTTATCAAGCACTTTCAGAGACACATTTACCTGGTTCCTTAAGCCTCCGTTTCTTATGAAGGCTCCATGTCACACAAAACATATGTAAGAGCTGCACACTGGCTACTTGGCAGACTGAGAATTGAAAAATTGTGGTTCAAGGCTACCCTTGACAGAAAAGTGAGACTCCATCTCAATGGGAGAAATTGGACATGGTGGTATGCACCTAACATCCCAACTACAGTGGGAAGTCTAAAATAGGTGAATCACTGTCTGGGTGCAGGCCAAAGAGGGAAGCAAAAACTTCCCTACAAAATAAAATTAGAAGGCTAGGAATATGGCCTAGTGGTAAAGTGCTTGTCTCACATACATGAGGACCTGGGTCTGATTACTCAGCACCACATATATAGAAAAAGCCAGAAGTGGAGCTGTGGCTCAAGTGGTAGAGTGCTAGCCTTGAGCAAAAAGAAGCCAGGGACAGAGCCCAGACCCTGAGTTCAAGCCTCAATAAATGAATGAATGAATGAATAAATAAATAAATAAGAAAACATTGGGGGGCGGGGATTGTGGTCCAGCCTGCCATACAAGAATGAGGTCCTGTGTTTAAACCACAGTTCTGCAAAAACAAAAATAAATACATAAATAAACAACAAAACTTACTAAATAACCATGTATACCTTTATCCTGTTAATCTCTATTATTTTCATTTTCAGTCCCTACCAATGACCCTCATAAGGTTGAGGAAAACCTTTCTTCCCTTAAGTTTCTAGGGGCCATAAGGAGATCCCCAAATCCCTACTGCTCTGGATCCTGCAGATAAAATCATGGAATAACTGACAAAGAGCTGGTGACATGGAAGAATTCTTACATGGATCTGTTTTATGTCTGTAGGGGAGAGTCCCTCCCTCCACATTTAGACTAGTTGAAGAAAAGCTCAAGACTCCAAATGCCTCAATGTCACATAAAATTAATATTAGGTGCATTTTTATGTCTTTTCTTTTGTTGATCTGTCTTTTGCTACAGGGGCCTCAGCAAGGAGGTGAGGAAAAAATATTTCTCTGCCTCTTTCACGCGCAAAACTTTATTATAAAACACGGCTTTCTAAATACTTGGAAGCTTGACTGTGAACAGCTGCTGCATTAAGTCCTAAATTCCATTGGATGTTTGTGCTATGGGATGAGGGATGTCATTTAAAGCACCAGGCTGTTTACAAATGCACAGAATACTCATGACTAGTAATGATCAAAGGGAAAAAAAAAACACTAAGTTCACAGCTTCAGTAGTATGCTAAAAGTAACCAATATATAAGGTCACAGAAAGAACAAAAATTATATAGCAAGGTTATCAAGGGAATTGTCAGAAATTTGTTTTGAAAATCCCTGACTTCTGTGCCAGGTAAAGCCTCCCTCAATAAAGAATAACTTTCTAAGGTGCTGCCAGATGAGACCCAGAGTTATGTGATGATAACGACCTTTGCTTAGAGTATAAAGGCAGAACACCTTGCCTGACTGCTCTCCCCCATCTACCTCTGGTGAGCTATCTGGGATTGCACTTGACCATCCCCTTCCCCCCAAATCTGCACACTATCTCTAATAAAATTTCCTGTGAGCATACTCACAGCCCTGCTCAGTGCTTCCACTCTCAGTGTGTATGCCTCTCTCTTCTAGCCAAGGGTGGAAAAAGACAGATTATTGTCTCACTATTATGAGGAAGGAAATGTCCCTCAAGCTGGGGAGAGAGGTGAGTAGAGTGTTCCATTTTAACTACTTTAGAAATGCAGAGAAGCTGTGCCTCAGTGTACTCTCACTGGGTTCTCAAGCAGAAGTACTGCCAAAGGGAGCTAGCTAGTGTTTGGATCCTATAAAGAGGCCACTTCTAACTGCTACTGTGGAGCAAGATAATGAAGGGAAGCCAGGAAGTGCTCAACAAAGTGATAATAGGGAAATTATGACATCTGTGGCCCAGTTTGGTCTCTAGTCAATAAAGCACACAGCCCAAATAACTCTCCCATTTCCCCAGAACCATTAGAAACAGGTTGGGTCCCACTAATGGGAAAATCTTGGTAAAATATGATATAAGAATCTATGTGCCAACTCACACTCACATCTACCTGCCATTGTCCCCTGCTCCAACACAATCATAGGCCACCATTTTGTAGCCCCCATGTGTTTTATAATTTGCCCCCTTCTGTATCTATTTTATGGTTTATCTGTCTGCAGAGCAGGATATTGTCTTTTCCTTCCTAAGATCTAACTTAAAAAGAAGTCTCTCTATAAAATCCCATCACAAACACTCATCTCTGCTTTTTTGAGAACCTAATGTTTCTATCACCCCTTTCTGACCTCATCCAAGAGGGTGGCTCTTTTGGACCATCTTAGCTTGGATAAGTGAGTTTAATACAGACAGTGGCAACATCATCTTGCAAAGCACTTAGGAGAAAGCCTTGCATGCTATAAGCAATCTAATTTGTGCTCTCACTGAACTGAAATGAAGGCCTTGAATGAAAAATAAAAGAGCAAATTTCAAATACAAAGATTTGGATGGGGAGCAAATGAGCCAATATTTTAGCATGTATATGTAGAACCACCTCTTTGTTAATAAAGATCAAAACATGAGTAACACAGAATAGCCATCCACGATGGTGACATCCCTTCAGATTCATTGGGGAAACAGGTTTGCCGCATTAATGAGAATCAGGGTTGCTGTCATGGAATTTCCAACTTCAGTCTTGTCTAAGTATGTAACTAACCAGCTAACACAGTCATAGTATGTCTTCAACTGCAATTTGAATTTTGTTTCAGGAGGCTATTGAAGAAAAAAATCTTATGTTAAGCAATGTGTATTTAAGACAAAATACAGATTGATTTGTCCTACAAATAAACATGAGACATTACTGAAAGAGTGACATGAGTTTTAAAAGCCTAGTATACTCATTATATAGTCCAACATAAAATACAGTTCACAGAAACACACCCCAGAAAGCTAGCAAAAGGATACCTCTCAGTAGGACTCACCATACGACCTTCACCTGCAAACCACTCTAACTGTTGTTAGATGCTTAGACTTTTTTTTTATTTCATTTTACAAAAAGCAAACCAAATACTCTATGGGGAAAGGATTTGTTGAGCAGGACACATAAAAATGTTATAATACTAAAGTATGAAAAGGATCACAGACACACCATTCACTTACCGGATAAAGGTTTAACAACAAAAAGAACAAGGAAGAATTCATAAGAAAGAGAAGATAGAGCATTAAATGCCTTAATAATAAGAGCTACTTTATCTAAAGGGGAACAGTTCTTATGAACAATTCCAGAACAGATAGACATTTTACTGGTGTCTTCTCAGCCTGCAAAAATGATTTCTGGGTTCTCCCTCAGGAAAGCATTCCAGTGATGACCACCCATTCACATTCACTGCCCCATTTCAGTTGTTACTTATATAATAGTGATAACTCCTGTCCTTGAATGCCCAGCCTCAGAAACACAAGGGGCAATGGACATATGAAGGCTAGATTTGGAAGACAAGTCCCGTGTCTGTTATGTAAGCATTAGAAATCTGATCATTGGAGACAGTCTCAGATTAGGAAACAAAAGAGGACATGTCCAATGAGAGAGTGAAAGCAACTAGTGATCACAGAATAGCTGTGTTATTTCCTAAAAGAAAGATAGAATGGTGAACTGTTCATCTAACTCCATTCTAGCAAGGATTGTTTTACAGTGTAGTAGAAATATGTAAGAGCAAATGTAGATCCAATTTGGTGGGCTATAAGCTAAACTTACTCTTCCAACAGTGTTAGTTTGGCCTGAACAATTTAGTTCCTTAGAATTCTTCAGATTAGCAAATGCAGGCGGGATTGGGCTGAAAGGCTCTTCTAGTTTTGACTGGACATTTTTTTCTATATAGCCATCACCTTCATCTGCAGGATGAGTAGGTAGATTTCATGATCTTGCCTAGATTGACTTGAGACTGGGCCATAAAGTTGATAATCCCCTTGGTAGGCTGACACAGGATACCAAGATGCCAAGTAGAAGCATACAAGCACTGACACATTGGCATTTCCACTATATTGTGTTTTTAAGGTAGTTGACAAAGTTGGCCTGCCTTTACAGTTGGGGGAAACAGATTTTACCTCCCGATGGGAGGAGCTGCAAAGTCTCATTGAGGAGTAGATGCCAAGGGGCAAGAACAATACCACCATTTAAGTAAGCACTCTCTACAAACTGGTAACTGCACCTGCACTCCTCAGTGGCAATAATAACCATTTGGATCCAATGTACAACTACCTTCTAGATGACTCTACCCACGAAGCTCAGGGCATGCCTTATTATCTCCTCCTTATTACAACCACCTCTCTTGGCACACTTAAACTTCCTGCTTATCCTCTAATATGGCTTCATTTTAATGTTAATATACTAAGGCAATCGAATGGAGGAAGGAAGCAGGCTAATGTATCTATTCTCCTATTTTCAGGAACTTATTCTTTCAAAGTACTCCTACATTTCTCATCAGAAAAATGTTCAGAATCCTTTTCTTTCTTTTTGGTGCTAGTATTTCAAACACAGGATCTTTGCTATGGGGTCAAAGCTAGCCTTGAATTTCAATCCTCCTGCTTCTGACTCCTGAGTGCTGAGATCACAGCTGTGCATCACCATATGCATCTCACAGTGATGTCCCATGAGCCCACTTAGTCTAATATCATTTATGAAGGCCAACATCTAGTAACAGCAGATACCATTACTGGTAGACAAAATTACTCACAAAGATTCTTTTTAATGGTATCATGGCCTGAATATGGTACATGAGAGTCCCAAAGCCAACGCAGGTCTGGCTGCTTAGTCCAACAATAGCAAAGATCTGTCCACTGATAGATAGCAGAAAGGCAACGTATCTTTCAAAAGGCAAAGTATCTTTCAAAATGCTTTTAAAAATTCCTGGAGCATGAAAAGGAATTATGCAGATCATGAGTTTCCTGACCAGTCCACCCTTTGGCTATCAGTTTCACAGGTGATTCCAGGCAGAGGAAATCACTCCTGCTTGGATCACCATGGAATCTCTTCTCTAATTTAAGTTCTTTCTTCTCTGCTGTTCTTACTAAGTGTAGAAGTATATTCATCTCTCAGACTGAGTTCTAAACCATATGAACCTCCCAGATTTCCTCTCATTTTATCCATTTTAGGCCTCATCATGATGTATACCTTCACAAAACATTCTATCATTCAGCTTGACTTTGTAGCTATAATATATCATCTCCCTCTTCTTACCTACCCCCTAGGAAATTATGACCCTGATGTCCAAGATAATGTTTACCTTGCAGACACCAAAAGGAATAACTAAGTATCTAATTTCATTCTTGGCTAATTAACAAGGGATATTTCCAACTTTACATGGTGCTTTCATCTGTTTCAAAACATTTGGCACATGTCTTAGCTCATTTTATTTCCCCCAGCAACCATGAAGTGTCTGGAAAAAGGAATTATAACTCTATGATGGGTTAAGAAATGGAGGATTAGAGTGGTTGATTACATGATTTTTTTCTGTCACTCAGATAGCAGTTGACAGGGCTTCGATATTAATCTAGATCTTTTGTCTTTCAGTTCAATCTTCTTGTTGTTTTGGTTATGGACTCAGCAACAGCATGCTAATTGCAAATATAAATAGAAATTCCTTGGTATTCTGGAAGACAGCATTCTTAAAGCCAAAGGTCATTTAGGCATCTAATTTGCCTCAAATATGGAAAATTATTTGGGCTAGATGCTATGGGTGTCCACATTAGCAAACAGTAAACATGTTCAGAGACCCTCACCACATTGAGATGTCCACTAATAAGTAATCTTTAATAGACTGGAAGTGAATAGGTGCCAGTTTCCAGCCTAGTTTCCTTCTGGCATGCATTAACCTAATGATTTTTTCCCTAGCTAAAAATAGGTAACAACACTGAAGCTTGAATAAAGCCCTTTCCCAATTTTTCACTTGATCAGTGTTTTAGAACAACCGTAAGTCATGGCATTCCCACAGACACATCAAGAAGTTGTAGGGAAAAGAAGGAACTGTGTCATTTCTAGGTTCATGGTTGAGACTCTTAACATCACAAGTCAGATCAACAAGAGAAAAACATACAAATGTATTTAATAAGCTTGATGTGAAAAGGGAGCCATAGGCCCAAAGAGACAAGCAAAAATAAGTACCTTTATGAGATCTGATGAAGAAATTGATGGCTGTGAAGAGGGGTGATTGCACAAAAGAAATGTGATTTAATGGTAATGAATGAAATCGCTTAGCGAAGCTATTGACCCAGATTCTTTTTTTTTTTTTTTGTGACCCTGTGACTTCACAGATAGGGATGTTCCTTTTCTGAGTGTGAGGACCATTTTGACGAAGAGTTTTATGACCTGTTTCAGAGTAGAGAGATGGGAGAAGGTCAGAAAGTAACTCTTTTGCCTCTGCTGTTTTTCTCAAATGCCATATTTTGTGATAGCATCACCTATACTCCATCGATGTCAGCTTTCTGAGGAGTATAACTTGGCTCAATGCCAAGTTAGGGAATAGCAGATTTGAGACTTGAGCTGAGATTCAGTGCAGATTCCATACCACTAACTCACTGGCTATAGAAGATTTTCAGATAATCTCCATAGACATCTCAAGGCAATTCCAGAACATGTCTTCAGGAAATAAGGGCACCTGTCTCTGCTCTTTTTCTTCCCTCAGTTTCTTGTGCAGTCACTGGTGGCTTGATGCATGCAACTTTCCTCCTGTCAAGCACCTACCTTCCAACAGTTAGTGGAGTGGGCTGTTAGTGATGATGTCTTTGCTATGAGTTAGACATGGGGATTCAGACTATGGCCTGACATCCCTTAGCCATCTAATGGAAGTTCCTCAAGTCTTCTTCATCTATTAGCTGGGGCTGAAAATCCCAGCAAATTCTGGGGTTAGTTTAGGGATTGAGACCATGTATATAAAAAGCTTGGCACAAAACCTTGCACACAGTAGCAATGTGGTGCAGAAACACTTCCCCAAAATATAAATACCCCCAGAATATAACCCCTACAAATATTAACACCTCCCTAAATATAAGACCATGGCCTAATGAGCACATGCAGCCAAAGGAAACTGAGGAAAGCACAGAAGAGAAGAGTTAAGGTCTGACTTCTTGTCTTTCTCCCCTGAGACATGGCCATAAGAAAACTTTCTGATTTACCTGCTTTGAAAATAGGTCCAAAGATGTCTATGTCACAAGCATCAAACCTTCACCCAGAGGAAAGTAAAGAAGCCAAGAAGAATCTGTATAACAAGCTTTTCTGGGTTTCCCCAAATTTAACATTATATCCTATTCTAGTCCTCCAATCATATCTTCATATCTGCCTATAAACATACTTTCTCGTGCATGGTCAACATTTTACTTCTGAAAACTCCTACTTCAATCTTTGATTAAATGAGTGTGTTGTGCTTTTCTTTGGCTCATCTTCCTTTTGTTAAAGGGGTATCAGTCTTGAATCATGGGATGGGTAGATAAAATTATTACTTTTGCTTTCCTGTAGTAAGTTCTCAGGAGCATTGGATATATGCACCTATGTGGCAAAGCATTGGGAATGGGTGAGGCAAACATGAGTGAGACATAGACTTGCTGTCAAATAGCACACACTTTCATAGGGAAGTATTTCAAATGGAAAAGCACAGGCTGGGCAGATCCTGGTATATACTGTCATCAACATTGTCCTCAGGAGGCCACTAGGCCTCCTGATAGATAGAGGAGAGATAGCCTCTAAAAGAAGGCTGTCAAGACAAAAATAAGTAATTAAAGCAAAAAGGGCTGAGAGTATGGCTCAAGTGGTAAAGTACTTGTCCCTAGAGATCAACTATCATTTAAGAAAATTCTCACAACCTTTGTTGAGTTTGCCCCAAGGGCTGACCCTGGAAAGAGACTTCTCTAAGCTTTTTATACTTCCAAAAAAAAAAAAAAAAGAAGCCTTACACTAGGATAAAAATCCCTGTCACTGGTGTCTCACACCTGTAATCCTACATCACAGTTCAAAGCCAGCCTGTGCAGGAAGGTCTGTGAGACTCTTATCTCAAATTAATCACAGAAAAAAACCAGCAGTGGAGCTTTAACTCAAGTGGTAGAGTGCTAGCCTTGAGCAAAAGAGCTTAGGGACAGTACCAAGGCCCAGAGTTCAAGGTTGAGGACTGACAAAAAAAAAATCACTTGTCCTCACCTTGGAGATGACTCATTGCCAGTCCACTGGAAGTACATTCTTTTCCTCATAAATGTTCTTATCACTATTGCTAGTTTCATGTCTTGTCTGAAGTAGAATTGCACTGACTGTCCAATTAACACAGAGACAGATGAAGCAACTTGCTTGAGAGCGTGCAGCTCCTAAGTAACAAAACAAAACAGAGACCCTAACACAGGAGATGGAGCAGCCAGAAGTCTCTATCTCAGACTCTTAAAGACTCAATTACCATACCTTGAAATAAATGAAGATGAATAGTTAAGAGACAAGGGTTTTGTCAGAGAATGTTCTTCCAGTATGGAGATGTACTTGTCAGTGGAGATGATCCCTTGGTCTCAGGGTGGGGTTAAGTTTCCTAGAATCAATGAATCTTCTGCCTTTCAAGAGAGAAAGCTCATTTCAGTGGAAAGTTACAGCATTTGTAAAGCTTTAAATTTCTTGGAAAATACATCCAGGATTCCAATTTCCAACCTAGCAGCATTCCCCTTTATATAAAATGGATTCAGGGATTTTCCTGACTGTTACGGGGCTCGAGGGGGAGAATTTCCCCATCCCTCCAAGAGTCTATCACTCAGAGACAGTCTTAAGCAAAAAGTGAACTGACCAGCCAGGGTCGCAGCACAGACTCGGGAGCTGAAACTATGCCCCTCACCAGTCCTCAAGCTGGGGTTTATAAAGGTAAAAGCATAGCACATCTATAGGGGGTGGACACAGGAGGTAGAGAGCACGCAATAAGTTCACAGATGTAGGAGGTTGATGCAGGGGGTAAAGCAAATAACTAATAAGCAAGCCATTTACAGAAGCAGAATTTTGGGGTCAGGTTGACCTAATAATCAAGATGGAGTCAGCTCTATTGCTCCCAACATTTCCTACCATGTTTCCCTAATCAAGACAGAGTCAGCTCTACAACACTGACCAAAATGGAATCAGAGATCTGCTATCAAGGAGGGCAATATTCCTCCATATCTCACTCACTGTAGCTAAGGGAACCTCATGAGGCCAGTGCACATTAATATGCATGTAAGTGTTACCCTTCTCCTGGATAGCACACTAGATATTATGAGAAATTGAGGGCAGCTAAGTTGACCTGGGCCTTGCACCTGCCAAGAGAATTTAGACAAAACTCGAACATAGCATAGGTGATAAGAAAATTGACTAGAAAAGAAATATGGCAAATAAAGAGAGCATGTGTCATAGACATGCCCCAGGAAGACAGCCCTACAGCCGAAGTCAGCCACATGGAAGCATCTTCCTCATTAGAGCTTGGCCTTGGTTTTAAATAGGGAGAACTGGAATGCTTGAAGATGGCTCTCTGATTGGTGGGGCTCCTTTCTGTTTGCTATAAACTCTTGATTCCCAAAGATTGTTTGGCCCTTATTTCTTATTGTTTTGTCCTTCTTCCTCATTTTTTCATTGTCAGACTGGTTTTGGTTGATTAGGTTATGCTACCACCTGCAAGCTGTGGAAGCCATAAATCCCCCAAGGCCTGCTTTTCTAAGTAGCAGAATGAAAAGATAATGCCTCCTTCCACAGCAGGACTAGGGCTACAAAGGAAGGAGAAGCAGACTTCTGGAGTTAACTTAGATAATAGAAGTAGACACTTGTGGAGACCAGGCTTAAGGAGAGAGTGATATGGGAGATGAAAGTGAAAAGCTAATAGCCGAGATCCTGTTGTTCAGAATGTTCAAGATGTTCTTTCCTCCTGGCCCTGGGGTAAGCCAAATGGGTTTCCTTTCCCTATGACACACCACTTTATTTCTAATGAATTTTTATTTATTTTTTTTAGTATTTTAAACCAAAGGTCAAGGAAAGAAAAAGAAAATGAAAGCTGCATTCACCAAAGCAGCCTACCTCTACCTAAGCTAAGATTTGCACTGCTTCTGGTGGAGCCTTCATTTTTAAATGAAGAAAAGAGAAACAAAGCCACTCGGACATGTTGATCATAAGTCTTTGAGCTCTCCAGGGACTGCTGGCAAATACATCTACATTTCAAAGCAAAGCCAGAGTGAGACTGGAATCTTCCTAGGGAGACCAGACTTAAGACATCCCATATAGAATGGATTACAGGAGTGGAAGGATGTGCAGAAAGAATGAGAAATGGACACAGGGCCAGAGAAGACCTCTGGAATTATTGAACACCATCCAACAGATTCTGAGACCCCTTCATAGGGGTTAAGGCGATCCCAAATGGAAACCAGCTTTCTGGTGTGAAGGCCCACACTTGCAAGACCTGGCCCAAAATACATCATGATCTCAGTTCAGAAATTCACCCTGCTGGGAATGTGGCTTCATGGTGTAACATGTGAGCCTAGCTTGTTCCAGGTCTTAAGTTTCATCCTTAGCATCACAAGAATAAAAACAACAACAAACAAACAAAAACCCCAGTCTTCTCTATCCATTAATGCTCTGCCTGTCTTTATGCTCTTTCAGCCTTAGTATACATACCATGTTACCGGTTCCGGGGGAGGTACTCCAAGTGGGTCTCGAACCCACTTCCGTCCAGAGTCCACCACAGAGACAGTCTCATGTAAAGATGGATTTATTGGGGAAGTAAAAAAGCGGGCTAACCAGCCAGGAACACAGTGCAGACTCGGGAGCTGACACTGTGACCCAGAGCAGTCTTACCAAGAGGTGGACCTTCCCTACATTCTGAGCAGACAGGGCACATATCTCTCAACTCTGAAGCTCAGGGGTGGGGGAGATCTTAATGAAGATGGAGTCAGCTTCTGTTCTCTTTAACAACCAGAAAAGACACTGAAGTGGATTTCTGCCTATGGTCCTGAAAGTCATGGCTACACTAAAGGTAACTCAAGGTAAAATAATGATGCTGGATCTAAGTACTGCCATCTTGACATCTTGGTAAAACATAATAGAAGGTGGACTCCAGAAGTGATAGAGGGCATTCTATGTCATGAGTTGTTGAACTCCAGGAAACTCATGCTCCCTGTAGATAATTGGGGTTCTGATTGCCCTTTATTGTTTCCCTGGATAGTCTGCTCTGCCTGTGCATGACACTTTCATTAGAAATAAGTATCTTCATCCAGCTTACTTTGTTTTATATAAAACATTTTTGTTAAGGCTGTTCAGGCTTGGTTGTCACTCCATGCATGTGGTTTTTATCTTTAAAAGCTATGTGCCAGCTCTGTTTAGGGCTACAGATTGTTGAAACAGGAGTCCATCTGCAAGACTCCTGATGTGACCTCTCAAAACAGGGGTGTCTCTGTTTTCTCTCCATAGAACAAAGGCAAGCTTGGGGTATCTTTCATTGTCAGAAATTAGGCATTTTTCTTTTGACAGAAAGACAACTTCAAATAGAAATGCAGGTATCTAGCAATAAGAATAGTTTTGGGGACATTTTAAGCCAAAATCCATAGTGTTAACCAATAAGCAAGGCATGCACTTTTATGTGTAAACCTGTATTCTTCCAAAGGGAGAAGGATGCTGCCTCTTAAAAAAATTGTTGGGCTGGGAATGTGGCTTAGTGGTAGAGTGCTTGCCAAACATGTATGACGCCCTGGGTTCAATTCCTCAGTACAACAAAAATAGAAAAAGCCAAAGTGGCACTGTGGCTCAAGTGGTAGACTGATAACCTGGAGCAAAAGAAGCTCAAGGACAGTGCCCAGGCCCTGAGTTCAAGCCCCAGGACTGGCAAAAAATGTTGTTAACACACTTCCAAAGTTATTCTTCTTCCTTTTTGCTTCAGCTAAAAGTCTTCTGAAAAACTTGTAAGGCACAGGCTAACTAATCACTCTAATTCTTTTAGGCAGCCTGTGGAAACCAAGTGAAAGGTATAGGGGAACCCCCTTCTTTGAGCCCCTAGAAACAGCAGGCTCAGACAAAGTAGTGGGCCTGGGGAGGGACAAACCTAAGCCGAATAAGCTGGACCTACGCAAAAGAAAGGAACGAGGAAGATCACTCAGTATAGGGGAAGTTCTAGGAAGAGAAAACCTAAGGCTAAGTAGTCACACCTAGGACCCGGATTGTATTGCTTTGCCTTGTTTACTGGAACTTACTGAAATTGTATTGCTTTGATTGCTGAGGTTTACTAGAATTGTAATCACTAACAGTAATTCTGCTTCATTGAGTTGCCTAACCTGCCAGACCACTTGTGTGTGGTAAATGTGATTCTTCCTCCACGACCACCTGTGTGTGGTACATGTGATACTTGCCCTTAAAAAGCCCAGCCCTATTTGGCCCCGGTACTGTTTGTCACCATCCCAGTGGTGGCAAGCAGACCCTGTGCACAGCTAAATAAAGACTCCTAGCCTGATTGACTGAGTGCTGGTGACTATTTTTGTGGGTTCAAGGCCTGCCTGAGTATTTGGTATGTAACAAGCCTACAGTAAATTTTGTAAGTTTCTAATACTAAATTTCTCTGCCCAGAAACCTTAGGTAACATTAGCCATAAGAGTTAGGGAACCTACAGTTCAGGAAGAGATCACAAGGTCTTTGAGATAAAACACTGCTATTAAAATTTCCAACTCACACATATCCAGACTTTAAGATCAAAGTTAGGTCACAAAATGTGGGATGTCACGGATGTTTCTGAGTCCTCTCCCTACCTAAAAATTAAGGTGGATTGATAACAGACAATTCCTAGAACAACAAATCAAAGACCCAAGCCAATAAACCTAGCCCTAGGGGGTCAGATGTAACTAATAATCTCATATACATTATAATTCTTCAGACTCCTAACCTTGACATTGCTTTTCTGGCCACCTCAGACCAGTAGGCTAGTACTGGAGCTAGGAAATTCTCAGGGTCAGTTTTAGTAATTACTCAAATCCCAAAGTCTAGTACTTTCATTTGCACAATGGAGTTGACCCCTTTCAGTCTACTGTATGTGTCTTAAAAAAATAACCTTTTCAACTACTTTCATTATATTTTGTATCTTATCCATTATACCATGCCTCATGTCTTCTGGCTCTCCTCTGGTCACCATGGCATCCCACTTCAGCTCTCATTGGAGTTGATCTGATTGGTTGGTATTGTTTTGTTTTTGCCAGTTCTGGGGTTTGGACTCAGGGCCTGAGCACTGTCCCTGGCTTCTTTTTGCTCATGGCTAGCACTCCACCTCTTGAGCCACAGTGCTATTGCCAGCCTTTTCTGATTATGTGGTGCTGAGGAATCAAACCCAGAGTTTTATACATACTAGGCAAGCACTCTACCACTAAGCCACATTCCCAGCCCTTGGTATTGTTTTTCTGCTCTTTCCTCTCTTACTCTAATGGCTCAGCTTTCCAATAGTGTTAAGTGTATTCAAGATGGCTGCAGGTCTTTGAGATATGAGTCTACCTGCTGTCACCAGGTCTCCAATAAAGGCTCCCAATTCAGCCTCTCAAAATATGGCTTCTCTCTTTTCTCTCTTGCTACTGAATTCCCATATAACAAAATGAACTTACTCTGTTTACTTTAAACATTGCCTGCCTTTTAATTCTATAGATGACAGATAAAACAAAACAGTTCCCCTAGAAGGTAGCAGAACACTATCACTTAATACAGCATGCTCAGAGATGTGCTGTCCTTCCTTGTGCTCTTCCATATAAATATGTACAGGCTCCCCAATAAATCCTTTTGTGCTCTCTTTGTTGAGGAGCACATTGCTTTGCAGATTAACTCCAGTGCTCTTCTTACATGGGGCAAGCAACAATTTTCTTCACCATTCTATCTCCTGGTTGTGCATTTAGGCTCTGCACTCAACAGGATATGAATCCCTCACATTAAGTTCCAATACTGCTTATCTGTCTCCTCATTCCACCAGCCTGCCTTTGCTTGACTATGGAACTTACTTTCCTTCACCCCTAATGTTCTGTCAAAAGTGTTTGCTTTAGCCAGATGCTAGTGGCTCATACTTGTAATCCTAGGCACTCAGGAGACTGAGATATGAGGATAATAGTTCAAAGCCAGCCTGGGCAGGAAAGTCCCTGAGATTCTTTTTTCCCCCCAGTCCTGGGCCTTGGACTCAGGGGTCCCTGAGATTCTTATCTCCAATTAATTTCCAAAAAAAAACACAAGTGAGGCTATGGCTGAAAGCTAGCCTTGAGCAAAACAGAGCTCAGAGACAATACCTAGGCCTGAGTTCAAGCCCCAAGATGGACAAAAACAAAAACAAAAAAGCACCAAACCGTCTGTTTTGTGTTACACTAGCCTCTCCATTTTCTGCCATCTTATTCTGTCCTTAAAAATCCTTGAAAACAAGCGATAGGGAGTTAGCAGAAAAGCAGTGAGAGAGTTGTGGCCTATACAATTTACCAATAGCAGGAATGACAGGATAAGCTAATAAATCCAAACCCGCCTGACAATAAAATGGGGGCAGAGGGCTAAGAAATAATGAGGAAATAGAAAGGATAAAGGAATGGGGAAATATGGATAGGACAGTAAATCTTTGGCATTGAAACCTTACAGGAAACATAAAAGTGACCTGCCAATTAGAAAGCCATTCAATTCTCCCTGTTTAACTCAAGGTCAAGCTCTCCCTATAATAACAAGGACAATAGCAGAATATGGCCAACATGGTGGACATGGGCTAAGCTTCTGTCTTCCCTGTGGAATATCTATTCCATGTGCTCTCTTTCTCTGCCATATCTCTAATAAACTTTGCTGTCACCTTTACTATGTCAGAAGAGTCTTGCCTAAATTCTTCTTTTGCCAGACCCAAAGACCAAGGTTGTTTAGCTACTCTAAGCACAGCTGGCTGTTAAGGATGTCCTTTTCTGACTTGGATTCAGTGAATGAATATATAAGGATATTTACTAAAATGTAGATATTTACTAAAAATGTAGATTTCTGAATCTTTGAAGTCAGACTCATCAGGTTTGATTTCCTGATGTGTCTTTCTTATATGTCTGTTCTCTGAACCCTGCCTTCAGAGTGGCCGCTTCACACCTTGGCCCATGAGCATTTTCCCATCACCTCTTACATGTGTAAGGAAAGCAACTTTCTTTCCTCATCTATCACTTGCTTCATGGCCAGGACCTCCTCTAACACAAGGCAGGCTAACAAGAGAAAAACATACAAACTTATTTAATGTGAGCTTCACAGGGAACAAAAACCTTTAGAAATGAAGATCTGAAGGAACAGCGAAACTTGTGTACATTTATGCTTCTGAATAATGAAGAATAAGTAGTCATGCAAAAGTATGACTGAATGGACAGGCGTGATCTGATGGTAGTAAAGCAGAGGGGACTTGGATTTTATTAACATTTCTGCTGTGTCTCTATGAATAGGATTTTCCTTTTCTCTGGGCACCTTTGCAATGAAGGTTTTATGAACTGCCTTGGAGGAAAAGAGCAGAGAAGTTGAGGGGACACTTCCTGCTTCTGTTATTTTTGTCAAATGCCAATATGCCATATTTGGGGATAGTGTGCCTTAAACAGCATCTGATGATCATTTTGTTTCTGAGCTGGAGTTTTACTTTTGCAAAGTTAAGAATCATATGTAGACATTTTTACTCCTCCCAAATAAAAGGAAATTATGTTCCAGCCACTGGATTAGGTTTCCTAAGTATTGTCATTCAACCCTGGCATAAATCCTTCAAGACAATATGTCAAATACAATTATTATGATATTTATTCAAAAACACAATTTGTATACAAATATCTATGAGTATGTATCAAATTTTATGTGGACTATTATTAAGAAAGCTAGCAGGAGAGAAACCAACACAAGTCATGAAAAACAAGAATTATGTCCAAGGTAGAGGAGGAAAAGCAAAATGCAGAGAAAGCAAACTAGTTAATGTCCTTTGAGACAATGAGATCATATAGGTAGGAGCTGTTTTCTCCACAGAACTTAAATACATAGTGTGACAACTTACTATTTTTCCCAAATTCTAAAATGTCTAAAACTTAATAAATTGGGCAAATTTGCAGTTTTCCTTTTAGAAAAATACGTCTAGTATAGCCTTAAAGACCACTTTAACTTCTTTCTGTCTCATTTCCTGCTATGTAAATATTTTTTCAATGGTAGATATTATGTATCCCATTTCACAGATGTGAAAGCTGAGGTTCAGAAAAGTAAAGTGCCTTCCTTATGACTACAAGTAAGTTATAAGAACCTCATTGTAGTGCTATAGCTTGAATCCAAAGACCATTTTTCTCTTATTATGTAATAATATACAGCTGGCCACAAGAAACACATTTAATACATATTTCTAAACTGACTGACACAGAAATAACATCCAAATGCTTAATTTATTTAAAATGTTTTTTTTCCTAAATAACCAGAACCAATGAATATTTGGCCCTAGAATGCTTAAACTACCCACTGTTAAGCCTTACAAAAGAAAAAAATGAAAAGACCATCATTAGAATGGTAGTCCTTCAAATTTCCATATGACCCAACATGAGAGGAAAGCAATGCTTCTGGGGTAAACAACACCCTTAGTTGTCTTTACTGTGAGCAAGATTGCCTTACCTGCCATAGACATGGCATCTGACCTTGGTAATGTGTTGTCGTAGTTAATTAGTAAACAGAGAACTTCAATCACCTGCTGAATCCCCAAGAAACCAGTCGTTTTCTTAGTAGTTCCTATAATATCACCATTCATGGCATGTAGCAAAACTTATTTTTTTTTAAATATAACATTGTTTTGTTTTGCTATCAGAGTAATACACTGTTATTTGATGACCAGGACCAACTAGTGGTGAGTAGTGAGACAACAAATTAAAAGACTGAGAACTATCTTGGTCATAAGGAGATCAAACTAGTTTCCAAATTGTAACACTTCCCTACTTTCTTGAGGAACCTCATTCAAGACGACATTTTATAAAAGTGATAGAATAGACACAATTTTTTTCAGGATAGATCAGACTCAACAATATTAAATTTTTATTCCAAAAGAGACAGATAATTTCACAATAAGCCATACAACTTCACTTTTCAACTTGACTTCAGTAATGCCAATTCCTGTGATGCCTTGAATGGGTGCAATGCTGTTTCTGGACAGCAGAGGTCACTATGAACAGGTACACTCAGTTTCCAAATTTTAATATGTATTAAAACAGGGGAGGAAGTGGTTCCTGTACTGTGTGGTCATTGTACAAAACTGTCCAATAATGGCATACACATTTTGAGATACTACGTCCTACACCTACACACGTGCTCAAGCATGCCCCACACACACTAGAAAAATAACTTAGAATCAGTTGTCATTGGTATTCTACTTGCATCTTATAGAAAGATTTTTCTTAAATATATCCTGAGGATATCTTTGACTAGCAGTCCATGAGTATACAATGAAAAATTCCTTTAAACACGGGGAAAAAATCATCTTTAAACAACGATGGCTTCATCAAAATCGTAATCAGACTACAGAATAGTTAGTTGCTTGGCTGTGGATTTAGAAGTTATCCACTATCCTGATAGTACAACTGAAATAATACTCCTTTGATTTGGTCAATTAATGGTAACAAAACATTCAAATCCTAAGGGAGTGCAAGTAATTGAATGAATTCTAAGTAACTCCTAACACCCAAAGATATTGGGAAACCAAAACCCTGAGTCAATGGTTTTGATGCTTTCCTGATGAAATGGCTTTGTGTCAAATCACCTAGAAGATGGAAGAACAGATTGCAGCGCCCATCAAACTGTTTTTCAGATGAAGCTGTGTTTGCTAGTCCAAGGAACTTACTTTGAGAAGACATTTCTCTCTGCATAGCCTGAATTGCATAGTGCTATCAGACACTGTGGCCACATTACCCTAGAGTCCAATGAGCCACAAAATTGGTGGCTAGAACTCAAACCCACAACACTGCAGTTCTGTTGCTATTTTAATCAAGTCCCATGTCCTCTCATTCATTTTTCTTCTGCCCTTATCTCAGGGGTATTAAAAATATGATGGCTTATGTCACTGGTTCCTGTCAACCCATCCACCATACCACTGTTTGTACTGAATTCATTATCTCAGGCTAAATAGCTTTGTAACAGAATTCGTTTTTTTAATGGACTATTGAAGTTCATAGGAATGGATAAAAATGATAAAAAAAAAAATAACTAAAGCACTGATCAATTGAGAAGAGCTATGGTAGAATAGCCAGAAAGGGCCTCATCAACCTAAGTCCTCTCCCTTCAGCCTGTTCCTTCAGCTGAGTAGAATGCTGTGATATGATATCTACTTTCATGCTAATCGAACTTTTAGCAGTAAAAATAGAGAGAATAAGTATCATGCAAAAGCTATAGCAAAGTATCCCTGACTGGTAAATTCATCTCTCCATCTCCTGGATAGCTATATTAGGGACGTTATAGTTACATTCATTAGGTCAGATGGATCTGGGTGGGTAGGCACGATACAGCTAAAGGGTCCTTTAGTGCCCTCGTGAATGAATTCACCTCATTTCTCAGGGCTGTGAGTGAATGAAAATAAGAAATTACAATGGAAATCACACTGCAATCTTCACTCTGGGCTAGGTTACAATGACAACTATAATAATACATAATAAATATGCGGCAAGCCATGCCTGTTAAAGGAAATATTCCTTCTGCCAGCAAATGCTGTGCATCCATCATCACACATACAATAGGGCAATGGCTCCCCATTGCAGGAGGATGTAACCAGCCACTAATTACAGGCACAAGAATTTCCTGTGTTCAGAAAAGGTGCTAGTGCCTTTAACAATATAGGCCCTGACACACTCGCTGGTTATGCAAAAATGTCCTGTTTTAGCAATGTCATGCTTACCTTTTGAAATGGATACTTAAAAAAAAGAAGCTTCTGGAACAACACCTTCATTTCAGACCAAAGTTACATTCAAAGGAATCTGATTGAAAAGGCCAAGAAATTAGAAGGCGTGATCTCCAGGGTCATAGTGGCAGAGAGGCAAGGTAGCTTCTAGGTTCCACACAAAGTACTTTGAAAACAGTATTATGAATTCAGCCCACATCCAGACTTCTTCAGGCACAGAGGATTTGCATTTTAACTAATTCACTTCACTTTTTGATTAATATCAGGAATGGAGGAGTGTGTCCCATTAGTGATTAAGAAGTCTGGAGAAATGTCTGTTCACTGGCCTCATTTTTTTCTATTTCTGAACTTACTCTATGCTATTAGCTGTTTTCCACAAATCACAGTTCACATGGCCTTCTCCAAGGATTTGCTACCTTTGTGTTTGTTGGTTTGGGCCAGTTCTGGGGCTTGAATTCAGGGCCCTGGGCATTGTTCTGGAGTTTCTTTTGCTTAAGGTTAGTGTTCTACCACTGGAGTTACCAATCTTCTAATCTTCTTCCAGACTTTTTTTTTTGGGGGGGGGGGGGAGCTAATTAGTCTCACAGATTTTTCCCTCTCAGGTTTTGAATTGTGCTTTTCAGATGTCAGCCTCCTGAGTAGCTAGGATTACAAACTTCCACCACTGGTGCCCTGCTTGTTTTTTTTTTTGTTGTTGTTGGGTTTTATTGTTTTGTGTTTTTTTAACCATTAGAACAGTCACTAACTCATACGTGAATAATTCAAGTAGCTGATCCCAGCCAACTTGAAAGGGTTTGTCCTACTTTCTTATGAGAGTACTACCCCCCCCATATGAAGAAAGAAACAATGTATTCTGTCTACAGAGTCTCTCTGAGCTCTCAAACTGCTACAGACTTTTCCTTCCTTCCTTCCTTCCTTCCTTCCTTCCTTCCTTCCTTCCTTCCTTCCTTCTCTTCCCTTCCCTTCCCTTCTCTTCCCTTCCCTTTCCTTCTTTCTTTGCCAGTCCTGGGGCTTGGACTCAGGGCCTGATCACTGTCCCTAGCTTCTCTTTGCTAAAGGCTAACACGTTACCACTTGAGCCACAGTGCCACTTCTGGCTTTTTCTGTTTCTGTGGTACTGAGGAATCAAACCCAAGGCTTCATTACATGCAAGACAAGCATTCTACCACTAAGCCATATTCTCAACCCCTATAGTTTTGTTTTTATGTGACCCAAAACTAACTGATCAAGTGACATAAGAAATGAAAAACAAAATTTGCAAATGTGCTTTTTTTAATTTCACAGACTTTGGGACTATCATTAATTCAAGATCAACTCTTTTGAGAGAAGGACAGAAGAATCTAAGAGACTTCAATAGTTATAGTGAAAATCTTGTAATCCAATTCACAGAATAACATTTTATTTCAATCTACTTTTTTGTCTTATTTTGATCAGCCGAGGAGGCTGTCTACTATAATTTTACTAACTATGAAACTCTAGACACTTACCGTAGAACAAGGTCATGAATATCAGACTTGTCTGAGTTCTTATCTTTCATGGTTCACAGATCTCATTTCTTCTTTGATCATTGAGGTAGCTCCCAAATTGAATCTGTTTTTTTTTTCTCTCTTTTCCCTCTACAGCCAACTATTTCATTTTGGGCCAATAGATTAATGAAATCATGGCTAGAGTAAAAAGAACCTAGTGAACCAAAGAATGATAAATGAGTAAATAAATTTCAAAGAAAAAAACAGAAAGAAAAATATGTCTAAGAAGGAAGATGAATAGAAATGAAGATCTGGTAATCAAATTTGAGCATCATATACATTTATGAATAAAACAAAAACAGGGAAAAATCTCCAAAGGGATACTTTAACCCTAAAGAAAAACTTCCAAACAAAAAAAGATAAATACACAGCATTTTATTGTCATAATTTTCAAGTTTCACATTTAATTGCAATTAAAATGATAAATCGGAGACTAGAATGCAAGCCTGAGCTAAATTAGGCAAAAAAGAAATAAAGCTCAGAAATGAATGACATCTCTCTCTCTCTCCATTTAAACGCCTCAAAGTAGGAAATCAAAGGGAAGGGTACATTCAAGAGAGATGAGGGAGAATGATGAAAGGGGTAACATTGAACAAAATGCATTGTACTCATAAATCAAATTGAATTGAAGCCCTTTTGCACAACTACTTAAAGATGATAAGCCAGGGGCTGGGAATATGGCCTAGTGGCAAGAGTGCTTGCCTCACATACATGAAACCCTGAGTTCGATTCCCCAGCACCACATATATAGAAAATGGCCAGAAGTGGCACTGTGGCTCAAGTGGCAGAGTGCTTGCCTTGAGCAAAAAGAAGCCAGGGACAGTGCTCAGGCCCTGAGTCCAAGCCCAGGACTGGCAAAAAAAAAAAAAAAAAGATAATAAGCCAGGTGCAAGTGGCTCATGCTTGTAATCGTAGCTACTCAGGAGGTTGAGATCTGGGGATAGTAGTTCAAAGCTAGCCCATGCAAGAATGTCTATGAGACTGATCTCCAGTTAATCAACACATAAAGCAGGAGCAGAAGGTATGGCTCAAGTGGTAGAGTACTAGTCTTGGCTGTAAAGCAAAGGCACAGTTCTCAGGCCCTCAGTTCATACCCTGGGACTGGCATGCATACATGCACACACAGACACACAGACACACACACACACACACACACACACACACACACACACACACACACAGATAATAAAAAATTAACTGAGGGCTGGGAATATGGCCTAGTGGCAAGAGTGCTGGCCTCGTATACATGAAGCCCAGGGTTCGATTCCCCAGCACCACATATATAGAAAATGGCCAAAAGTGGCGCTGTGGCTCAAGAGGTAGAGTGCTAGCCTTGAACAAAAAGAAGCCAGATACAGTGCTCAGGCCCTCAGTCCAAGACCCAGGACTGGCAAAAAAAAAAAAAAAATTACTGAAAAAGATAGAGTAAGATCAAAAGGAAACATAAAAACCACAGCATCCTTCATAATTATCCAGCTGCTTCATAAAACCACAAACTGGCCAAGTATTTCCCAGACTCCAGTGACTCTCGGATCTCCTAATGTCAACTCTCAGGGGCAACATAATTTCTCAGGGTTTTATGACACCCTAAGTGTATAGCCACCCTGGTTGAATTAAAGAGAAAAACTGCAGCAACACCGATGAGGTGAGTGTGTGTGTGTGTGTGTGTGTGTGTGTGTGTGTGTGTGTGTGTGTGTTCTGTTTAACAGTTGCAAACGATTCGAGGCTCCCCCACCGTCCATCTCATTGTTCATTCCTCATGGGAGGCATCTTCTCTAGCTTGAATTGAAAGGAAAATTTTAAGAGAAAGGATGGCAAGCTAGCAGAATACAATTTTAATGACTAAAATGGAATGGAGGTCAAAAAGAAAATTAGAAAAGGCAAGATGGGGATGGATGTCCTACATGCAGAACAACTAGGAAAGACCAGATCACTAGTAACACACACACACACACACACACACACACACACACACACACACACACGCCCCACCCAAGTTTCTCCTGAAGTCTGAGAAGAAAATGATGCAGCAAGTTGCAATGCTTGAGACTGTCCTAGGCTCTGGAGAGTTAGGGGCCAAGATCTTTGAATCCATTATTTCTTTAAGCAACTCACCTGGCTCAAGGATCTCAGCCTGAACAGAGGCAGAAGTATGAACCCTGGATGTAAAATCTATGCCCAAGACTTCCATTAATGTGCCATTGCTTTTGTGAGCAGTTAGTGGGCAATAACACTGTGGTCTCTGTTCAAACATTCTAGCTTATGATACCTTATGTACAAGACTTTTTAAAAGAGATGGCATTGGATGTGGAAAAAGAGATACATTTTAGTAAAAAGCTGAACAAGTGTGAGGCACTTCTATCACAATATTTAGGAAGAAGATGACTGTCATTTTCCTGTCATTGACTTATTAAGGAATACACAATCAATAGTTGGAAGCAGCTGTCACTAAAAAAAAAAAAAGTCTGCCTCCGAGAAAATGTGTAATCTTTACAAAATACAAATGGCATTCAAATCATCTTCTCCCACTTCTTCTCCATGTATGCTTTTCTGCTCACCTTTCAGGGTCTTCCAGCTGATCTCAGGATGAAAGAAAACTCCAAGGCTCCTTAGCCAGTCCAAAGCCTCCTCCCCTGTCCCAGCTCATAATGCTGCTCTGGGTTTGAGCCACCCTGCCCCGCCATTCTTGTTCCTCAGCATCCCATTGCCACAGGGTCATCTACAGGCCTCTCTTTCATCACCTGACTTGATCACTCTTCCCTTAACTCTTGGTAAAATTTACTCTCTTGCTTCTACAGCCCCTTCTCCAAGAACCGTCCCTGACCTATTTGATGAAACAAATCTCCTTAGAATAGGTTCTCCGTACCTGCCTCATGTTACTTTCTTTCTACAATTAACACTATTCTCTTATTGAAATGATGTGGTTTCCCTCCACATATGCTGAGCTCCATAATGAGTAGGAGCCATGTCAGTTTTGCTCAGCATTTATTTATCTCAATGGCAAAGTTAAGAGTCTGACATATAGTAAATGCTTAAAAAAAGAAAAGAAACAACAAAACAATAAAACATTTCGAGGCAGGAAACAATGGCTAACACCTGTAATCCTAACTACTCAGGAGGCTGAGATTTGAGGACTGCGATTCCCAGACAGTCTGTGTAGAAAAGTCTCCATGAGGCTCTTACCTGAAGCCGTGGTTCAAAGTGGTAGAGTGCTAGCCTTGAGAAAAACAGGACTCAGGAATAGTGCCTGGGCACTGAGTTCAAGCCCCGCAGCAGCCAAAAAAAATATTGAATGATGCCAGGCTCTGGTGTGGTGGCTTACACCTGTAATTCCAGCTATTCAAGAGTTGAGCTCTGAGGACCTTGGTTCAAAGCCAGAACATGCAATTAACCAGCAAAAAGCTGGAAGTGGGACTGTGGCTCAAGTTGTAGAACACCAGCTTTGGAGTGATAAAGCTAAGAGACAACACCCAGGCATTGAATTCAAACCCCAGTACTAGCACGCGTGTGCACATGCACGCACGCACACACACACACGCGTGCACGCACGTGCACATCATTGAAAGAATGACTTAATGAATGGCCAGAATGAATCTACTATCAGGTAGTTTCCAACAGTGTTTGTCTAAAACTGAATTAGAATTATAGTCCTTATGAAATATCAACTCAGTTGATTTAGTCCATAAGTATTCATTTCATTGACAGCATAGCATATACATCTTGCTGATAAGTCCTACTCTACATTCCATCCAATTCACAGTGAATATTCAGATTCAACAGGTATGTGCTGAGCCCTCATTATGAACCATGTACTTGTGTAGGATTTGGGGGCATATGGAAGTCCAAATCTGTCCTTGGGGCCGCTGACCACATAAGGAAAGAGACCCACTCACTTATCCATTCTTCTTCTTTTCTTTTTTTGTTTTTCTTTTACCAGTCCTGGGGCTTAAACTCAGGCCTTGGGTACTGTCCCTGAGCTTCTTTTGCTCAAGGTTAGTGCCCCACCACTTGAGCCACACCACTACTTCCAGCTTTTTCTGTGTATTTCGTGCTGAGGAATCGAACCCAGGACTTCATACATGCTACGCAAGCACTCTACTGCTAAGCCACACTCCCAGCCCACCTATTCATTCTTATAAAGCAGCTTGAAAATAATACAAGTTGTGTCAGGTCTTCTGACACCCTAGAGGAGGAAGAGGTGCCCGTATTTGGACTCCTGAAAGAGTCAGCACTGATAAATGGTTCACAGAAAATCCTTCTTTAAAATGAGAACCCAAACACCCTGGATTGAATGGTTGCAGAGAGAAGAGGCAGGGGCCAGGGGCTCTTGCAGGAGCTGGTGAGTGCAGCCTGTTTAGAAGGATCAGAATTAATGTAGCAGCTGTTGAAAAAGCAAGGGGAGGGCAGATTCCAGGGACTTCGCAGGAGTTCCATCTGTGAGACTGATGCTAATTGCTTGACACCAACATCATGCAGCAGAGCTATCTTTTAACTGAGAGAGATAATACCCTGGATATGAATTCAGAGTTGTTTATCTACCAGTGGTGGCTACAGAGGCCTGAATCATCAAATCACTGTCCATCAGGACACCTAATGACCTACATGCTTTTACAAATAACATAAGCACCACAGTTACAAGTGGTGAGAACAGAAATAAGAGAGTTCATCGGCATCATGCCTCTTAGGCTACCCAGCCCATCATGGAATCATCTTAATAGACAAGTCCTCCTCTATCTCATGTTCCATCCAGCCTCTCAATGTGACTCCAAAGAGACCATCTCTTCACCATTGGCATTCACAATCAGGTCCTTTGGGAAATTACCCAATTCCAACCTATGGATCAGAGCTAGATTTGTAACTTGTACATCCTAGGGTCTGGAGAGCTATACTGGAGATGTGGTATTATTGACTAGAGGCCAGAGGAAGGCCTCCCAGGCACCCCAAAATATTCATTGTAAATCAGCTGTTCCAGTGTTTATTTCCTTGGCCTCCTCTGTTGCAAGCACTAATAAACAGTGAAACCACAGAAGGGAAGACAGGCCAGAGGGAGGTGAGAGTCAAAGGCAGGCTGGTAGAAAACACCACTGACTAATCAACTGACTCATGCAGATCTCCTGAACTATCTTTCACATCCCAATTGTTTTATTAAACTCTGTGGGAACCCTCATCCAAGTTCTTCCATCTCAGATCTTGCTCTCTGCTCCCTGGTATACTTCTCCTCCCAGAGCCTGTGAGCCTAGAAGCTCTGGCTTGAATTCCATCACTACAGATTAATTTATAACCAGTTTTTTTCCTCTATTGCAGTGTCCTATCCACCCTCAAGAGTCTCAGAGATGGGGCTGGGAATATGGCCTCGTGGTAGAGCGCTCGCCTCGTATACATGAAGCCCTGGGTTCGATTCCCTAGCACCACATATATAGAAAACAGCCAGAAGTGGTGCTGTGGCTCAAGTGGCAGAGTGCTAGCCTTGAGCAAAAAGAAGCCAGGGACAGTGCTCAGGCCCTGAGTCCAAGGCCCAGGACTGGTAAAAAAAAAAAAAAGAGTCTCAGAGATGAGCTGGTGCTGTTCATCACCTTGAAGCATTACTTGATTGTACCATCTCTGTCTAACATTAGAACAAGTGCAGTTACATCTAAAAGAGTATCATTTCCTGTGGTTGGGAACAAAGCAAGGGACATGGTGACAGAATGCTCAAGTTCCAATCTTACTCACCCACCCCAGTTAGTGGTCTGATGTTGGGTAAGCCACTGATCTAACAAGTATTGGCATATCTCATCTAAGAAAGCAATAGTAAGTGGATATGGAAAAGCATGTGGGAAATTATTTTTTAACAAATAACAATGCCTCTTTTTGTCTCTCATGTGGGAGGCATGATAAAGAGAAAACATATTAGATTTAGACCAAGATTCAAATCTATGCTCCAACCCTGATGCAAAAACATGTGAGAATATAGACCCCTCAACTGTTCTTCTGGTACAAGGATGTAATGATGGAATGTGTCTGGAGTATTTGGTACCATGTAGCACCAGGCATATATGATACGTTCTTACTCTCATTACAGAATCTGACAAGACCCTAGCCACAGCCAATTCCATATGTGTTTTGAGGAAGGTAGAGGGAAAAATAGCACAGAAAGAAAGAAGACACTATCCCTAGACACTGATTATGAAAGATTCTATTAAGATTATGAAGATCCTATTTCTCTGGGTAGGTAAATTAATTCTTAATGGACAGCTAAGCACTTTGTAGAGGGAAAGCCATTTTCCTCAGATCAAGTATGAACTTTTCCAAGATATGGTTTGTTGGGTATTTCAAAGAGGCTCTAGTCCTAAGCTTGAAAGTTGACTAAACTAAGCCTTTTGTTTTCTGTCAGAAGCAGAAGTACTCTGTAGCTCAAAGAATACAATGGCTATTATACAAGACTCTGAAGAAGATAAAATAACCTGTGATATGAAAAGAACACAATTACTGGAATTAGATTAACTTTAACTCCAATCCATGAGGTAGTACTCAACCACCAGTCAAATGAAGACAATGCCATATCTCTCATACATTCACGGTGAGGGTCATCACATGAGAAAAAAAGTGGGAAAATACTAATTCAGAGTCTTGGTATGTGTGTGTGTGTGTGTGTGTGTGTGTGTGTGTGTGTGTGTGAGAGAGAGAGAGAGAGAGAGAGAGAGAGAGAAAGAGAAAGAGAGAGCAAGAGAGAGAAAGATTCCAAATGTTCCATGGCATTCTGTGTGTAACTCTAAAAAAATAAACATTATTAGGGGTTTGTGGATAACTAATATAAACAAATGTACATTTGCAAAGACCACAGATATGAATTAATTTTCAAACCTAGTTTCTTTTTCTTTTGCTGCCTTTTCTAAAACCCAAGCTGTGTAAAGTTTGTGTTTGTGCTTAGGGATTTTATTTAAGGATGCCTATTCCGAGATTGCAAATACAATTGTCGGTTTTATCCTGTATCTCGAACCATAGTCACTTGTGATGTGAAAGGAGATCTCTAATCTCCTCTTTCTTAGAGTGACTGTTTCCGATGGCTTGGATATTATTAGTCACTGGCATGTGTTTTCCCCTCCTCTCTGTAATAGCACAAGCTATTTTTAGTGATTTGCAGAGAGTATGGATAAGCACATTTATCTGCATTTTAATGACAAGATTAAATGCATCATTCTTCTCAAAGGCATCTTCAGGGTTGATAGACTACATTGTAATGAAAACAGTCTGATTAATCAATGGAGTTGTGGTATTTCAAGAAAGAGCATGGGCCTTTGTGTGTGGACATACCCAAGCTTGAATCCTGATTTTGTCAGATACTTGGTCATACTAATACAATCACTTAACTTCTCTGTGTGGCATTTGGTAATAGTACTAACTCATAGAGAATATTGTGGTTAGCAATAATAATGGAAATGACAATAATAAATACAACTGTATAGGGTTTGGGGGGGGGAAGCTAGGTTGTACTAAAGCCTATAAATGGGCCAGGCACCAGTGGCTCACCACCTATAAGCCTAGCTTACAAGATCTGACAATGGTGGTGCAAAGCCAGACAGAACAAGCCAGACAAATCCATGAGACACTTATCTCCAACTAGCCAGCAAAATGTCAGAAGAAGAGCTGTGGCTCCAGTGGTAGAGAACCAGCTTTGAGCAGGGAGACAAAGTGAGGGTGAGAGGTCCTGAATTTAAGCCCCAGTACTAGCACCAAAAATACTAAAATAAGGATATCAATGAATACTAAAATCTCAAGGACTAAATACAATAAAGATTTGCTTTTCTCTCACCGAGGATCATGTCTCACATAGCATGGACCCAGGCTAAGCAAGTCTCGCAGTTCCACCTTGCCAATCACTGGTCATGGGACACTGTGGATCATGGCTCAGATACCTCATTCTGCACCAAGGTTTTCATTCCCCCCAACAGCCAGAAGGAAGACTGCTGAGGTGAGCAGCTACAACCACTCATTATCCTTGTACAAAGAGAAGCAGGGATGTCTTCATCTAATATCTGGCTGATGGGGTCCTCTCACCCCAAATGAGAACTCTGAAGGGCCAGTTTAGAACCACAGGATCTCTAGTACCGGCTGACCAAAACGTGTGTCATGACATAACTTCACTTCAGCTCACCTACCCTTCTTCAATCCTGTTTTCCTCACCCCTTCACAGGCTTTGTTCTTGGGACCATGCACCAATAAAATGCTGGTGTGCAAATCTCTGCCTCTCAATCTGTTTCTGGAAAACTGAACCTAAGAGACTTGGTGTCAAAAATCATCCTAGGAAGTTTACTCCCCAATGGTATTCTGGAGATGGATCCTTACCAGCCTGGAAAGAAAAGGCCATCACTCCTAGCAGGCACAGAAGGGATATCCCTGGCTGCAGGAGTGTAACTTTCAAAACATTCACTGATGTTGAAACATAGTGGGACAGTATTGAAAGAATGTCCATTGGCAGACACAATATCAAAGGAGCTGGAGGAAATAATAATTAGAAGAACCCCAGAATGGAGTGGCATTTATTGGGTATTACTGATGTGCTATTTGAAAGTGGTTTGTCTCAAATTTAAGGTAAATTGTAAAATCCACAGAGCCTTCTTGGCAGTACTTGAATAGACTCTTATCTCCTGCAGCCAGAGGGCTGAAAAAGTTGAGGACCAGGCCAGGACTTAATTATATAAGGACATGAGAGCACTAGTGAAGGCATAACTCTCAACCCCAGCAAGCTGGCTATACCTCAGTCAGAGTCTTCTAATTGTGAAGTGGTGCCTAAAGTCTGGGATAGAATATATGGATCCAGGCAAGGGCAAAAACCTTGAATTCCTATGTTCCTCTGGACCCTTCAGCCTACAGAAGTTTGCAAAGCAAATCAACACAGTTTCACCGGTATTCTTTTTTCCAAGCCCATCAGGAAGTCAGATCTGAAGAAGTTTCCATTAGTACAGGACACAAACCAGTATATATAGGTAGATAGATAGGTGTAAACATTCCAGCTCCCCATAATTATATCAGTGGAAGAGACTTGGACCATCTGAATATTCTTTGGAACACTATCTGTTGAATCAATGATTCTCTGTGAATATGATAGTATCTAGCAAGTGGATTGTATGCATTATACCTTGAGGAGCCAGTGACAAATGTAACATCCTCCCATGCCCAATCTGGTGAAGATTTGAGGGATCCAACCACCCAAGAGCTATCAAGGCTTATTCTGAAGTCAAAGAAAAATTATGACATATCATGCCCCTACACTTAGGAAGAAATCAAACTTTCTCCTTGGGTTCAATAGGCAGCATAATTCTGTTCTTAGATGTTCTACACCAACCTATTTACCAGGGACACAGGAAGCTATAAGACCTACATCATGACTTGGGCTACACAATCTGCCAGTGATCATGGAATATACATATTTGTGACCGAAAAACAAAACTCCACTATGTATGCCATGTAGCAAAAAAAAAAAAAATAAGCCTTGAACACCAAGAGAGACATAGGAAAGGCAGACAAGATGTGGTGACAATGCAAGGTAAGAGACAGAGAGATGCCACACTGATGGTTGTAAGGATGGAGGAAGAGACCATGGGCCAAGGCATGCAGGCATCTATAGACACTGGAAAAGAAATAATGAAAGTCATATCTTCTATGGAGTCTTTGTAAGGATGGGATTCTGCCAATATCTTGACTATTTCCAGTGAAATACTTGTTACTTGAAGCACACTGTAATATATTAAATTTGTGTTGTTTTACCTCAGCAATGGGAAGCCAAATGCTGTATACTAAATCAATGATAAACCTATGGTTCTGTGTCCTGAACAGGTGTAATATTAAGTCCAGAATCCAAACAGTGGAAATAGGAAATAAATATGTGGTAATCCTCAAAAGTTAACTAATGAGATTTTTTTTTTTGTAGACTCAACATTGGTCAGAGAGTATGAGTCACATTATGTGTATTACTGAATAAAACAGTCAATTACCTACTTAGTATAAGATTATACTCCTTTATTCCAAAATGAAGAATATATATACATACATATGAATATGTATTTATGTGGGTGTGTATTGTTTTGAGAACCAAGTTAATTTATAAGCAGATGCTGACACACTGTCACCTCAATGTAAATTTTGATTCTTTTCTCTTTCTCACCTGCCCATCCTTGGCTGAGCCTAATTCTTTTGCCTCTTGAATTGGTTTCTAACCCATTCTATGAACTGCTGCTTGAGCAATAGTTCCAGCCCTCATCATCTCATGGCCAGAAGAATAAAATAGACTTCTAAGTGGTTTTCCTACTCAGTCATTCCATTGCTCTAATTCTTTCTCAGCCAGAAATGACTTTTTTTAAAACTGTAAATTCCCCAATTCTCCAAGGAACTCAATTTTTACATTTAAAAATCTTCTCTAATTTAAAGTCTTCAAAGGCTCACCACTGCTCTTAAAATCTTCAACATTGAATACAAGGAGCTCTATCATATTGCCCAAACTCTACTTGTTCAGTTTCTCCTGGGGATGTATAGAAATATGAGGCTTTGGTGCACAGAAAAGCTGGAGGGAAAGAGTCATGGCAGGGAAAGCAGAATGATGCCTCTGTTTTTCCTTTTCATGACTATCTACTGCGCTAGCAGCTGAGGGACTTCTTCAAGAACCAAAAGAACTCCGTGTGTATAATCCATTAAAGGAAGGTGATCATTTTTTACCATTAGGTATTCCAGCATCGTGATTTATGTCACAAGACTGTGATACACCCATGTGAACACTGTCGCCAGCAGCAACACACTCACACACACATTATAGTAGACAAAGAACAACTAAAACTCATTCATGCTCTGGTAAGTTCTTTATCCTCAGCTGACTAAATTGGGGACCTTCATGCATTTCTGTCTAGATAGCTGTTTATACACAGCAGCATAAGTACATGTGATTGTGTGCACATGCTTGCTTGCATGTGTGAGTATGTACGTGTCGAGGTGAGTATCCACATGCGTGTATGTATAGGTGTGCATACAGCTGTCTGTGTGCATTCATATGCTTGTATGCATGTATGTGCATGTGCGTCCCTGTGTATGTGCACATGTCAACACACGTATGCATGTATCTGTGAATACAGGTTTGTGCATATATGTCTGTGCAAACAAACACATTTGTATAAGAGTTACATACTTGTGTGTGCATGAATATATGTGCATGCATGAGGATGTGTGCATGCAGGTGTTTGTGTATATGTAAATATACTTGCCCACATGTGTCTATATGAAAGCATTTGTGTGTATGTGCTGTACGTTTGTGTGTGCATGTCTATATTTGTGTGCATGCATGCATGTGTCTCTATATGTGTGTATGTCCATGTGCACATGCATATGTTTGGGAGTATATAGATCCACATATGTATCTGTGTATGCTTATATGTTTGTATGTATATAAGAATGCCTATGTATATGTCCACATAGACATGTTTATGTTTGTATGCATATGTTGGTGTGTATGTTTATATGCAAATATGCTTGAATGTATTTGTGTGTTTATGGGTAAACATGTATCTGTGTGCATGAGCCTGTGTCTAGGGATGCATGCATATATATTTTATCTATGTGTGGACAAACGTGTGTCTGTGCACAAAGTGTGTATATTTATGCCTCCATATGTGCATGTGGCTGTATATACATACACATTTTATGTATGCCTTCACATATATTCATGCCTGTGTCTACAGGCATATGTTCACACGCACATGTCTGTGCATAGGTGCAACTTCACAGTACTCCTTTGTTGGGGTTCAGCTTTGGCCTTGAGGGGGAAGGGCAGAGGAGAGCACTCCCAAGACGCCGCCCTTCCCCAGCCCTGGGGGAATGAGGAAGCAGGCCACAATTCTCTGGGTCCAGAACCAGAAGAACTGGCTTTGCGACCAGCCCCCCAACTTTCTCACCAGCCCATGTGCTTCCCATTTTCACTGGCTTTGCCCATGGGGTGGTGCTATGCAGGTGACGTTAGCTCATGAGGGGGTCTTATGACAAGCTCGCCAGCCTATCGCCAGCTCCTGGTCTATCACCCCTTTTCTCGTCACCCCTACTATACCAACTGTTAGCCACTCCCTTATTAAATCAGATTTGCTCTTGAAGCATCTCCGAGATCCGACTGCACCTGGCTTCCTTCGTGGGTAAGGAGGGAGGAAAAGGGATCTCGTACGGCCGCGTGCACCTGAGGTCTTTCCTGAGCGCCCCCACTCCACTCTGGCCTTACCTGCCGGTTGGGTGACCAGGAGAGAGGGTGAGAAAGGGAGCGATTAGATTAGAGTAGAGCCTGACACCCCCGTGCCAGGGGAGGCGACCCGAGCCCGGCACTCCTTCACAGCAGTACAGTGATGTCTGGAGTAAGATGGCTCTTGGCTATGTGGAATTTTCCAGGATGTTTGGCTTCCCTTGTAATCAAACACTAAATGCCTATATACAATTAATGTGTTCCTGTTATTGTGACAACCAACCTCACATTTACAAATAAACTGGAAGGTGACAATACATCTTCTGTGAGTAACTATTGGATGTAGAGATCTACAAGGGCAACAGTCTCTACATTTACATGATGTCAACAGCACCTAGTATGAAGCTTTCCATGGAATATCACTCAATAAATCTTTATGGATGAATAAATGGATCACTGGATTAAATCTTCACATGCATGAGTCTTTGACATTGTAAAACATGTACATATTCTTTTCTCTCCATCCTGGTAAGTCTCCAAAAGTTCTCCACAGTAATGCCTACTGTAAACTTTCCTTCCCTCTTGACACAGTTAACCTTCAAATGTGTTCCCTCTACCATGTGTACACACCTCCACCCCGCCCCCTGCATTTACTACAGGCAAGTGAATTTGTTTTTATGCCTATATACCCCATAAGACGATGAATACCTTGGAGGATGCGGGTGATGAATTATTCATCCATGAATCCTCTCGAGTCCTAGAAACATCCCGGACACATAATAAGTTGCTGAACATTTGTTGAATGAATAAGTGAATGAAGGATGAAGGAGAGATTTCCAGTCTATGCAGAATGATTTCAAAACCCAGGGGAAGAATCTGTGGAAACTGGATAAGGAAGGGATTTTTCTGTGACAGAGAGCTTGGGACAAGAGCTAGGTTTCTAGATGGCAACCACAGGAGAGGTCAGAAGGGGAGCTTTGATGCTGCTGTATAACAGCCTACCTAGGAGAAAAATACTAAGGACAGGATTGTCCATTTGAGCCCAAGGGGTCCATCTTTAGAACTTAAGATTTGCAAAGTAACCAGAGTCCACAAACCTGGAAAAGCTCCCAATCTCAGCCCTCTACAGGCTATTTCTGAGCATTACATGTCTCAGCATTGTCCTCTGTGAGTTACCTGACATAGGGATTCATGGGGCCACCTTCTATGCCTCAATTTTTTTTTATATCTGTATTACAGATGGGGATGATCATAGTAAATACCTCTAGGACTGGTTTGGGGGATGTTTAAATTTTTATTGGTAACCTGGTTAGGCTACTCCTTGGCACACTATAACACACACACACACACACACACACACACACACACACACACACACACACACACACACACCCTGGATTAATGGCTTATATCAGGCTCATCTAGAAACATCCTAGGTGAATGAAGATGAATATGGTCAAAGCACAATGATTGTATTTAGAGAAATAGAACAGTGAAACCTGTTGATAGTGGTAGAGGGGTGAGATTGATCAGAAATTTCACAGTGAAATCCTCCTCATATAACTAAGGAAGTAAAAAAAAAAAAAAACCAGAACCACCCTAGAAACTCCCCCATGTCCAACTTCTGAGTATCAGAGACTTCTAAGGAAATGAAACAGAAATGAGACCTTGGAAATACCACGGACATGATTATGTAAACTCTGTAACTCCCCAAATGCTTATAATTTTTGCTCACCTTGACATATAATCTCACCAAAATCAACAGTAAAATCTGTAAGCGAAAGTCCATATGAGTGTGTTTCGGGAGGCCATTAATGATGAGAATGGATAAAATGAGTCATCTAGCGACCAAATTTATTTGGGGAAAGAAGCAACCTGTTAACATCAAGAAGATGCTGGCCCTTGAAAAGAGGAAAAGATATAAAGTTGTCAAGACAGTGGCCTAGGGGCAGAGTAAACAAGATCTTCCCAGGACAGAAATATGGGTCCAGTACTTAGTCTAAAGACTGTAAGTCTCTGAGCTCCAGTGGCGAAATCGGTTAGCGCAGGGTACTTATAAGACTGTCAGTCCCTCTAAAACTTCCTTACATTGGTCTTATCACCTATAATTGGAGTGCTCCATTTCTGGTGGGACTGTTGTTTCACATATGTCTCCTTTGGGGCCATTTATGATACTCTCATTTCTTTTCTCCTTCACATCTAGCTTGCCACCAGTAGATATTCAAGTTTTCTTCTTCTATTCTTAAGTTTTTCCTTCCTCTATTATTTAAATATGACATTTGTAAATGTAGCTGTCCACTACCTTAGCAGTAAATTAGCATGGTTGTAGTCCCATCTCTAGGCTAGGAAAGAGAACATGAATGGGACTTCAGAGGCTTCTTATGAACTCCTCCTTCTCCATCCTACCCTTCTCATTCTCCAAATCCCCTTGAATTTGCCATTTTTGTTCTGATTCTACTGTTGTCCATAGCTTTCCATGTCCTCATGCTAAGATCAAAGCATACCAGAACCACTCATTCATTCAAAATATTATCATGGCCTCCTCTAAGGTGGAGTACTACCTTGAATTCATGTCAAGGTAGTTCAAAGTCAAGGACACAAAAGAGATGGGCAAATGCAGTAAGTACAATGCATATGAGCTTGGAAACTGATAGCTCAACAGTTGGGGTGGGGGATAGGGGTGGAGTGTGGGGTGGAGGGATATGGAAGTAGGGGAAGTGTTTGGTCCCATGGCTCATCTCCTATCTCTCTAGCTCTCTTCTAGTCCATTTTCCTTGTAGTTTGTCCCTACCTAGGAGGAACATTCATTTCTCTCTTCTTACTCTTTTATCCTTCCTATATGTTGCATGATGAAGAATCCACTAGATTTAGTCCTTCCCCTTCCATGCTGTGTCATCCTAGGGGACCTACTCAATCTGTGCTTCAGGTTCCTCAGTTAAGTCAGTGAGAATCACAATACTCTCTCCCACTGAGTTTTTATGGGGATCAGTCCAATGAAGAAAGTTGGAAAATACTTTGCCATTTAAAACATAGTACACAAATGTTGTATGAGATATATTTTCTTTCTTTCCTTTGGTCTTCATTGAAACTTAAACAGCCTTTCAGATTCTATAACTGTCTTCAATGGGCTCTCCAACTTTGGGCCCACCACTCTGATCCCTTAATCCCTCTTGCTGTTGTTGTCAGCACCACAATTTGAGGCTGAGAATTACTTCTTCAAAGTAAAATTTCAGTCTTTCAAATCAGAATTTATTGAGATTTTATTTCTTTCTTAATTGATATAATGACTTTATTTTGCAGCTATCAGGACTGAGGCATTTAGCCACATTAAAAGACCAGAGTATGGAGTTGATGGTGAAGAACATAAGCTAGAACTTGGAACCTCTAACTCCCTGTGCAATATCCACTTAACGATGCATTAAACATCCCGTTATTGTTGGCATTATTTCCATAAGACCATTTTGATGTCTTAACACATTTCTAGATATATCATCGAAACAATGTTTCAGCAACTGAATCCTAGCACCAAGGATGGCAAATGCTGCTCAATTAGTAGTGAATATGTGAGTAAGAATGTTCAAATGTTGTTAAGCAGACTTTTAGTTCCCGGGAGGACAATAGAGAAATGTGAGAAACTGTCACACCTTCAAAATGCTCAGAGGTATTAATGATGCCTACCAATTGGGACTAATGAAGTGTCAATAAATTCTATGGATAGGATTTTGGAATGTTGGGATCTCCCTGAAATGAAGGAGCCAACCAAATTCAAACATGCTTGCCCTCACTATTTCTGTGTTACTTAAAATTAGCAACAAACATCATAGCTATCCACCAACTCCATGGACAGGTGTATGTCTGAAGCTATTTTACAATCCAATTTAGTTTTAAAAAAATCAACAGTTTTGTGTCCATATACAAAAGGATTAAAGGGGACACTAGTAAAGAAAGCAAGTGCTAAACTTCATAAAGGAAGCCTCATTCTTCCCAGTCAAATGTTTTGTTTATTCCCTAATAGTCAAGCTTTCATACAAATTAGGAAAAAAATAGATCCTGAATGTTAGGGAAATGATTGTTGAGGTTTGAGTATGAAGAATCCTCCCAAAGTCTCAGGTGTTTAAGTCTTGCTAGTGGTGCTATTGAGGGGTATTTGAGTCATGAAAACTCTGACTTCATCAATGGGCTAATCAAGTGATGAGTTTAGCTCAGTGAGTGATTAAGAGGTGGGACCTGGTTGGAGGAATTAAATCACTAGGGGATGCCTTCATAGGCTATGCCTGTTCTTTGGACCAACCTACCTACCTTCCTTCCTTCCTCCCTCCCTTCTTTCCTTCTTTTTTTCCTCCCCCCCCCCCCTCTTTCTCTCTCTCTCTCTGGCTGTGTTGAGATTAGGTTAGCAGCTCTTTTCTGATGTTCTGCCTCCCCCAGGCCTGCAGTGATGGAACCAAGTGACCATGAGCTGAAATCATAAGACAAAATAAATTCTTCTTCCCTTGCATTTGTCACAGTGATGAAAAGCTGACAACTGTGATTCATTTCTTTTTTCATTTTCCTTTGACTTTATGGCTAGCAATTGATCATCTAAACAAAGCCTATATTCATAGTTGTGATATTAGCCTGCTATTTTAAGTAGTTTTTCTTTCATTGCCCGTGGTTTGCTTCCATTTTAGCCAATTCACAATTAGTATTGCAATTCTAATCATGTACCAATGATTGACAAAGATAAACACATAAAGCAATGCCATTAATTACTGTAACTTACCATTTGTTAAAGGAAAGTGAAGAAAAAAGCCAAAGGAGGATAATATTTGGAGCTAGGAAGATCTACGTTTAAACACAATGCTCACTGTGCAGATCATGGACCTCATTTTGCAAGACTGATAGAAGGATTAAAGGGAACGTAGGCCCTACACCCATCATGGTATTTGCTCTCGGATGTTATATAATGAAGTTCAGTTGCTTAAAATGAATGCTGGCATTTGCATCAAATCATATGTAACCCATATCTTCAAATGCTACTCCAATGGTCTTTGACATAAACCCAGTGACTTGAGAATGAAGGGCGGGGAGAAGTCAGAATATCCTGGGAAAGAGCAAGAAAAGGAAAAAAGGCAGACAGTAGTAGTGTTAGGGAAAAGAATCTTCAACAATATATAGTGAATGTTGTTCAATATAATAATAATGAATATTATTCAATGTTCAATAATTCACTATTCACTATTATTATAAATTAAATTATTTGGACTATTTGGGACATGACTGTTAAGTGCTTTAAAGGTGCCATGGGCCATCTTCCTGAAAGCTTAGGTTTGGCTTCAGATGGGTTGTGGTGTTAGTTGTTTCTGTCACTGCTATTTTAATGAATGCCAGCATTGATCATTGTCACCCTAGAACAACTTCCAAGCAGATATACTTTTAACAACCAGCATTAACAGCAGGTCTAGATTTCCTCATTGCATCTGTGCAACTGCGGCTTCTAACACTGGAGTTCATGAAGGTGAAGAGTGTCTGACAGCATACTTCTGGCATTTGAAGATTTCATTTGACAGTATCGACTGCAGTGAACTGAACACCCACCAAACAACATTGATAAGAGTATCTCTTGTGGTGCTGAGAGGCAGTTTGCTACAATGAAAAGAGATGTGGGCTCAGAATTCACAACAGCTGGTCCCACCTCTGATTCTACATTGGATTTGCTCTGTGACCTTGAGCATTTTATTAGAGCTCTCGGGCACCGAGCAGCATCTGTAAAATTGGGACAGTATCATTGTAATACAGCTTCGACTCTCAGCTCGGTGGCATGGCATTTCTATTACAACAACACCGAGATGAGCTGTATAGAATATGGAATAAATCTTTGCCTGACAAACCGAGCTAGGAAGGTAGGGCAGAAAGCCAGAGGAAGGAAAGAGAAATAAACTCAGTGGAATTACCATGGATAACAAAGAATTTCACAAATACATTTTTAGATAGACTAGTGTAATGATAATAATTGAGAAGCGGGGGGATGTTGTGCCCACATCCACAGAGCTTGCTACATTTCAACATTCAAAGCTGAAATTAGGGTGTTTTTGCTGGACATCAGAGCCAGATAATTTGTATTTCCCTGGCTGATTGGCTAGATGCAAGCCTTTGACATATGGCTTTTAGCTCCACTGATAGGTAACCCACGCTATCGAGACAAGTCACATTTGCAAATAACCCTTAGCTCCAGCTCTTATCATCTGAAAACATGGAGAGGAAATGGGTGGGAGAATGAGTGGTCCTGCATCTGTTTATGGATTCAGTGGCCCAGAACACAGGGAAATATAGGGATACTTTATTGCCACACTATTTCCTCCTGATAAATGGAGGAGCATCTGTAGGCATGAAACAGAAGGAAATTATTTTAGTATGCTAGGATGGATTCGAGGAAGGAATGCTGGGTGTGTGGACTTCTAGTTGGATCAGAGTCCTGAGCCCAGACACTCTTCTTCCACATGGTTATCAAAATGGAGGAGAAAAATAGGACACATGCCTAGAATCTAGTTAAAGTTAAAATACAACGTCTCCAAATCTCTGGAATACATCAAAGGTAACACAGTGAGAAAAGTTTATAGCAATGAGTTCCTCTATTAGAAAAAAAATGAGAAAAATCTCAAGTAAATGATGTACCTCATTTTCCTACAAAAGACAATCAAACCCTAATTAGTAGGTAGGAAGAAATAATAAAGATTAGGTTATAAATTAGTGAAATCAAGAATAGAAAAAAGTAGAATAAATGAAACAAAAAGTTGCTTCTTTGAAAAGATAATTTTGATAAACTGTTAGCCAAACTAACCAAAATAAAGGAGAAAAGAGACTCAAATTAATAAAATTAGAGATGGAACAAAAGGGATGTCACAATAAATACTAATAAAACTCAAAGGAACATTAGCGAATACTTCAAAAACTTATATCCAGATAAATTGGAAAATCTCAAAGAAATTTTTACATTTCTAGATGCATTTGCCTAACTATGGTTGAACCAAGAAGATATAAACCATTTAAACAAACATAAAACAAGAAATCAGATTGAAGCAGTAATAGTCTCTCAAGAAAGAGGAGTCTAAGCTTGGGATGGATTTTCTGTCAAATTCTGCTGACCATTAAAGAATTAATACCAATGCGTCTTGAACTAGAAGAAAAATAGAAATGGAAAGGATGGGAACAAACTCATTCTATGAATCCAGTATTATCTTGTGCCCAAACCTGGTAACAACACAAAGGAAAAAAAACACCAGTAAACCCATTATCTTGATGAACACAGTTGCAAATTTTTTCATTAAAACTCTTGCAAACCAAATTTAGCAGCCTAAATGATTTCATTCTAGGGATGCAAGGTTGGCTCAATGTATACAAATAAAGAAATATAGCACATATTGGTGCATGAGGATATTTTCTCAATTGTATGGTTTGGGGCTCCTTTGCCAAAACTTAGATAATTATAACTATATTGAAGAAGATAAAATTATGTTATATACACATACACAAAAAATACCATAATGAAACCCACCTAGTATAGTCTGACAAAGTAGATTAAGGGAATACGAGAGAGAGAGAGAAAGAGAGAGAGAGAGAGAGAGAGAGAGAGAGAGAGAGAGAGAGAGAGAGAGAAAGAGAATGTTTTAAAAGTAGACTGGACTTATGCTTGGAATTGTCACAATAAACGATGAAACCCCTTTTTAATACTAATAAAGGTTATCTTTCTTTACAGACTAAAATGGTAGTGAGAAAAACAATACTGAGATGGCCAACGGATTGTGAATCTTGGGCACATGGCTCAAACAGACCTGACCCATGCTCACACTGCACCTCATCTACTTCTGATGAACTATCTGGATGAACTATCTGATGAACTAGCTGGAAAATGTCACACACTAGGGTCAAGAGCAATGCAAATGCCTTCCCTTCCTTTCCACTGGCAAAAGTTAATATTGCTCCATATCTAAAAGCAGGTACGTAACACTCAGGTCATCACTGTAGGATGAGGTTTGAAGGCAGAATTTGGTTTTTGGTTTTGTTTTTGTTTTTTTGGTGGTTTTTTTTGTTGTTTTTTTTTGGCCGTCCTGGGGCTTGGACTCAGGGCCTGAGCACTGTCCCTGGCTTCTTTTTGCTCAAGGCTAACACTCTGCCACTTGAGCCACAGCGCCACTTCTGGCCATTTTCTGTATATGTGGTGCTGGGGAATTGAACCCAGGGCCTCATGAATACGAGGCAGGCACTCTAGCCACTAGGCCATATCCTCAGCCCCTGAAGGCAGAATTTGGAACTGAGAGTCAATACATTGATGATGAGCACAAGGTTAGAGAAAAACAATATCCCAACTGGAGTGGAGGAAAAAGGACTTATAAGTTAACACAGTCTTCTAAACACAAACATCATTCTGAGTTTTTAACTTTTAATTGAACATCTACTAGATGCAGTCAGTGAAGCACTGGGACTGCACATTGGACACATGATACTTGATAGCCTGTTTTTTCATCAAATGTTGTTTTTCTAGAATCTATATATACTCCTCTGGGTACCTAAGAAGAGGATGAATGTAAGTTGATGATGTGAGTTTTTTCAATTGGATGAGCGGTTTTGAACAGATCCTCTCATCTCTACCTGGGAAAGCTCCTCCTCTAGTCCAGGTGTCAGCAAAATCACTTGGTAAAGGGCTATATAGGGAACTTCTATGCTTGACAGACCAAGTGGTCTCTACCACATTGAGGCCCACAAGCAGACAGTACACAAACAAATGAATACATCTGTGTTTTATTGGAGAACAAGGCATGATGCATGTAATGATTATGCATTTTATTCACCTCAACATTTGCCAAGGTTCTATATGTTGCGCTCTGGGCTAGGACTTACAAATATTAGCTCACTTGGTCTTTATAATAATGCAAGACACTGCACTTGAACTTAGCCCAAAGGCTGAGAAGCAATAACCCCGGGTCTTCCTATCTGTATTACACAGATGAGAAATTGAAGGCTCAGAAAAGTTAAATAAGTCACAAAGCAATAAATAAAGCTATAAATCACATATCTAGAAAGGTCCATCAAGCCCTGCTTACTGATTGAGAGGAGGTCTCATGAACTTTGTGTCTGGGTTGGCTTCAACCACTTGATCACCACCTCTTGAGTAGCATCAACTGTCATCATCACATGCCTGGAGATAGATCTATGTCATCTCCTCTCTTGTAGAGATTAGAAATTGAGCTTAGAGAGTCAGACCATCTAGTCTAAATGGCATAGCGGGTTGATAGCTTTGCATCCTGTGCTGTTTCCATGTCTCCTCATGGGCATCCTGTTACCTTTTTAAGTCCTGCGGCTTAAACTCAGGGCCTGGGCACTGTCCCTCAGCTTTTTTTCATTGAAGGCTAGTTCTGCACCACTTAAGCCATGCTCTACTTCTGGCTTTTTCTGAGTAGTTTATGGATGATAAGAGTCTCACGGACTTTAGCCCCAGCTGGCTTCAAAGCATGATCCTCAGATCTCCGCCTCCTGAGCGTCTAGGATCACAGGCCTAAGCCACCAGCACCCTGTCCTGTTACCTTTCTTTGTACAGGAGGGAGTTAGGTAAGAGCACACTGGGCAGGAAAAAAGAAAATTAAAGTCTTCAAAGGAAAGGATGGGATTAAGATAAGTCCAAAAGTTTGGTTTGTTTTATTTTGGCCTTCATTTATTTCCACAGCTTTAAATCTAGAGAGATTTTTTTTTACATCAAATCTGGATTTCTAACTCCCAAGAATGAGGGGGCTGGGGATATGGCCTAGTGGAAAGAGTGCTTGCCTTGTATACATGAGGCCCTGGGTTTGATTCCCCAGCACCACATATACAGAAAACAGCCAGAAGTGGCGCTGTGGCTCAAGTGGCAGAGTGCTAGCCTTGAGCAAAAAGAAGCCAGGGACAGTGCTCAGGCCCTGAGTTCAAGGCCCAGGACTGGCCAAAAAAAAAAAAAAAAAGAAGAATGAGAAGCTATGTCCACAATGGGTCATACTACAGTATGATGTCCTTATATCACAAGGGCCTCATAGTGAACTCTCAGCAACTGCACCTGTTATACCTGCCGAGCTGGCCATGCTCCTGCCACTCCTTATTGTCTCATGTACAGAGATGAGAAGAGAGAAAGAGATGAAGGAGGGAAAGCTCGAGGAAAAGTCTAAGAACCAAGACCACTTACGTGGATGAGTGCGGAGATTCAGTATGTACACATGTACATATACACACAAACACACATATGGGGGGGCTGTGTGCACATACACATGTAGGTAGGGGCTGTGTGTGCACAAACATCAGTGAATTATGTGTGTGCACACATGCATGTGTGTGTACCCAGCCCGGAAGGAAAAGCAAGAGAATAAGGAATGAGTGACAGCTGTATCCAGAGGGGTTGGTAGCAATGTCGAGAAGGTCAGTGAAGGCGGTCAACAGAGAAGGTCACAAAAGTCATTCCTATTGCGAATGGCAGTCTTAGGATAGGCCATTTTTAAAGCTGAGTTGGGAAAGACAGATGACACAGGAGAGAAACCCTGAAGACAAAATCTGAGAGGATAAGGTCATGAGGGAAGCAATGGGAGCCTTAGGCCAGAAACTCTGTTCCTGCTAGTTCAGGTGAGAAACATTTAGCACCTTGTCTGGCTTTATTTTAGTCCTCCGTGGAAGAGTAAACAGAATAGGAAAAAGGTGATGTCTAGGCTAGAGGGTGAGGTGGCAAAGAATCAGTTTTCACCAATGCACTCTGGGGGGAGAATAAACAGGCCAGGCAAACAGAGAAGCGTCTGTCAACAAGACTTCGCAGTAATGGCCGCAAGCCATGCAGTGCCCCTCATTTGCTCTTTTTGTTGTTGTTGATGATGATGGTGGTGGTGGTAGAGGTACTGAGTTTGAACCCAGAACCCTGTACTTCGTAGGCAGACTTGAGCCACTCCACCAACATATTTTGTGGGGTTTTTTCTTTTTTGTTTTATTTTGTTTTTTAAGAAGCTCTTGTTTTATAGCTAAGCCAGCCTGGACTGTCTTTGATTTGTGCTTTCCTCCATTGCCAGGATGACAGGAGTGGGCCATCACCCCAGTCATTGGTCAAGATGAAACCTCAGGAACTTTTCTTGCCCACACTAGCCTTGCGCGGTGACCTTCTGATTTCTACCTCCCAAGTAGGTGGAATGACAGACTTGAGCTGCCACACCTGACTTCTTTTCTTTCCTTCACAGTCTGTACATTATCCACCTACCTCCTTGTCAATTACGCTTAATCAAATAGTGCATATGAAAGCAATTTGCATAGTGCTGGGCATGGAGCAGGTGCTCAATAAATATTACCCTGAATCTGAGTCTGAATCAAACTAGACATTTCCGTTCTGTTTCAAATCTGTATTTCCGTCAGGCCTTCAGGATGAATTTCTGGTGTAATAGATTCAGTACTTTGAGAGTATTATTGCAGCTCGAGAGGAAGGAGACCACTAATGAGGAGAAGCTGCGGCAGGAGGAAGAGGATGAAAGAGCAACTGGTACTTTTATTCTTTCAGGAAATAATTGCCTAGAAATCGCATAAACTTTCCCAAGTTGAAAAAGAATACTGTACTTTAAATTCCTTCTAAAGCACACGATCTGTGACCATGTTTTTACCCTGAGCTGAGCCATTTGGCACAGTAAATGTAATTACAACCAAAGTCAATATCCTCTTTCTGCTGTGTATTTCCTTTCATCAGTGGGTTTCAAAGAGGTTGATATCACGGTGGGGTTGAAATACTCTTGCCCAAAGCATCTTAAGTTATGGGGATGGGAAGAATAGAAATTCTTCCATATTAATTTTTTTGAACAGTAACAGCATGACTGTAGAAGATATTCAAGAGTGTCAAGATTTCTGATCCTACCCACATCATATATACCGTGTAATGAGACTTTGGGCAACTTACCTTATTCTTCAGGCCTCAGCTTCTCCCCTTCTAATAGAAAAGAGGGTCAGAAAAAATGAGGGGTTTGCTGGATATCAGAATCACCTACTGAAACTTTTAGAAATATAGATTCCTGGGCTGGGAATATGGCCTAGTGGCAAGAGTGCTTGCCTCATATACATGAAGCCTTGGGTTCAATTCCCCAGCACCACAAATATAGAAACGGCCAGAAGTGGCGCTGTGGCTCAAGTAGCAGAGTGCTAGCCTTGAGCAAAAAGAAGCCAGGGGGGGCTGGGGATACGGCCTAGTGGCAAGAGTGCTTGCCTTGTATACATGAGGCCCTGAGTTCGATTCCCTAGCACCACATACACAGAAAATGGCCAGAGGTGGCGCTGTGGCTCAAGTGGCAGAGTGCTAGCCTTGAGCAAAAAGAAGCCAGGGACAGTGTTCAGGCCCTGAGTCCAAACCCAGGACTGGCCAAAAAAAAAAAAAAGAAGAAGCCAGGGACAGTGCTCAGGCTCTGAGTTCAAGCCCCAGGACTGGAAAGAAAGAAATGAAGAAAGAAAGGAAGGAAGGAAGATCCCTGGACCCTCAGGCATATTACAGTATTGGACCATAGAGTTAAAAACAGGCCCTTCATGGAGAACCAGCATTTACTCAGTGAATCTTGAGGTCAAATGTGGACTGGATGGTTCTGCTGACTGGAGAGCTAGCCTCAGTTGCTTCTGTGGTCGGGTGCAGAGTTCCTAATGAGAGCTGGGCTTCAATGGGAAAGCTCAGCTCATGAGCATCCTATCCTACTCAGGGACCAGTATGCTAGATTGTACACCACTCCTCTTGTGAGCTCCAGAGGTGCCGAAGGCCCAGATTCACTTCACAGGCTCATTTTAGGGGCTGTGGTACACCATGACAGTTAATACTGTGAGCTAATATGAGAGAAAGGAATGAATATTTCTAAAGAATAATCTGCCACAGGGGTCCAAGAATGTGTGTGTGTGTGTGTGTGTGTGTGTGTGTGTGTGTGTGTGTGTGAAAGTAGGGCAGGAGAGGAGGAATAGGGAACAGAGACATGGAGATGGAGAGGGAGAGGGAAGAAGGAGCAGGGAGGTAAGACAGAGAAGGAGATGGAGAAGGAGGGCAAGGAGGATGAGGAGAGAGGGAGAAAGGGAAGGAAGAGGGAGAAGGGTATGGGGACAGCAAGGGATAGGGAAAAGGGAGTAGGGGGGGACGGAATAAGGATAGGGGAAAGGAGAGAAAGAGTTTGTAAGAGAGAGAGAGAGGGCACACCGCCAAGAATAAATGATCCAAGCTATTTTCTAATTCTAACATCCTAAGGTATTTTAATTGATAGAAACTAAAGTCAAGTTGATGAAAAAGTAATCTAGGTGAAATTAATAATCATCATCAGATCAAAGTCACTACTGACAGCATGGCATGACAAGGGCCAATGCTGAGGAGACATGAAAGAGCCTAACCAACCAACCATGAGCACCTGTTCTCTTCCAAGGACTTCATATCAAATGCCTTGTTTCGTTCCTGGAAACTCCTTGGTAGTTTCCAAGGAGTTTCCACTGATCACTGAGAGGAGGGCTGGGAGTCTGACCCTAGTCTGGTTCGAGTGACTGCAACCACTTCCTGGATACCCTACAGTGTCCGTGATTCCTGCTAAAGGCTGGGCATCTCTCCTGGCACTTACTTGATTCTATGACATGCTCACTTCATCCTGAGAGTGCCTAAGCAGGTTGTCTAATCTCTCCTTGCCTCAGTTATCTCATCTCCAAAGTGCCCTTAGGTTTCTATTTTCAACTACCATGCAGTGTGTCTATGTGCAAAGTCTGGAACGTGGAGGATGTCTGCTAAACCAATAGTGGTCTTATTTGTGCACATGGCTGCTATGTATAATGGAGAAGTAGTTCTCAAAGTACGTTCTGGAGACCATACCCCACCTGCAGCAAATCAAGAATTCTGGGGAAGAGTCTCAGCCATCTGTTTCATCAAGTCCTTTGGGTGTTTCTCATACATGCTAAGGTAGCTCTACAGTCTGTCTTTGTTCCCAATTTACAGATGATAAAATGAAAGCACAGGGCAAGCACCTAGTAAGCTGGCACCGGAACAAATTTTCTGCAATCCATTCGCTGAAAGCTTACATCAACCAGGAACAACTACAACTCCCCAAGTCTGGCTTCAAACAAACCTGCTACCTATAAGTAGCTGCCCTCCACACAGAAGCTAACAAGAGAATAGAGCACTTGTCTTTCTTTAGGTTCAGAAGTTATTGAAATGTCATCCATCTGCTCAGACCATAGGATCTCAGTGTCTGACTTGCTGGTCTTTAGATCCAGCCTTCTAAGACACCTCTGCCCCCTCCCCCTAACTTTTCTAAACCCTTCCCTAGATGACTGCCTCCCTAGACTGCCTTGTTTTCAGAGCTCTGATATTCTGAATTCATCCATACTTGTCAGCTTCCCTGAGACCTGAGAGTCCTACCCAGCTCACTCTACCTTCCTGGTCTCTTGCTCATCCAGTATTGTACATGCCCAGTTGTGTCCATAATGTTTCCTGACTTCTCAGAAACATGACATATTTCTAAATTTATTAGGTGTATAGTAAGGGATTCATAGTGTTTGTGTCTTTGGCTAAGTTTTTAACCATACTGTTGTCTGTCTCTACCAGTGACTGGATCTTAGCACATAGGGAATGAATTACCCTGGTTTAAAACCCAGGGGCCATCTCCAAGGGCAGCAGGGGAATCCCAGAATTAATTTTTCTTGGGGAGAATTACATGAGATTAACCTTCATCCATTGCTGCTGCAGCCATTTGCATCTGTGCTGGTCAGCATTGCCTGGATTCTGAGCCCTTTGGTTGCAGTATAATACATGTAGTAATTTCTCAAGAGCCTTCCCCCAATCCAAGTTGAGGGTGGGCAGTCATAAATGAAACTCGTCATCTCACCTGGGAGAAAAGCCAGCTATGCTAGCAAAAGAAGCAGAAAAAAAAAGAGCTGGCTCAAAAGTGGCATCACCCACCCTTCCTGGGCCTCAGAGAGAAGCCTGTCTGTGCACATATGCTGTCAAGGGGGGCCTGTGGATTCCGAGGAAACCCCAGAGGAGAGAGCAGCTGCTGTTGTTCCTTGGAGGCAGAGCCCAGTGGGGAGCAGAGAAGACAGGAGCCAGGATGACAATTGCTCGAAAAGCATTCCCTGGTGTTCTAATGAGGCAATTAGAGCCTTGAAGTTGGAGACTGGCAGAGCAAGAGGGGGCTCTAGAGTCCCCATTTTGTTCAGCCCTCTCATTTTAAAAAAGAGGTAACAGGGCTCCCAAAGGGGAGAGTGACTTGCCCAGAGTCACAGTATCCATTAAGACTGAGACTAGAACACAGATTTTCCATACATAAATGCTCTGTGTCTTCCAGAGTCTAAAACCCTGCCAGCAGAGGGTGCACCTGAGATTGGGTGAGGGAGACTGGATTTGACTCCACAGTAACCTGGTACTAATTTCTCTTAGGAAGCACAATCCTGGAGCCCCGAAGAGAAACTTGTGTGGGAATGCAGAAGCACAATATTAGTCACCAGGTGGCTTTGACATTTTACCTGTTTATGAAATAAATATCTTGTGTGATTTTCCTGCAGCTCAAGCAAAGATGCTATTCACCACCATGGTTCTAATCACCAGGATTCTTGGGAGAGCCTGGGAGGGAGATAGCCCCAAAATGCCTAGAGTTTGGCAATCTAAAGTGTCCTCCAAGTCTGGAGGCCACCACGTTTTTCCACAGTCCATAACAAGCCCAATAAATCTGCTCACAAAGGGGAGAACAAAAGACCTGAAGAATGTGCCTGCCTTTGCCCCCCTTCCACAAGAACAAGTGTCCCCAAATCATGCAGCCTCCAGAAGCTCACATGCACACACACACACACACACACCATACACTGCCACCCTCCCTCCTCCCTGCCCACTCATCTGCCTGAATCGTCTCTTTGTCTCCTGGAACAGGCTGGAGAATTCACATCAGTGCTATTCTCCTTTTACAAATAACAGAAGAACATCAGGCAGAATGGAGGCTGTCCAAGCAAAGCTTCTGCGGACACAAATGGTCACAGAAGTCAACTTGACATCTTGCCAAGTATAACTCCCCCATTTAGTTCCCCCCACCCCCCCATCCACTCATAACACCACAAAGTAGACTGTAAGAAGCAAGGTTCTTAGAGGACAAGATGCTCAGGAGAAAGGCAGAGATCTTCTCACCCTGTGTGATTTAGTAAACATTTTGGAGCAGAGATTGGTATTCAGGAATTAAGGTCAATGGCCCATCTCAACCTGGGTTTCCTTTCTCTCTTTTATTTTAAAGAGGGAGGGAAGAAGTGCATTTCTTAGGAATCACACAGTTTATCACAATTAATACTTGGACCACTGCAAGGCCCTTATGTTATAGATGGGGCTGTTGTGCATCACAGAGGCAAAATATCTCATCCGAGAACACAGGCCACGTACTATGACTGAACATCCATTTGCTTTTTCAGATAACAAGTAGCCCCATGGGTTTTTAAAGGTGCTATATTCGGAGAAATATTATAAATACTGCTATTCAAAGACTTACATTTTCTTCTAATTAAAATGATATGCAAAAGGAGCTCTTCTATTTATCTTTTTGTATAACAAACCCTCTAGCAATTTCCACTGTTGGTTACATGACTCACTTGTCATTCAGACAGAAGAGACTTCACCATTTTGGTGAATTCCGCAGCAACTTTTTAATAAGAAGCCTTTTGGTGGGACTGAGCCTTTTATGCATATTAATGAGGTATGATTGGAATTTGCATGAGCATTTGGAGTGAAGACGAAAGAAATGTGGGTTCTTCACTTGGAGCTGATACAAAAGATTGGGCATCTGTTGGCCTGTGGGTCCATTTGATGTGTTTTTTTAAGAGGAGTCTTTCTTCTCTAGGGTTCTCAAGTGCCAACAAAATCATTTTATAGAAAGGAAAATGGATAACCCAAGCTTCAGTGGGGTTAAGGTGGAAGTAGGATTGCTTCTGTTTAGCAACATCTGTGGGTCTTGTTGTGCAGTCCCCCCAACAGTGGGCTTTGTCTCCATCAGACCTGTGAAGAATATCTACATTTGTCCTTGGGAGCAAGTACCCAGAGTAATATGACCACTGGCACCTCTGAAATGATATCAGTCAGAGGATGAGATTTCTGTCTGTATTGGACCTGGTCTGAGGGAGATAGAAGAAAGTTCAACATGAATTATGACAACTACCTTCTTGAGTTTTGATCCTGTTGAATGTTAGGTAGCTGTGTGTAGATCTGTGCCAGGGAAAATTGGTAGAACTTAGCTCTTCCAGAGGCAAAAGAGTTCACCTTTAAGCTCATTGATATGGGCCAGAGACATGGACATCCTCCCCCCTCCCCCAACTTCCCACTGTATGGGGAGCTTGCATTCCTAGGCATGCTCTTGGGACAAGGTTTGGATCTCAGAGGGAAAGGAATCTCATCCTACAATCTCAGGATCTTTATTGGAGCAAACCAGGAAGTCCTACATTGCAAACCCTCCTCTCCTTTCAAGAGATGGGAGCTATTTGTAAGAAATACTTTATGAGTGTGAGGGGACATACAAGTTGCTCAAAAGGGCTGGTGTCCACTTAAATCATCAGGTTGGGAGGAGAAGGGCATTCTCTTTTCTGTGTGGACTGCCGCTCCCTTGTCCTACCTGGAGAAGCCTTTGAATTCTTTCTTTTATTCCTCTTTCACTTCTTCTTCTTTCTATACTGAGGATTGAACTCAGGGCCTCATACTGCCAGCACTCTACCACCTGAGCCACACCTCCACATCCCCAGACCTTTGTACTTTTAATTTAGTTATACTGTCTTATTCCCAGACTAAGATCTTCCTACCTCTACCCCGGGAACTACAGGAGTGCACTACTATGACCTACTTCTCAATGGTGTTTCTGGAGTGGGAATGTGGCCTAGTGGCAAGAGTGCTTGCCTCCTATACATGAAGCCCTGGGTTTGATTCCTTAGCACCACATATATAGAAAATGACCAGAAGTGGCACTGTGACTCAAGTGGTACAGAGAGTGCTAGCCTTGAGCAAAAAGAAGCCAGGGACAGTGCTCAGGCCCTGAGTTCAAGGCCCAGGACTAATTTTTTTTTTAATACATCAATGGTGTTTCTGGAATGGCATCTGAGAGCATTTTTTTTTCCCAGCAAAAGCAAGTAGTCCTGGAGTTTGAGAAGAAGGAAATAGAGACCGCTGACAAGGTAGAGAGAAAGCTTATGAGAGATATTATGGGCCACCAGAAAAACCAGGGTATAGTATGAGAGAGGTAATCTTCTTTTTGGCTGAGGACAAGTAGCTCAAACATTGACGAGTATGGCTAGGTAAAATACTCTTCCATTTTTCTCAAGCTAAAAGAGAAAATGTCCTCTTGTCCTAACTTTCCATTTTTAAAAAAGGAGAGATTTAGCAGCAAGCCAGCAGTTCAGCTGGGTAAAGTTCTCTCTTCTGCCTGAAAAAACAAAAAAGAAAAAAAATGGGCTGGTGTGGTGTTCTTACCTGTAATCCCAGCCACACAGAAATCAGAAGCAAGAAGATTTCAAGTCTAAGACTCATCTAGGCAAAATACTATGAGAAACAAAAGGGCTGGGGGCAGAGCTCAAGTGGGAGAACACTTGTCCATGGGAAGCACAAAGCTCTAGGTTTAAACTCCACTACTGGAAGAAAAAAAGAAAAGAAAAGAAAAGAAAAAAGAAATATGCATCCAACTTTGCAAAAAAAAAAAATCCCCACATTTTAAATCCATGAAGATAGCTTTCTTCAAAACTACTAAGGATTCAGAATAGCAAACTATCAAAACCCATTAAACCCTATTTTAAACTATCTGTGACACCAACATAGAAATACTGAGAAGAAAGATTCAAACCTGAAAGCCAAAAAGAAAAAGTCATAATCAAACTAAAAGAAAAAGCAAGTGTGAGCAAAAAGTAACTTTCAATCACTCTATAAATTATTTCCTTTCATCTCCAGACTGATGGGAACTTCTTTAAAAAGCCAAGAACCAGAATACCACCCGAAGACATCTGTTCCTCGCATCCTTTAGAGAGTGCAGATGGAGACTCCTACGTGGTCCTGGAAAGAGGGATTGGTCACGCTCATTAGCCCGGGCAGATTTAGGTTTCAAATAATAAGCTAAATTGAGAACTACCAAGAGACCAACTCTTGCAAAAGCTGCACTGTAGCCTGAAGAGGGACATGCCAATTTTAGATTAATTAAAAAGGTTATGAAATTGTTCAGATGGCATGTTAATGAGCAATCTGCAGGGGCCTCAGTCAACAGCCACACCTCCCAGTCTTAATTACAGGACCCTTATTGAAAGGAGTCTGGGTGAGCCACTAAGGACCAGAAAAGCATCCCTCTTGAATAGAAGACAAATACGGTGAACCCAGAACAAATCCCATGTAGAAAGATGACAGTCGTGCTTGTAATAGAAACTTTCAGAAGAAAGGTAATGCTGATTCCAGCCAGCCTAGAAACGCTGAGATATTAGAATTAATTAGAGATACCATACATCATAGTCCCTTATATTTGAGATCTAAGATATTCAAGTGGTTTTGTATGGTTTACCAATTCATGTTTCTTCCCCAATGCTCGGTAATCGCATTGGAAGCTCTACATTGTTTCTGTTATACAAGGTTTATCTAAATTTATCCATCGAGACACTACAAATTGAGGATACTACAGTCTCTACTACCCACTTCAGCATTCAAGACAGGCTCTTTTCCAAGTCAGTTATTCACTTAAATGTGGGTCACATGGGGCCCCTAAGATCTACAATTGCAACTCTGTTTGGGTCTTCATGTGGGAATTGTTGATCATTCCATAGGCTTTAATTTATAGAAATAAACAAGGTTTATTTCCCAGTAAATTCCTAAAGAAGTTGTTAATGATTATACAGTTTTACATTCAGAAACTAAACCCAGCAAGTTCTAGAGTTTATTGGGGGAATATAATTCAATATATATTTTAAGAGTTTTGCTACAGTAGTAGGGCAGGGATGCAAAACTCCTATGGCTTGTAGACCAAGAAATCTGACAGACTTCAGGAAGGGTCATTTGTTTTCACTGACTCAAAATTTTTCTTGACTTCATCTTGATTTGAAGAGCTACTATTTTGGAAAATATTTTAAATTACTATTGGCTTCTTTTTCATGGTGCCAGGGTAGTCTGTTGTGAGCTGTGTGATTGATCCTATAGCAATCTACCTATTCAAAGAGCCTTTATCATAAGGATTCTCTCTCTCTCTCTCCTTCCCTCTCTCTCTTCATTTTCTTTTGTTTTCCTGAAACAGGGTTTTGCTTTGTATTCCAAGGTGGTCTCAAACTCCTAGTCTTCCTGCTTGGGCTTTCCAAAGGGGCTAGAGGTAGGTACCAGACAGCTATTACTACGTTCATTTCATTAGACAGGAAAATAAATTGAGCAAATAGACTGTGTGACTTTTGAACTGTCTAATTAGATACAGTCAAAAATTACAGAGAGCCAGATGGGCACCAGTGGCTCATACCTGCACATGTAGCTGCTAAGGAGGCTGAGATCTAAGGATCTTGGTTCAAAGCCAGCAGAGGCAGCAAGGTCTATGAGATTCTTAACTCCAACTGACCACCAAAAGGACAGACATAGAGCTGTGGCTCAAGTGATAGAACACTAGCCTTGAACAAAAAAGCTAAGAGTTTAAGTCCCAGTACCAACACACACACACACACACACACACACACACACACACACATCAGGTTCTTCAAGCAATACTGTAAAATAGTGATAATATAGCTTTAAATCTTTTTTGAATATTGTTATAACTAACACATGAGGAAAAAATTAAGAGAGAAGTTAAAATTTTTACAGTGTTCCTTACAATAAATGATTGAACACATTTATTTGGGACTGGTACTGTGCTATTAACTTTTTTGACCTTCACTACTTCAATAAAATTTACCCAACCTAGGGTCACCAGGTTTAGCAAGTAACCAGTTTAGTATGAATTTAAAATATGAATTTAAACAACAAATTCTGCTTAAAATATTTCCTATACTAAAAATTTATGTATTTGAAATTCAAATTAAGTTGGATATTATCCATTTTATCTGGCAACCTTACCTTGCATTTTATGGAGAAAAGCCAAGTATTTAGTAAATTAGGACTTGTTTTAAGTGCCAAATCAGATTGATCAGTATTGGTTATCTGCAATGCTTTGAGACTGTCAAGTCTGGGTGCAGTCAGGAAAAAAAATAATCCCTCTGATTGATTAGTGATGCCTGTCATGGATAAGACAAAAGGATTTTCTGATATGGGTGCTGTAGCTCTGTTATCTCTGCCTTAGTGGCTAAAATAGAACTTCGATCTTTCAAAGTCCTACTCAAAGTTATTGATTGATCACAGTGCTTCTTTGCTTAAAGCTCTAATTCCCTATGATACCTTACATCCTAGGAGAAAGACTAAAGAGACCTCTTCACAAGGCTTATAAAGTGATGCTTCTGCCAACTTCTCCAGCACTGTGTCTTCTTGTTACATCTTTCTAGGCCCCAGTACCCCTGGCTTTATCAAGGTCTCCATATAGGTTATCTCCACCTGGAAATCACTGCCTCTTTACCCAATTAACTTCTGCTCATTCTTTAGGTCTGGTACAAATATGCTTCCTCAGGTAAACTTTATGACACCTCAGAAGAGGCCAGAAATTTTTAATATAGACTCACTGCCACTAGCACACTTTGTAAAAATTACCTGTCACTATTTGATTCCCATATTTTTCTGTGACTATACCATAAAATGCCTATGAAAATAGGCAAGGTCAATCTGTTTTAGACATTTGATCCCTGTCATCTTCTTCAGTGTCTGCTGTATACTATCTTTTCATTACAAATGTATTCAATGAACCAATAAAACTATTGGCTTAATGAGGCCAATGTTATTCTTGAAAAAACACCTTTAATTGCCCTTTTAAAAAAAAAGAACTAGCTACATAGCTTTTCATTCTCAGACTATAATCACATATTACTCAAAATTACTTTAGGACTTTCCAAACAAGATAAATAAAAAAAGCATTATTTATCTCAATACAGATCAGAATATGTATTTAATTAACTTATCTGCTTGTTGTGGTTTGAGTCTTGAATGACACCCTCCCCCAAGCCCTTTAAAAGGCTTTATTCCAGGCCTGTGTCACTATTGGGAGGTAGTAAGACCTTTAAAAGGTGGAGTCTAGTGAGAAGAATGTAGGTCATTGTAGGTGTTCCTTGAAGGCAATATTAGACCACATTCTTCCCTCATCCCTACTCTCTCATTGCTTTCCTGCAGCTGTAAAACAAACAGGTGTCTTTTGCCATATATCCTCACCATAATTTTCTGTGTCACCACAGACCCAAAGTATAAAATTTAAGCACATGCACTGAGACAAAACAAAACTTTCTTCCTTGTAAGTTATTTATCTCAGGTATTTTGACATAGTCAGGGAAATCTAACTAACACACTTTCTGTCAATTCCTTAGTAAAAACACTTGGGTGGAGAGTTCAATATATAGTGAAAGGAAAATGCGTTTATGTATATATATATATATTATACACACATATATACATATATATTTTTATCATTTAGTCAAATATTTAAAATTTTGTTAAATGCACTATATACTTGCTCCTTTAATAGACATCTTATTCAATTTACCCATCAGCAATGGGCTTTTAATCTTTTGGATATGTTAACTTAGCTTATAGTCTGTGTTATTCAAACACTAATACGGGTGTGTTTGTGATGTTCTTTTATAGACATAGTTAAGCCCCTGACCAGTAGACTTTAATGAAAGTTTGGAGAAAACATGCCAGGATTTATTATGGGTTGTGCTAATTCAACCAGTAGAAAGAATTTAAAAGCAGGCCTGAGGCTTCTCCACAGCAACTTCAGCCCCCGCCCAAGTGATACCATCTGTCTTACAGACTTCAGACATCCTCAGCCAGCCTCCATATTCAGGTGAGTGGTTTTCCTGCAAACACATACAAATCTGTGTCTTTACCTGGATGGCAAACTGCCCATTGGTGTTAGATGGGTCCAAAATGTGGAAAAAGGAAGATATCTATTGGATAGGACAGAATCAATGACACTGTTAACCACAGGAACGCCTATTGTCCAGGCTCATCTCCACCTATATCCCATCCTAAACCAACTGCGGAGGGACCAAAATCCAGGGAGTTATTTGCTATCACTTTTAAAGTCAACTAACAGAAGCCCATTTTTCAAATACAGAAATGACAATGTGAGGAAAATGTAGCTGCTGGCTCTAGAATTCCTTTCAAGAAAAGCTATGTCTTAGGAAAGAGACTTCAGTAAGTCACCTTCAAGTGGACGTTAATCTCTGAGTATGGGAAGTTTCTCTTTGCAGGAAAGGAGAAAAACTGGCTGTGCTAGAAGATAGAATGGAGAAGGAAGAAGACAGTTGTTTAGATCCAGTTATTATCGGAATGCTTGTAAGTCCTCAAAATTTACATGTGTAAATCCCAAACCCCTCTGATGTTGGTATTAGGAAATGGGACCTTTGAGAGACAAATAGATCATGAGATAAAGTCTTCATAAATGGGATTAGTGTCCTTATAATAAAAGAAACCCCAGAGAGCCACTATGTGAAGCACCATCTGCAAACCAAGAAGGGGGCACTTGCTAGACAAGGAATCTGCCAGCACCTTGATCTTTGACTTCTCAGCTTCTAGTAAAAAATACATTTCAGTTATTTATAACCTAGGCATTTTGTTATAGCAACTTGAATAGATTAAGACATATCCATTATATCTAAATTCTTACCTATTCCTTACTCCATTCCGGGACTATCTAACAAAGTTACAAAACTCATCTACAAGGTGATTTTCCTTAAGATCTAAAGGAAGAAACTGGGCTTCACATGCAGATCAACATGGCATCCTGAATGGTGATGGAGGAAAGAAAGAAGAAAAAAAGAAAGAAAAAAGAGAGAGAGAGAAAAGGAAGGAAGGAAGGAAGGAAGGAAGGAAGGAAGGAAGGAAGGGAGGGAGGGAGGGAGGGAGGTGAAGGCAGGGGAGGGAGGTGAGGGCAGGACAAGGAAGGGAAAGGAAGGGAAGGGGAAGGGGAAGGGAAGGGGAGGGAAGGGGAGGAGAGGGGAGGCTGGCTACCTCCTTTGTATACTGACACCCCACCCCCTTACCATTACCACCACAGCAACATGGAAGGGATATGAAAAATCACTGGGCTATGGAAATTATGAGGGTTTTTTTCTCAGTGGGAGTTGGGAAAGGATTGGTTAGCATCTAGTTATCTAAGTATGATGTCACTGTTTCCTTTCATCAAATACTTAGGCATTTCCAGGAAGCTAAAGGTCTTACCTAATTGGCCTAGTGCTAAATTGTTAATAGGTCATTGTAAATTCCCCAAGGCAGCAGTCAAATACCAAATTGGCTAATTAGAAACTAAATCTTTCAAATATTGTTAACATTCAGAGCAGGTTGTCAGAAGGGCAAATTCTGTATTTCCCTGGCACACACATTTAGATTCAACTTCTGTATTCATATGCTTAAAGAATAAATATTTGCAAAACATCAGATATGTTTTCAATGTCCTAGCTCTAGCTCTGTGCAAACCCTTGAAACGGATACCTGTTCAGGTTTCCTGGTGTTTACCAAAATTAGTAAGAAAAGTACTCTTTCTCTTCTAAAAGTCATGACTACAACTCCCTAAAATTTTCCAAGTGAGTTTTTGCTTGACCTAGTCACCTCACCAACTATGTGGATTGTGACCCTTGACACTAGGAAAAGGCTAATCAGAAATAGACTTTTATCTGTGATCCATGACACTGTTATTTTTTATGCCTATTCAGTTCAGTTCGGCTAATGTTTATGATCTAGTCAGTTTGCTACATGATCATTACAGATACCATTAATGCATAGCTCCTGTGCTCTATTACTTCAAAACCTACATAATGAAGTGCCGTCTTTGTGATAAGTTTATAATAGAGGTAAAGAATAGTAGAGAGAGTGCTTAGTTTCAGCTGGAGTGGGTAGGAGGTCAAGGAAAGTTTCTGAAAGATGGTGTCATACGGGAAAATGAACACAGTAAGTTAAACATGTAAAAGCATTGTAACTAGTACTCAAAGGCTACTCGAAATGAGATGTATGGAAAAAAATCCTCAAATTACAGAATATTAATGGGAACCTAATTCTGCTAATTGGTGCCCTAACAATCATGGGAAATGGGGAAAAAACAGCTCAAAGAACGAATAAAATGGATAAAGTACATTAGTCCCTTTGGTTCTTGAAAACTAAAGTATAACCACTGTGGTAAGATATACCCCTGAAGAATTACCACACTAGGTTCTAGGAATGACTAGGAGCCAGAAAAGTTATTTCAGAGGTGAGTAAGAATCTAGTATTTTGGTCTTAGAATTTAGCATGGTCTTGTTTCCAGATGGAATCTGGTAGCTTTGTTTCTATTTGCATTTTTACCTACCATCTTAAACAAAGAAGATGCTCAATAAATAATAACAACAAGAGTTATCATTTACTGAGCACAGTTTTCCATGGAGCAGGACCACTCTCTCAGGAGCAGTAATCAATGTAGCACTTGTTAAAATTGGCTTGAGAAGTAGAGGATGAGGAAGAGTGATGGAGGAGATGAGTCTGACCAAGGTATATTGCATGTATATATGAATATGTCCAAATGAAACCTCCTCTACACCTAATTGATGCTAATAAATATGCTTTCCAAATATGGCTAGGCAAACATTCTTGAATTAGGAGTCTCATAGAAAACTTAACATTCTTAAATTTACAGGCCACATGGAAATACATTGTGCCTATGGGTGTCTTCATCCCCTGCCATGATTTCAGCCACAGTTTATATGCAAATAGCCTCCCAATGTTTATGTCTCAAGAGAAACTATTACAAGAATACCACTTATGAGCTCTGCTTTTTAAAAGATTTATGGAACATCCAAATGATAAAAATAAATGAATTCCACTAACTATGATAGCCATATTATGTAGGCATTACAGAGAGACTTTTGTAGCTCTTACTTAATAGCACTGAGTATTCATTTAGAACACAAAAATTAGACCCATAAACCATGAATATTTTAGTCTCTACCAGTAACTCACTGACACATGCATATTCCCTCTGTCTTTATAAACACACACACACACGTACAATGTATAACTAAACATCAAAAAGTGAAATTATCCAAACCATCTTAGAAACCTTGCAAATTGTGTAAATGAAGTGTAAATTTGGCTGAAGGATTTGAATAGGTATTTTTTGCTATGATACTGGCCTTGTGAAACAAAATGGCACAGTTTTGAATGATAAAAAGCAGGTGAGAATATGTTTAATAAAATAGGTTAATGAAATACTTCAGGCTAATATCAATCTATTTTCTAACAGTCACTTCTAACAGTTGTTTGAGCATTCCAGGACCAATATTCTAGAATCCAAATATAATGATACTCAAATAGTTTAGGCTTTTTAAAACAATTTGCATTCCAAAACTGTTACTAGTTAGTTTGCTCTTACTATAGAATCTCTCTTTCAAAAGTTTCTAAAGTATTTAAAAAAATTTCATAGGACAGAATATAAATCAATGGAGAGAGTAAAAGAGAAAAATGGAGAGAGCTGACAGGTTAAGTAACTTGGTCAAATTCTACAACTGAAGAAGGCTCAAGGTAGTATTTAAACCCCTCTTACCATTGAATATGGGTAGTGGGCAAAGTCAAAGAATATTTGACATCCTCAGTAACTAGAATCCTTAGCATGAGTAATTCCCTTTCATAAACCTGTCACTAAAGACAGCTATGAGAATCCTAAAGCAAAAGAGTTGGCTTATTCACTGCTGTATTGTATTTTTCTTACCCAATTTGTGGCACGGTTGCTCTTGGGAAAGAAATAGCTTTAAAATGCATCTATATAAACTGCCAAAATAAACTATTATGAGAAGAATCCTGGTGATCTGAAAAGCAAAATGTTAATTTCTAAAAGCTGTGGATCTCATTTAAAACTTGTTAATGATCTGGCATATGCTAAAGACTCATCCTAAGGGTGTGTGCTTCCACCTATCTGTAAATGGATACACACACACACACACACACACACACACACCACACACACACACACACACACACACGATTCCATCACCAAAGACGTTTAGAAAACACTTTAACACTTTTCATTCTGGTTCTTCCCTTGTTCTTCTTGGTGGTTCATTAACAATGGAATTTCTGGTACTTCTTTTTAAAAAATTAACCAAATTTATTTTTTATTAAGTTTTCTATATGGTGTTTACAATTTAGGTTGTTTAATTTCCAGAAGTCCCATTAAATATTATAGAAGTATTACTTAGTAGAGTACCTTGAGAAACTTTCTATAGCTTGGATGTGACTCCATCCATACCTGATCTGAGAGTTAAATAAAGGCCCATCCTGACCTTTTGCTATAATGCCTAAGGCATCAATAGCTCTTACAGGCTCTCTGACTTTTAAGGTCTTTATTCATCAATAAGTATTCCAGCTATTAAACATTTAAAGCCAACAGAACTTTTGAGTACAAACAACTTATAAATGGACCTAACTAGGCCCTGGGCTGACCCATTGCCATTTACTTCATGGAGATAAAAAAAAACTACTAATGGCAGAAGTACAACCAATTTGCCCCCAGTGCCAATTCTTCATCATAAATATGGCTCCAATGTATCATTTCTACTACCAATCAAACCCAGATTTTTGTCACTCCAGGACCTTCTCTTCCATACTCTCCTTTTCTTATGTATTATGTAGGTGCATACCAAACAGATCCCCCAAAATGTACCATTTTTATCCTCTACTAAAGAACTGTGAGAGATTAAGCATTTTAAACCATTCAAATACACATCTTGTTAATTGTTTTGTACCACTTCCCAATTCCCTTAGCTGAAAGATCCACTTTAATCTCCTGAATTCTAGGCTCTTCCTGCATTAGTCTCCTCTTTGTACCTTTTCTTACTTCTCATCCACATCTCATGCATCTTTCAAGTTCCACTTCCCAAGAAGGCTTTCAGTAATTTCGCCCAACATTGATCTATCTTTCTTACACCACAGTAATGAGGGTTATTAAGTGCATTTGGCACTGTATTTTATTCTTTGCTACAATTGTGTATGTTTTGTTTCCACCTCACCACTCCATAAATTTAAATGTAAATCTCTTAAGAGAAAAAAAAATCTAGTCATAACCTTAATTTGCATTCTCTACCACATTAATCATGCACTGGAAACATAAGAAATACTTCCTCGATTCTTGACTATAATGAAAACAAAATGATAATTATAAACGGATATCATGAAATTTATGAAAGTCAAAAAGGGCTTTTCTTGATAATACCTTATTTGCATTAAGATATTATCTACTATAGAAGCATAATTCAATCTTTGTATTATTTTGTAATCTATACCTTCCCTAATTTCAGACTACCTTTCCCCAGATAAACTCAAAGACTTACTTTTGCTGAGAGATAGAAATGAAGAAGAAGTAAGCATGACTTTTAGGTTTCTTATCTCCAAAGTCCAGGGATATATTATAGAGAGTCTAAAGTGACCCCCAATTATCCCTGACTCTTGATGATCATACACTTTTGTAATTCCCTCTTCCTGAGTGCATACAGTTATAATTTGCTTCTAACAAATATACTGGTCCAGGGATGGGATATCACATTCATGAATGTGTTATATCTAATTGTAACTGCCATCTTGCTAATTGCCTATTGCCTTCTGAATTGGTATGTTTTGAATAAAAAAGCCATATTGAAGACACCTGTCAGGAAAAGAATTGAGGATGGGCTTCAATCAAAAGTAAGCTAGGAGCCAAGGCCCTCTGTCCAATAACCCAGCAGAAATGGAATTCTGCCAATACACTGGAGAGCTTGAAACAGATCCTTTCTCAGTTAAGATGAGACCTAGCCCTGAATGACACCTTGATGGCTACTCTAGGAGAAATCCTGAAGCCAAAGGAGGTAGCCAAGTCATATCCAAATTTCAGGCCTGCAGATATTGTGATGTTAAAAATGTAATAGTGGCCTAAGCCACCATGTTTGTAGGAATTTGTTATGCAAAAATATATAACAATTACAAATTTTAATATAGTGGTATGCTCATGGTTCTTTCAATGATGAACATTAAGATATATGTATCTGCTGGGCACCAGTGGCTCACACCTGTAATCCTACCTACTCAGGAGGCTGAGATCTGAGGATTGCGATTCAAACCAGCCCAGGCAGGAAAGTTCATGAGACTCATCTCCAATTAACCATGAGAAAAACAGAAGTGGCACTGTGCCTCAAAGTAGTAGAGCACTAGCCTTAAACTGAAGAGCTCAGGGACAGTGCCCAGGCCCAGAGTTCAAGCCCCATAACTAACAAAAAAACGATATATGTATCAAAGAGAAAAGGCTGTGGTGGTAGTTCACACCTATAACCCTATCATTCCAAAGGCTGAGGCAAAAGGATCATGAATTCAAGGCCAGTGTAGGACTTACTTTGAGACTCTTTCTCAAAACCAAGCCAAATCCAAAACAAAAACAATGTTCAGTATGGACTCTCTCATACTACCAACAGTCATGCAAGAATGAAACTACTATTGTCTTTTGTGAGAGGCTTAATTTTATAAACAAATATCATTAAGAACTCACATTAGAACCTTAAAGATTTGGCCCCAGTATTGAAGGAGTAAAATTTAGAACAGACTGCGAATTGTTAAGTGTCTGTGTCAAATGTCTCATCAATGTCCTCACAGCTTAAAAGTTGTTGAAACGACATGTACCACTACAGTGAACATTTCACAATCAAGTATAAGAACTATTTGTCATATATTCATTGGTAAATACCAACTACCCAGCTACTTAATAGTACCTAGGATCAGTGAAGGAATTAAGAAACTAGCAAGTAAAAAATCAATAATTAAGGGATTAACAGCCCCCACCCCTCAAGTTTACAGCTTATCCCACTACTAACTTTTTTTATTTGGAAGAGCCATGGACATTCTGAATCTTTTCAGATATGTGACTCCTTTGGTGAAAGTGGCTGGTAGACTTCTGGATTTGAAGAAAAAACAAAACAAAATACGTAGCTGAGTAAATAGACATATTTATTTTTGTACTGCTACAGACATTGTTTTATTTTCCAAGTCAGGACATCAAACAAAATTTTTTCTATGTCATTATCCTTTCATTAGAGAAAGAACATCTCAATCTCCAGCAGCAAAACCATAATCTCAAAATAAAGCAGAATTTTAATTCCAATGTATCCGTTTAAGAAAAATATACTGCATTTGCTGTATCTTTCTCATTTGATCCCCATAGCACTTGGGAACTCAAGGGTGAAGGAATGTCTTATTAGGTGAGAGCATCCAAGGAAATTGTGTCTTGCTTAGGAAATTCAAGGCTATCTTTTTCTTTATAAAGTCTAGATGCACAGTGGCAAGAGTTGAAGTGAGGTTTATCCAGTTCTTCCTTATTATCCCCTAGGTCAGAAATGTTACAATATCAATAATCCAGTCACCTATTCACCAGGGTGACAGGTTGCCTCCCAGCCAACATAACTTCTGGGTAGCTATGATCTTCCATCAAATAAACAACCAACTTCTGGAAGCTTCCAAATCCAAGCCTTGAAATAGGAAATGATAGCAGATATCACCTCCACATTTTGCATCTCTCCCTAAAAAACAGCTCTAAGCTCTCACAGGAGCTGTAAGTTCCCAAAGATCAATAGACTCTTTGGTGAACTCTGCCCACAGACATTTGTTATGGCTGGATAGGCATCTCAGAATTTGATGTATCAGTGAACCTGTGGGTTGACCGGTCACCAATGTTTATATTACTGTGAAATATATCCCAGAACTTAATTGGCAAAAGCTCAACCATTCCACGAATCGAGTTCCCCTCTATTTCAGTAGAGGTGACCCCTCTCCTCTTTTAGAAACTTCAGGATCTATGTACTGATTCAGTACGAATCATGCAGGCATTTGTTACAGAAAAGAACAGTTCCTGGGACAAATGACAAGACTAGAATTAAGATGATTGGCGCATACTAAAAGGCAGTATAATAGTGTATTTATCTCAGAGGTCCTCTCCTGGAGTTGGCTCCAAAGAAATAGGATGGCTTATAGAGGCAAAGCAGGGACTGGGCCCTTTGATAACATTGAAGTGGTCACACCCACCTTTGCCTGAATTTGACAGAAACAGCAGCCAGTCACTCATTCACACAGGGTGCTGAAAATAGATCCACAGCCATGCCTCACTAGGTCCACTTTTGAAAGGTTGAAATAAAGCATTCTCTGTCATAATTTTCATTGTTCTTCTTCTCTCACTGGGTATATAATATGGCCACAAACAGGACTATAAATGAATATTACCTTCAAGACCCTCACACAACAAACACTCAACTTTCTGGGGAGAAGATCACCAAGTTCCCTACAGAGGCAGGCCCACCTGCCTGATTAAAGCAGCCCTTTATAGGGAAAAGAACATTACCAGGGAAATAATGAATTAATTTGGCATTTCTCTTGGTCTCACTCAGTACGAAGTGTGCTTCCCTAAGCATGAAAACAGCACATCTTTCCAGAAACATTTCTCAAATGATGTGCTTACTCATAGAAGAGATCAATTTGAATAGATTCAAACCCCAAGAGGGCAATTCAAGACAGAAAGTTTCCCAACCAAAGTCCAGACAGATTGTCCAACTAGTTTGTAAGTCCAGCATAGACAGTTATCTTTGTCCACATTTTACCTTATAAATCTTCCCTTGCTTTCCCTCTCTCATGAGTTATATAAATGCGTAGGCACAGACATTTATTTGTAGGTTTTTCTACACTGAGAGCAAAGTTCTTGCTACATCAGCATAAAGACTATTACTATTGGAATGAGAAAAAAAGTGTTCTCTAACATAGGGAAAGAAACAGAAAGTTATTGAACGTGACTTTTGCCAGAAAGACTATATTTGGGATGCTGGAAGAAAAAGAGAGATGATGAGCCAGGACTATGAAAGGGGTGGGAATAGAGAGAGAGAGAGAGAAATGGGTTGATTAAAGTGCTAACTGAATTTCTAAACAGACTTTAGCTGAAATATACAACATTCTCAGATGCCACCTGTGTTTAATATTTACATCTAACCAGAAACTATTTGAAAAACAAAAACAATAAAGTGAAATACTAATTGGTAGGTTTTGAGTAAAAGACATAGATTTGAGAAGTGGAACGTCAGATTAGGTATAGAATAAGCAACATGGAATCAGCAACTAGCAGACAGAATGAGGGCTCCATACTGTACATTCAAACAAGGTTGTGGTTGATAACTCCAAAAAGCTAAGGAAAGGTTAAAAACTAGAATTGAAAATGTTGTACTCTTGAGAAGGGGTGATGGAATGTCATGAACCAAACATAAGGACACACGAGGTACAATCCACCATCCCTAGGGCACTTAGACTACAAAATCAGACCAGACAAAACTGTTGTTTTCCTCTTCTTTCTTCTTCCTCCTTTCTTTCTTCTCCTTCTTGTTCATTATTTCAAGTGCTATTGCCACTGAATTTCCCAAGTTGATTTTGCCTGATATTTGCCATAGAAATCTTACCATTAGGAGAGCTAAAAATGTTTCTAAAACATTATTCTAAACTTCTCAGTACTTCTATGTCATTACTCTTGCTACCATAGACACAGCACTTCTTATTGCCATCCTCAATCTCCACGTAGGTACCTGAGAATAGTTTATCCCAAATAACTTTCATACTTATACAATCAGGAAGCACAGCTCATTAACAGGTCAGTGTGTGAGGTCTTAACTAGTTAGGGTCTTAGACTCCTATTCAGCTTACTAGTAGCCTAATACCCACAGCAAAGGGTTTTTAAACAGGGGTATCCAGAATGAGTGTTCATTATAATCAACTATTTGGGTTTCTAAAACTCCCCATTGCAATGTTTTGTCTTAAGAAAATTAAATGAAATTCTCTGGGGGTGAAATGCAAGTTTTTATACTATCTTTCCTTTTTGTAAAGTTTGAGAGCCACTCATATTGGGAACTCCTAGTTCCCATTGTTATTATTATTCTACCCTGAAATAGTACTCTCAACCTCATTTTATCCAATCTCTTAACTATTGGCCAGTAAACTTAAGGAAGCTTAGTGTCAGTATCAAACCAGCACTAGTTCTCTTCACCAGGCATAGCCACTCTAATTACTATCTGAGGAAGAAGAAGAATGGAGATACTTCAGAAAGCAAGAAGCAGATGCAAGTTGTCAAAGAAAACATGATCTTTTCTATCAAGATAGCTAGGCCTGATTCAAAACACAAAGACACACACACACACACACACACACACACACACACACACACATACACACACACACTATTATAACTTCATTTATCATGGTATGGACAAAATGAAAGAGCAATCCTCTTCTCCATTTTAAGGACAGACAAGTAGAAATTATACCACTACTGATGCTTTTCTGCCCTTTTGAAATTCAATATTTTAATATATTTAATACTTTAATATTCTCCCTTAATGGGAAGTTACCTGCTACCATTCAGAGGTTGCTCTGACCCCACAGGCTTTCATTTAATTCATAGGGACCCAAATAAGCGTAAGTAGGATGTCCTAGACATCCATGAATGCTATTTATTTCCCAATTTCCTGTTTGATTTTTTTTTTCATATCAACTAAAACCATAAAGGCTAACCGAGCTCTTGCTACTCCAATCACACAGAAAGATACTCTATATAAAACAATTTCTACCTTGGTATAGATTCATTATGTGATATACTCTACTACCCTTCTTCACAGTGAATTACTATGCCCCTATTCTTTATTAGGGTGATGATGTTAGTGTGACTTTAAACCTAATGTCTGAGCTACAACTCTATAACCTCATAAGACTCCTTAACACAATTCCCTCCACACTACTCACTCTTCTGATTTCTTAATTCTTATAATTCTCCTGAATTATCTCAGGATTTGGGTTTGTTGCCCCTATTTAAAAATAACAACACAGTTGCTCCCTGATCCCTGGTGAATGAAGTTTAAACTTCACTGGCTGCCTTGTAAAATGTTACATAATCATATTCCAATCATTGTTCCCGAGTGTCTGAGATAACATGTCAGGCATGTGCTTTCCATGCACTTGTGGCCTTATGCCCTTCACATTGAAGGCTGTCTCCTCTTAAAACTGAACTCACAGGGCAGTGGGGTTTTTGTTGGCTTGGTACCCAGCCATGGGTTCGTAACCTGAAGTCTATGAACTTCTTAAGTTGGGGGGAAGGGCTCAAGAATAGTTAAACAAAATTGTGTATCCATAGTAGACTGAAGCTTTGGGTACTTTCAATAAGTTCTGACTGTTTATATTTTACTTTCATGTATGTCTCTTTCCACAAAAGTAAATTCTGAGGAAGTGAGTCCATAAGTTTGGCCACAAGCCTTAAGATTTTATGCTCTGAAGGAAGGCAGCTGCCATGTTTGAAAAAACAAAACTCAAGTAGTCTGAGATCTCTGAGACCACCAGGCTGCTAGGAAATCCAAGTAGACATAGAGATAAAGCCTATAAGGAAGATAACTGAAGCCCTTGGTCAAAAGCCTGCAGCTGGCACCAACTGCCAGCCTGTGAGGGAGGTCATTTTGGAATTCCCAGCTGCCCCAGTATCCCAGCTGAAACTAGATGAAGCAGAAAAATCACCCATCCACCCACACAATCATGAGAAATTAAGAAAAAATGCTAAAGCCCCAGCAGCAGCAACAACAACAAAGAGTCTTGTTTTGTGTTTTGGTTGGATGGTTTATTTCGCAGGAACAGATAACAAAATAGGGCATGTGTGTGGCTATGGATGTTTCTAGAATTGCTAAGGAGTTTGTAATATAAGATATGTCAGCTTTCTTATATGAGAAGGGATCTATAAAGCATTAAAATATTACCTGCTATAAGGCAAGTGCCTGGTAAAGGCTAGCTATTATTGTTGTTGTTACGATTATTATTATCGAGCCAGTATTCCACTCTATGTACTCCAGGAAGTATTTCTAGAAAGAAAGCCATCTCCATGATTGAGAGAGAAGCTAAAGTTATAAAACAGGTGCAGGAAGTTGCACTGTGGCTCAAAGTGATAGAGCACTACCCTTGAGCTGAAGAGTTCAGGGACAGCTCGCAGGCCAAGAGTTCAAGCCCCACGACTGACAAAAAAAAAAAATAGAATAAATAAAAATAAAAACATGTCCATCAAAACCGCAGAAAATAACATAATTGTGTATCAGGAAATGAAAATAACAAGCCAGGCAATAGTTGTAATGAATACCCTCCCACCTCCATAACTACAGCATCCTGGATTGCCCAGAATGGATTATCTTAGAATAAAGGTCTTAATTCTCTGAAGGATGGAAAGATGATGGGTGACTATGATGACTAGCTATGAATGGTCAGAGGCACTGACCCCAACACTATCAAATCATTGTCTCTGCATGAGCAGGGATAGATCCAGGACTTGGGAGCTTGGTGTAGATTCCATTAAAGGAATAAATAAGGGCTATGATCCAGAGATGGGTAAAAGGATAGCCTCGTAACATGAGTAGGTTCAAGTGTAGCTGAATGATTTAGAATGAAACTTAGGTCACTATTCAAAAACAGACATCTGGGGAAAATCCATCCTTCATTTGCAAAATAATATAGGTAGTAACCATTCTGGAGATGTCAAGTAAAAGTATTTTGGCAATCTTCCAGGGCTATTATCAAGAGGATATAGGAACTGGGTCAGGAGCAACCTAGACTACTGGTAAGGTCATTCTTTACCCAAGGGTTTCCCAATACTTGTTGACTTTGGGATAATTACTTATCTATTATGTGTCATAATCTCCCCATCTGCAAGAATGACTATATGGAGGATTATATGAAAATTAACACATAACAAACATGTAGAAGCATAATATTATCATTATTTCTCCATAAAATCAATATTAGTAATGTCTTCTTTCTCTTAGGATTCATTCTTGTAAATTCACTTTACAACTATACATAATCATATACCCTTGAAGATTGTTCCATTGAAATGGAACTCTAGACCTTCATGCTTACATAGTCATAAAGACATTTTCACAGACATTATCATCCAGAGCTACTGCAATCTGTTGTCAAGAGTTGTTTCCTGCTCTATCCACTTCCATTCTCTGGATATCCAAACACTTCTATTAAAAAGACATATGTTGTTACTGATTTATTTAGTTAGCCAATGTGTACACAAACTTTCTCTCCCTCTCCCTCTTTCTCTCTCCCTCCCACACACCCCCTCCCTCTCTTTATTCTTTTTTGACTTGGGCAAGGATTTAAAGATAAAGAAAAGCATGAAAACAAGCCTGATGCTCTTTGAATTTGTGAAGCCTCATTGTCTATCACATTGACATTTTAGCCATCAGATCATGGAACATCTCTCCTACAGAACAGTTGTCTCAGGCTCTTGTAATATGTACATTTTGCTCCGGGCTTTTTATGAGCGTAGCAAACTCTGCTGCCTCTGAGATAATGTTCTCTCTAAAGCTGAGGGCCTTTGGGTGCCATGATTCCTAGCATTTCTACTCCATTGCAGGCACTCCAAATCTACATATTATTTGTCAGAAAGTCTTTGTCATACATATTCAGGGAACATTTGCCCAGAAGACAAATGCAGTGAACTGTATGCTATAGGTAGAACTGGTTCCTAACTATTCTTCTATTTCAAATAATAATGACTTCCTGTCTACTCTTAAAATGAGTATTTCTGCATTGCTGGATCATTAAATCGCTAAAAACCAAACTTATGATTCATCTAATTCTAATTTTGCACCTTGCCTTGACTTAATGACAGGCTTCTTTCTCACTGCATTTGCTTGTTATTTTTCACTTTCTTCTGTCCTTCTCTGTCTAGTCCCTGTTATTATTCTTCGTGAGGTTTTTCTTCTGAAGCTAGCTCTCACCTACTCCTTCCTGCCTCAGATCTCTTTTACTGCTGGACTATATATACACATAGAAAGCATCCATTGTTTTGACTTCAGCTTTTGCCCACTGAAGCTCTTTTATGTTTGGTGTGAAACTGTAACCTCTCTGAATTTATTCTTCCCCCCTACCAACATCTGTATTTCTTATTTCCCACCTCCCAAACAAGAGTGCCTTGTTATCACCTTCCTTCTAAGCCATTCTTTTTCCCTCTGTGGGTGAGAAAATTAGAAAAATTAAGCTAAACAATAACTGTGTCTGGCAGTTTTTTATCATTCCTTACTAAGTCCTAGGAGTTGTTAATAATAAGAAAAACACCCTCGTTGGCTCCAGTTATAGGATCTTCAAGTCTTCTTCTAGTATATCTGCCTTCAGTTGGTGCTGTAAAGGGAGTTTTATAACAATAACAGGTGCCTCCCTCCCAGGACTGGTGCTAAGATTATATAAGATTAGCATATCAAAACATGTTATAAACTATGAAAGTGGTAATAGGAAGGTTTGCACCCAGTCATCCAGGTATGTCATCACCAGGAGACTTCTTGTGGATTAAAAATTAAATTAAAAACTCTGCCACAACAAGTAAATAAAGAAACTAAACAGTGCACAATTACTAAACTTAGTCTCAATTGTGCTGCATTCTTTCTGTCACCTAGAAACTAATTAGTACGACATAATCACACACTTCCTGCCCAGTAAACATACAAGTCCCAGAGGAACAAATGATTTGTATCATGAATCACTGGCCACCGCTTACTGGTAATTATCATATAAATGAGGTGCTTCAAGTTGACCTCCTATTCCCTAGTTCTTTTCTGAGACAGCGAAGATACACCAGTTATGCAAAAACTGAATAAAATTTAAATTACTTTTCTAGCATTAGCCTTCTGGATATTCTTTGTTTGAAAAAGGAGGGACAAAAAGGTTACAACAATAATAACAAATCTACCAAAAGAGCCACTAAAACACTAAAATATTAATATATAGAGGTACACTGAAAAATGGTTGCCAAAAAGAAAAAAGAAAATTCATGAACAATTAGCCATGCACTTCAGCTCTACAGAAGCTACTCTGTGCCAGCTCTTCGTGGGGACTGCAGTGTCAAGGTCAGAAGATGGTACCTAGCTCTGATCCTGAGCAGTGTATATGAATTTTATCACTCTCCCTCCTCCCTGCCCCCATGGTCCCATCATTTGTATAACTATGCAGATAGTTGTACTCTTTGCCCTAACACTCCTTGATTTTTGAATCCTGACTACATATTTGCTGCAACACACCCTTAGTATCCTTTACAACAGTGGTTCTTGGCATTAGGTGCACACTGAAATCATCTGGGGAGCTTTTAAAAAAATACTTATGCCAGGGTTCCACATCCCCAGAGAGTCTGAATTCATCGGTCGCCAGAGTCTGAATTCATGGGTCGGGGTGTAGTCTGAGCATCAAGGATTTTAAAGGCTCCCTAGGTGGTTCAAATGTGCAGCTAGATCAAGAAGCACTTGTTAATTACTGCATATCCAGCTTTGGCTCTGGGAAGTTCCCCTTCTTTGCCTTCCTTATTCATGGAAACTAAATTATCTCCCTGAGAATACTCTCTCATTAAAATTTGAAGCATCCTACCTATCCTGACTGAGTGGGCACTCTATCCACCAAGACATCTGGTAGGTCCTGGCATCCAGGAGTGACATGATACCTCAGTCTTTATTATTTCTCCTACCCACTTTCCCTGGCACCTATGAGTTCAAAGACCTGCACTACCCGCCTGTCAAATATCTGAAGAGCATCAAAAGTACCTGAATAACAAATATTCCAGGGTAGAATGTTCCAAAATCTTTTATTAACTGAAAGAAAGTACAACCAGGGACAGATACTCACCACCCCCCAATATGGAAACATATGTAAAGGGACATACATATTAGGTGAATTTTCTAGAGGTGTTTTTATTTATATCCTTCTTCTTCCATAGAGCATGCAAGAGCATGTTGACACCTGCGCACATGTGCGCATGCACACACACACACACACTGTATCATCTGTTCATCACTTTGCTTATCCCCAGTGGGAATCTTGGAGCCTGGGCACCTTCTTTTTTATCTCACTCCATAATAGTGTTACCATCACCTATTACTATAGATACTAGTATAGATAGATAGATGATAGATAGATAAATAGATAGTAGTATGTACATATATATTAGCATATACACACTAGTGTGTATATGTATATATACTAGTAATATATATGTATATATATATATATACTCCCATACAGAAAATCTCAATAAACTACTGGTTGGATACTTAAATAAATGAACTCCAATTTTTTAATATGTGAGTTTGAAATAGGATAAAAGAAGTGTCAAGTAATGATAAAATGAGGGGAAAAAATCCTTAAAAAATGCCAACTTGGTGGGTGTGTAAAGCCACTAGAGGTCTGGTTTTGTAGTACCCCCATTGAGAGACTCCAGCCAACTACAGGAGGGTTCCCAAATCAGTGAAAAGATGAAAGCAATTTTTTTTTTTTATCACACAGAGCCTTCATCAGAAGAGTCTGTGCCCAGAGTGTTTGTCAGCCCAGTCCTTGACTTCAGTGATCAGTACGCAACCGACCTACAAGCAGGGCTAGAAATAGAAGAGGAGAACAATATTCCATCAGCCAAATGTACCTAGTCAATCAGAATAATTCATGTTTTTCTCTTTCAAGAGGAAAATCTGGAATGGAGTAAAGTTGCAGCCTGAAGTTATCAGTGAACAGGGGAAGGATGGAGACAAATGTCATATATTCTAGTCCTTGCATCCATCAGCTCCAATACAGTAACAGTGTCTCTTTGCTCACAGACAGATACTCACAGAGGACTTTCACCAGGCATCTTCAACAAGCCAGTCTGTCTGGCCTTTTGTTCTATGTCCTCACTGATGACTCAAGGTTAGGAGGTTATAAAATATTTAACTGTGGGTCTGATTACTGAACACTCTGGCATCCCATTCAGCACCAAACAATTTTTATCCTGACTAATCACATCTGTAAATTACAGAGTGCATAGGCATTCATGATTATGACAATATCAAGAGGGGTCATCTTAACACTCCTTTATGGGGGCCTTGTCTTGACCCCTATCTTCCATCCTCACCCCACCCCACTTTTTCCCTGCTTCATAACTCTAAAATGAAGTAGAAAATAAAATAACCTTGAGAACCAACCACGTAACTTGGGGGAAACAAAATTCTTCTGAAAAATGGGATGACTATGTCAGTGGTCTTCTTAAGGAAACCAAAACTGTCCCAGTTAGGCACCTTAGTCAAGAAGTAGGGTACACCAAAAGAAAAAGGCCCTCCCCGCTCCCTATTCACCTGGGGGAGGGCTTTGTGCTTCTCAGGCCCACCAGGGAAGCATTTCATAAATGTGAAAAGCGATTTACTAAATGAGTGGCAATTTTCTTAATTAATTGTTCCCCAGCCTTTGTGAGGATAATTATGAGTAATTTCAGAGGCAAAAAGGACTTACGAAGCCAGCAACAACTTGTCCACAAACAACAAACTTTAGAGGTTCACAGATGCTTCTTATGTCACTAGACTGAAGTAGGAACTGTAAAAGGGAGATGAAGAACTGGATGAATATTTTACACACACACACAAAAAAAAACACAAAAAAAACAGCCCTAACCAACCATTGGACACTTCCTTCCAACACCTTCCACAAAAACCTGGCTGATGGGTCACATTGTCTTCTTGTTTTTTATGTACTGTTAGTGGGGCATTCACGAATGATGAATAATCAAGAAAAAATAGCACTTTAGAACTTCTTGTAATGAGTGGCTAAATTAATCATAGGCTGCTCAAATTCAACTCAAATGGGAATTCACTGAAAACATAGATTATAAGAAGTATCAGAAAGTTACCTTTCTTTACTTGGAAAAAAGGGCATTTATTTCTTAAAATAGCATACAAGTTTGAAAAAAGAAGAGTAACAGTTGTTCTACCAGTGATATTTTTGTTTGTTTTTCTGTAGGATAGGATCAGACTTTTCCATTTGCCTTTCTTTTTTACATTCTTTTTCATAATAACTTTGAAGATTACAAAAACATTGAGGCTATGGATATTAAACAGTGATTACTTAAGTATGGAGAGCAGAATTGTACAGGAGGAACTAGGCCTGAGAATTACAAAATCCTGTCTCCAAATCCCAGATCTACCACTAGCTCTGGACTAGGTAGTTTAGAATACTATATGCTTCCATTTCTTCACCTCTTTTTAAAACAAAGACAATGATGTTTACCTCATATGGCTACTACACTCATTAGAAAAATTGCTTGCTCCATGCTATACCAGGTTTATAGAGATATCTTAGTTTAAATGTTTAATGGTCACAAACCTCAAGTCTTGACTGGTCCTTTTAATGTTATGGAGGTGTTTGAAGACTTAGCGAACCTCACAATAAAAACATTGTAGACAAGAATATCCAGCTGGCATGCTCAGATCCAGCACCACTATGCTGACAAGAGGATCAAGGTGGCAAAGCCGGTGGTGGAGATGGACGGTGACAAGATGCCTCGAATCATCTGGCAGTTCATTAAGGAGAAGCTCATCCTGCCCCATGTGGATGTCCAGCTCAAGTATTTCCATCTTGGGCTCCCGAACCCCGACCAGACCAATGACCAGGTTACCATCAACTCTGCATTGGCCACCCAGAAGTACAGTGTTGCCGTCAAGTGTGCCACCATCACTCCCGACGAGGCCTGAGTGGAAGAGAAGTTGAAGAAGATGTGGAAGAGCCCTAACGGAACCATCCAGAACATCCTGGGGAGCGGGGGACTGTCTTCCAGGAGCCCATCATTTGCAAAAACATCCCCCGTCTTGTACCTGGCTGGACCAAACCCATCACCATTGGCAGGCATGCTCATGGCGATCAGTACAAGTCCACAGACTTGTGGTGGATTGGGCTGACACGTTCAAGACGGTCTTCACCCCCAAAAGATGGCAGCGGTGCCAAGGAGTGGGAGGTGTACAACTTTCCTGCGGGTGGTGTGGGCATGGGCATGCACAATACAGATGAGGCTTTGGTTTTCTTGGCCTGATGACATCCGTGCTCATCTGCCCGGATAGGAAGACAATAGAGGCAGAGGCTGCTCACGGGATGGTCACCTGCCCCTATGGGGAGTACCAGAAGTGTGAAGCTGAATGAACACTACCTGAACACCACAGACTTCTTGGATGCCATCCAGAATAACCTGGACAGAGCTCTGGGCCAGCCATAGAGGAGGCGCTGCCTGGCCACGGGGTGGACCAGCCCTGGCCCTCAGACCCTCCCCACATGTGTTAGGGCTGAGCCTCACAGCCCCACTCTTTGGAGGCCTTTCTAGGGGACAATTGGTTTGTAATGAGATGTTTTCGAAAGTACAAGTGGGAAGATGGCGGAGGAGCAGCAGAGCCCTAGCTGAGCTCCCTCCGACATCACAGTTTTCTCACCCCATAGAAACTTTTACTCCTAGAAATACAGCTAGAGTAAGTTCTAACAGTACACGGATTCTGGTCAGGAAGGAAAAATCGACTTTGCTGGTCTGAAAACACAGATTTGAGCTCCAGGCGGCGTCCCGCGGCTGTGCCAGTGCCGGCGCTGGCACAGCGCCCGGCACAGCAACCTGCACTCCGCGCAGCTAAAGCACACAGTGAAGACCAGGGAGAAATCCTCCAGACGGCAGCTGAGCACGGACGACCTGAAATCGCAGAGAAAACGTGAGTACCCCACGAAAGATATTCTCACTCACGCCCACAGAGCAGCTTCTGGAAGGCAGCCCTTCCCCCACCGCCAGAGCAAAGCGCCATCTTTGCCACTGGCATAGGGTCAGACCAGATTGGAACTAAAGCGGGCCTGGGGAAAGCGAGGTCAAAGTAACCATCTTTGAAAAGGGCAAGAGGGACCGACCAGTGAGAGCCAGCTCCGCCCAGGAGAACGCCCCCTGCCCAGGCGGGAGGCATGTCCTGGGCCTTGGCTTAGCCAGAGGTGCCCCGTCCTGCCTGCCGGAATTTCTAAATTTAAAGCGAAAGCTGCGAGCAGCTACCAGGGGCACAGAAACACCAGACGGGGGAACAAACAGTTCCTGGGATAGCTAAACGGTCCCATCACAGAGGAAGCCCAATTCCCAGCCCGAAACGGAGCTGCATTCCATAGCCACCTCCGCCAAGGAGGCCGCCTCCCCCAGGCAAGCAACTTTCAGCCGGGTAAAACAGGCCAGAGGCGCCCCGCCCTGCTGAGTCCACAGCCTATTCAAAGCCAGGCATCAAAGGCAGTGGCACCACAGCAGACAGAGGAGCCACAGTTCACGAGACTGCTCACGTCCCCATCTACAGAGGATGCCCAAGCCTACCTGCAAGCTGTGTGAACCACAGAGACCCAGGATTGCACCAACAGGGGGGAAGGGTCAGCACAGAACCACCCCTTGCAAACTGAAATCAAGTCAAACCAGCCAATCAGGACAATAGACTGCAGACCATCGCAAGGAAACCAGAGACTGGGGAAAAACTACCCAAACAAGGAGGACTCCATTTTTTTTTTCTTTTCAAACATTTTTTAAACTTTAAAAAAAAAAAATTTCTTTTTAATTTTTTCACTTCTGAAACGTCGTTGGTTTTTTTGTTTGTTTGTTTTCCATTTTTACCAGTTTGTTTTATCAAGTTTTTTTTTGTTTGTTTGTTTGGGTTGTTCCTTTTCTGTTTTTTTTTTCTTTTTTTTTATTTTTTAAATAATTTTTCTCTGTTTTGTGCATCTGTCTTCCAGTATTTTTACTTTATTTCTCTCTTTGCGTTCTCTTTAAAAATTACTTTCCTATGAATAACACCTCCACTCTTTTCTGCTAACTCTCCATTGTCTGTCATTTTAACCTTGTTCTTTCTACTGATTCTACTCTTCTCCACATTTCCACGTCACTGAAACTAAACCAAAATCACCACCACCACCCCAATACATTTTACTCTATTCTCTTTACTACCTCCAACTTACCCTCCTGACTTACTGCCTGGACCTCCAGGTTCCATTGACACCTGGTTATTGGATAGAGGCTATCCCAGCTTAATCTGAGTGAATCAAAGGGGTTCATAGAGAAAGTCAGTCCTAAAAGAACTTAATATAAAAACAAGAATTGCATATAGGGTTGTAACAGTAAATAAGTAACTACTGAATACAGGGCCCAGGATCGGTTGTTATATTGAAATTGTATTCTTTAGGAACACCAAATCTAATTTTATAGACAGGTATACAAGGTATCTGTATATAATTGTGAACTTGTAAGATTTACACAACAGTGCTTGGTAAGGGCTGCGTTGGGTCTTAAACGGTGCTCACAGGTGCTGGTAGACTGGCATTCCTATTTCAAATGGGCAGAAGGAACACAAGAAAGATGGCAAAAAAATGAAGTCTTATCCCCCACTCGAAAGTACGAGTGCCTTCCACCCCTCCTCCCGGTGTGCTTTACCTCAGCTGGTCAGTGTGCTCCACACTGTCATTTTTACTGCCTTGAACACATGGGGTCCTATGTAGCTACTAAAAAGCTCTTTAGAAAATATATATATATATATATATATATATATATATATATATATATATATCCAGCTAAGGAAGAATCACAAGGTGACTAAGACAAGGTTTGGGATGTAGTAGATGTTGTCTTTGCCCTGCCATTTATACTAAGCCTTAAACAAAATGTCTGCTCCAGGCTTGTTTCTTCATCAGTAAAAGCCAGTACAAACAGTACTTGCTGCTGTGACTTCACACATTTGGTAGGGTGAATAAAATGGTGTTCTTAGTAAGGGTTGAAAGTGAGAAGTATAATTCTTAAGCATAATACAAGAGCATGGGTCATTTTTCCCCCTCAACTTGACACATGCCAAACTTGTTTCTTTGTACCAGAATGTTTTTCTGTTACTATTTTTTTGAACAAGTTCTCAAAGATGACTGTCTTATAACAATAAAAAATGTATATGTGGGTGTGTATACACATCTATTTAAATAATATGCATGAAATATAAAACTATACAAGATTTCTAAATTTTTATTTAGCATGTATTTATAATGTATGTACATGCATTGCTGGGGATCAAATCCACAGATCTACCCATGCTAGGCAAGTGCTCAGCCACAACTATCCCCTAAAATTTATTTCAGCATTTTTCTGTCTTTCAAAGATTGCCAACCTCTCCTAAAATAGAAACCTAAAAGGCTCTTTGGCAATTCTTAAAAGTAGATGAAAGTAAGGTATACTTCAAAAACAAAAACTAATATTTACTAAGTAACTATGATGTATCAGAAATGTTTTTCACTTTTACTTTCACTTCTCTCATTCTCAGAATTCTCTTTTAGGTACCAAAATTCTGTCTGCAGGTGAGGAAACTTAAGGCACATCAAGTCTAAATGTATGTTCAGGTCACAGAGCCATACATGACCAGAATTTAAATTCAGGCTGTCTGTAGTATTCCAGAATTTTCCTTCTTTATCTCTACACATTTTTTGTTGGTCATGGGGCTTGAACTCTAGGCCTAGGCTCTTCAGCTCAAGGCTAGACCTCTACCATTTGATCCACAGTACCACTTCCCACATTTTTTATTTATATTTTGTATTGTAGGTGCTCCATCTTATTAATGAGTTGAGCTTCAAACTATACCAGGCATCAAAGAAAAATAAATAACTAGATGAAGCTGTCTGTCTCAAAGGATATCTCAATAACACCCTAGAATTAAGATAATTTATAATATACAACACATATATACATCTTGCTTTGGTACCAATTCCATGCAAAGTATGTAGAAAACAGAAAATAATGTAGAAAGTAAGGTTACTGTTTGAGATGATTTGTGACAAGGGCCAAAGAATAGGAATATATATGCATGAGGGACAAGGCAACAAACAGTACAAGAAATGTATCCAATGCCCAACGTATGATACTGTAACATCTCTGTACATCAGTTTGATAATAAAAATTTGAGAAAAAAAAAATATATATTTTTTTTAAAGAGAGGCAAGATGTGACTGTGTTGGGGAGGTGTTTGTAAGGAATTTAGGAGAGACTACAAGGTCCTCAAGTGTGACATCAAGCATTCTTAAGGGAAGTTGCTTACTTGAAAGAGGTAAAGAAAATTTACAGATAAGTAGGTGGTGGTTTTACATTCCCTGTTTTCCTTGCTTAACTCAAATACAAATTTAAAATACACAGCAGAAAAATGGACACATCTGGACTAAGTATTCTTCATCAGGAGCTATCAACAGCTGTCTCCATGTGGTCCCCATTGCACCAAGTATGGCAAAAGAAAAGGGAACAGAAGGAAATGGTGTTGTCTTAAGGGGAAATTTCACCATCTAAGAAGTTTCACAACTATAGATAGAATTTAGAAAATGGATAGAGGACTTGACAATTAAATTAACATTTTCTGCAAATATAAAGAGTAAAATATATATTTCCAAGCTATTTAGAAATGAGAGCAAAAATATCCCACCAATCTCTCATTAACTAGAAACAAGGGGTAGTTTGTGCTTTGTGAAAGGGCCACATCACTGATGTTGGGATCCATTTGCCTTCGTTTCTGGATTCAGCTCTGTACTCATTTGCATTTTGGCTTCCTTCTGAGACAGGCCACACGAAGGCTGTAGTACTTCTAGACATTTCATAACTTCAAGAGAACTTAAAAAGAAAAATAACACCTCCTAACCCCCACCCCCAAAAGAGAGAGGGGAAAGTAGCATTAAGTGTCCTTGACAATCATTGATTTGAATCTTTCATGTTTTATATGCCTACTTTCAAACCACTTGCTGGTGGGTTCAACCTAAGTTGCAGGTTCTGCTTCTAGAGTTAGGAACCAAGAGTCAGTTTCCTATGAGCTAATAGTGGGGAAGGTCCATTACCCTAAATAAAAATAGGATATGCCTGCTCCAAAAACAGAGAACCAGAGCTCCACAGGACACTCAAAGATGGCCACCCTGAGGGCTGCTCTTGAGCAGTTGTTTATTGTATATAGGAATATACAATAAAGATTCACACAAATATGTATTCATATGTGTATTTATATATGTATCTGTACATATATTATTTGTATATATATATATATATATGCCCAAAGACACAATGCATTCTTTTCTTATTGTTGAGTCAATCAATTTTAGATTACATCCGTTAGAGCCCATGAAGTTCTGAAGCTAAGCGTTGTATATAAAACTTTTTAATGAAAAAGAATAAACATTATGGATTTCATTGTTTACTCCTAACCTAGCATGGGGTTGATTGGTCATTGCAATGAATTACAAATTTTGACAAATTTGATGATCTTATTAAAGGTACTAACTTAATGAACTTAAAGTATTTTTTTTCCTTGATCAAGAAAAGACAAAATAAAACAACCCTAGGGTGAAATAAAAAAAATCATTTATCGAAAATTAGATTTTGTTTTATTAATTTCCCAGGGCTTCTATATCAAAGTATCACAAACTTTGGAAATTTAAGAGAACAATTTAAGAGAGTGTGTTCTCTCATGGCTGTAGAAGCTAGAAATTCAACAGGAGGGTATCATTAGGGCTTCTTGGGGGATCAGGCTGATAATCAGCCCTGAGCTTGCCTCCTAGCTGCTAATAGTGTCGGGCAGCCCTTGTGTCTCTGTGCTTGCAGCCGTTTCTCTCCAGTCTCTCTCCATTATCCCATCCCATGACAGTCCATGTCTTCACAGGCATTATCCCTCTGTTTCTTTCTCTCTATGTCTCTTTTCTTCTTAAGAGGATGCCAGTCATATTGGTTGATGGCCCACTATTCCATAACCTGTTTTGAAACAGTTACATTCACAGGGAATTGGGGTTTGAATTTCAATCTTATGAGGCACATTTAACCCATGAGAATTTTTTACCAATAAGCTGAAGACAGGGTATTAAATTCTAAGGTGGACCATGGAAAGCCATGAGAGTCACTTTTAAGATGGCTTCTCCTGGAGTCTTAGCTTGTTCTTCAATGGGTTGCATATTGTATATGGAATCTTTCTTATATATCTGTGCTGGAGTAATACAGTCACGTTGACTTTCCAATCTCTCCCCACCCTCATACACACAAGTATAAACATATCTACTTACCTACCATAGGAAACTCTTTATTGTTACTAATGTTTGTCTTGTCTGTCTCTCAATGACCTTTTTTCTCACACTCAGTCTGTAATGCTATGCCCCTTTATGATCATTTAGATTACTGCTCAGCATCTCTTTATTATAAAAAGAGAATATGGCTGAGCCCCCTGCCACTGTGGGAAGAGGATTTTCCTCCATATATTCACATTGGGTCTGGAAAAATGACTTCTTTTGAATAATGGAAAATGTGTCCTTCTAGTGTTATACAGAAGTTTTGAGCTCTTTCCACCAACATTAGCTGTTCATGTTGTTCCCACTCTTCCAGAAAGCCATCCTCTTAAAATTAGTGTATTTATCTATGCATTCAGTCTATGGGTCACAAACTAGGCTATGACTTATCCTCTTTTAGCTAATGTACAAGTAATAAGGTTCAGAGGTTCCGGGCTTAATGGATTATGACCTGATGTTTAACATGCACAAGGACCTAGGTTCAATTCCTGGCACCAAAAGGTGCTAGCCTTGGAAAAATTACTTATGATAGGCAAATCTCTTGTACTTCAATTCTTGTGATTTGGATAATAACAAAGCATCTCATAGACATTCCATTTAATAGCAGTTAGAATGATGCCAGGCACATGGTTAACATGCTGTAAATATTCATCTTTATCATTGTTGTTGTTATATTACCATTCACTGTTGTATCCCAAAACCTAGGACAGTATCCAGCACATAATTAACACTCAATAAGTCACTTCTAAGTAACTCATTGATTGAATAAATATAAATGAAGAAAGAGTGTCATTGTCTATCAAAGTCAATAATCTCATTTCGAGGTGAAAAATTAGTCTGATTTCATTTCCCAAGAACTAGGCCAACTGTCTAAATGACTTAGATCCCAAAGAGAGCTATTATATATGCGAATTATACAGAGAACCAGTCTGATCATTTTCTGAACCTTGCTCAGGAAGCCAAAGTATGTCACAAGGTGAAAGCTCCAAGGAAATCAATTTCAGAGTGTGAAGGAAAATCTTCAGAGCTTTCCATTCCCAGGAGCTACCTGGTGTGGTCCCTACACAGGGAGGCTAACTCAGACAGAGCATCTCCCCAGTGTGGTCCAGCATTGTTTGGAAGACCAACCCAACATCTCCATGAAAAATGTGGCTCTGTAATGCCCCTCAGGGCATCATCATCTGGGCCTAGGTATTGAGATTGCCTGGGTGTGAGGAAGGGTCTAGGTTTACTTTTTCTTGATCTCTTGGAATCGCTCTAATGATACTTTTTCTCTGTTTTCAACATCCATGTGTGACTTTTACTGTATCCCCATTGCAAACGGATAGGAGCAGTCTGTTAGCCAGCTTACTATTGCTGTGACAAAAACCTGAGTGAATCAGCTTAAAGGAACAACGACAAATGTTGGCTAATGGTTTCAGCTCTCTGGTCATTTAGTTCAATTATATCTGGGAATGTAGTGAGGCTGAGCATCCTACTAGAAAACAAGTAGGGAATATATTTGCTCACTTCATGGTCGCCAGGAAAGATAGGTAGCAAGTGGGGGAAGGGGAGAAGAGATGCAGGTATAAATTATACCCTGCAAAGGCACATTCCCAATAACCTAGTTATCTCCAACAAGGCACCAAATCCTAAAGTTTCAACTACCTCTAGGTTCCCATTGAGTCATGAATCCATAGGTGGATTAATTCTTTCATGAGGTCAGAACCTTCATAGTCCCATCAATTCTAAATTGTTCCTCTTCTGAACTTTGCTACATTTGACCAGGCCTTCTACATGAACTTCTAAGGGTATATTTAGTTTCAAAAGGAGAATGCAGTCATAATATTCAATGGACAGCCTTTGAAACTAGAAAAATTGAAGGGATGGGTGGGGTTGGGGGGGAATGGGGAGAACAATAAAAGAAGTGATATTGATCAATATACATGGCACTCACAAACTGACATATTGAATTGTAATCCCTCTTAAAACTACTTAACAATAATCAAAATACAATGTTGTTGTTTTTTAAAAAAAGATCTAGACACAATCCAACCACAAGTAAATATCAGGATGATTCAATACCTTCTCAAGATTTAAATGGTGACTGATATATGCCTCTCCTCATCAAAGCAGAAAAAAACTAATTTCTATATTATATCTCTCCATATTACTTATACTTGCATTGTCCAATTAAATAATAAAAAATTAGGAGCTGCATTCTGTTTTAAGTCACCTAGAGTTGGAGCAACATTAAAATCAAAACAACCTCCTATCTGTGCTTATTTTCACATTCAGCTACCACAGATGCCTCAAGTGATCATTCAAAACCATCGCCAGGGATGATTTGCAACTTTTTTTAATGCTGCTGAACAGAAACCTGGTAACAATTCACCACAACTGGAAACAGCACTGAGTAAATAGAGCCTGGCCTCTCAATTACTCAGTGTTATCCTGCTATTAACAAAGGCTGGGATCCTGTGCTCTGAGCAGGGTGGCTGCATTTCTAGGCCATAACAAGGATGGCAGGGTGAGGACGCTCACTGCAAGATTACAAGCTGACTGTCACCTCTGCAGTTTCACTCTGTGGAGTGAGGAGAAGACACTTCAAGAGCAGCATGACCCAAGTGAGCAGAGCCTGGGAAATCATGGAGTCTTGTCACTTTCCCATGGTGACATATTTCAAGACTACAAACAAATCATTCACTTCCACCTGCTCCTGCTCTGATTTGTCCTCGAGGCAAAGAGGGCATTAAAAAATAAATAAAACCTACTGCGAACTATGATTTTTAAAAATCTTTATTGATTTTTAGCACTTCCATCATTTAATTAGTTTTAATTTACCATTATTAACAGGTTAAAAAAAGCAGGTATCCTTTTAAAAACTTCCTTTGGGGACATATTTCAGAATTTTATAAGATGGTCACTATTCAAAATGGAAAGACATGGAAAAAATTATATTAAGCAAAGCAAACCACAGCCAAAGAAACAACCTGCATGGTTTCCCTCATTTGTAATAACTAGAATATATCTATTTTATTCTTAGCAGAGGACCACAATAGCTCAATATCTAGGTACGTATGACCATATAAAATGAAGCTTATCAGAGAGGGAAGATGGCGCCGCCACAGTAGGGAGGCACCCCAACTCGCTCCAACTGAATAGCGAGCTGGGAACTCCAGCACCCAACATCCCATCAAGAATCCAGCAAAACCAGCAGCCAGAAGCAACAGAGAAACTCAGGAAATGAAAAAGAACAAAAAAAAGAAGAGCTTATAGACTGCATGGAACCAGAAAATCTCCGGGGTACCCCCCCCCCCCGACCTGCCGACCCTGGCCCGAATAGGGCCAGGCTGGGAAAGGGGACCAGCAAACTAACTGCCAAAAAGTCACACTAGGACCGCAGAGTCCAGACAGCAGGAGCTCCACAGACCCCAGACTGAGTGCAAACCGACCAAGACAGCAAGGGACTAACAGCAGGGATCAGACGTAAGCAGCAGGGGAACCTGGCAGTGCAGAAGGGGAGAGCCGGGGCCACCACCACCAAACAACCAATTGCCGCACCTCAGCACCACAGCCCCGAAAAGCCCACGGCAGCGCAGGACACACACACAACCCAGGACCAGTAAGTTCCCCATTACCCCTCCCCCATGGGAGACCAGCTCTGGCAGAGACCCAAAAACTACAAAGAAGCTAGAGCTCCCTCCCTCCCCCTCCCTACACCAAGGGAGCCACAAATCAGACTGCAAAAGGTCCCTACAGACTCTGGGAGGACACAGGAGCTAGCAGGGGAGGGGTAGAGCAGTGCCAAGGCAGCAGAGGAGCCTGAACCAGCCGCACAGGCCCCGGCCCCACCCCCTCCCCAACAGGGGCCCGGGCATTGGAAGCCCCACCTGAGGTGCCTGGTCCTCGTGGACTTTTTGAACAGCAATCACAGGCTCGCTGGTGGGCAATACCAGCCCAGCAGGGACACCTGGGCCCGAACACACGCTCCCCTCGCAGCTGAGGCGCAGAGTCTGTGGGCGCTAACCCGCGCCCGGACACTTGGCCCTGCTGGGGTCCACTCATACTGCCCCACGCAGCAAACTTGTGAGAGGGCACAAGCACCCTCCAACAGCTCAGGGCAGCACGTCCCCAAAGGAAGCACTGGAGTTCCATGCACGCGCCCCCCCAAGGGCCAGCGTGGGCCAGCGTACTAGCCCTCCAGCAGGAGGACCTCCTGCCCAACCCTCTGCGAGAGCGCACAAGTTGGCAAGCTGCCCCCTCAGCAGAAACACCCGCTCTGATAGGCGCACTTCACACAGGTGGGCAGGGCCCCCAGCGGCAGCGCCTGCTCTGGTAGGCACACTCTGCACAGGTGGGCAGGGCCCCCCTGCGGCAGCGCCCGCTCTGATAGGCGCATTTCCCACAGGTGGGTGGGCCACCCCTCAACAACAACACTAGCCCTGGAGCAATCCACACAGGTGGGTGAGCCGCCTCTCAGCAGCAAATCTCAATATGAGAGGTGAGCTCCTCTGACCAAGGTACCGAGTGGAAAAAAGAACTAAAGAAGAGAAAAAGCCTCCACGCCACGCTGAATCAGCAACCCGCATACCCCCATCAGTGGCATGCTAGGGTCAGCACAACACAGCGGTAGGACACTATCCTGCAGAGAAAGACACAGAACCTACCCACACCCACGTGCAGTGAGGGTGACCACCCTGGCAACAACCAAGAAAGTCACGCTCACCCATTGGGCAGTAAGGTTCAACAGCCAAACTCAAACCCAGAGCCAGGACACAAACAAGTCTCCCACTGATGTAACAGCGGGAACCAGTACAAAGCCAAGCCAAGGTCGCCACCTACAGATCTCCAGATGCGCAAATCACAAAGAAATATTACAAATTACATGAAAGGGCAAGCCAACTCGCCAGCTCCAAAAAGCAGTAAGACCAAAGAGGAGATGGAGAATATAAAAGCAACTGAGGCTATGATAGCAGAAATGATGAAAAGCCTCAGAAACGAAATCAGAAAACATTTCCAGGAGTTTAGAATGGAAGTCTCGAAGGACTTTCAGGAAGCTAATAAAGAAATGGAAGCAAAAATGGATACAGTTCAAACCTCCGTTAAAGAATACCTTAACATCCTGAGAAGCGAAATGCACGAAAAAATAGATTTAAAATACAACTCTTTAAAGGGAGAAATTTCCACAATCAGAGCTGAGCTGGCAAACATAAATAGCTCCCTGACATCCATAAACTCCACACTTGAATCCATAGCACAAAAAATTGACCATATTGAAGCCAGAATCTCTCTCTTGGACGATAATGCAGCCGACAAGGACCAGAAAATTACCACACTCCAAGAAATGGTAAAGCTCCAGGGCAGACTAATCCAGGAGCTAGTGGACAAAGACAAGAGATATAATCTGCGCATAATTGGAATAGAAGAAGGAGCCGAATACCAGAGCAGAGGGCTTCAACATATTTTCAATAAAGTGATTGCAGAAAACTTCCCCAATCTCACAAGGGACCTCACCCAGGTAACTGAAGCCTATAGGATGCCTGGCAGACCAGACCCTAGAAAATGCTGGAACAGGCACATAATAATCAAGACTACAGATCTCAAGAATAAAGAGCAAATTTTGAATGCAGCCAAAGTGAAGAAAGAAATTTATTACAATAGGAAAAGGATCCGAATAACAGCAGACCTCTCCACACAAACCTACCACGTGCGAAGAGAATGGAAGAACACCATCCAAGTCCTACAGGCCAACAATTGCCAACCCAGAATAAGATATCCAGTGAAGCTGGAGTTCATATTCGAGAGGAAAACCAGATCTTTCCATAGCAAAGAAGATCTAAAGGAGTATGTGAATAAAAAACCAGCCCTACAGCGAATTCTAAGAGGGGAACCCCACCCAACAGAAATTGTACAGGACACACAGACAGAAACAGAAAGAAACTACAATAGCCAGAGCCCAACAGAAAGAGCAACTCACTAAAGACAAGGAAAAAAAAGGAGGGGAAAACAGCCTAACAGGAAAATGGAAGGGGAAAAAACTCTTATCCTTGATCTCTTTGAATGTAAATGGTATAACCTCTCTGATAAAGAGGAGCAGACTGGCAGAGTGGATCCACAAACAAAAAGTTGCCATCTGTTGTCTACAAGAGACCCATCTTACAGCAAGGGATAAAAACAGGCTCCGAATGAAAGGATGGAGCAAGATCTTCCAAGCAAACAAGCCTACCAAAACGGCAGGAGTAGCCATCCTGATCTCAGACAAGCTAGACTTCTCATTAAAATCAACTCAAAAAGACAAAGAAGGACACTACATTTTAATACAAGGAAAAATCCAGAACCAAGACATCACAGTGAAAAATGTATATTCACCAAACAAAAGAGGTCGTACATATGTCAAGCAAATTCTCACATAACTACAGAACAAGATAGACCCAAACACAATCATAGTGGGTGACTTTAATGGCCCACTCTCTCCAAGAGACAGATCCAACACCCAGAGGATTAGCAAGGGAGCTGAGGACCTACGTAACACCATATCCCAAATGGATCTGACAGACCTATACAGAATCTTCCACCCTACAGAGACCCAATACACCTTCTTCTCAGCAGCCCATGGATCATACTCCAAAATAGACCATGTCATAGCCCACACAAAGAACCTCAGCAAATACAAAAGTATTGACGTCATCCCATGTATTACATCTGACCACAGTGGAATAAAGGTAACCCTCAATAACAACGGTTACCACAGAGGCTATACACATTCTTGGAGGCTAAACCCCTCACTGTTATCTAACACTTGGGCCACAGAACAAATTAAAGATGAAATTAACGAATTCATAAGACACAATGACAATGAAAATACATCACAAAGGAACCTATGGGATACAGCTAAAGCAGTACTGAGGGGCAAGATCATTTCCCTCAGCACTCACATTAAAAGAATGGAAGCAGAGCAGGTAAATAACCTCATGATGAAACTAAAACAACTGGAGAAACAAGAAATGATCGAATCCAAAATGACTAGGAGGAGAGAGATCACAAAGTTTAAAGAAGAGATAAATCTGATTGAGAATAGAAAGACCATTCAACAAATAAATAAAACTAAAAGCTGGTTCTTTGAGAAAATAAATAAAATCGACAGACCCCTTGCAAGACTTACAAAAAAAAAGAAGAGAAGAGACTCATATATGTAAAATTAGGGACTCCACTGGAAAAATTACAACAAATACACACGATATTCAAACAATCATAAGGAGCTATTTCCAGAACCTCTACTCAGTAAAAAACAATAATTTTACAGAAATGGATCAATTCTTAGAGAAGTATAAACTCCCCAAACTGAACCAAGAAAAAAATAAATCAACTAAATAAACCAATAACTTACAGCGAAATACAGGGGGTAATCAAGAGCCTCCCAATAAAGAAAAGCCCAGGCCCAGATGGATTCACCACCAAATTCTATAAAACCTTTAGTGATGAGCTAATACCAATACTCCTCAACATCTTCCGCGAAATAGAAACAGAGGGAGAAATCCCAAACTCATTCTATGAAGCTAATATTATACTCATCCCCAAACCAGGCAAAGACACAACAACAAAAGAGAACTACAGACCAATATCACTAATGAACACAGACACAAAGCTCCTCAATAAAATATTAGCTAACAGGATCCAGAAAATGATCAAGAAAATTATACATCATGACCAAGTAGGCTTCATCCCACAGTCACAAGGATGGTTCAACATCCATAAATCAATCAATGTAATTCACCACATAAACAGAACTAAAATCAAGAATCACATTGTTGGGGCTGGGGATATGGCCTAGTGGCAAGAGTGCTTGCCTCGTATACATGAGGCCCTGGGTTCAATTCCCCAGCACCACATATACAGCGCCAGAAGGGGCGCTGTGGCTCAAGTGGCAGAGTGTTAGCCTTGAGCAAAAAGAAGCCAGGGACAGTGCTTAGGCCCTGAGCCCAGGTCCCAGGACTGACCAAAAAAAAAAAAAAAAGAATCACATTGTTATCTCAGTCATGCCCAAAAAGCCTTTGACAAAATACAACATCCATACTTATTAAAAGCTCTTGAGAGAACAGGAATGGATGAAACATTCCTCAAAACAGTAAAAGCCATATACAACAGACCAACTGCTAATGTAGTATTAAATGGGGAGAAAATAAAAATTATTCCCCCTAAACTCAGGAACAAGACAAGGATGCCCACCCTCCCCACTTCTTTTCAATATAGTGCTGGAATCCCTAGCCATAGCAATAAGGCAAGAGGAGGACATCAAAGGGATCCACATCGGCAAGGAAGAAATCAAGCTATCCCTATTCGCAGATGACATGATCTTATATCTGAAGGACCCAAAAAACTCAGTCCCCAAACTCCTATACATAATAAACCATTTTGGCAAAGTAGCAGATTACAAAATCAATCCACAAAAGTCATCAGCTTTTCTGTACACCAGCAATATACAAGCAGAAAAGGAAATTATGGAAATAATTCCTTTTACAGTAGCCAAAAAAGAATAAAGTACCTAGGGATCAACCTAACCAAAGACATGACGGACCTATTTAATGAGAACTATAAATAAAGGAAATCAAAGAAGACACAAGGAGATGGAAAGACCTCCCATGCTCATGGGTAGGCAGAATCAATATAGTGAAAATGGCCATATTGCCCAAATTGTTATACAAATTCAATGCAATCCCCATCAAAATCCCAGCTACATTCTTCACTGAAACAGAGAAAGCAACCCCTAAATTCATATGGAACAGCAAAAGACCTAGAATAGCCAAAGCAATTCTAGGCAAAAAAAGCAGTGCAGGAGGTATCACAATACCAGACTTCAAGCTCTACTATAGAGCCATCATAACAAAAACAGCCTGGTATTGGTATAAAAACAGACCTGAAGACCAATGGAATAGAATTGAAGACCCAGAAATAAAATCGCACTCTTACAGTCAGCTGATATTCTACAAAGGAGCTAAAGACATACAATGGAATAAACAGAGCCTCTTCAACTACTGGTGCTGGGAGAACTGGGCAGCCATATGCAGAAAAGCCATGCACCAAGATCAACTCAAAATGGATCAAGGACCTCAATATCAGACCTGAATCCTTGAAACTACTGAAGGATAGAGTAAGAAAGATGCTAGAACTTATAGGCACAGGAAGGAACTTCCTGAATAGAGTCCCAGGGGCACAACAAATAGGGGAGAGACTCGACAAATGGTACTACTACAAATTAAAAAGTTTCTGCACAGCTAAGGACATAGCTACCAAAATAGAAAGATAGCCAACCATATGGGAAAGGATCTTTACCAGCACAGCAACAGACAAAGGCCTAATATCTGTCATTTACAGATAACTCAAAAAACTAAGCAACTCCAAGCCCAGTAAATCAATTAGGAAATGGGCAAAGAGCTAAAGAGAGACTTCACAAGAGAAGAGATAAAAATGGCAAAGAAACATATGAGGAAATGTTCAACATCCCTGGCTGTAAAGGAAATGCAAATAAAAACAACCCTGAGATACCACCTCACTCCAGTTAGAATGGCCTATACTCTGAACTCAGGCAACAACAAATGCTGGAGGGGGAGCGGGGAAAGAGGAACCCTCCTCCATTGTTGGTGAGAGTGCAAATTAGTACAACCACTTTGGAGAACAGTATGGAGGTTTCTCAAAAAGCTCAACATAGACCTACCCTATGACCCAGCCATACCACTCCTGCTATCCTGAACAACAGGTCCCAAGATATCAAAAAACATCTGCACTTCCATGTTTATCGCTGCACAATTCACAATAGCCAAAATATGGAAACAACCCAGATGCCCCTCCACAGATGAATGGATCCAAAAAATATGGTACCTATACACAATGGAATACTACATAGCGATTATAAATGGTGAAATACTGGCATTCGCAGGGAAATGGTCAGACCTTGAACAAATAATGTTGACCGAGACAAGCCTAGAACACAGAAAACAAAGGGTCATGATCTCCCTGATATATGACTGTTAAGGTGGGGGGAGGGGGAGACAGTAGAGACCAGGTCTGTGAAACCAAAACTTCTTGTCAAATGGTATTTCCCACAGGTTTGGGCCAGCGACCCTATACTATGTAACTAAAATCAAACAACTACTCAACATATAAAGGTCAAAAATAGACCCTTCAGTGGATCACAATGGCTCAAAAGCTATGTATGTAATGTATGTTCATATAAGACTATTGTTGACATATTGTCTATTGTCAACATTACATTTAAAGCCCTAGGCGAATTTTCTTTGGCGTAGGCCACATGGCTACTGTATATATTCTTGGTACATTGTATATTGTATATATGTCTACCGACCTAGGGAAGGGAAAGAAAAACAGGGTGTAAGATATCACAAGAAATGTTCACACTGCCCTACTATGTAACTGTACCCTTTTTGCACAACACTTTGTCAAAAAATTTTTTCTTTAATAAATAAATTACAAAAAAATAAATATTAAAGTAGAAATACGGAAAGAAAAAAAATGAAGCTTATCAAAATGAACTCCAACAAATGGAAACAAAAGGTTTTGATATTGTACTATTTGCAGTTATTTCTTTTTTCTTTCTTCTTTTCCCTTTGTTTTATGCCCTGCTGTCACTGTTTTTGATTTCTGTATTCTTTGTTTTGTATATAGGTTGATCTGATTTCGGGAAGGGAAGGGGAAGTCACAGAAATGGTGGGGCAAAAGGTGAACCAAATGCAACAGTGATACTCACTAGACACCATGTTAGAAATGAACTTTGCAACTTAGGGAGTGGGAAGTGGAAGGGTGGAGTGGGAGAAAATGAGTAGCACTGTTCAAAAAGAAATGTACTCATTACCTTACTCATGTAACTGTAACCCCTCTGTATATCACCTTTACAATAAAAAGTTAAATTTAATTTAAATAAAAAAAGAGATGATCGCTTTCCTAAGGCCAACTCTGTCACTAACAAGCTGTTACAAACTCAGGTAAGTTTGTTAACCAAATCTTAGTTAGCTTGTCTGTGAATTTTTTTTTCTTCAGAATTTCTGTCCTTTCTCCCAGGATTTTTGTGATCGCACAGTAAGGTAAGCCAGATAGATAGATACAAGATAGATAAATAGATAGACTGATAGATTGATCTTGAAAATATACAACCAGTAACAAGTATCCAACCCAAATTCCAGCGTGTACCTGAACCTCCACTTTGGTTGCAAGGTAACAAGAAGCTCACTTCTCACTTCTGAATCACAAAATAACAGTCTAGATTAGAGGATTCTGCACTTTAGAAATACTTCCCTTTTTCAAACCTTAAACTAACATTTTGTGTTTCCTTTTGCCTTCCACAAAAATGCATATTAAAAAATAGTTCAGCCCCTGGAGAATATGCAGCTATCAAAAAGTCAAAATGAAAACTCCAAGGAAAATGAAAGAAACAGCAGCACTTCCCATTGGCAGGTAAATAAGCCTTTGAAAGATCAGAACTGGAAGAAAGTGTCTCAAGGAGGAACATTTTAAGCAGGGACGGTTCTCAGTAAATAAGAAGGGAAGCAGATGCCACCCCATATTTTGTGAAATATTTATGACTCCACTGCACCTCCTTTTGGGGGAGCAAATTGATGACTCTTCTACCTAACACAATCACCTGGGGTGTGCCACGCACTGCCTCAATCCATCACTCTGATGTGATTTGTGTCACCTTATTCACAGGCTGCCTCCCCTTCAATCCAACGTCCAAGATGGAGAGAATGAAAAAGACAAGTAGCCAAGCCTTCTCTAATCAGTGTTGGAGATTTTTTTTTCTTTAATGTCAAGAGTTATAACGTTTGGAGAAGATTGCTACTGGATATTCAAGTGTTTTGTGCATTCCAAATTGGACGCACAAATTGGGTGAGGGGTGAGGGGGGACCATGTTAGTCCCATTTTGGTCAAGTGTCATTCGTGCCATATTTACAACCACATGCATAATGTTATGTCACAAAGCAATATTTCATTTTGCATACAATTTAAACATCACAATGCATACTGTCTAAAACTGGATTGATGATGAAAATTCACATAAACAATGGATGGAAGTTACCGCTGCCATTTTTTTTTTTGGGGGGGGGGAAAGCATACAACCAGATTTCAATTAACTCTTTAGGTGACAGAGACCTAGTTAGCTATTCAGAAGCAAATGCAGTGCATCTAGTAGGTAGTGGCAATGTGTCATGTAGAGTTGTTTTCCTTCCTGGAGAGTTTCTCAGACTCAAGGAAAGCAAAGGTGATGAAGATATATCGCATGATAAAATACAGAACTTCAAGATCACAGAGAGAGAGTATGACTTCTTCAGTGAAGGAAGCTGGTCCAGTTCAAACCTAAACTCTGAACTTGTCTTCAAGGCAGATATGACAACATCTGAAAAGACCCAGGGAGGCAACAAACTCAGTGTTTTCTGTTGCATGTGGAAAAGTGGCTGGATTCTAGTCAGGGCCAAGTAAAGAATCTTGTGAATTACACTAGGCCATTTAAACTTTATACTCTGGGCTAAGAAGTGACCACGCTCTGTGGCCAAAGTCAAATTCATTTGTTGATAACAGTACTGTCCCTACAACAGTAGTGTTGCGAAGTTGCTACAAAGACCATATGGTTTACACAGTCTAAAGTACTTGGTGTGTGCCTACAGATAGTTTGTCAGCATCTGCTCTGGGAAATGGGAAAGCATTAGATTCCAATGTAGGGAGGAAATTCATCAGGAATGTGGAAGAATGGAGGAGAAACAAAGAGACTAGAGATACTTTCAGGAGCCTAGACAAAATGTGCATAGTTTGTAGACCCTTGCTACACAAAAGATGGTCTTTGGCCAGTCGCATCTTTACTACCTGTGATCTTGTAAAACAAATAGACTTAGGACTGGAGTGTAGCTCAATGGGAGCAATTCTTTGTGGGCTTGGGTTCAATCCTCAATAATGAAGAAAGGAGGGAGAGACAGACAGACAGACAGACAGACAGTGACAGAGAAACAGAGACAGAGGAAGACTAGGAGGAAAGAGAAGAAAACATGAAAGGAAGAGAGAAAAGGAAGCAGCCAGGGAAGAAGAGACAAAGAGAGGGAGTGAATAGAAAAGGAAAAGAAATGAAGACTCCCAGGACCTACCTTGCAAAGTCATGATGCCCATTTTAACAAGGTCTCCAAATAATTCTTACACATTTGGGGATTTATAGTACCCTGGTCTCCACCACAGACTAGGGACAGGAAGGAAGGAAAACTATCAGAGATATTTGGGAGGTAACTTAATGAATTAGATAAAGTTGTTAGGTTTGCATGGCATCAAAATGAAAGGTGATTCTAATGCTTTTGTTTTGAACCACCAGGCAGATGGCATAATGGCCCTAGTCTGAATGGACCAAAGAAGTCCTGGAGAAGCTAGGTTGAGGAACATATTTAGCGGCAGATACTAGAAAGTCAACTAGGTAGAACTGAAAATATAAGCTTGGGGCATTTCAAAAGCAAGTTAGAAATGTTTTCTTTGTGTCTGAGCCTTACCATGTGTGGTAGCTAAAACCATGATGACCCATTAATTTACTCAGAGAAAAAATTAGAGAAGGGACGATGGCTAAGGACAAAGCCTGAGAAATTACTACATCAATGAGGAAAGAAAGTTTGTGATGGAGGAAAACATGAAAAACCCAGACATGAGGCTAATTAAGGACAAAGACAATTGCCATCTCCAATATGAACAGAATAGAAGCTGGTGTCATACTCAAGAGAGCAAGTGAAATTATACCTTAAAGCCCAATTTAACTACATTACTTCCTTCCTGAGAAGTCTTCAGGATCTCCAAGTCATCCACAAAGTGGGCACTGGGAATATTCTGATTCGATCTGAAATTTATCTCTCATTACTGCATCTCCAATGTCTTCCACATCAACTATCTTGTCACTTGCCACAGTTTGCCCTCTCCTGTCTTTGTTTCATCCACTCTCTATCTCCCTTTCTTCCTTGTCAGAATCCTAACCTTTCTTCAGAGCCCTGCTCACACACAACTGCCTTAAGATTTCCCACCTCCAGCCATAATCAATCTCTCTTTTTCTGTCTTTTCATCTCACATAACTTCTGGATTTTCTAATAGCTCTTACTCCAGTCTGACTTATTCAATAAAAGATCAGAGGAGCTGGAAACCAGTGGTTCACATCTGTAATCCTACCTACTCAGGAGACTGAGATCTGAAGATTGCGCTTCAAAGCCCAGAGTTCAAGCCCCACAATCAGAAAAGAAAAAAAAAAAAAAAAAACAACATCAGAGGACACTGATCTCCAAAACTGAGTGGTCATATAGCCTGAGGTAGGGGTAGGAAGTGAATGACCAGGTCTTTCAGCTGTGAACACATTACAAGGCAAGCACTCTTGCCACTAGGCCATATCCTCAGCCCTGTGAGCACATTACATAAAGACCAGTGCTAAGAGATCTTTATGATGAGCAAAATATGATGAACCAAAAGTTAGTGTACTAATACGACAGAATAAATTATCCCCTAAAGTTTTACCTTTCAATAGAGAAAACATTGTGATATATTAATTAATAATCTGTTTTCAGTTCTAAAACAGTAAGAAGTACTAGCCAATTCTACCACACCCATCCTCCACTTTACTGAGTGCCAGGATCAATAAACATCTCCTAGGGGCCTAGAGCTGCTTGCCTGGTCACAGTTACCTCTAGGAATGAGAGACTCCAACCCTTACGCTCCTTCCATTTTCCATCCCCTCAGTTATTCTTGGCTCAGATAACCTCAGCTGTCAGAAATCTTCTTGCTCAAAGATCTTCACACATAGATGTTTTACCACCTTGTCAGTACAAATGTTTGCTCATCAAAACCAATGGATAAGAAGTTGTTATAATTTTTCATGTGTTGAGTTTTCTCTTGCTCCCGGCAAAAGAGAGGGGGCAGTCAGCCTCTTAAAAATAGATTTCACTTCAGGATGTGTGCCTTATGTGCTATGTGAAAAATCTATGCAATAAAAGGAGAACTGGGAAAAAGAAAAAGACTTACCAGTGTCAGGGACAAGAAAATGTGGATCTAAAATTGCTGCCCCTGTTCCTAAAGCCGGTCAGCTACTGGAAAGTTTTATGGGGACATAGAAATTATAATGGAGGGTGAATACAGAAGTTGAAGATGATGATGGCAAAGGCTGAAACATTCTCCAATATGTCATTTAATTTCACTCTTAGTAGAGGGAGAATTAAACCCAAATGTGAGAAAGCATTTTCAAGATAAATAGATATATGTTTTGTTTTGTTTTGTTTTGTTTTGTTTTTTGCCAATCCTGGAGCTTGAACTCAAGGCACGAGCACTATCATCCCTGGCTTCTTTTTTGCTCAAGGCTAGCACTCTGCCACTTGAGCCACAGCGCCACTTCTGGCCTTTTCTATATATGTGGTGCTGAGGAATCGAACCTAGGGCTTCATGTATATGAAGCAAGCTCTCTTGCCACTAGGCCATATTCCTAGCCCCAAGCTATTTATTTTTATCCACCTAATAACCTGAATGTTTTGTCCCAAATCAAAGGAGATGGTAATAAAACAGTAAATGGTAAATGGTAATTACTAAATGGTAATAGAACAGTATTTATTATCACTGTCAACACAAAATCACCAGGCCCAACAATGCTGGATTAAGGTCCAAATGGTTGAAACTCACACCATTTTTATGTAGAAGAGTATATTGCCTACAAACTCATCTCTAAGCCTCTTATATGAATACACACAAAAGAGGAAATACATATATAGAGATATATGTGTGTATGTATGCATGCATACATGCATCTATCTATCGTTATTTTTTCACAGGGATAAAATAAAAACAATTTATTTAATGGCCAAATTTTCATTACTAGTCTCAAAATTTAAGTATGTGCTGTTCCTAAACATTAAATGTTACTATCATCATAGACAGCAATCATTTTCTAATATTTAAGGGTCTAATATTTAAGGTAATATTTAAGGGTCTTCTTTGCCAAGTTTACCTGCTACTAAAGATAAAAATGTATTGAACTAGAATCTGTTGAGGTTATTATTATTATTATTACTATTATTTCACTTAGATGAAAATGAGATGCTTCAACTTTCAGAGTCTTAATTGATTTAAAAAATAGTATGTAGTTCCTTAGGATATCATCAAAAGTAAAATGCTTCATGTCTGTGAATTGACGTCCAAGACAAAATATATACTCAGTACCAAGGACAGCTTTTGTGGAAAATGTTGGGGACAGGGTACCAGGATCAGTTAACACGTTCCCATTGTAGTTTCCATACAATTTACAATTAAAGTCTGAAGACAGTGATGACCCATAAAATAAAATAAACACACACACACACACACACACACACACACACACACACCACCTACTAACATTCTTTCCCTTTGTTAATAGTAGTTATGGCCATATACGGCAATGTACACGACAGATTGCTCCTATGCAATTTTCAGGACCAGAAATAATATTACTGTTCTCAGCATGTGACATAAAGTCAACTTCCAAGTACTTTTCTTCTACAGACACTAATGTTTCTGTTTTCTGACACTAACACTGTCCATGAGGTAAAGGAATAAAAGATTCAGGAATGGTTCCTGACCTTTTAGGTTGACATAAGGAAAACAACATTGCCCTTTCCACAACAGGTCCTTCTCTGGGCAGCTCTCAGTGGAAGGCCACAGATCCATTTCAGGGAGTGACTCTGTGGATCCTGTCTATACCTCTTCATTATACCTCATCATTACTTACTTCTTTCAGAGGTCAATAATGAAGTTCATACCTACCCTACTCTAAAACAGCAATAGAATCTATGTCATGCGTACAAAAAGGAGCTACAGAGAGATGTTCATTACACAATACCTTAAACTTTAGCATTTTTTATCAATAAAAGATAATTGAAGCCTAAGTACCTATACTTCTCATAAGTACACTAACCAAGGTATAAATTTCTATGAGCCTCACAAAGAGATGCTACTAAGCATAAAACAGTTGCTCAGCAGTGAAGTGAATGTTTACTAAAGTTTTATTTGTTTCATTGCTTTTAAGACCATGAAAGTATTATATTCTTACTATAAGAAATAAAATTGGAAGTGGAAAAGGAAATTTTTAAAAGTTAATAATTCATTATTAGATGTTTATTTTCATCCCTTCCAATGAAGTAAACAAATTAAATATCAGCTAGACAGTCTCCCCACAGACTTATTAAAAATATCATAGGCCCAACACTAATAGTTCATATCTGTAAACCTAGCTACTCAGGAGGCTGAGAATTGAGGATTATGATTTAAAGCCAGCCTGGACAGACAATCAAGACTCTTATCTTCAATTAACCAGCAGAAAGATAGAACTAGATATGTGACTCAAGTGGTAGAGTACCAGCTATGAGTGAAAAAGCTGCATGAGTGTAAGGCCCTGAGATCAAGCCCAAGTACGCTCCCTGCAAAAAACAAACAAATAATAATAATAGTATATACACATACAAATAAAAGGTGTTTACTGTTCATTTTACAAAATTGAAGTGAAAACATTTCACTATGACAGTTATTTTCTCACCTAATGAAAACATCAAAGATATTCTTCAAGTTTTAAGTGTTGAGTCATAATCACCATTGAAAGATATTTGACTGTATTTCTCTACATGAGGGATTCTTCCACATGTTACAGTACTTGAGGGGCAGAGTTATCTTTATTGGTCGGGCTGTCTTTTATATTGTAAGTTTGATGACATTTCTGGCCCTACCTTCTAGACACTTGTAGTAGCAGCTTTCCACAATGGTAACAACCTAAATGCCTTTACACATTGTCAGAATCATCCACTGCTTGATATGCTTGCTTTAATTGCTTAAATTAGACGGGTGTGGATTTTTTTTTTACTGTGTTCATTAAGCTTACTAAACAATGAAATTCACAAATAAGCTCCAAGATATTTTGGATAGATTTTCTGCATCTGATCAATAATCTAAAAATGTGAAGTATCCATCTTGTATCAGCATAGCATACCGAAACCTCCCTAGATTAACATTAACCCTAGAAACACTGAAAAGAGCATTCTGACAAAGGGAAGTTATTCAAAACCTAAGCATAATACCAACTTTAATTTCAAAGTCAACAGGCAGTTTTTGATTTCATTCCAATCCCCTGTTTGTAACTTGTGAACAGGTAAAGATAAAAGAGTTGTTAAATATTTAAATATCTATTCACTCTGCCAAAATCTCAAATGAGGTTGCTTCTTTGATTGTTTCTTTTGATTATTGCAGTATTTTGATTTACTTTGAGCTTCCTAATCCAAAATAGACAAATGCTGTTCCTGAAACTGCCTTTTACAGGCAAAAGACTTCCTCTTTTCTTAAGAAATAGGATCCTAAGTATTTCCCCATTTAATTTTCTTAGACCAATAAATACAGAAATCACTTTTCTCTGGGAAGAAAAAAAAGGTACATTCTAATTGTTTTAAATACAGTGCAGTTTTTCCTCAGTCTCCAAAGAGAAAAATACCCAAAATAGAAAAAGCAAAAGTTTAATTGAAATGCAATACCCAAAGCAAGAACTAATATAGCAATTAGTTATGTTCACCTATTCTTACAAACAGGTTTATCGCTGCCTTATTTATAACAGTGATAACGCATGACACAGAAAAGTTCTTAGCAAAGAAACTGACCTTTATCAATTTATTCCAGGAGTAATTTTCTGGCTTTAATTAGAAGTCAATATTTCTTTCTGATGAATTCATAAATAATAATTAAAAAGCTACCAGCCATTCCCAGCTGGCTTCAGGGTTTCAATTCTGTGGCTCAGCAGAGGATGGTTTTAAAAAGGCAAAATGCCAGTCATGAGATCTATCTGACTATTGATTAAAATACTGACAACAGCATTACAGGGCAGCAATCGACAATGCAAAGAGCTGACCAAAGGACCAACATGGTAAGCTGCTCTCCTTTGCAGGGCCTGGGCTTTTGTGAGTAAAAATCACAAGGTCTGACACATTCTTTCTGCATTGTTCCTGCCCTGCTTCTAGCATCTACCACCCTTACTTTAGAGTTTCAGATACTAGGTGTTGGAAACTCTCCACAAAGTTCATTGTGCTAGAGAAAATTAGAGCTTGTGTGTGTGTGTGTGTGTGTGTGTGTGTGTATGTGTACCCACGCACACCTGTGTACACATGCTTGCAGGTACTAAGGCTTGAACTAAGGGCTAGTATTTGGAGCCAAGCTCCATGTCCAGCTTCTTGGTGTTTAAATGGAGATAATAGTCTCATTTACGTTTTCCTTCTCAGGTTGGCTTTGAACCTCAGATCTCAGCCTCCTTAGTAGGTAGGAATACGCATGAGCCACTAGCACCCAGCATGAAAGGTTTTTAACCTCTGGCTTTGACTACTCTTACCCTCCTTTTCCTTAAAGGCATTTATTTTATCCAAATTCCTATAGATGTAACAGAACAGTGCATTTCTTGAAGTTGATGGGTTAATTAATAGCTTATATTTTCATCTAGTCACATCTCATTCACCAGCTATTTCAATGTAGCTATGTTTAATTATTTGGGCCCCAAAATGAATTGAGAAATAAATCTCTCTACTAATTCTAATTAGTTTCCTTTTATGCATTTACAAAAATCTATATAAATCACTAGATTAAATAACAAGTGATGGGTGGTGTTTTTACTTTTATATAGAAGTAAGTTGAATTGGGATTCATTTACTAATGCGTTTGGCATGGCGTATAATGAGGTCGTAGCAATTGAAGCCACTTAACTTCATTTAAGTAATCAGTGTTCAAGGTCTTTTAAAAATTAAACTAACTTTTAGCTTTGGAAAAAAAAACTTCAAAATAAAAAATGTGAAGGAAGTAATCAGGCTAGTTATGGCTGGGCAGTCCAGGGAAGTACTTGAGAGACTCACAAAGCGTTGGGAAATGGCCTATCTTCCCCAGCTGGCTCCTGACATCTACATTTAGGAGTGCTTATCTCTGCCCAGCACAATTGGAGTTCTGATGCAATCATCCTGAAGTGGAGGACCAAACCAAGGAGGTTCAGGAAGGTGCCTGGAGATTTCTGACACTTTCTTAAGCAGGTAGAAACTGACCTTTTACGGCCAACTATGCTTTCTCCATGTCTATCTATTAGCATCTGTAACTCAGCCCTAATGTAAATAGGAAGCATCGGGGACCATGATAGAAGGTAAAATTAAACAGGATTATATTAGTTGTTTCCAAGATACATTACCAAAAAACATTATTGTTATTGGCATAGCCAATGTAATCTATTTCTGAACATTAAACAGCTCCTTAATATGTTTTATTCATAAAGAAAAATAGCAACATGTCAAAAAATTTTATCTAAGTATGCAGCATGCAAAGTCATGGAGAGATATGAACATTGAAGTGATTTTTCTTTCCTTTTTTATTTTTTAAATGTTTCAGGTTTAAATATTTAACTAGGGTTGAAAGCCTGATTTCCATTCCAAGTATACAATTCTGAGTCTCATCCCCCCTAAATATTGTCCTCCTCTAGGATGTAGGGAATTATAGGAGCTATGTGACTGCAGCAATGATATAATTATTTCTCAATTTCCATACTGCTCCCTAAGGTCCCAGATTTTCTATGTCTGATACCTTACTTTATAGCTAGGACCAAGGACAGAGTAGAAACTCGCTGACTTAAAAAAAAACAAAACTTATTTATTGTCAAAGTGATGTACAGAGGGGTAACAGTTTCATATGTAAAGCCATGGGTACGTTTCTTGTACTATTTGTTACCTCCTCCCTTACTGCACCTCCCCCTCTTACCTTCTCCCCCCCCCCCCATGAGTTGTTCAGTTGGTTTACACTAAATGGTTTTGCAAGTATTGATTTGGGAGTCATTTGTCTTTTTATCCTTTGTCTCTCAATTTTGATATTCCCTTTTACTTCCTTAGTTCTAACACCAGTATATACAGTATTCAGGGTACTCAGATAAGATACAGTGACAGTGCATGTACAACCACAGGAAGGGGATACAAGAGGATCATCAACAAAAGAAGCTATGGTTTCACATGGCATGTTTAAAGTAATTACAACAGTGATATAACAGTGGTTTCCATAACATGGAGTTCATTTCACTTCGCATCATCTTATGAGTTCATAAGGGTATAGCTACTGGGCTCTTGTGATCCTCTGCTGTGACTAGCCTAAACCCGTGCTACTAATTCTCTATGAGGGAAACCATAGAGTCCATGTTTCTTTGGGTCTGGCTCACTTCACTTAGTATAATTTTTTCCAAGTTCTTCCATTTCCTTATGAATGGGGCAATATCATTCTTTCTGATCGAGGTATAAAATTCCATTGTGTATATGTACCACATTTTCTTGATCCATTTGTCTACTGAGGGGCATCTGGGTTGGTTCCATATTTTAGCTATGACAAATTGTGCTGCGATGAACATTGTTGTGATGGTGGCTTGTTGTTCTTGTTTGTAATCTTTTGGGTAGATACCCAAAAGTGGGGCTGTTGGGTCTATGTTTAGCCTTCTGAGGAATCTCCATACTGCTTTCCAGAGTGGCTGAACAAGTTTACATTCCCACCAACAATGAAGTAGGGTTTCCTTTTGGCCACATCCCCTCCAACATTTGTTATTGTTAGTTTTCTTGATACAGGACATTCTTACTGGGGTTAGGTGGAATCTCAGTGTTGTTTTGATTTGCATTTCTTTTATGGCCAGTGATGTAGAGCACTTTTTCATATGTCTCTTGGCCATTCTCATTTCCTCATCAGAGAAGTCTCTTTGTAAGTCTTTAGCCTACTTGTTGAGGGGGCTGTTGGTTCTTTGAGGTTTTGTTTTGGAGGAATTTAATTTTTTTTTAGTTCTGTATATATTTCAGATATGAGGCCTTTGTCCATTGTATGGCCAGTAAAGATCTTTTCCCAATCTGTGGGCTTTCTGTGTATCTTGCAAGCTATGTCCTTTGTCCTGCAGAAGCTCTGCAATTTGATGCAGTCCCATTTGTCCAACCTTTCTTTGAATTTTTTGTATTTCTGGGCCTTTATTAAGGAAGTTTCATCCTGTGCCAAGGAGCCCACGTGTTTCTCCTACTCCTCCTTGTAACGTTTTCAGGGTATCTGTTTTTATTTCGAGGTCTTTGATCCATTTGGAATTGATTTTGGTGCAGGGTGATATATAAGGATCTAGTTTTAGTTTGTTGCATGTGTTGAACCAGTTTTGCCAGCACCATTTATTTTTACAGTTTTTGTGACACACATTTACACACAGATACATGCAAAATGCATAAAATATAAATACTGGATTTAACAACTAATTATAACTAATGAAAAAGCAAACAGCAAAGGTATGGGGAAGAGTCTCATATTCCACTTCCTGTCATAGCCCCTCACACAGGCAAGCAGAGCACAACACTGATTAAACAAAAAAAATATGTTTTAAGATAAAATCACTGAGTGTTGGGGGCTCACAGATGTAAGCCTAGCTACTCTGTTGGCTGAGGTCTAAGAATTACAATTTGAAGCTGGCCCAGACAGGAAAGTCTGTGATCCTCAATTAACTACCAAAAAATCAAGAGTGGAGCTGTGGATCAAGTGGCAGAGAGTTAGCCTTGAGCAAGAAATCTAACGGATGGCACCCAAGTCCTTCACTCAAGAAATTGTTCAGAAAGATGGAAGAGAAAGGAATTCATCCCAATTCATTTTAAGGATAGTATTCAAAAGCCAAAAACATGTTAAGAAAATAATATTACAAACCAACTTTCCTCTTGAACATAGAAACAAGAATCATTAGTAAAACATTAGCAATTTGAATCCAGGAAAAAATTAACTAAAAAGATATTTATGATAAATTTTAAAAGTCCTTTAAAGGATAATACACACTTGATGTAATTTATAGTAGAACAGAAGATCCATGTAGATTTATAATCAATCCAAGTGTCAATTTAGTCATTTGATGTCAATTTATGAGTACATTGGCTCTTGATCTATATCACCTCTTCCATTGTTCTTCCCATCTTCTGTTGGGATTGACAACTGACTTCAGAATTTATATAATGATGCAAAGACCAGGAATAACAAAACAAACGTTAAGCAGAACAAAACTGGAAAAAAAACACAAAAACTCCCCGATTTTAAGATTAACCATAAGGCTGAGATCTTGTAGATAATGTTTTTTTCAAGGCACAGACAGTAAACCAGATCAATAGAACAGAATATAGATCCTCAAAATAGATCCTCATTCTATGTTCAACTAGTCTTCAAGCAAGGCAATAAAAGAATGTAATTTTTTTTAAATGAGTCTTTTGAAAAAAGTAGTGCAGTAAACTAGCTATCCATGCAAAAGAATGAATCCAGTCTCACGCCTCATGCTACTTACCCTTACTTTTCAGGGAGTGTCAAAGCTGAAAGTACAAAATCTCTTGCAGATCACTGGTGGCTCATACCTATAATCCTAGCTACTTAGGAGGTTGAGATCTGAGGATCATAATTCAAAGTCAGCCCTCGCAAAAAAAAAAAAAAAAAAAAAAAAAAAAAAAGCTCTTACACTTTTATCTCCAACTTACACTTTTATCTTCAACTAACCAGCAAAGAACCACAAGTGGAAGTATAACTAACATGATAGAACACAGCCTTCAGTGGAATAAGCTAAGGAGCATGCATAGGCCCTGAATTCAAGGCCCAACAGATCTCTAAAAAACAGAGATGGTAATATGAAAATATCTTTGTGACATTGAGATTGGCAGTGATTTAGAAATAAGAAAGCAATAAATGGAAAAGTTTGGTTAAGTAAGTGTATATAATTGCCATTATCAAAATTAAAACTTTCTATTCATCAAATGATCTTTTATGAAAAGTATAAGCAAATTAGAGGTTTACAAGAAAAGAAGACTGCAGTCTAATTTCCCTCATTTATAAAAGTGAACTTAACTAGTAAGTACTAGCAAAAATAACTCTGTAAAAATGGGAAATACATGCATGATCAATTAGCATATGCAGAAGGATTCAAAGTCATTAGCCATTAGAAAAAGAATGCAAACTTACATCACAATGAAAGACCATCACACATTCACTATGATGTCAACATTAAAAATATCGAACACTGCAAAAATGGGCAAAGTAAGGGAGCAACTAAAGCACTCATGCCTTGCTGGTGGCAATATAAAATGCCATGGCTACTTTGAAAACTGCTGGTAGTTTTTCAGAAAGTTAAATATATATTTTCTCTATCACCCATCCTGCTCCCAGGTCCTAGTCAAAGGGGAATTGACACATGGATGTACACACCACGCGGGGGAAAATGTATAGAAAGGCACTTAACAGCTTTAACCAAAATGGTCCCCAAATGAAATAATCCAGAGTTAGAAAATTGTAGCATATTCACACCACAGAATACTCCTAAGAAGTGAAAAGGAACAAATACCAGTACTACAAAACTGATAAGCCTCAGAAATATTATGCTAATGAGAGAAGACAGACACAAGAATCTACATTGTTTAATTTCATTGACATGAACTCCTACAACAAGGAAAGCTAATCTATTGGGGAAATACATCAGAACAGCAATTTTCATCAGGTAAGGTAAGGCATTACTTAGAAAGGTGTGCAGGGATCTTTCTCGAGTGGCAAATACGTTTATGTTGATGGGGGTGTAGGTTGCATCGGTATACGCATTTATCAGAATTTATCTGCCCACCCAGGTGCTGGTAGGTCATGCTTGTGATTTAGCTACTTAAGAGGCTGAGATCTGAGGATCACAGTCAGAAACTAGTCTGGGTATAAAAATCTGTGAGACCCTTATCTCCAATTTGCCACCAAAAAGCCAGAGGTAGAACTGCAAAACAGATAAATATTAATAGATGCCTGGGAAAAAAGTCTTAAGAATACTGAAGATTGAGCCTATTTGATATCCTGTAGATTTTAGGTAATTTAGTACCTTACAGGATCTTCCATATCTTAAAATTGTATCCATCATTAGCCAGGAAGACAATACAAGGATGGATATAAGTCTGTTAATTTATAATCACCAATCAATACCTTCATGTTTCTAATGACCACAAATTCAGACGAATTTTCACCTTAGAAATAAGAAATTGGTATTGTGTGTGTGTGTGTGGGGGGGGTGTTTCACCAACAAAATGCAAGAGAAAAAAGTCAAACTTTGGGGTTAAAATGTCTGTGGATTATACTAGTTTCTGTTACACCAGAGAGATGTGATGAATTTCTGAACTTTGTCTAGTGTTATGGAGGGAAAGAATAATAAAATCTTAGAGATGGAAAGGACCTTAGAGATCATCTAATGCAACAAGATGAATAAACTTTACTTTTCCATCGCCAATAAACTAGAGAAATGTGATGAACACAACTCTTTTGAGTTATAGGTTGTCTGATGAATCGAGACGGCCACAGTTTGGCCAGACACTAGTTTCTCTACACTACCAAAAGAAAAAAATCTTTTTTTAACATCTAAGGTCAATTTAAGTTAAGATGGCTTTCATCACTTCTATGAATATCAAATCAATGTGAGAACCAAAAAGAAAAAAAAAGAATGCACCCTGTAAAAGAAATAGATGGACTTGTATTTTGTTTGCCTTTGAGACCCCATGAGGTATCAAATGTTACAATTCCTTTTCTCTGCTGTCTGTAAAAGGAATTATTTTGGAAGATTTCTGTGACATATGTGCAAGAGGCAACTGCAAAATATATTTAAGAAACAAGAAGTTCTCAGGAGTCATGGTCTCTAATAGTAATCAGACACTGATCAGATTTTTTTCTTTTAAGAATCTTTTAAACTTCTAGCTCATCCATCAATTAGCTATATAGTTATAGAGAAGTCAAGTAGAGTAGATGCTCTCAAATCTGGCTAACAGCACATATACCAGAAGGGGCATTTATTTAATAATGTATTTGATAACAGCTGTCTTCGTTTTAGGTCAGCATTCAGATATGGATGGAGAGATGGAAGTCACCGTGTAAATCATCACAGCCCCCCAGCTTGGCCCTTGGAGATGCATAAGTCTGGGTCACCCAGGGCTCTGCCAGCAGCTTACACCCTAGCATGGTCAGACACATATTGGGGTTAAGCCACTGCATGGACAACTACTTTGCATGTACTTGCAATTCTTATAAAGTTTTTATAAGCATCTGTGTTAGTTTACACAGAAAGGGCTGTTGAAAAACACAGGTTACTATCATTCCTGTCCCCAGTCATTGAGTAGGCAGGTCAAATATGAAATCTAGGAATGTGGATTTTTCTTTTCTTTATCTTCAAACTTTCCAGGTGTTTCTCATGTGCAATTGGGTGTAGGGGCTCAACAGAGCAAATGATCAAATCTTCTAACAACAAAAATAATTTATATTTTACAATATAATACACAAATATGATAAATAATATATATTAAAATACACAAAAAATCACATTCAGATTTACTGAATACAAAGTTCATGATGATGAGAAATATGAAAGGAAACAAAGTTTGTATCTAAGACTGTACAGACCCTGATTGTCTCTGAAGGAAAGGATTTTCTGACATATATGGTACAAAAACAAATAATACTTTGTTACTGCCAAATACATTCTGCCACTATTGCTTAATTTGGTAGTAGGCAGCACTGATTTGAAAGGATTTGTCAACATCCTATTTTAGTTATGTTGATAATTGTTATCTGTTTTGTTTTCAACATCCCAGAGTAGAATGTAGGCCTTCACTTTCCCTGGGAGGCAGTGGCGGTTTGCTTCCTATCCTTTTGGGGATGCTATTTCTTATTTTATTTTCAGTGGATTACACCCTTTTTCTGGCCACAGGCACAATTACAAAGCACCCTATAAATTGCTTTTATAACTAGAGCTCTGAGAGGAAATCAACAAGGTTTTGTGTATGTAATTGCCCCGTTGGAAGTTAGCCAGATTCCCAGGACTACAAACCTAACACTTGTGAACAGGACCATTTGATCGTTAATAATCACAACCACTCAGCATCCTGGTATTTCCAAGTCCTTAGAAAGAGACTTAATGCTCCATGGGGGGAAAAGATAAAAATGTGGCCAATCATCAGAGGAGCCATATTTCCACGGAACTACCTACTGGGGGAGGGGTGCCAGTAGCTGACAATATAGCTGACTGGTATTCAAAGTCATCTGTTTTTGTATCGAAGGTGTTTAATAATTGAATGCAGGAACAGATGTGTATTTCTTTGAATTATCTCCAAATCCATCTTTCTGAGAAATTCCACACCTTTCACATGGCTTTATTTTTACCTGGTATGTGTGTCATCTTTCCTCCTTTTCAATGACAGTGTTGTTAACAATACAGCTATCCACAAGCACGGAGAATGGCCGAGATGTCAAAATGTACTCTAATCATTTTTCACAGGAATGCATTTGATTAGTCACAAGGGGCAACTATTGACACTGCCTGCTGCCATTTGCCACTCCAGATTTTTTGTTGTTGTTGCTTTAATTCGCATAATGAGCCTTTCCTTTCCTCTGGCCATGTTATTTGGAACTGGGTGTTGTGAGATCTGGTTTTGTTTTTTCTCTGAGCACATCAGTAGGCAACTGGTTTTCAGAACCATTATTAAGGCATGGTGCTACTATACCCTCAGTCTTCTCTGGTCTTCAAGACTGGATAACTTAAAAAATCTCTACTGAAGGTAGCCCCAAATAAGTTCTGATGATCTCTTATCTGACAGACCTTCTTTCCTCCTCTCTTTAAGCTGTCTGTCTTTGGTAAACTTGTCTAACCTATCTGTACTTGTATTATCTGGAACATAAAGATGCTCTAAGAACTTAACTCATTAGGCTGTAGGGAGGATTGAGTGAGTCCTTAATATTATGTATGCCCTTGTTAACTTTGAAGTTACTTTTGCTCTTGTGAAGAACTCTGTTATACTAATCCACCACTTAATGAGTTAATATGCATTAATATGAGTTAATAGTTAATATGCATAGACACATATATGTATCTATGCAGCCATGCATATTTATGCACACACATATATCAATATTTGCAGCCATACATACTGTAATATCTCCCTCAAGATTCAGAAACCAGACTCTTAGGTTTCTGTCCTGCTGGTAGCTCTTGACTCATAGTACATACGTTAACTTTTTTGGTTAATGATGCTGGGGTTATAAGATACTGAGGAGTTTACAGGGGCAAAGTTGGAAGTTTTCGAAAACAAAACAAACTAAAACAACAACAATGAAAAGACAAAAACAATTCTGATACACAATTGCAAATAAATTCCATCAGGAAGAAACAAATCCTAAAGAAGCCAGTTCTCTGGGAAGCTCTGATTTTTTTCAAAGCGAAATACTCCAAAGATGGGAAGAAGGGCTCTTAATCAGAGAAAAGAGGCTCGGGCTGACAAAAACTGTGTTGCAAAGAAGAAAGCTCCAGTGAACTGAAGCTGGAACTGCAAGGGATCTGGGAGGAGGCGCGTAATGATTTATTCAAAACGTGATGCTGGTGGAATGAATAAATATCTTCCTGCCTTGGGCTGGCAGACTAATTCAGTGGAAAACTAAGAGTAAGAACCAGGCTTTATAAAAGTGGGGGATTTCCAAAACAGGGGGTGCTACAATCCTGAAGAGGAAACCCTAGGAGAGTATATCCATCGTAGGGCCTAAAGCAAAGAATGGAGGTAGGCAGTATAGCCTGATAGTGAGAGAATATAAACCTTGGGTTTGAGCTTGGCTCTGCTAATCCATTAAGATCTGTGTAAGGCTGGACAAGTCTCTCAACCCCTTTCTGATATAGTTTCTGTAAAACAGAGATAAAGTGCTTTCTTCATAGAAATTTGGAAGGATTTAAAATCTGTTATTTGTTCAATATGTAGTCCAGGGGATTTGCTGAATAAATTGTAGTAGTAGTTGTTGGCATTAAAAGCAATAATACTTACAGTAGTGCTATAATAAAGGACAGGTTCTCTTAAGGAGTTCAAGTGGGCTGCATTTTAGCCCAAAGGATCAAGAGCAATTTCCAAGAGGATTATTCAACCTCCACAGACAGAATGTAAAGAATACACACCTAAAAGGAGACATACTTACATCTAGTTCTAAACAAGATGAGAAGAAATGTGGGATCTGTGAACAGATTGCCTGGTTGGATGATTCAAACACCTCCAAAAGGAACAGAGATGGCTTGGCTATTATACACAATAAAAATCCCAACTGGCTGGCTTCATTCTCAGCTATACCCATTCTCTGCCATCACATGCACCTTGTAAAATTCTAAATCAAGTGACCAGACCATAAGAAAATCAGCAATGACCACCATTATGGCCTCTCATCCATGGCCAGTTCCTCAGTGTCTGATACCAGTCCATGCTCAAGGATTTTTAAGGAATTCAAGGTTAAATAATTGAATAACCCAACAAATAAAGAAGAAATGAAATATGCGTATCCTTCTAGATAGAGCAGAGAGTCTCAATAGGAAGATCGAAGCATATTGAGGGAAGAAATAACTGGAAGAAGCCACAAAAAATCCCAAGTGACTGATTTGTGGCCCAATTCCATGAGCCTCTCTGTTCTCTCCATGGCTATGTTTGACTTTATGTGTCTCCTGAATCAATAACTGGGATAAATATATGGGAGATAATTCTGTAACATTACTAATGACTTGGCGTTAGGAAGGCTAATAGATCACTCACTTCTGAAAATGGTATGAAATTATAGTATAGAGTCCTCATAATCACCTATCATGGGTTCAATGACAGTCCTCAAAGAGATATTCTTAATGGGACTCTGCAAATGTGACCTTACTTGAAAGAAAACATTTATGCAGATGTAATTACATTAGAGATTGTGGAAACAAGAATCATTCTGGATTAGAGTGGATGCTAAATTCAATGAGAAGGGTTTCAGAAGACTGGCAGATCATGTTCAACAGCCCTGAGGGTGAGCCAAAGCTCTAGACCTGGTACATTCAGCTGGCATCCAACCTGTTCCTAGTGCAGAATGGTTTGATCTGACCACATCATTCTATCAAGTTTTGAGCCTCAACTCTGGAACACATGGGCCCTCACTCCTTAGCCAGCAGAGGCTGACGTCCATTCAACCAGTCAACATGGGTATCCTGAGATCCATAGGTGAGGAACACAGACAGGACTCTGCCCTTTAAGAAACAAAGCATGGTAGAAAACATGCCACAAATAAATAGATATATTAATAAAATGTAAAGAAGTTTCATAAGTAGAGGAAGAGGAGACTTAGTAGCCACAGGATGATAAATGATTTCTCAAGTCCAGATTGATTCACCCTGGGCTGCCATTGCTGAAAATTCTCATGGAACCTCACATCTTGTTACAGGAACAGTCTTTGGCCATAGTAGATTTAAGAAGCCAGGGTTAGTGGTGGCCAACCTGAAATCAGTACATTCAGTTCTCAGATTCTGCACTTCTGGAACAAAGAGCAAAGAACTACAGATGTGAATGAAAGCATGCAGAGACTATCAGCCAGATCAGAAGAGCATTTCAAGACTGGGAGAGTGAGCAAGACATACTGGGGAGTAGTAGAAGTAGTGTGTGTGTACTAAAGGATAAAGGCATCTACTTCTAGATCACTCACTGATGATATAATTAGATGGTGCGACAATGCAGAAGCACTCTAGATACTCGACATATGGTAGGTATTACTATTAAAATTGAAGTCCTGACACCAAGGAAATGATTCTCTATGTGGCCAGTAAACATGAAGCAAGGACTAAAGCTAGAAGGATTTGTGTTCCAATTCAAGGCAGATATTTTGTAGACCCAGGGAGTTGCTTTGATTAACTCCTGAAATCTGGAGTTCCAAGGCCGGCCAGCTGAAGGTGTACTAGTGATAAATATTAAAAGGGGAATTCTCTCTCCTAAAGTCTGTTAGATTTTTTTATCTAACAACTCTGAGACTATTCTAGTTTGAGTTTCTTCGTTTTTCCTCCTGAATCAGATCCCACCTTTATCCCACAAATGTTAATGAAAATAATTCAGCTTCCCCAATTAATCAATGAAGCTACAAGTGGCCTTCCTACAGTAATCCAGTTATAATTATATGGCTTCACCTAGTCTCCTGATACGCCTATTAGAGAAGAGTTCAGATAAGTTTACAATCTCTAACTCCTGAAAAAGCCTACCATCAAATAAAAGCCAAGAATAATAATTATTTATCTCACCAAACCATGGTGTATGTTTAAACTGGTAAAACTTTTAAGAAAGTGGAAACAATATAAATCATTATTAGATAACTGATAAATACCACAATGATGACATATTCTTGCTAGGATAAGATAATTGAGATGATAATTAGGCATAATTAGCATCATTATGAGTCAATCATATTTCAGTGAAAAGACAACATTTGGCTAAAAGGATATAATTTTGTTGTTGGTACTTTACAAGACTTTCTGGTTCAGCTAGGTCACCCATTGTATTTGCCCATCAATTATTGTAGAGATGACTGGAGATTTCCATTTTAACAAAGGCCTATTTTAGCAAACAGCAGGGCTTTTACAAACCTCTCTCCTGGGTGTGTCCACAATCTTTCCACTAGCTCTTGTCACGCTGTCTCTAATCCACATAACTCATAACTGTTTGACAATGCCACCATCAAACCCACAGTCTGAAATGGCAGTCATGAGATGATAGAAAGGATTATCTTATTGTCTCAGATTTACTATACTATTTTCATATATGTAGTAAGGGAAGGTTGGAGAATGATACCTTGTCATAAAAGACAATCTTTTTCTTTTCCCATATTATCCATCATTTGTAAGATTTCATTTATTAATTAGATCAAGAGAAAACAGGAAAATACAGTACTGGACAAAAATTCGCCTGATAAAAGCCAGATGGAAACCAAGTGAGATATGGTGAAAATGTAAAATAGAATATGATTTTCTTTACAAAGAAGTGGGGTGGTTGATCAAAATATTCTTCAATGTCTTTCAGATTTAAAGAGGGTCCTACAAGGGAAGTTACTACCAGTAATTATAATTATAAAAACAATATTTTCTCTCTGTGTCTTGCATGCACACATACACATAAGATAGAAAGAACAGAATACCAATAATCCTAGAATTTCAGCAATCCTAATAGGAAATTACATTTTTAGGTCTTTTGTTAATATCCTTACCCTGGGGTGAGGAGCAGATTTTCCTAAAATGATTATGATAGGGAAAGGAAATAGTCATATAAGTTTAAAATTTTTTAATTCCTTCTTGGTAATCAATACTTCCTGTAAAATCCTCAAGTGCTCAATGTTCCCCTAGATATAAAATTATAAGGTTGACATGGAGAATTTTCACAGTTTAATCTAAAGAAATATGATAATCGTTGGCATTAAAAAATGAACTACAGGGTACTTACAAGTTAGATAATAGTGGTTTCATAGCTCTTTAAAACCCTCCACAGGCTTATCAATAATTTATCAAGAAAATGTCAAAATGTCCTTGTAAGGTAAGTGTACAGGATAATGGCACTTGTTTTTATAAACAGTTCATGCAAGAGACTATAGAATGATAGTCAGGTGTTTGAGGCACATTTCTAGCGCTCCCATCTAGCTCTCCCTTTCAATGTTATGGAACACAAATCAAGGAAAGTACTAGCTAGAAATGATTCCTTTAAATATGCTGCCTGCCCCAGTGAAGTGCAGATGAGCCTTTGTTTTATAATTGACATCTTTTTTCCTTGTTCTGTGCCTAAGGACTTTAACAAATATTTTGAACCTCTTATTTTGTCATCAAGTTCCCCAGAAGATCATCATGTTATCTCATTAGTTCAATAAAGTTAGTATTTTTACTTCTGTCATCTCTTGTGTTCCTAGCTGTCATCTTTTTACCTTAATGAACTATGATCATGTAGCTACAGCATAATGGGAATGGCTTTTAGCAAGTACACTGGAAGGTATGTTTGAATGTGTGGTATCTTCTACAATAGAAATTGCAATACTGTGTGAGTACAGGTAGCAAAGTAATGAACCTGTATCTCCATATTTGAAGGACAATAACCAATTCAAAGTATAATCTGTGGTATGGGTGGATTGAAAACACATTTTTACTTTTTTGTTTTGCCTTATATTTCAAATCACCAGTATTCTGACTATGGTTACTACATCTGGTAAGAATATGACTATTTCCATTGGTAAAAACCTAGTAAGTAAATAATATATCTTTGTTATCAGAGAGCATATATCTGTCTGTCTGTCTGTCTGGACGTATTTATGCAGTATATATGTATATAATAAAATTACATTTTCACTATCTTTATATTGATACATCCACTTATACATCTGACAATCCATTCATCCATCCATCTACCCATCCACCCAACCTTTCATTGCTAAATATTATTTACCAGCCACCATATTAGCTAGTGGTAGACTATCAATAAACAAGAAATGAATTTTATATTAAAAAGCATATAATTTAATGATGGAGTTTGTTTCAAGCCCTAACTCATCAACACTCAATAAGATATCGAAGAACTCGAACCAAGAATAGTGTATTTGCATTAATGATTGAATGTAATATTAATGGAACTTGAAACGTAAGAACTCACTTGTGTAAGCCATCTCCTCCCATTCCATAATTTGAGACATATAAAGCAGCCTGGTACTGAATATGCATAGAATACACTTAAGTTCTTACCCTAAGTAATAATGGAGATGCTGTGAGAGTGTAAATAACCAAAATAAAAGTTGAGGATGCAACACTAGAGAGGTTCAAGGGAGAAAGCATAATTACTTACTGAAACTCAGAAAACTTCTTGAAGAAAAGAGCACCCTATCACTGACATTCCCTATTTCATAAGAGATGACTTTGTGGTTAAAGATTTGAGATTTGTAAATGAGTAATTAAGTAGGTTAAAGAACTCTCGCTTCTAGACTAATGCCTATTATTTTTCTTATGAGAAACAGAAAAGGAAGGTATTTTACATTTGACCAATTTTTTTCCTTACAATCCATGTTCCTGCAGCTTTGTTAGCTGTTGGCATCAATAGCAGATGAACACCAAGGTATTTAACACCTTGTAATTTTAAAGAAAAAACTGAATGCACTCACCCACAAAAGCAGCACAGGAAGAATGAGTCAGAATTAAGCACAAAGGGGTGCTGACTATGGCCTGGTGGTAGATCATACGCTTAGCATGATGAACTTCTGGGTTCAGCTATCAATAATCCCCACTCCAAACGAAGCACATAAAAGGGTAGCATATTAAACAAGATATGCCTGAACTGAAAATGAGAATGACTACTTATTTTTAAGGTGGCAAAATGTATTTCTGTGCCCAATGACTAGTACTAGGCTTCATTGTCTTTATAAAGTGGCCTGAGATAGTCTGTGAAAATGATCCCCTATTCATTTGACCCAGAACCCCCACAAAAATTATACAATTCTAGTCTTTGAATTTTAGAGTTTGGAACTTAAATGCCTGCCCCGCCCTTCCATGTATGGGAAGTTGGTTTTCCAGATGATGGTGTTCTTGGGAGATAATTGGGATATGTGTGAGGTAAGATTTCTGGAAGGATCTTAAAGTTGATTTATCTCAGGTATTTTGTCACAGTAACAGAAAGCTGACGAACACAAAAACACATGACACTGACCTGGCTGTCAGGGATATGCATAGAAGAAAAGCAACCAAATAGTTGCAATGATGTGGCTTCAAGGAAATGACAATGGAAATGAAATTCATAGTGAGCACAAGCTACACAGGGGGTGGGACATAGGGTTGTTGGCTCAAAAAGCGTTGAATTTTTAATAGTATATGCATACAAATGCCAAGGGTAATGCTATACTTAAGGGTTGCCATATAGATTCTCTAGTCACTGAGCATATATAGGCAAACAAAGTACCCAAGTTGTACACACATATCTTCAGAACCCACCTGTGTGTGATGTTGCCCATCACACTGAAGGAACACATTGCTCCTGAAGGAGACAAGGAAACACATGGAAGAAAAAGATCTCCCACAAGAAGCTGGAGAAATGAAAACTTAATGACATGTATGGAAATTTGGCATAAAGTAAATGAAAAAGAAATGAGAAAACAACTTTCATTGAATAACCATCATGCAATGAGGTCTAACGGTGTTGTAATACCATCTCTAATTATTCTAAAGGAAACAACATGAATACAAATATCATAGAGTGATCTGATATCATAATGATAACATGTTGGAATATAAAACGATCATTAAATATGAGAGGGGACTATGTTGTAATCCCAGATCTGCCATTTACAAGGTGTTTGACTTCCTGCCTCCATTTCTTGACTGTATATTGAGGATGATAATAGTTCCTAGTGAAGTCACTGTGAGATTGAGAGCATTTATCTAGGGCACTTTTGACGGTACTTAGCTAAAGACTGTGTGTGCCTTGGCTATCAACATCATCACCATTATTGTTCATGTTAAACTCTGCATCTCAACAGAGCATCCAACTCTACCTTGAAAGACAAGGATGAAAAATTTCCATTTCTTTTCTCAGTAAAATAAATTAAACATATTTATACATAAAGAGACAGTGTTAGCTTCATAAATATAGACAGAAGCATTTTTACAAAGAAATGATTGGTTTTCACAGTCATTAAATGAATAGTACAACATGCAGAAAAGATAATATTTTAAATCTCAAGTCTGACTAATTCATATCTAAACAAATCCCAGCTTACATAGAAACCAAGGCATATTTGAAATTGAAATTTCATTTGTTCACTAAATAGAAGGTGATAGATAAATAGGCTTTGTGTGTGTGTGTGTGAGAGAGAGAGAGGCAGAAAGAGAGAGAAAGAGAGAGAGAGAGAGAGAGAGAGAGAGAGAGAGAGATAAGCTAACTTCAGCCACACTTCATATCTGGAGAAACAACCTTCTACTTAGTTTGGCAACCCAGAGGTCTGCTTATCTTGAGTGATGGGAATGATAATAGTTATCAGTACTTGGCTCATCTATCACTGTGTGTAGTACATTACATCACTGATTCTATTTATTTTTTACCACTCACTCTTTCTCTGTATTTATTTGCCAGGTGACTTTTCTATTCCTCCCTTCCCTGATGAGGGCAAATAGATTTCATTTCTACCTGATGTTGTGTTTGGTCAGGTGATCTGCTTCAGCCAATGTGATAAAAGATAAATGTTTCAGCAATGAGCTTAGTCTTCAAAGAGCCATGCTTGTTTCTCCTTACTCATTTCTGTCTTTAGTGTATTAAAAATATGAGAGAGAAAAGAGGGAGGAGTGTTAGGTCCTCTCCCTGAGGGCCCCATGTAGATGCCCCCACCTCATTAAGTCTCCACCCAGTCACCTGGATAACCTGCAGACCTGGAGGCAGTTACCTCCCCTTTCCCTGAGGTCACATCCTAATCCACCTGGCCACACCCCTTGCCCCTGCCCTAGATATAAGGCAGGGCTGGGTGGGGGTCGCGCTCTCTCTCTCTCTCCCTTCTCTCCGGCCATGGATCATCTTGGCCACAGGCCAGCAGTTCGGTAATAAACTTTCTCTCCTGCCTGAATACCGCGTGGTGTTCTTTACTGGCTACCTACTTTAAAAACCTAACATATATGGTGCTGTGACTCGGATGGGGCTTAAGAGTCAGGACAGGTGGAATTCCCATCTATTTTTTTTCTTTTTCTGGGAGTATCCCCAGTCCTGACGGCCCTTTTTCCGCGAACCGAACTGCTGCGAGTCGCCATGCGGCACTTTTCACTAATACCATTGCTGGCCTCCACATCCACCTCCACCTCCACACCACTTGTCTACCCTGGTAAGTGAAACTGCTGCTGCTCCAGTTCTCTGCCGCTCCATCCGCCGCTTCTGCCGCTTCTGCTCGGTAAGCTCTCATCCACTCACCAGGCGCCTCCCTCCCGTGCTTTTTGGATTTTGCATCACAGTCACACCGGAGCTGGGACACTGCTAGCACGCCTCTTGACAGTGCAATGAGGCCTGCTTGAAATACTCAAACAGATACAGTTTTTGCCACTGCAATGGTAAATGGTCAGAAGTCACTTATATTCAGGCTCTCTCTCTCTTTCTCTTTTCCTCTCTTTCTCTTCCTTTTTCTCCCTCTCTCATCTGCCTACTTACTTGCTTACTTTATAAAAACTCCAAGTTGTACCATCCTGATAACGTGCCTTGCTCACAAAGCTGCCTCTTTTCACAGACCTTCGAAACTGAGGCTTGACCACCAATGTGCTTTGTCAGCAAAGATATCTAAAAGTTCTTTTCTCTAGCATTGACCACGTGGTGGATATTGGGTTTAACAGGCATCAGCTCAGGCGCCATTATGCCATGCCACGTGTTCTCTATTAGTGTGTTTGTGTCCTCCTGCCACCCCCCCCCCAACATGGCATCCCACTAGTTTGTCAAAATATGGTTTCTCCATTTTATAATCTGAAAATTGTTGTTTGCTAGCAAAATTGTTTTTCTAACTGACCACATGGTTCTAAACTATTGGACCAAAAAAAAATGTCATTTACTATTGGAATTCTGAAAGAGTCTACTGCTGAAATTCATTTTTGCATGCTGTAAAACCTATGTGCACAGTGTGTATGTGTGTTCCATGTGTGTATGTATGTGTAAATGTAATTTGTTAGTATGTCCATCTAGCTATATATCTGTGCTAAAACTCATCACATCTACTGAGTTTCGTCATTGCAGAATTCTGGCAAGTATTTGGTCAGTTCTTGACAAGGTACAAGTAAGCTCTAGTCCCCTTGGTCTCCTTGTTGTTTTAATTGGAAATCAAAAAGGGCTTTTGTGGCAAAGACGCCTTGGATTGCAGTTTGAAGCCAGCCCCGGATGAAAATCTCTCTCAAACTCCATCTCCCAATTAATCAGCAAAGAGCCAGGCTGGAAGCATGGCTGAAGAGACTTATCTCTCTTACCAGCCAAATGCTGGAAGTGGAGCTAAAGTGGTAGAGTACTAGCCTCAGCAGAAGTGCTCAGGGACAGAGCCCAGGCCCTGAGTTCAAATCCTGTGAATGCCAACGAGGGCAAGCCATCCCAGCAACAAGCACCTAGACCCCTGGGACTCAGCCAGTTCTGGGAACAAGTATCATGGAGTGGAGTAAGAGGAAAATGATCGCATCCAAAATGGAGTCACTTTGTCTCACCCTTTCAAAATTAATCACAGCCGGGGGATCAAGAGATAGTAGCTTGTCCATCTAATGTCCATACCTGAATATAAGAACTAGCCCAGTCACCCAATTTTTAATTTTGTGCACTAAACCCTTCCTTTTGCCTTAATATATTTTTTTTTTGCCCAGCCCTTGCCGCATGAGACTTCTTCCAGGCTTCATTCAAGGACTGGCATCTACCACCAAGGGACCCTGCTGCTCGCGTTCTGCAGGAGGGGCCACATTTCTGCCTTTTACCCCTAATGCCGATGCCCCTTGCCAGCAGGAAGCAGCCAGAGAGAGTCTTCTGCCCTTTTTCATAACTATTAAAAGGCTGGAATGTTAGGTCCTCTCCCTAAGGGCTCCATGTAGATGCCCCCACCTCATTAAGTCTCCACCCAGTTACCTGGGTAACCTGCAGACCTGGAGGCAGTTACCTCCCCTTTCCCTGAGGTCACATCCTAATCCACCTGGCCACACCCCTTGCCCCTGCCCTAGATATAAGGCAGGGCTGGGTGGGGGTCGCTCTCTCTCTCTCTGTCCCATCTCTCCGGCCATGGATCATCTTGGCCACAGGCCAGCAGTTCGGTAATAAACTTTCTCTCCTGCCTGAATACCGCGTGGTGTTCTTTACTGGCTACCTACTTTAAAAACCTAACAAGGAGAGAGAGAGAAGACAAAAATCATCCTCTCTTCACCTGCTCATTCAAAGGAGATGAGTGACATGTGGAATGGAATTGCCTCAGGTAAGCTGTTTTAGCCCAGCTCAGACTCATGTACTGCTCCAGATTATCCTAAGAAGATGGAATACTCTAGGTGACTCACAGTCGGCCCCTGAATAGTCCTGGAGAGAGCAGAGGGCAACCCACCGGAGATAAGCCACGACCTACTGGCCCTAATTTGCAATATAAAAGAATACTAATCAATACTAATAAAGTATTTCAATTATTTTCTAATAAGCCCTTAACTTTGGAAGTATTTTGTTATGTGATAAGAGCCAGCTCATATAGTTATGATGTCATTAATTTTAAGTAATATAAAATCCCATGTTAACAAATTTAACCATTTTTTAAAGTATATTGTTTCACCAAACTGAAAAGGTGAAGTGATAGTTTCAGCTTCAGGTACAGCTTGATCTCAAGATTCAGCATGTCCTCTGAATAGTTCTAGAAAATTCCTCTGGGTATCTCTGGCTTTTGCACTTTACATACATCAGCTTTGATTTTGAACAAATCTGCCAAGAGGTACAAAGAAATGGCTGCAGAAGTTCTGGGCCCCTTATCTGCATAATTCAATTTGCCTATTTTACATCATAAAAAGAGTGGGGGTTATTATCCCATCACTGCAAACAAGAGTACTGAGACTGATCTGATAAATACATATGCCCTGGAAACAATCCATGAATCCTGGGAAAGAAATGTTCCCATTCACTCTCCCAAGTCACAGCTACCCAGACTGAAGCTAGAAGACTCGAATTCAAATTCACCAAACTTCATGATATTTTCAAGTGTCAGCAACTGCTAGGAAGGCAAAAGAGGAAGAGTAAATAAAGGAAAAGCAACTAGCGGTTGACATAATTCATTTCCTGTAGTGGGAAGTGGTACTGAGCTTGGATTTAGGGCTTCTCACTTGCTAAGAAGGAAATCTACCACCTGAGCCATATATGCCTCTAGCTTTTTAAAAAATTTCTGTTTACTTTTTGCTCTAGCCTGAACCACAGTCCCTCTAGGTATGCCCCCCTGCATAGCTAGGCTGGCAGGCATGTGTCAACGCAGTCAGCTTGCTTCTTCTGGGAAGAAGCTGAGTTATTCTCGAGAACTGTTGGGCCCAGGTAGGCCTGGAACTGTACTCCTCTGGATCTCACCCCTTCTGTTATAGCCAAGATAACCAACTAAAGACACCAACTCTAACTAATGGTTGAGATAGGGTCACATGAACTGTTTGGCCCAGGTCATTTTCACACTGCAATCTTCTTTCACTAAGTTTATATGCGAGAGCCAATGAAGCCCAGCAATAAATTACCTTTATTTGTAGAGCATTATCTCAGATATTCAAAACCTGAGATCGTTACCACTCATTTATTAACATCTATAAATGCTAGTTACTTGAACCAACTGCATATATTTAAGAGTATAATGATTATGATTGTTGTTTAGATAAACAAAAGTATAAGAGACAAGAAAACAAAAGAATGTATAATGCTACCATGTACCCACAGGAACTAGAAACAGCTTCTATTTGAAATCTCAGGGCCACCTGTTTTGCATCTGCTCTGCCAACTGAGAAACACAGGTCTGGCAAAGGGAGAAAAGTCCATTTTAAGTAGATCTGTGACAATACAGTGCAAAAAGGTCTTGAAATCCACCATGGGTTTTAATCAATAAGACTGACAGCACAGAGCATGCCAAAAACCAGGAAAAGAAAAGTTTGTTAAAAAAAATAATAAAAGCATTCATGAAACAGTCTGAACGATAAGATTCTGGTGACCAACTTGAGCTAGCCAGGCAGAGGCATAAGCCACCATTTCTCCTCTCAGCCAAGAATGGGGAGAGGGAAGGGCTGAGAGCCCAGGCAGTGCCTTTGTTTGGTTCTTTCAGATTCCAACTTTCTGAATCAGGGGAGAATTCTAAAAAGCCATTGTCTAATTTCAAAAGTTGGGTTTGAAAAACATGACAAGCCTTTTTCTTTTTGTTACCTAATTCTCAGCTGCAGATTGAAGCTTCTTGAGTGTGCATGCTTCATAAAAGGCAAGGGGGGGAACTTAATTAAATTTTGCATGCAGCTTCTAAGTGGATTGCTGGGGTAATACCAGGATTAATTAGTTTCATGTTGTTAATTCAATTCAAAGGTTGCTGATAAACTTAGACCATCAAACTCCATTAGGAGAAACAAAAACTTCTTAATTATGACAGCATCTTTGGGGTTGTGGATACGTCCTCTGAGCATGTTCATGCTTCATCCTGGTTTTCTCAGACTTGGAATGAAACCACTGGAGTGGGTCAGAGAGACCACAATGATTAGAGAAATTTAAAAAGTATTTGCCTAGGTTGACTTTGAACTGAGATCCTCAGATCTCAGCCTCATGTCTAGCTCTTGCCTTCTTTTATCTTCTGTCTGGTCATCTCGATTGTTTATCTTTGTAGTACTCTCTACCACCTCACTTACCTATGGTTTTATTTGACTGCTACTTATTCTCTTGCTCTAGAATATAAGCTCCATAAGGGTTTGACTTGGTAAGTGCTGAATAAGTACTTGTTGAATGAACTCCTTTCTCCTGTGAGCATCAAAGCATGGTCAGATCAAGAAGCCTTGTCCACTAAAAACAACAAAATGTTATTTGCATGCTCAGGGTGAAAGGAGTTGAATATGAAAAACTACTTTGTTATAGAAAGGTAAAAAGGCAGTGTTATTGATTTTTATTTTTCTGTCTTGGGTTTTATAAAAGACCAGCCTACATTAGAGTTTTTGCAGCTTTATTTTTAGGAACAGAGCTTTCTTTTTAAAAAAGCAAAACATTAGACAACACTATGACCAGTCCTGCTATAGAATGATCACTGTGTGTCTTTGGCACAAAGGTTGCGACAGTAACGGACAGCTAAAAATGGTACTGCTAATGCCAAACAAGGGATGATGCACACTATCACCTGGGCTTCTGCCTTGTCATTTCTTCATGATCCCTAAGGAACCTTTTGGGAAATAGTATTTTGAAAATCCTTTTATTTTATGTCTCTGGGGGAGACTTTCAGCTCCAAGCATCATTAATCAGGTAGGACTTTATACTTAAATCAACGCAGGCTTAAGGAGGTGTGAAGTTTTGATAGAAGCTGATGTGTCCCTGGTTTCCTGGAAAAGCAGGACAGAGCCAGACAGTAGGCATCTACATGTATTTAGACTATAAAAGAACCAGGGGCAATAAGCAGCCTGGATTTTGAGATTGAATCAAGCTGAGAAAACCTAATTGCTTTTTTTTAAGGAGTGGGAATTGCATGATTAATAAAAGAGAGAAAGAAAATGAAGATGTAACACAACCTAATTTTGGTAAAGTACTTAATACAGCATCTAATAAAGTCTTACTTGCAAAATGAATTCAAATTGGATTGGATTTGGACTCCAGTATCCGAAGCTAGCTGAAAGCTGAGACTGGTGACACAGAAACTAAGGATAGATGCAAGGTGTTGCATTACAGAGGTGTCTGCTAGTCCTGCCCCAGGAATCAATGAAGCTCTACTGTTAGTTAACAGCTTCATTAATGATCTACATGATGAGACAAAAGACTCTCTTAATGAATGTTACTGAAGAAAGCACGGGGAGATGCTGTGAACACCACTCTTGACTGAGAAGTTCCACAGTGAGAAAATGAATATGCAGAAACAATTTTGAACCTGATATTTTGTTGAGGGCAGTGTTTTGCAAGTTTCTTAGGACATACATTTCTGCAGTTTTATAAAAACAGGATTCTTGAAGATTTGGGTAAAATAAACATTTAACCCAACCATGAAATTAAATACCAGCTTATATGCCCAGGATAATTCTTTGCCCCAAACAAACAAATCTATAAATAAGCAACAATGAGATATTATGAAGTAGTAGCTAGCTGAAAGTCACATCTTTTCCCTCTCCAGTTTTTTTTTTTTTTAGTGTATTACTTTTACAGAAATCTGAGCAAAATACTTTAGAAAACTTAAAGGAGGAAAGATTTACTTCATCTCAGGGGTTTCAACATTAATTCTATAGTAACTTGCCCTCATATGCTTGGACAGAATAGCAGGGGAACATGTGACAGCAAACATTATTCACCTCATGGTGGACAGGAAACAGAACAAAAAAAAAAAAGGAGGGGGGCAGGACAATATATAGTCTCAAGGAAAACACTCCCCAAACCTAGAGATCTTCTTTCTCTAGTTAGATTTCATCTCCTCAGGTTCCCTGAACCTACCAAAACATTTGTATTGTGAACTAAAGACTCAAGAGGCATTTACTAGACTCTGATTCAGACAAGAGAATGAAGAGGGGTGGCAGAAGGAGGGAGAGATAAGATCAGATTGATAAGAAGGTACCAAATCATCACTAACTTTAGAAGCCATCCACTTTTATCTTGTTTACACTGGGAAGTCATTGGAGAACTTTGATTTGGAAGATGACCTCACTATAAGCCTCCTAACATGTTTTATTTTTAATCTTTTTCTCATCTTCTTACACTGCTAGTTTTATCTCACTATAATGTCAAGGAGATCAAGATGTCTGCTCAGAACCTCCAAAGGTTTCACATCAAGTCCAGGACCTACCTATGACATGCCTGGTTCTACTTGGTCTGGTGCCCAACAACTCCCTTTCCTCTTTGGCTACTGCTGTGTCCCTCTTGTCTGTTTCACTCTATTCTAATCATAGATTTCAGGCACAGGTCCAACTTCTAGGTATTTATACATACTCTTCTTCTTAATAACACTTGTCTCCCAGATTTTGCATGTTTTAAAACTTCCTGGAGACTCTCTTCAAATGATGCATTTTACAGCAGCTCCTTTTCTAACCACCGATCCAAAATTTTATCTCTCTCCCTACAGCACTCCTACCCACCTTCCTTCGTGCTCAGCTTACTTTACTAGGACATGTAATAGACTATCTAACTTACTTAAATATCACTTTGTCTGTCCTTGTTTTTACTGGAAAACAAGAATCATCAGGGCAGGGATATTTTTTTCAATATGTATTTTCTTTATTTAATAAAATTACTTTTGTATGATTTTTAAGGTCAGCATTTTCTAAAATACATTTTGTTCACTGTTCTATGCCCCATGTCCCAAACAATTCCCTTCCCTTGTAGATCTTCAATAAATATTTATTGCACAAATGAATGGATGGATAAACAAATACAAGGTTAGATGAATGCTACTACTAAAGGACCAATAAGCAGGCAGCTGTGATTATGCAGTAGCCCAAAACAGGGGGAGTGGCAGAGCAGGGGACAAGAGTGGCAACTGGTACTTTAACAGTAGTTGTCTCTTTGCAATTTGTCCTATGGTCACTTTGGTTGACATTTTATATTCTAAAAAATGGAATCCCACCATAATGATTAAGGTGTTCATTGCTACATAGATTTTCTTAAATTATGAAACTCAGAACATCTAGTGACCCTCAGAGATAAAAAAAAAAAATTTACAAGAGCTAGGTCAAGATCAATTGCAGTGTTGTGAGTGAAGGAGGGGGGTGATAGGAGATATCCTGAGTGAGAAAGATCCCTGTCAGCATACCATTTTGTAGTCTTCCTGCCTATGTCCCACTTCTTCTCCTTTCCCTCCTTATAAAAGCCCTTTCATGTATCTGGTTCCCAAGATGAGCAGTGATAATGTCTCTGTCTTCTCAAAGTACCTCTCAGCACCCAAGGATTGACTTCTGTGCATGGAACAGATGGACTTGAGTCTGTTAACAGAAGCAGAGACACTTGGAATGAGCAATCACCAGAGGCTGAATCCTTGCTCAGAAGCAAGGAAACATGCAGGAGAGATGATCCTCCTAGATTTCTAGCCAAGGCAACTGGATGGACAATAAATATATTTGCCCAGATAAATAATGTACTAAAGTAATAAAGAAAAGGAGAAAACAATGGATTTCGGTTTTGATGCATTGAGTTTGAAGTAACTGATAGAAACACTATCATTTCAAGTGGTTATTAGATAGATATGTATGTTTTTCAAATGAGAATGTGAAGTGCTGGTCTGGGTTTTCCTGTAGAGTTCTTTCTAGATGAAATTTCAAACAAAGTAAAGGATTGACCCCCCCACTCTGTTTTCTCAGGTGCCCACAGGCATCAGGCAAGCCACCAAAGATACCTACAGACTGCCTGATACAGGCCAGGGAATCTACCCAAGCCTTACTGTCAATATTCTATTGTGGGCCCAATCAAAAAGCGCCCCCCCCCTCCACTTCCCTAGACCTATTGGCTTTTCCATTAACCTCTGCCTCCCTCCCCTGCCAGACACCATAAAACCCCATTCCTGAGCCCATCTCTTTATACAACATCTATTACCTAAGGGAAGGTTAGTGTCCCTCCCCAGCAATAAACAGTCCTAGCCTGTTGAGATCAAGTCCAGCCTGTTCTTCACTTCTCCTTCACTTTCCTAACCCAAAGCTGTTTTGGCAATGTTCAGAATAAGTTGTTCATTCTCTTGACTTTGCCCCTAAAGTTTTTAAGTTCCAGAATGTGTGTGTGTGTGTGTGTGTGTGTGTGTGTGTGTGTGTGTGTGTGTGTGTGTGTGTGGTGTTGATACTGAGGCTTGAACTCAGGACTTTGTGTTCTCACATGGCTTCTTTTGTTCAAGGCTAGTATTTTACTACTTGAATCACATCCCTACTTCTTATTTTTCACTAGTTAATTGGAGATGAAAGTCCTATGAACTTTTCTGCCTAGGCTGGCTTCAAATTTCAGTCCTTAGATCTCAGCTTCCTGAATAGCTAGGATTACAGGCATAAGCCACACTGTTTGAGAACAAGATAACTACAGTCCCAGATGTGCATTTGTTAAAAAAAAAAAAAAAAAAACTGATCCTTCCTCACTTTCAACTACCTCCATCCACCTTCTCTCTACTTTGGTGAGTAATATTCATTATTATGTCCAATTTATATAGATGTCATTTATTTTAAATTGTTCATTAGTTATAAAAAAACATTTTATGTTGTTCAGTCAGCATTATTTCTCTACTCATGAGTACTGTTTGGAGTACTTTAATGTGGGTAGAACACATCATAACTATTTTCAATTATGATTCATGGAAAATTATTTTTATCAAGTAACTTTTTGCTTAGTGACCACGTTTTCAGGAAAAAAAGAGTCCTACATATTTGTGTGTGTGTGTGTGTGTGTGTGTGTGTGTGTGTGTGTGTGTGTGTTTAGTGGAAATTGTCTCTTGATTCCTTTATACAATGCCTCCCTTTGTAGGCTCAGTTAGTGTTCATTTGAAAAATTCCTGTTCACCTATCCCAAAGGTTCCACTCTCCAAACAGATGTTTCCTTGCTGGGGGAATCTAAGCAGCTGGTGGCAATCACAGGGTTAAATGACTCTTTCAGACTGTCAACAGATTCATTTCTCTCTAAAAAACCCCGCCCCAAACTAAACTGTATGACAAGAAAGCCATGCCTAGGGAGGAGTAGCCCAGATTGCCTGGAATGCTTGACCATTTAGTGACTGACTGCAGGTGTCCAGCTAAATGATGGAAAGAAGCAGGGAAAGGGAAGAAAAGAGGAAAGAAGGAGGAAAAAAGAAAGAGGAAAGAGTAGAGATGAGGGAAGAAAAGGATGGGGAGAAAGGAGAGCATACACACATACAAATTAATACACAGTGCTCATGAATACTAGGGAAGAATTTTAGCGTGGGGTTCACTGAGGCCCAGAAGAAAATTGTGAAATTAAATTTTGATCTGCCTTATTTTTGAGTGAGATTTTCATAGATTTCTTCTCTCTAATACTAAACCCATTTTTATATATTTAAAAAAAATGTTGATGCGTGTCCTCACAGATCAACACAGAGCACCACACCTCCAATGTATTCAATGTAAAAATAAGATTTCTTCTCTCAGAAAATACCTACTCAAACACCTCCAAGAGACAGGCCATATTCTTAGCCATAAAGTGAGAACTAGGTAGGTTTTGGGATTTAGAGATGAAGAGTCAAACCGAATAAAGAAATGCAAACCACGGTCAGTAAATCATGACAGATTCCCTCACAGTTCATCCTACCTGGAAATTACTATTAAAAACTTAGAAATAAAAATTTCTGCACTATTAGTTAAATTGAAATCTGAACTATTAATTATATCACTAACAAAATTTATACCTGCCTTAAATATAATAGAAGCGCATGTCAATAATGTAGATGTGTCATGATCACTTAGAACAGTTATGATAATTTCTAATTTTCCCAGTTTGGCATTATAAAATATTTCAAGTGTGAAGAATACTTGGAAGAATTGAATGGAATGAAATCAATTTACTTATTATCTAAAGTCAACATGATTAATACTCTTCTGCACTTGTGTTATCTATATAGATACGTATATTTGTGTGTGTATGTGTGTGTGTTTGTGTGTGTGGTTTGTTTTTGCCAAACCCTTTGTAATTTGCAGATGAACTACCACTTGACATTCCTAGACCATTCTGCTTTAGTTATTTTTATAGATAAAGTATCACTTTTTTCTCAGTGGCCTGCTTGTACCTCCCATATAGCTGGTATTATAGATTTGATCATGTCTGGCTTATTTGTTGAAATGGAGTCTTAACATTTCTTTTGCTTGTACTATCCTCAAACTGTAATACTCCAAATATGCATCTCTGAAACAGCTGAGTCTGCAGTTGTAAACCATCATATCCAACATGCTTTGGTCTTTTTGCACAGGGGAGTGCTACTGAGAAAACAATAGCCAGTGTTAAATGTTACGTTCCCCAGATTTTTTAATGCTGTAAGTTTCAAACTAGTATGGCAAGGAGTTTATGGTAGAACAGAGCAGTTCATATCATGGTGGCCAGAAAGCAGAGAATAGAGAATTACCTGTACTGTGGGGCCTCTGCTTTTTACCCTTTTATCTCATCCAGACCTTCAGTATATGTTATTTGGCTCCTACATTCAGAGCAGGCCTTCCCCTTAGTATCCTTTCTGGAATCACTCCGATGTCATAAACAAAGGGGTGTGTGTGTGTGTGTGTGTGTGTGTGTGTGTGTGTGTGTGTGTGTGTGTGAAACTTCTCAATATAGATGACAACCAGGACTATCCATCAGCCATGTGCTCATGAACACAACAGCATCTTTAGTTTTTAAACTTTTTAGTTGTTTAGAAGCCATAAATTCATACTAGTATGATTTGTAAATTTAAATTACATGATTTATCTTAATATCTTTAATTTTTACTTATGATATGTTATCTTCACTTCTAATAGCACTTACTTTTTATTTTGTGCAACAATGTACACAGATACATTGAATATTTAAATCACTGAATAAAGTTTAAAATTTCTTTATGGTTTTGTTCAGCTGTCTCTCTAATGAACAGTCAAAGAACTATGCTCAAAAGTCACTTGAAGCTGGACACCAGAGGCTTATATATATAATCTTAGTTACTTTGGAGGCTGAGATTTGAGGATCATTATTCAAAGCCAGCCCAGGAAAAAAAAAGTCTCTAAGACTCTTATATCTAATTAACCATCAGAAAACCAGAAGTCACACTGTGGCTCAAGTGGCAGAGTGTTAACCTTAAGGGAAAAGGCTCAGGGACAGTGCCTAGGACCTGTGTTCAAGTCCCATGACTAACATCAAACAAGTCACTTGAAACCAAGAGACCAAGAGTGGTGCTGTGTTCTTGTAAACACAGTACTCTGGAAGCTGAGGCAGAAGGATCTTGTGTTCAAGGCCAGCCTTGACTATTATATTTCTAGGCCTGCTCAGGGTAAATAAGGAGATGCTGTCTCACAATGGCAACAAAAAAAGGCACTCAGGAGAAGTCCTTGCTATAGGATGTGTCATTCTGGACAATGCTGCAGGTGTAGCTCAATGGAAGAGCACCTGCGTAGCATGTCTCAGGCTCTGGGTTCAAGATCCAGTACTCAAATAAAAAAATAAGGTTAAAACAAGTTTATTTCTATAACTTTCTATCTAGGAACTATCTTCCTTTTTTCATCCTTGAGTAATTTCTGTCTCTTGAATAGTAAAGCACTCATTTGGGGAAAAAGATAAACTTATACTGAAAGAAGTCAGGTTTTCATACTTCCATCCCTTTAAGGTATGCTTTTTATTAAAAATGACTTATCTTTAGAGTATTTAAATTTTTATTTAGCTTCTACTATATACTATATATTCAAATTTTCATTGTTTTGTTTTCTTTTTTATTTGGTATGTACTGGTGTCTTAGCTAACAATTTCAAATAAAAATCTGATATTTTTCTCATTCTTTTTTACAACTGCCTACTACTCCCATGTGTATTCATTATATAGTTTATCTGATCATCCCTGCAAAGACAGCGCTTGTTATTCAAGCATGGGATAAAAAAGCCATACCCTATGCTAACACATAAGATATACATCAATGTGTATCATTTCACCCTCTGATGTACAATATTGTCCATGCTCATATTTATCTTTATAAATAAGCAGATAAATGCTCAAATCTTTTCAAGCTGCTTCTAAGCTCTTTAAACACCAGGATTTCATTATATTCCCTTAGTATAACCCAAGATCTGGCATTGTCATGTAGTTGATAAATAATAAGTCATAGATATTGATCATGTACATACACATATTATACATGGTAATGTACTGAATTCCCCTACCAGCCCTAGGATGTGGAAACAGTGGCTCTCCCTATTGTAGGTGAGATGCATGGTCTGCTTGTATGAATAATTTACAGTGATTCAAGATCTCAGGGAAGAAGCCTGACTCCTGAACTCTTACTGAGAGTGCAGGGCTACTTGAGATATCCCTCCCTGCTTTAAGCATAGATCTTGACACAAATGCCTTCCAATTCTCACAGTAGACATGACTGAATTAGGGTCCAAGCACTTAGAACTCCCTGTGCTTGGACTCTTCCTATCCCTCATCCTAGGCTGAGTGATATGCCATTCCATTTCTGGGTAGGTTGTCAACAGTTATAATCAACAATCACAGTGAAATATGACTATTAAACTTGGCTATTCTTGTCCCATTTCTAGTTCCCAAGTATGAATGAGCCTCTAATTCTACCACAAAAACTGAGGAATGATTTAGCTTACCTACAGCTATGATTATGGTATATCAAGGATCTTCTCTGACACTTGATTACAGTAGATAGGGTTTCTGCACAGACTTCAATAGGGTTTCTGCACAGACTTCAATGAAGCACCCCCTTGATTCACTGAGGATGTGGGGAAACACAGTTGATCTCTGGAAGTAAAATAAATCTAAAAGAAATAGGTGAGATTACATAAAACTAATCAGCAACAAAAAAAAATGTAAAGCTAGACTAGTCTATCACAAGGAGCACTAAAAAGCCATAGCCTATAGGCAAAAGAAGTAAATAATGGGAAAGTCTATTCAGTAGGCAGATTAGACACAAGGACTCACTCATCAGGACAAGGTAACATAAGTATTATGGGAATGTGATCCAGGCAGCATAGAAAGGCACCCAATGGAACAAGTATAAATAGGTGGGATCACTTGAGCCCTACATTTAGTCCTTTTATTTGCATTTTGTTTTTGACATAGTGTCTTTTGAATCATTTTTGGCCTTGCAATTGAGATGATACCATGGACAGTGGTTTGGCCCTCAAGGAAGTAAAGTCTCTTATCCTAAGGGTTGAATGGTGTCAACATTCTAGAGGCTATACAGATTTCTAAGTGGGGCTGTCTCAGAAAACATTGCTCTATAATCATAGGAGTCCTTCCTTTCACCCCCCAACAGAATGAAGACATCAAAATACAATTGAAAAGCAGCTTATACAGAGAAAAGGGTTATTATAATTCACAGGTTTCCACTGACCTCCATTTTGGGGTAGCACTTTCACTTGTAGGCCTGTAATGTGGCAGTGAAAAATGTCAGGAGTGTGAGCTAGAGGAGCCTATACTTGTTTACTTCATGGCCAAATCGAGAGAGAGAGAGAGGGAGAGAGAGACACAGAGAGACACAGACAGGGCTTATGTTCCAACTATCCTCCTCAGTGGTCCATTTCCAGTGATCTAAATTCCTCTACTAGGCTCCACCTCCAAAAGGGCCTATCTGGGCACTTCTAATAGAGCCACAAGGCTGTAATGCAGGGACCTTTAGGAGATATTAAAACCCAAAGTATAGCCAACAGAGAAAAGGGAGACTGAACATTGCACAGTGTGTGGTGACTTGTTCTCTGTTTGCTGGAGTATTAGAATAATGAAAAGGAAATTCTCTAGCAATCAAATGCTAAGAAGCCCACTATACCAAGGAGGCAGTGTTTATTGAGGAACACAGTGGGTGAGATGTAGGGGAAAAAAGACTCAGTGAAGCTTGACAAAATTCTTCTCCCCAAGAGGCCTCTATCTATGTGTCCTAGTAGCTATCAGTAGTCAACTCAGGTTATTGCTTAAATTTTTTTCTAAAATAATAACTTACATTTTAACAAAAGAATCATTATCATATTTAAGCTTACTCTTTCCCACAGGATGTTATTCATTGCATATTTATGATTCTGCTAGCCTAAAGTTGAAACTTCCAAACGAACAAAGTAAGGAAATAGTCTGACTTCTGAGAAGATTGTCACAAGACACCGTTTGTAGAAATAATCTGTTGTCAGTACTGTCTACATCAACTCCACCTTTATCAAGTAAATGTACCTCCCCCTATCATGCCTTAAATAATCACCTTCTACCTTATTCTCCATGCTTCTGTTGGAATCAGTTATGCTCTTGGCTCCAAAGGCAGACACGTGAGTCACACTTTTCTAAGTCAAGCATCACAAGGACCATAAGTTTGCAAATGGGCATGGCATCAAACAGAGCCAATAAGTGCTAGTTCAAACTGCCTGGGGGGAGAGGGACTTCATTGCTCTAGATCTGAGCCTGGAGGATTTAATCTTGGTGCTGTGGGTAGTCATCAGTGGAGCCAAAATGGAGGAAAACAGAGTCTAGAAATTAATAGAGCCTTGGATCTGTGTTAAACACTGGATTTTGCAGTTCTATTCTTTCACTTAGGCCCATTTCGTGTGTGTGTGTGTGTGTGTGTGTGTGTGTGTGTGTGTGTACCTCAATATACCATCCAAAAGAGATTCAGGACTATGCTGCATATTTAACCTCCAAAGAAGGAAATGTCACATATTAGTCTATATTTTGAGCTTCCATAGCAAAACACCACAGACAGGATAAATTTATTTTTTTAAAAAAAAAAAGGTTGTTTCTCAAAGCCTTAGGATCTAGAACGTTGGAGGTCAAGGTAACATGAGATATAGTGTCTTCTGAGGCCTACTTTGTACCCAGTACCTTCTAGCTGTGTCCTTGATTTGAGTTTGGGAGGAAAGCAGGCAGGGAATTGTGGTCTATAGAACTTGCAGCTGACAAGATAAGCTGATAAAGAAAAGCCAGTGACAACACCAATATTGGGTCAGGGGGCTATAAAAGGAGGAGGAAGTAAGTCTTTGATGTCACAATCTTACAGGAAACATATCAGTAGGAAAGTTATACTCAAGGACTCCAATTCTCACTAACCCAAAGCCAAACTCTAGTGAGATGGACTAAAGTGCTGTCTTCTTGTGGTATGTCAATGTCTTGTGCACTCTTTCTCTACCAGATTACTCTTCTAATAAACTTTCCTATCACCTTTCATGGCTTGCCTGAATTCTTTCCTTGCCACATGCAAGGACTGAGGTCAACTTGGATATCTGAAACTTCTGGCAACTTATTTGTTGTGTTGGCTGGGAAATCACATGTTAAGTACATCTTTTTCTGACTTGGATTGACTGGAAGCTAACAATATTATAGCCCTTTCCATGCCCACCTTAGCACGGTAAAGTAAGTCAGGAAAAAAAATGTCCTCTCAGAAACACACACCCTCCCTATCCTATCTGAGAGATAATGGGTAAGTCATGAGTCAGGGTAGAGCCTGAGATCTAGGAAATGGCAGGTCTGAAATGAAGGATTTCTAAGGGTTCTCCAGGTATTCAATTCCATTCTGACACTTGCTTAACAATCCTGACAAACAGGATTTTGAAAAAAAGAATCAGAAAGAAAAATGTTTTCTACCCAGAAGGGTAGCTACTCAAATGGACAGTGTGTGTGTGTGTGTGTGTGTGTGTGTGTGTGCGTGTGTGTGCTCTTTAATCATCTCTATCAGAGACTCCTAAGTCTGATGGCAAAAGGCATAGTTTAAAAATAAATAAATCAAGGAATCATACACCTTTATACATGTACTTCACCTGCTAGAAAGAAGTCTAGTATGTGAACCAGATTAAGCTATTTTCTGATTTTCAAACCAGGCCAGCTGGGCAAAGCTATAGGGTCATTGATAAATGAGAAGGAATGCCTCATTAAAGAGACCCTCTGTGTTTTTTTTTCTCCCCTCTCCCCATTTTTTCTTTCCATGGAGAATGTCTTCAAGCTGTAGTCAACAACTGGAGCAAGTCTACAGGTCTCAGTTAACCCTCCTAGTAGTGTTTGTGTCTCTGCTAAACTTGTCTATTTGCATTTAAAAAGTATTTGGGGCTAGATGTAAACACTTTAATGGGATTTCTGGCAGAGACGAAAGAATGTTAACATTTTGATCCAGTGGACAGGAAACTGAAAAGCCATCATTTAATTGGTCACCAATGGTATTGAAGTTAGCGTTTGAAATCATTGATCAGACATATGGAATGAGGAAGATCAAAACAGAAAGAAAGGATGGAAAGGAAGAGGAGGAAGAGGGTAGGAACACTGACCTTGTTTTTGGAGCTTAATTACTTTTATCTTGTAATCATAAAATGACATCAAAAGATGCTTTGTAGATTGGCTCATCAACATACACCTGAAGGCAAAAATTTTTTTAAAATGGAAGGGAAGTGAGGAGGGTGGCACAATCCTGAGTTCCAGACAGACAGACAGACACACAGAGAGAGAGAGAGAGACAGACAGACAGACAGACAGACAGAGACAGGGAAAAAAGAGAGATTATGATGATAGGTGGATACATAGATAGATGATAGATAGGAAACCAGGTAGACAGATGAGATACATAGATGATAGATAGGCAGATAAATGTTTATACCTATGTAGCATATATATGCATATGGTATATAGGTATACACACATGTTTATATGGTATAGTCTAGATAGGCAGCAGACTGTACCATCTACTCTTGGGTAAGGACATACTCTGATGTTATACAAAACCACTTAATGATTTATTTCTTCAAAATATGCTCCCACCATTTACACAAGGCCCGAAGGCCTGTCCATTCCTTTCAGGATCCCTGCCTTCAGGATAACTCAAAAAAGAATAAGCTCAGAAACGTTCTTTCAGCTTTGAGCAACACAATGCAAAACCTCTTCTATCAGGAATGATTCCAGTGCTCTTGGAGCTGTGGGCCACTTCCTAGGTAACACTGACCTGGTCTATGAGTGTCAGAATGTCACTTCTTCCATAGATTTAATGTTTTCTCCTAGAACCTTCCACCACATTGGACTCAATATCTCTTCTTGATGCTTCCTTGTGTGTGTATTCCTTGGACAGCTGTTAGTGTCACCTACATGGTTTTCTGTCTCCACTAGGACACTGCAGGCTCATAAGGATGTAGCTGTATCCACTGACTGCTATTGATTGAATACCATTAGGTAACAGGCAGATTCATGGCTTCTCAGAATCACTAGTAAGAAAGACATACAGTGTGGGACTTGCCCTCAAGGACTTGAGGACAGAAGATTGGACAGAAAACAGATCACTACAACGTAATGATAATTTTGTGAACTAGGGAACAGTGCACTTTTAGAAACATAAGATGTGAATCCTTGATTATCTGGTCACAGTATTGTGAGGGAATAAATCACTGTTTCTCTCTTCCTTCAGGGGCATCAGAGCACCTTATTGACACCAGCATGGAAATGAAGGATCAGGAAAGTTAATGACTGTCACTGTCTCATATTTAGCTGGTGGTCGCTTTTTTATATTTTCTACCATTTGTTCAAAATCCTGAGAATGTCCCTATTTAAAATTCAGTCTTGATGCCTTATTGCTGTCAAGGGGATGAACATGGAACCCTTGATCTATAAAACAATGTTTCTGCTGGGAATCAGGCGGTCTCAGGTTAGGCTGTCTACTGTGCAATATTAGTTCCTTCTTTTGATTTTTATTTAAACTTTCTTCAAAGCTTCAAATTCTTCAGTAACTTCTAGGAGTGATAATTGAATTTCTCAGGAGGTATGTATAATGTTTAAAAAGGATCGTTGACTTCTAAGACAATGAAGGAGCTATTTACTCTTGCAACAGCAGCCAAATCTATTTCTCAAAAGTCTATTTCTCCTAAATGAGTTAATATAACCACTCACAGACCCTAAAACTATTGATGTTTAATATATCTCAGGCCTTTTGAATTAATTTTCCCACCTCTGAGTGGCAATGAAAAACATTGATTTTTGTATTTTATTTTATATTATTTTATTTTTGGTGCTAGAGATGGAAACTAGGGCCATGTGCATGCTAGGTTAGTGCTCTATCCCTTGGCTACTTACCTGTAGCCCTGAGACTTTAGTCTTTAATAATGGAGAATTAAACCAAATGGAAACTACACTGGATTTGTGTGGTTTCTGAGTTTCTAAAACCTAAATCAACCCTCTCAATTGTATTTTAATTACTTCCTGTCTGTTAACCTCTCTGTATACTTTTTTTCATTTGTTAAGTGAGACGATGACACTAAAAAAATAAAGCACGTGTAGCTCTGATATTCAAAGGTTCTAATATTTTACTTAATATGAACAGTGCAAAGTCCAAGCCTTTGGGTTCAGATGCCAGTTACAATTAATGGGTTCGCAATGGGAAAGGAGAGAGAATCCCTGAATTCTTTCTTTCAAATCTCTACCAGCTCTCCTTGGACATCCAAAACCAGCAGAGAGGGCTGGGGATATGACCTAGTGGCAAAGAGTGCTTGCCTGGAATACATAAAGCCTGGGTTCAACTCCCCAGCACAGCATATACAGAAAATGGCCAGAAGTGGCACTGTGGCTCAAGTGGCAGAGTGCTAGCCTTGAGCAAAAAGAAGCCAGGGACAGTGCTCAGGCCCTGAGTCCAAGGCCCAGGACTGGCAAACAAACAAACAAAAAAAAAACAGCAGAGAAAACCTAAAATAAAAGGACTATGCTTGTTATGGACATAGAATTTCATTTTTTAAAAAGCTAGTGAGTATACAAGCGTGAATATACTCATGACCATTTTACCAACACACATTGGACTATAAGAACCTAGACCAGATTTCTACTTCTCAGCCCCACCCACGCACATATTCTGAATTCCAAGTTACAGAAGAATGGGAAAAATTTAGAGAATATATTCATGGTATAATCTAGAGACTGAATTGCACTTATTTTGAACCTATAATTTTTATTTGTTCTTTGAACAATAGCATATAGTAAAATATGAGATTTAAAAAAGAGGTATAAGCAAAGTCAAAAACACATTTTCTTTGAGTCCCTGAAACTGCAAATGCCAATATACAACATGCAAAAATAAAGCAAGGATATAGAGAGACTTTTCTTGAAGTGAAAAAAAAATCATTAATTCAGATTTTGACTACTATACATTATTCTGGGAAAGATTTACTTGGGAGAAGTTTTGACGTTACTATAGTAAATAATGTTAAAAAGATGAAAAATTAGATGACACAGTTGGACCAGAAGACTTTGCTAATTTGTTTCAAAGGATCTTTGTACTAAAGAGGAAGCCTTCATTTTAAAAAAAAAAGCCTAATGTAAAATAAATAAATAAATAATCAGGTAAAATAGTTTATTTAATTAAAAGAGACATCAAGAGGCAGTTAAAAGCCAATTCTAGGTCATGTGAAATGTCAAGATATTGGATAATAGCGTTCAATAAGAGACCTCTTCAACCAACTTGACCCAGGGAGCTGACTGTCATACAATTCTAAGAGATTGAGGGAAATTGGCTCCTTTATTACACAGCCCTCCCTAGGACCACTCTTCAGAGTTTTATCTGCCTTGGTCCTTCAGTCAGGAAAAGCTATGTTGCCCATCACTCATTCCTAGCATTTGTGGTTACTAACAAGTAGACATAAAGGTGACTCCCTAACAGCTCCTCATTCACACATGACATTTGCTTAAAGGTGCTGTGGTACAAATATCAGATGAGGTCACTGCCTTCAATAATTTTGTAACCTGGTTTGAAGGTAGAGGGTAGAGACTGACAATCACTGGTAACCACTAAGGGTTGTCAAGACCCAACAGAAAGGCTGGGACCATCCATGACTTGCTAACCCAGAGTGTGGTGACTTGAAATTTGAGAAAAATTGTAAATATGTGGAGGTAATTTTTACCTTTCCCTTTTTCTTCTCCTCTTACATATGTTATAAAACCATCATCAGGAGAATACATTCATTCTATTAAGAAGAAAAGAGCAATCTTCTATCTGAAAACACAGGAGAGAAGAATCTCTATTCCAGTTTCTTCTTTATTACCATTGCATCATTTGCCCTTCAAACATAGCTAGGCACAAATACCTTTTTCTTTTATTCTATCATACATAACACAAAAATTATATACATTCCCTGTTTCCTTGGGTCTTCTTTTTTAGAGGTTCCTTCATCACATTAGACTACATTAAATAAGTGTATATGGTTTTTTTCATGTTGATGTTTCTTTTGCTATAGCTTATAGATATACATTTAGTTATATCTGAAATGTCCTCCAAAGGCCCTTCATTAAAGGACTGATCAGAAATGGTTTCATCTTTAGGAAGTAGAATGAAGTGAGATCACTGGCAGCATGACCTTGAAGGGGGGACTGGAATCCGGTCCCTCTTCTCTCTGCTTCCTGGCCACCATGACAGGAGCAATTGTGTTTTCCCATGCACTCTGTTGCGATGCTCTATCTTGTCACAGACCCAGTGAAATGAAGTCGAGACCATATATATTATAGGTATATGTGTATATATGTATGCGTATGTATGTGAATACATATACATGCACGCATACACATGTATATATACATATGTATATATACACATGTATATAATACAAATACAAATGTAATATATATTATCTGTGACTGCTGAATTATTCTCTAGATGGAGCTAATTTATAGAATAGATACATAGATGATCAAGTGCACTGACAGGTCATTAGACAGAAGAGAAAAAGGAAAGAGGGAATGAGTTTGTATGAACATATAAGAAGAGACACTAGGAGAAACACACAAAAACATATAAAATTCCATATACCAAAGGAAAAATTATGGCTTGTCCAATTGCAGTATTTTGATCATTACTTTCTCTTGTTTATAACCAAATCCTTGCTTTTTCCCTCCAATTAAAAAAATGTAATGCATAGGCTGGGGATATGGCCTAGTGGCGAGGGAGCTTGCCTCGTATACATGAGGCCCTGGGTTCGATTCCCCAGCACCACATATACAGAAAACGGCCAGAAGTGGCGCTGTGGCTCAAGTGGCAGAGTGCTAGCCTTGAGCAAAAGGAAGCCAGGGACAGTGCTCAGGCCCTGAGTCCAAGGCCCAGGACTGGCAAAAAAAAAAAAAAAATGTAATGCATAAGCATTAAAGACTCACAACTATAACCCTAGCTACTTAGAGGACTGACAATAAAAGGATTGCACCAAATGAGAGGCCAAATGAGAAAGAAAGCTCACAAGATCCCATCTCAAGTGATACCCAGGCACAGTGGTACGCACCTGTCATCGCAAGCTACATAGGAGACTGAGATCACAGGATCAGGGTTCCAGGCCAGCCCAGGCCAGGTAGAAATAGTCCTCAAGACTTTGTCTCCATGGAAATAAGTTGGATGAAGTGGGGGCACAGCTGTGATCATAGCAACAGGAAGGCTGCAAGTAGATAGATCATGGTTCAGCTACTGAGACAGGGAGATAGACCCTAAAAATAACCAGTGTAAAACAGAGCTAGTAGCATAACCCAGCTGAATTGGGCCAAAGTAGCAAGAATTTGACTTATGAATTCAAACATCAGTACTACCAAGAAAAAGAAGTAATTATTAGTCTTAGTAATTATTAGAAGCATTATTAGTCTAGTTTTTTTGATGGAAAGAATATGAAAGCATACATTTAAAAATAATTCCTTTTTGGGTTCTTGGGATTGAGCCCAGGGTCCCATGCTTGTCAAGCTCATATTCTACCATGGGTCTCTAGTTCTTGCCCTTGAATTCATATCTTAATAAGGGATTTACTGATCCAAATATTTTAACAATAGAGGTCTTATTTTTACTATTAGTAATTTATTGATTACAATTTGACACAGATGAGATAACCTCAGAATATGTAAAGTATGTAGAAGCAAAGGAAAAATAGATGTGAAGTACCATGACATCAGATTTCTTCTCAAAAAAGCAACTAAGTCTAATATAACCCAGCACCCAGTCCAGCAGAATAGCAACATCTGTCTTTCAGACAATGACAGAGACATGACTTCTTAGAACACTGTCTGAAGTCCCCAGTCCAACACTCCTCCATCCTTGTCACCATCTAAGTACCTGTTCAATTATCTTTCCTTTGAGTTAGAATGACAAAAGGCAACTTGATCCAGGAAACTTTGTCCCTTTCCAAATGGTGATAACTGGACTATTTTTTCAGTACCTATGCGGTTTTTGTTTGTTTTGGTTTTTTAATTAATTATTTATTGTCAAAGTGGTGTACAGAGGGGTTACAGTTTCATACATAAGGCTATGAGTACATTTCTTATCAAACTTGCTTCCTCCTCCCTCCAACCTCCCAATTCCCTCCCCCCTCCCCAGAGTTGGACAGTTGGTTAACAGCATATTGTCTGTAAGTATTGCTGTTGCATTGCTTCACCTTTTACCCTTTGCCTCTCCATTTTGATCTTCCCACTTTCCTTCCCTAGTTCCGATAAACATAATACAATACCCTGCGTACCAAAATCAGTTCTAGAGACATCAGGAGTAAAACCATGAGGAAGAAAGACAAAAGAAAAAGGCATAATTTCACTTGGTATGTTGAAAATAACAACAATGATAAGCCACTTGTTTCCATATCTTGTAGTTCATTTTGCTTAGCATCATCTTATGTGTTCAAATGTACATAACTATTGAGCTATTGTGATCTTCTGCTAGGACTATCCTAGACGTGTACTAATTATCACAAATGAGGAAAGCCATAGAATCTATGTTTCTTTGGGTCTGGCTCACTTCACTTAGTGTGATTTTTTCCAAGTCTCTCCATTTCCTTACTAATGGAGACATGTCATTATTTCTAATAGAAGCATAGACTCCCATTGTATATATATACCACATTTTCTTGATCCATTCATCTACTGGGGGGCATCTGGGTTAGTTCCATATTTTAGTGATGGTAAATTTGTGCTGCGATGAGCATAGTTGTGCTGGTAGTTTTAATGTGGTCTTGCTTGTAATCATTTGGGTAAATGCCCAAAAGCTGCATTACTGGGTCATAAGAGAATTCCATGTTTAGCCTTTTGAGGAACCCCCACACTGCTTTCCAATGTGATTGAAAAAGTTTACAATCCCACCAACAGTGTAGAAGGGTTCCTCTTTAGAGACATCCCCGCCAGCATCTATAACTGAACATTTTTAACCCTTTCTTTATCAGGAAACTGTCAGATTACCTTCCAAGAGGTAGTACTGAAACAATACACAGAATTTATATGTTCATGTGATTTATATAGCCACCATACACAATTTCACCAATCCTTTCTATTTCAACAAGAACAAGCTAATATTTTTCTTGTAGGTGTGTTTGCTTTTTAAACAAACACAACAAACAGCAACTGAAAATGATCATGTCCTTTGGATCTACTCTATTTTTTTAAATTTTTCATTTTTCAAGGTAACTCTTGGCTGTGATTAAGTAAAGACAAAACTACATGCTGTGGTCGTTGAAATGCTTTTGGAATTTATTAACTTCAGCATACATGCTAAGGCCAAATGAGCTTCTTTAATTTCCATAATGAAATTGTGTTTTGTAAAGTTAAAAATACTGTAATGAGGCCAAAACGGTGCTCTTTCAGGGGGCTCCCACAGTGAAACAAATGAGATTTGAGCTTCTCTAATTGGGCATACAGCAAGCTGGCTTGATGCTGTCCCCCATACACGATGTTTGTTATCCGAACAAAAAAGGGGCCTACAGCTGTCAGCACAATGCTAGATGGCTTTTCAGAAGCCTGACTATCAGGAGGAAGACTGCCGCTCTCTGGCTGGGACCACCCAAAGGGAAAGATCAAGTAGAGAACAGGGCTTCTCTTCCCTGATTAAGAAGTTATTCGGAAAGTAATTTGTTTACAGCTATCAAAGAGAAGCTGTAGAAGCAACTGGGGAGAATTCCCAGAATTCTCTGAAAGAATCTTATTTGATTAAGCAATGAATATGGATAGTCTCTCCTTTTTTTTCTTCCTCCTCCTCCCTCCCCCCACCTCAACCCCTTATGAATTAAATCTCATTACCTGTCAACCTAGGCCTTCTGAGTCTTACTGCTCCTGTGAAAAACAAAAGTTAGGCCCATTTTGTGAAGGCAGAACTGCCAAACTCAGCAGGTGAACAGCCACAGTGGGCACCATGGTAACAGCCTATAACCTTTTTTTAGCTTTGGAATGGTTTTTTGATGCAATATTGTCTTCATTTATTTTTAACCATTACTTTCAACAACAAAGGGAAGTAAAATAGGTTACAGTCAAATTAATTTTTTAGCCACCAGAAGTAAGTCAGTAACCGAAATGTCCTAAGTTTACAATAAGCATTTCATTTGGGATCTAACTATTCAACCAGATCCAGAAAAAGGAATAATTTTGTTGTGAACTTACATGCCAGTCATTTACATTTACTTGATGGTAGACAAGTGAACGATTGGTACACTATCAAAATACATGAAACATTAATCGCATATTCACCAAATGAATTCAAATCTCCTAAATCCAATTATTCAAAGGGATAAATATTTAAAGGACAACGCAAGCTGCTATCAGAGGCTATAATTATACATTATGGTAGTAAAATGTGCATTTCCAACAGCAAAGTTCCAAGTGCTCTTTTTGTATTGTTTTGGAGAACATTATAAATCATCACATAGGAATTAATGAAGATTTTATTATAGTAAAACTTTCTCCCTTTGCATTTAATGAATAGCTTCTATTTTACATTAATTTCATTGTTGTTTCTAATTTATAAGAAAGTAAGACAAGTTGACTTTAATAAAACAAAAGGATGTCACTATTCTTTCTTTTCATTGTTTTCTTTTCTTCATTTCTATGTTTTTCAAATGCCAGTCATTTCAAAGACTCTAAACAGGCTGGGAATATGGCCTAGTGGCAAGAGTGTTTGCCTTGTATACATGAAGCCCCCGTGTTCGATTCCCCAGCACCACATATATAGGAAATGGCCAGAAGTGGCACTGTGGCTCAAGATGCAGAGTGCTGGCCTTGAGCAAGAAGTCAGGAAGAGTACTTGGGCTCTGAGTTCAAGGCCCAGGACTGGCAAAAAAAAAAAAGAAAGAAAAAGAAAAGCTAACATGTAATGAATTCTCAGATAAACAAAAAGTCAATGAGTTAAGTTACAAGGAAAAGTTTCATAATCAAAGACTCTAACCAGTCCTATAATTTCAAGACAAACTTAAATATAATGTAGTCGATTTAGTGGAGGGAATCTGTCATTTTCAAATTCATAAAGACAAAAGCTAAGCTAAAATAAACCAATTAGTTATGTGCATATATCTTGCTAATAAAACTAAGAAAATAAGCTAGGTATTGGTGGTTCATACCTGGAATCCTCCTACTCAGGAAGCTGAGATCTGAAGATTGATGCTCAATGCCAGCCCAGAATGGAAAGTCCCTGAGACTCTTATCTCCAATGAACCAACAAGAAGACTAGAAATAGAGGTATGATTCAAATGGTAGAGCACTAGCTCTAATGGAAAAAGCTAAGGAACAACACTTTGGCCCTGAGCCCTAGAGCATGCACACACACACACACACACACACACACACACACACACACACAATTTAGCTTCAGAATTTTGGCAACGCTGTAAACCATACTGGACCAACTAAATAAGATTGTATTTAATTATACAGAATCCAGACTATCAACTTCCAGATCAATAGCAGTCACAGGACTTAACAGTATAGATTCTGGAATCCAGAGATCTGGGCTGGAATCTCCAATCATTCCCATTCTTTGTGTGGCCATGCCTTTAAGCTTCAGTTTCCTCATCTGGAAGGTAAGGATCATAAGAGCAGCCACCTCATTGTGCTGTCATGTCAAATATGGCTGAGTATGTTGACCCTGCATCTGTATGTGATGATAATGTTGAGATTAACAATGTTCAACAAGAAATGTACATATTACCTTACTTATGTAACTGTAACCCCTCTGTACATCATCCTCACACTAAAATAAAATTAAATGTAAAAAAGATCCATGCCCTGAAAATTAATTTTATCATGCCCAGAGAGTGATTTTAACATGGCCAGAAGCTCACACATAATTGCAAATGTAGTTTGGTGTTCTATGGTTTCATAGAATGTACATTATTTTAGGTGAGGGGAATAAGGCAATGCCTCCACACTACAGAGCAGTGGACTGAGAAAAGAAGGTGGGAAATTTATTTGAATAAAAAGAAACAAGGAGATGAGGACATATGCAGCACCACAGACACCTCAGGAGGATTTCTGATGTCAACACTGACTAGAAGCAGAACTCAGCTACAAAACCACACTCACCACTTATCAGAGAACCTTGAGGATCAGAGACTAGACTTACACCATTGATTACAACTATCCAGACTCTTGCCCAATATGAATTAATATTTCCTGGAAAAAACAAACCAGGGTGCATGGGGGAGATTTGTAGTAGTATTTGTTGAAGAAAGTCTATAAAAGTTTGAATCTTCTCACTAAATACCTCCCCCCACAAAAACACACATAGCTTTGTAAGCTTAAAGAGACTTCATCAAGGGCTGGGAATATGGTCTAGTGGCAAGAGTGCTTGCCTCGTGTACATGAAACCCTGGGTTTGATTCCTCAGCACCACATATATAGAAAGGGCCAGAAGTGGCACTGTGGCTCAAGTGGCAGAGTGCTAGCCTTGAGCACAAAGAAGCCAGGGACAGTGCTCAGGCCCTGAGTTCAAGGCCCAGGACTGGCAAAAAATAAAAAGACTTCATCAATCCCAGAAAAAATGTCATGACAAAAACTATTCGACTTATTAGACTCCAGGACAAACATAAGAACACCATAGCTAGATTAAACTGAATTATTCAGAAATCACTATATTACAAAGACTAAATGAGCAATACTCCAAGAACATTAATCACCGAACATTGGTGAGTCATGCCTATAATCTGAGCTATTCAGAAGGCTGAGATCTAATGACTGTTGTTGGAAAGCAGTTAGGGGAGGAAAGTCCATGAGACTCTTATTTCCAATACCCAAAAGCCACAAGTATAGCTGTGATTTGGGTGCCAGTCTTTTTTTTTTTTTCTTTTTTGCCAGTCCTGGAGCTTGGACTCAGGGCCTGAGCACTGTCCCTGGCTTCTTTGTGCTCAAGGCTAGCACTCTGCCACTTGAGCCACAGCACCACTTCTGGCCGTTTTCTATATATGTGGGGCTGGGGAATCGAACCCAGGACTTCATGTACACGAGGCAAGCACTCTTGCCACTAGGCCATATTCCCAGCCCTGGGTGCCAGCCTTGAGTGAAAGGCCCTAAGTTCAAGCCTCAGTACCAGTATTTAAAAACAAAACAGTAAACAAAAACATCGATCTACATAGGACTAAAAGTCACTCTTTGAAGTTAGCTCAGAATATCTATTGAAATCATTTTCTAAACTGTTTGCATCAATTGGTAATAATAGTAAATTTCATTTAGCAGTCTCAAATCTCTCACGATATATGGCATCTCAAATTACAGCCCATTTGCCTTGTACAAATGAAATACATGTGTATGTATCTGTGATATCCACCCATTTAAGTAAGAGCTTTACCCCATTCATAGTTACAGACTGCATTTCCAATTGTGAAAAGTCCTTTGTAACATCTCCACTCATTTCAGACATGAATACTGTAACGTGTATAGCCCCAGCTGTGGCAAATGTATCATGACAGCAACCAAATAATAAATCTGTATCTCTATAACCAGTTCTATTTCTGAATAATTTCTCTGTTGCACATTATTTCAGTCTGGCAGATTGCTCCATTCTTTTGGCTTTTCTTTTCTTCTTCTTCATCTTCTTCTTTTTTGTTACTTCCTTTACTTTAGGGTTAAACTGCTCTTTCAAATTCACATTATTTTGCAAATAGCATGTCACCTTCACTTTAAGTTGCTCTAGCTGGCATTTTCTCCTCTATCAACTAAAGCAGTTAATTTACTTGAATTGGCCAGACCACAGTGTAATCTACTACCTGATAATTGGGTTCTTCTTGGGCCACCCCAAAATCTTCACCGAGAAGGAAACTTAATTTTTGTAACCCTACAGTCTGAATTCTTATTGTTTGGTCTTACATTTTTTGATTTACTAAGGACTGAATTGTGTTTCATATAGGAAGAGAGACCATATTGCAAATGATATAACCAACATCAAGTATTCAAAGACAGTAAAATGTAAGGAATAAACCCATTTCAGGGCTGCTGGGTAAATTATTTGTTCACATAAATAAAAATGAATAAAGTAAGTAGTTTTTTGTTATTGACATCAGAAAGAAAATAGAGGATCAGAAGAATACACTTTAGGCAATATCCAAACAGATACAATCCCAAATCTTCACATACCCATGTTTTAATATTGTAAAGCTAGAATGGAAATACTTTTTAAACCTACTAAGTCAAACTAAAAGTAAATATTTCGGTTAATCCAAAAACATTAGATCATTAAAACCGGCTGCAGTTAAATTTCACAGCTATTTTAGTCTTCTGTAAATAATTACTATTTCCACATTCCTCTAGACAATTATAACAGAAAATGTTAGTTCATACTTATTAAAAAAAAAAAAAAAGCTAAGACAGAACAGAAGCATGCCCTGTTTGTCTATTGCTTTATTTTGGGCTAAGAGAGTATAGTTTTGACAGTGGGGCCATCTGCTACTAACTTTTCTCCTCATCATCATGCTAGTCCAGTCAAAAGCAATTAAACCTGTTTTGCCATTATAATATGTGGATAATGATGATAAATTATAGCTTTAAAATGAGCCTCCAATTATGCATATGCTAGGTATTTTCCTTACAGCGACTGATGTAAAAGATATTCCTGTACTTGTGAAATTTTTTTCAGCTATTTTATTAATGATGTTAGCTCTATAATGAGCTACCTACCAGGATATTTTGCAGGCACCAAGCCTAGCAGTCATTATAAATCTATTTATATCCCAGCAAGATGTTTCAAGTGGAGAGCAGAGCCTTCGCGTTCTGCATTCGCTGTTGAACAAAATATATAGCACATACGGCTCCAACTTGCTATGTTTTATTATGTCACATAATCAATAAAACACATAAATACAACCAATAAAAAGGAGCAGGAAGAAAAGTCTATGGGCTCAGGCACAACATGGGGTTATATAGCAGAGAGAAGATGAGGCTTAATGATTTCCAGGGACAGATACCAACTTATCATTTTTAAGGCAAGCCATATATTACCTCTGATTTTCATCAAAAATGTTTGGATTTTTTTTCCAGTGTAGAAACTATGAATATGCCAATGTCCTCCAATGATAACTAACATGTCTTTTTTTCTAGGACTGTCAATGGGCATCACCATAATAAACAACTGGACCATTTGGTTTGGCTTTTCAAATTTGCAGCTGACAGTCTAAATTTTTTCTTGATTTGGTACATTTTTCTTTCCTACTTTTAATTGCATCAAAGAGGAAGCACAGTAAAAGCTTTAAATGTCCCCTTTTCTCATCATACCTACTCAAGATACCATTTCTCTATGGCAGGTAACTGATGTGGCTTTGCTAATTGAGAGTCACACAATTGAAGCCACACACACACACACACACACACACACACACCACCCCTGGTACTGTTTCCTGCAATTATTTGCACTCACAAGAAGCCATTTGGCACCATAAACATGTATTAATTATGGATATCCAACTTTCTAATTCTGTTTTATCATCAAAGCACAGACTAATGATTATGAAGAGAAAGAAAGCAACAATTTTATCAGAAAGAAAAGAAACTCTTAGCAACCCTGGAAAATGTTGTGCCTTGCAGTAGTTCATTACAGTCTATCCTTTTCATTACTATGTAACACTCATAAATAAGTCAGGGGGTGGAGGAACATGGAAAAATGAGATGCCCACCAATTATGTGCACCACACTGCTACATAAATGGATGCAGTCTATTGGTATTTTAATAGGTCTTCTCCCAAACTATATTGGAAATAGGAAACGCAATTGCAGCTAATCATCTATTTGCAGACAAAGGCATTATTCATCACTACTTGCATAAGGATCCACCTTGATTTCATACTATTCTTCAGATCATCATTTTAAGTTATACCCTTACCATCCACTTATTTTCTCAGACAAATGAGAATAACCGCCACTTACGAGGGTGAACAAATTGTCAATTCTGAAAACTAACAATATATAGCTCCTTTTCTCCTACGTTTCTTTCAGTCTTTCATCCTGATTTATAACAAGGAGCCTTTTTAGCAATGGGAGTTTTACAGTATAGAAATGGATGTAAATATTTCAAATCTTAGAAAAATCAGTGAGCCTGACTTCCTTCAGTTTTCCCAAGTGCTTAATGAAATATGTGTTGTGAGTTGAATTTAGGCAAATAATGTTTTTAAACAAAAATCTTTGCTGAGCCAGCTTTAGTAATGAAGAGCTTAAACAATATAGTATTGGTCTTAGCAGAGAAAGTTAAGAGAGTGGGAATGTAATAAGATAGGAAAATAAAATAGAAGGGAAGAGGGACTATCAAGGAAGACAAAGGAGGCAATTCCAAGTAATGGGAAAAATATAGAATACACACTTGTTCCTACAGCTCTTAGAGATGGCTCTGAACAGAGGAAGCCATGGGCTACAAAGCTTCTCCTTAAACATGTATCTTAGGAAGAACAACATGATGATAAAGGCTTTGGAAGCTTTTAGCACTGAGGATGACTCGCTCCTCCAGCTGTATGATATTACTCATTTTCCCCAGGAGCTTCTATTTCTTCATCCATCAAGTGAATAAAGATAGCGATCTCACAGGATCATTATAAGCAATGAAAGAAACATCACAGAAAAGTATCACCTATGTCCCTTGCAAAAGGTTAAGTGTTAATAAAGAGTATTTGTCAGGGCTACCTCTTCTTCCTAGCATTTATCTCCATGAATACTTTTCCTAACTATAAAAGTTATACATGCTCCTCATAGAAAAGATTCCCATCTCATTTCCTACATCATAAGATACACCTTCTCTCTGTCATTTGCAAATTTCCCCCACAGTAAAGACCTCCAGCTCTTCTGAATCTCAGAATCTCCAGACCTGTGCTCAAAACATCCATTACACAATAAAACCACCAGAAGCATTTCTTTAAAAAATATATATATAAGAATTCTTGAGCCCCTAATGAATTTATCCCTGAGCCTGGACTTCGAGAATCCTGAGAGAGATACAAGATGTTCTTGTGTACAGCTGAGGTTGAGTACAAGGGGTTTCACTTCACCGTGTGTGTGTGTGTGTGTGTGTGTGTGTGTGTGTAGAGATGAGGTGAGTTATGGTTCAGTTAAAGCTGCTGGTGAGAACAGATCCCATCACTTGAATCCCTATTTGGAAAGAATATCTTCAGGATGAAAACATTTCCTGTTCTATCAGAAAGTGAGTGGTGTTTAGTATATACTATCTTTTTCAAAAGTGCTCCCAGACCAGCTAACTAAATATAATACATTCCATTTTTCCCATTTGTCCCCGTCATTCTCACATTCTCATTAGCAGCTGCCAATGTGTTGCCATATTTTTGCCTCCCTTGTCAGAGAAGGCAAATTGCTCCCTGAAGAGCATGCGTCCATCAATTGGATGACTAAAGTGGCACGTGGCCATCAGCAGCAGTCCTCTTGTCCCCTTATCTTCCACGGGTCCCCAAGTGTGAATCCATGGTCAAATATTCATCCTTAGGTTTCACTTCCTATTCTTTGAAAGCAGGCTGCCGTGTCTTTCCGTAGTTGTTTTCTCTAAACTTCTGGGATTGGAATATCTTTTCCCTTAGTATTTAACCACAAATGTTTAGCGCTTCATTAGAAGTGTATTAAAAATGTTTTTCTTAGCAATTCTTCTAATCTTTTCCTAGAAATCAAACGGTGATTTGATTGAAATTAGACTCAAGCCTGACTTACCTGAAAGTGAGAAAAATCTATTAATTCTTCTAATACTCCATTTGGGGGAAGAAGGGATTAAACCACCTACTCACTCTTAATCAAGGAATGAAAGCAGTGTTATAGTGCCTGCCTCTACGCAGCTCTGCAGTACAGTTAACTAATAAACAGAGATCCATCCACAGCTCTGTTGACATTCATCAATTATGTTAGTGCCAAACAAAAAACACTGAGCCATGGAAACAAGCTGTATGAATTGCTATTATATCCAAACAGCCATATTGATTTCAACTCCATGTTACAAAGAAAAGCTGGAAAGGCATTTTTATCCAAGCATAAAACAAGAGAGACTATTTTCTGGTTATTTTTCTTCCCTTTTTCTTTTCCTTTTTAAAAAAAATATGTTTTTAAATGTTTTGCCTTGGAGCCTACTAATTTAGAACTGATCACTGGCTGGATCTTACCTTCCCTCTCATCACAGTTAAAATACAAATGAAGAACTAATTTAAACAGGTTGGGAAGATCTGTTGGTCTGTTACTGTGGCAACAGTCATCCCCAAGACACAGCATAACTAATAAGCCAACTCCGTGTACCTAGTCCTAACCATCCAGCATATGCCATAAACCTAAACTTCTGCGAATCACTGGCAACTTTGTTGAAGGAAGAATGGTGTAAACTGGTCCATCAGGGAAGCCAATAATCCAATTTAGAAGTGCAGACACTCACTTAAATTTCATTGGCATGTTCATTTTGTAATTCTATAAACAACCAGCATTTAGAAATCAGAGGCAACAAGACCCTCTTGAGGTATAATTGCTTTTAAACCAGGCAACCTGAAATGGTGTCTGCCTTGTGGAGCGGGGAGTAGAGAAAAGTCTCAACTGGGAAAAGAAGAGGCTAGCCAAAGTATACTGCAAGCTAGGCATGGTGCAGATACCTGCATTGCATTCCAGAGCAGAATTCAATTCAAATTCATCAAGGATGTTCACAGCTTTACACTTGTGACAGGGACCAATCTATTTTACATACATTAAATCTTACCATTCAAACCATTGGGTATAATATCAGGAGAACTAATTCTGTAAATGAGGAATACATACCTGATGCAAATCATAGCCCTGCCACCTTACCATCGGTGGTAGGAAAAGTGTCATGCATCAGGTAACCTTTTAAGTCCTGGATATACCAGCTCTAAAAGAGTGACAGCACTGTCATCTGCTTTACAGATCTGATAGAGGGTTCAGAGATCACAAGTATCAAGTGGAATAGATCTCAGTGAATATAGCCATTGATATTAGCCATCTTTACTTACCTATTTTTTTTTTTTGTCAGTCATGGGGCTTGAACTGAGGGCCTGGGCACTGTCCCTGAGCTCTTTTGTTTTGCTCAAGGCTAGTGCTCTACCCACTTTGAGCCACATCTCCACTTTGGCTACCTTTTTGTTCCTGGTTTGAATACCAAAAAAAGATTCTATTGATATGTATAGAATTTGTCACCAAAAGGAAAATGCTCCAGCCAAAAGGGGAGAAAAAAGTATATGCAAAGTTATTACTCCTACTATTTAGAGGTAGAAGGCTATAAGCAATTAGCAACATTTAAAGACCTGAATACCTAAAGAATAATGAAAAAGAATATTAACTTCTCATAGGAGCACAATAGTAATAGTTAACTACTGTAATCAGGCCTTTGTCCTTCTGCTTCATCTTGTCAAGGTCACCACCAAATCTCTTCCCATAGTAGCACTTCACATGTTCATTGCTGCTCCTCCATCCTCACTTTCCTGCCCTTGGCTTTCAAGGTAGAGCGTTCTTTTGCTAACACGTTCACCTATCTGCCTACATAACTACTCATGTCTTAGTTGGAACTTTTGCATCTCATCTAACATGAAAAACTTTTAGCTGGCACCAGTGGTTCATGCCTATAAATCCTAGCTACTCAGGAGGCTGAGATCTCAGGATTACAGTTCAAAGTCAGCCTAGGCAGAAAAGCCCCTGAAATCCTGAGATTATCTCCAATTAACCACCACTACTCCCAAAGCTAAAACTGGCTTTTATGGTGGCTCAAGTGGTAGAGCACCAGTCTGGAGCTAAAAAGCTAAGGAACAATGCCCAGGCCCTGAGTTTAATTCCCAGTAACTCAGAGCTCAGCCCTTGGGCCTCTTCTCTAGCTCTCCCCACTGCCTTGATTATCTCATTCAGACTTGTGGATTTATCACAAATAATCAGGCACCCCTGTCATGTCACCTCAACTTCCCAGTACAGCACTGTCTAATCAATGCTTTCACTGTGGCATCTGACAAAGGCATGTCAAATTCAAGAAGGTAAATAAAGCTGGGCCTTTAAAAGGTGCCCAAAACTTGTCCTGCCTAAGTTTTACATCTTGTAGAAATTGCATCCTTACATTAGAGACACTTTTCACCCCCTCTTTCTTTCATCCAACCTTTTTCACTCCTCATTTAATCTTTTAAAACCTCCCGTGGGCCTTAAATTCAAAATCTTTCCAGAATCACTGCTCTCCACCATTGTTAGCCCCAAGACCTCTTGCTTGAATAATTGCATTAGGCTCATAATAGGTCTCTCTGCTTTTACTTCTGCTTCTCTCCAGTCTATTTCCATCTTAACAGCCTGTAGAGATACTTTTTGAAATATGTCAAAACATTCCAGTCTTCTCTTCAAAACCCTCCACTAGTTCTCATTTCATTCTGATAAGAGCCCACGTGATATAACCCCCATCCTTCTTTTGCCCCCTCCTCTGATTCTCATGCCCTCGTTCATTTCCTTCCACTCACACTGATCTATACCATTTCTGGAATGTTCCAGGTACATTTCTCAGAATTGTTCCTTGAACTGTCTTATGCATGAATCAGAAGTTAATGATCCCACTCCAGATGCCAAAATAGAACCTGACTAATAAAGGCCAATCAGAGCAAGGTGTCTAACTGGTGATGACCTTTATTTCCAGAGCACGAGGACAGTCCAGTCATCTCAAAGGGAAAGACGCTCATTCCACTTGGAAGATGTGTTCCTCTCTTAATTGAACAAGAATGGATGAAGCTCAGATCCCAACTAGCAGTCATTTTGCAACAATGAAGAGAGCCAAGGCTTAGGAGATTATAGAGCCAGAAAAAAAAACTTAGGTCTTCAATGACATTTTTGAGCCTAGCTTACATCATGACTTAAAGTAGCCATTTTAGACCATTAATGCTTCTGGAATAGAATACAACAGACAATAGAAATTTGTTTCTCACAGCTTTTAGACTCAGAAGTCCAAAGTCAAAATGCCAGAAGATTCATTTGTGTGTTGAGAGCCTGATTCCTGGTTTATAGATAGGAATTTCTAGATGTGTCTTCACATGACAGAAGAGACAGAATCTCTTTGTGGTCTACTTTATATGACTTTAATCCTGTCCATGAAGACCATATGACCTTAGATGGGAGATAAGCCCTTGGAATAAGGGCTTGATAAGAGTATACCTGGATCTTCAAGCCATGTTAGATAGCCTAGGAGAGCAATATAACTTATGGTGAATGCCAGGTATTGATGGCCTCAGTACTGACCCACACTACATCAATTGGGCCTCTGAGGGGTGAGGGCTAGAGGCTGAGGACCTAGATCAGCCATATTGGTGTTCTAAACTACATACCTGACCTGCAATAGAAAGCCTTGGACATCAAAGCTTGATAAGCCTCTACAATTGCTATGTATTGCTAAGAGATTAAGCACTGTCTGTAATTCCTGACAGAACACAACTATAGGCTTGAGCTGTTCTTTCCTAAACTCTGCCCTATGTTCCATTGATCTTTGCTGATTTTAAGCTTTATCCATTCATTATAATAGGCCACAACATATAGCCACTTTTCTGAGTTCTGTAAGTTCTAGTGAATCATCAAATCTGAAGAAAACCTTGCAGACCAGCTTTCATACCTCCAGCATTTAGCAGAGTGCCTGGCATATAATAAATGTGTAATAAGGTCTGACTGAGGGAAAGAAAGAGCAAATGAGTGATGGAAGAATGGATTAATGTCATGTTAATCAGCCATCTGGACTCACTTCTTTCCACTTTCTCACTGTGCCTCTCATAATGCATATTTGTGTTTTTCACCATTTCTAATTTCAAATGCCAGTCCTGACTACTGCCTAGTAAAACAGCAACCTTTAAAACTGTCACTACACATAAGAATGGCTGATAGAGAGATAAGATTTAGAGATCAAGACCATGTGGGCAAACAGGATTTTGCCTCTACAGATTATCTCTCAGGTTCCTGTTGTGTCTGGGATAATTTACTTCATGACTCCCTATCCTTCAACGTGTTTTGAACCCAGCTCTAGAAGGCATCCACCAAAATTGGGCACCAGCTTTTCCTCACGGTTCCTCATTGAGTCAATAATAAGGAAACCTGTTTTGTTTGCTTGAGATTTGACAGTTTGACAGGACAGGGAAGTGGCCACAGCCTTCGTTTGGCAACTCAGAATTAATGTCTAATAACATACACTTGCATGAGATTTAATGGTGGTTGATAGCATTCAAGGTCTTCAATGGTTTCCCCTATATTTCCCCTAGCCCACTATACTGAAATATGTTATTTTAATAGCCACTAAAAAAGAAAAACGGTGGTTCTCATTAATACCCTGAATCTGACCTCCTACTTGAGTTGAAATTCAGTCCCAGCCTGGAATGTAACAGTGCCTATTAAAAAACAGAGAAGCCATCCTTCAAGCATTTATGGGGAGTTTTTCCCCCACAGCATGGGAAGAAACAAAAAGAAAGAAAGCCAGGGCTGAAGTAAACCAGGTTATAGTGAGAGACCCATTTCTTTTTGAGACACTCAAATAAAGGTATTATTGACTAAGAATTAGAGTACTTTTCTTATACTCACTTTGAAGTGATTATAGTAAGAATACAGTTAAGATGCACTTCCTTGTAGCACTTCTCTACATTTATTTCTTTTCACCCATTTTGTACACAAATTTCCAACCTCAAAGGAAGAAGAAGTTTAGGAAAGGCCTGCCTGAGAAAGTAGTAAATGCATTGGGACATAAAGAATGAAAGGAAGAAAGCATTATAAAATGTTCTGGGCTACTTGGAATACTAGCTTTAGAAATTCACTAAATGTCTGCATCAACTTTTCTTGGATCCTCTTAAGTTGATTATAGAATGCTAAGGGTTTGGGGCTACTGAGAAGATAGAAGCTGGTATAAATCACACATTAATTCAACAAATATTTGTTATTATCAGTTTCTTGGGATTCTTATGAGTTTGGGAGGTCATACAATAGTTTGATAGTTTGCATAATAGCTAAGAGATTGATAAGTGAATGACAAATTATAATAAATTTTGAGTGGTATAACGAGAAATGGCACTATGTCAATTAGGAATGCTTTCAGCTTCAGATAAGAAAAAGTGTGGACAATTGTGGATTAAACAAACAAGGGTTACTTTGGGTCTATAACAAGAACTATCAGAAATTACACAGCTGCTGGTGTTCTATGGTGGCTCTAACAAGATAGAGCTGGCATTTCTGCTATTTTCTTGGCCCTTCTTCGTAGTCACATAAAGCATTTAGGATATATGCTTAACAGGAATTAGTTTTGTATGTGAGCAAAGGGTCTGAGTAGTTGCATAGAAATATTGATATTTCTCGAGACAGGGACTATGGAAGGAAGAACAAGAGGCAAAATAAAGCTGAACCTTAGACATCCAAGAAGAGGTATTAAGAAGTTCGGAGGAATCTAGCTGGGAAAGAGATCTAAGGACCCTCTCTTTTACAGAGACTATTTTATATAGTTCCAATAGAGCCATTACACTCCCTCTTTTTCCTGCTGCCATGATTGTGCACATGTGACCTAGATCTGGCCAATCACAACACCATTCTAGCCATAGGGACTGGCTCAAGAATGATCCAATCAAAGCCTTTTCTAGGATTGAGGAGGATGCTAATACTGACAAGTAGTTATGAAAACACTCTGTTCCAGAGACAGAAAGAAATGTTGAACTTTGAATGCTACAATTTGAGCACATGGATGTGACCAGACCTGCTGTAGGTCAAGAACTCCATATTTCCAGCATGCAAACCAAGAGGTCTTCTTTCTGTAATCTTGAGCCACTTGTTTTTGGACTTTCACAATCCAAAATGTTTTGGCAAATGTAGGATTATCCATATGAAGATGGTGATTGATACTCTAGGTATAGGCAAAGTTCACCTTTGGAAATTGTATTTGGTGAAAAGGAAAACACACTTGGGAAAGAGATCTGAAGACTGTCAAATAAGGACAGCCAGGTAAGGGGAGAACATGGGGCAAGTGACCAGGGAAAGATTGCTAAGTAGCCAGTTGTGCCAAATGCTGTGGAGAAGAGTAGATGAATGTATCAGCCTCAAGACTTGCTAGTAGAGTGAGGTCTATGGTGACTTGGAATTTAGTGATTGGCCAAATGAGTAATGGTGGGGCCATCTACAAGGGAGCTGGAAGAAACAGCAAGTGAATGCTAACAGGTTAAACTTCTATGATTCAATTCCCCTTCAGGGCATTTCCAATTCACATTCTCTACTCAGAGGAAGAAAGTATTGGGACAAATAAGATTGGGACAATGTTCAGGTAGGTGATCATATTAAACCAAGAGGCAAGAATGAGGTTGGGACACAGTAGCATCCAGACAATTTTGGTGTAGTTGAATTTGAATCGTCATAATGGTATAGCTTCTGTTTAATCAGTCCCTGAAGCCACTTAATGGTGTTCTAAAACTGAAAGAAATGTCTGAAGCACAGCATAGCACTTTGCAAAAAGAACATGAGAAGTCAAATCTTGCTCAGTAAGTAGGTGGACCATACATGACCTCCAAATTGCATGGGAAACTGAGTGATGAGGGTCTGGGGCTAACAGTACAAGGTCTACTCATAGATAACCTTTCCTCAGATATGGTCTCCACTTGTAAAGAAGGTAAGAGCACCAACAGAAGTAAAACTAGCATTGTACCTTGTTTTACTTGCATGTTATTCTAAAAGTGATTTAATATGAGACTCTACTGATATGAACTAGAGGAGCTCTGTGGAAGGCCTCATATCAAGTGTATTAAAAATGTGCAACACACTGCGTATCCTCATAGGAACACTATCCAGCTCTCCTAGAGCAGATAAGATGACATAAACGTGTGATTAATAATATTGTAAATCCTGTTGATTGGAAAACTCAGGGACATATGACAGATTGACTTGACTCATTGATTTAAGCTAGTATCACTGAAATAACCTTTCAGATCTTGAGAAAGAATAATGTCTTGCCTGCAGGACAGAACACAACACAACAAAATGTGGTTGTCTTCCAAGATTTGTTTTCCCACATGAAATGCCCTCGAAACATTTTCTGTTTGAACGAATCTTTATGTTTAGGTACCCAACTCCTAATCAACTCTTCCAAACATTTTCTAATATTCAATGCAAATTATTTTTTTTTTGCCAGTCCTGGGGTTTGGGACTCAGGGCCTGAGCACTGTCCCTGGCTTCTTTTTTTGCTCAAGGCTAGCACTCTGCCACTTGAGCCACAGCTCCACTTCTGGCCTTTTCTATATATGTAGTGCTGATGAATCAAACCAGGGTTTCAAGCATGCAAGCCAAGCACTTTACCGCTAGCCATATTCCCAGCCCTCAACTTCAGACTTTTATGTAGCCCTGTGTCTTTTAGCTTCTATATGCCAAAAAGTTCCTACGGACACATAAACCCAACTATCAACACTTTCATTACAATAAATGAATTCTAAAGTTAAATAATGTATATGAACACCAATCCACACCAATGATGTATCACTCAAAGTCTGAACAATTTTAAAGTCAAGGATTTTGTGTGTATAGGTACAAACCTTTCATCTCATTTTGACTCAGGCTCACTAATTAAGAGCATCCTGATAGAAGTTAGGACTACAGGACAGCCTCATCTTGGGTCACAGAAAACAGCACGAAATCTGTCCAGTGACTCTGAAGGAATTCTCTTGGAGAAGAGGATGGTTCCAGATGGGAAAATGCAACGATATTCTATTTTTCTCTTCCTCCTATGGGAATAGGTCCCAGTGACATAGAACAGTATAACTATGACAGCAAATTGTCACCAAGACACTTAAACAGCCTTCTCCAACGCTGGTGATGATTTAACTTCTGGCAACTGACAGTAAGGAATCTGGCTCAGTCCTATACTGCAGTATTCATGTGCTTGACTTGCACATATTATTTTAGAATATAATTATTTTGCCTGAATACAACGGTCTTTTAACTTCCAGGCAAAGACAATGCTAAATATATTGATATAGTATGTCTACAATAGGAATGTACACGATATTCTTTCTCAATGCATATCCTGTATAACTGTATATGGCAGCCTTGTGAACAAAAATTACAGAGAAATAACAGCTGGCACACCCATGTACACTAGTGTCTACCTTTATGCATTAAATTTAATTTTATTGTCAAGTTGCTGTGCAAAGGGGTTACAGTTACATATGTAAGGTAATGAGTACATTTCCTGTCCAACTTGTTACCCCCTCCCTCTTTCCCACCTCCCCAATCTACCCCACCCTAGGCTGTACAGTTAATTTTCAACATACTGTCTTGTGAGTATCGCTTTTGTAATTGGCTCACCCTTTGTCCTTTGTCTCACCAATTTGATGTCCCTCTTCCCTTCCCTTCTAATTCAGATAAATGTATATAAAATACCCAGGGTACCAAAATCAAATTGTAAGTCAAACCCCAACCACTTGAGATGTTTCATTTCCCATTCATTCATTCACTCACTCATACTTTCATTTAACAGAGCTTTCCCTATTCCAGGAACTGTTCTAAGCATGCTATAAATATTTGTTTTTACCTCTACATTAAGTCTTTAAGCCCTAGGCAATTAAAAAATATCCCCATTTTACAGCTGAAATAACGGTGGCAATCAGAAATTAATTTACTTGCTCAAGTCCTCTAACAATATGTGGCCAAGATGAGGCTTTTAGTTTCCATTTGGTTTTTAACTAACCAGAAACCTTTTAAAACTCTTTACACATATAGCAAATAACAAAATTCACCTCTGCAAAGGCACTAACTCTACATGTCACTCTTAATTAGAAACATGATAAAGAAACACCTGTGGGTGGAAGAAAACAATTCCAATGGGCTCCAAATAACTGCATACACTGTATCCACCCACTAACACCCCTTTCTCTTTCCTTCTCAAATTTGACACGTGACACTAATGCTTGGGATCTGCAATGGCTATGGGCCTTTTTCTATGCGCAACTCCATTGCTATGCACATTCTGTGAGGCAAATCTACTCACTTAGGAGAAAGGGATCAGACTTTCAACGTCCAGTGTACTTTATGCTGTTCTAAACACTACAAATTTGATTCATTGGCAATGCTTTTTAAACAACAAAAAATACCATTCTATGTTTAAATTAATCCATTTTATTACAGTAACTTCTGCATCATGGTACTGTAAAAATACAAATTTAGCATGATTTTAAGTAAAGGGGCTGGCCATGGCATAACCCTTGTAAATTATTGCTTTATAAAGGAAATTTTAAAATTCCCTGATTATTACAAACTAAAATAATAATTTTGCTATTTAAATAAGACAAAATGTCTGTGAATCAGCAGATGTTAGAAGACCATCTGATAATATTTTTTATATGAAAGAAAGCATTTTTACTAGCTTTATAAGTTTTGAGGATATCTCAATTTCCATATAAGCATAAATAGATGAATGTGTTTATGATGGGCATGATGCTATGTACCTGTAATCCCATCAAAGGAGTCTGAAGCAGGAGGATGAAGAATTTGAGGCCAGCTTGAGCTATGTTGTGAGATCCTGTCTCAAAACACAAAGGCATTTCTAGAACAACTTAAAGCTAAAAGGTAATTAATTCATATGACTAATTAATTCTACTAAGGCAGTTTAAGCTTGAAAAGTCAGGTGTTTTTGAAGTTTCTTTGGTTGGGTAACAAAGGCAAGCACTTTCTTTTATTGGAGCATGGGTGCCAGAGATTGAGCCCAGATGTTGCAAACATCAGAAAGTGCTTTACCAATGAGCTATATCCCAAGCCCAAGGATTGTCTGCTTAGTTTTACATCTCACATTCCTTCTATTCTCCATTGTCACAAAGGCAAACAACAGGCCCAAGATTTATCTCATGAATACTAGAACACTATGTTATCAATTAGACTTCTTGATAGACTTTAGGATTTATAGTTAGCACCTTTGTGGGCTGCCAGGAATATACAGCTCTTGAAAGAGACTACTTTTCTTTGGTAACTATTGTTTAGGGGAAATATTATTATAGTTTCCTTCAGTTAGTTGATAACGCCAACAAACGTTCAGTTAAGATTTTGAGCTTGTCCCTCACACAAGAACACTACCTTTGCCATGCTGATTTAGCTAGTATCTCTAGGGTTTACACATTGTAATAATTTTTAAACCTTGCAATGTACTATAAGATCAATTCTAACCAGCTTACTCTACCTGTGGGAGTATTAACACATCAGATTTTCAACCACTTTCCAGATCTGCTGGCTTCTGGTGCTCTGGTAGTATGGCTTCCCCTCAGACTTCTACATAGGGAGATTCTGAGTACTGTGCTCAAAGCGATAAAGGAGTACCAATGATTTTCAAAGATAAATGGATAAAGAAGAATGCAATTCTGGATCAATAATTCTGATTCCCATGAAGCTCAAAATAATTACATTGAGAACTGCATTTGTTTGAAGAGTAGAGACCAGCCAGGGTATTGTCATATAATTTTGAATATATTAAATCAAGCTATTAAGCTGTATTCTAGAAAGAAGCAGGCCATTTGATTCAATTGGCGCAACTGTCAGACAAGTTTTAGAGATATAGCATAGAACAGACTAGACTAAACAAAACTCTTATTTCTCAGGAATAAGAGTTTTCTAGTAGGAAAGACCTACAACTAATATATAAGTAAGTTCAGTATAAGTGTGTCAGAATGTGCCAACGGCTTCAATAAATTAATAAATCAGAGATAGGAGTGTCAGATGAAGTTCATCTTAAAACCACCCATCAGAGAAGAACTTACCAATGAAGTAAGAAGGTGACATTTGAGCAAGTGCCTGTAGGAAGTGAGGGAGCCAGCCGGCAGAAGAACATCCAGGTAGATGTACTCATGGGCACAAAGTGGATAGGCAAGGACAGTGTGACCAGTGGAAAGGAACTAGAGGGTTGTTGGAAAGAAGGAGGAAGTGTGGATCCAAGACAAATTCTCAGATGAAGTGGACCTGGTCCCAGGCCGTAAGCTTTTGTCCTGAGTGGTTTGTGAGCAGAACTTCCTGATCAGACTGAGAAGGATCTTAAGAAATCACTCTGATGCTATCCTGAAAAAAAAAAGAAAAAAGACTAAAGAAGATCTGTTGAAAGGCTGCTATGTTGTGCTCAACCAAATGAGAGAATGGCAGCTTGGACTCTGAGGTAGCTCTAGAGGTGATAAGAAAAGGTCATGTCTTGGATATTTTGAAGGTCAAGACCAGAGGGTAGGTTGACTCATTGGATGTGCGGATAAGAAGAAACAATTCAGTATAGAATGATTCCAAGATCTTAAGTGTAAGAAGCTGGAAAGGCCGAACTGTTAAACATGAAAAGGAAGGCCAGGGAAAGGAAACGTAACATTAAACAAACATTGAAAATGTAACAGGCAAATTGCCCATTGCTCGAGGTCATCCACAGAAAGCCAAGGATGAGCTAAACTGGTCCCCTAATGGGAGACCTTGGCTTCTCCTAATACAAGTACTTAGCAAGTAGGCACCTACCATAATATCTTTTGCTCCTAAAAGTGCAGAAACACATTGTAATTTTGAAAAGTGATTCTAGAAACTCTAGTGTTGTTAATAACTTTGCTGGTTGATACTTTCAATTTTCAATGAAATTGTTCAAATGGAAAATCATACAGTTAGCACTGAATATGGACCAGGGAAGGGTCTGAAAAACTCAGGCAGGAACATTTGGCATTGGGGACATAATTATGAGGCGTACACACCTTGCCTTGCCTTCTCCTTTTTATCTAGTATTTTGATGATGCATCTCCCTGTTATCAACAGACTATTAGGATGTAAGCAATATTGTGCCATTACCAACATGGAAACTGATTTAGTTAGAAATGACTAGAAGGAATCCTGATGAGCAAGTACCAAGTGCAGAACGAGGGAGAGAAGGCTGGCATCTGAAATTGATGTTAAATATGAAGTGTGACCTAGGAGAGAGCAGGGCCATTTGTATTTACTATGTAAAATGTTTTCCATTACAGACTCACTTTGGCTCTGCCTTCTTCTATATTAGGAAAATCAGATGTGCTACCTTAGGGATTTCTCAGGAGCCATGAAGCTCCAGAGCTCAGGGCAACTGTACATCAAAGTAATAGGGCTACGTTAACTTTAGACCATAGGGGGAGGAAAACAGAGGAGATGGATTTAAAATGTCACTAAATCAAAATGACTCTGGCAGTACACTAAATTGGCAGAATTAATCAAAGGACTAACTTTGAGGGAGTTCACAGAGGTGAAGAGAGAGCAGCTTATTGTCAGGGAGATATGCAGAGAGAGACAGCACATTTGCCGCATTTCACTCTCATCTGGCCACAGACCTGTCAGCACCATTTCTTGGCATTTTAGTCCAATTTCCTTATATCCACTCTGAGTGAGCTTTTCCTTTCTTTATTTCTTAATTTTTAATTTCGTCTTTCTTTTTAGAGATACAGATGTCATTGTAGTGATCCAAAGTGATATGATTGAGCCCCAACTCCCTTTTCTTCCATACTGGAAAACATTTGTGTTCAAGGTAACCACAACATACTACAATTCATCATTTGTGTTTTACTGTGTGTGTGTGTGTGTGTGTGTGTGTGTGTGTGTGTGTGTGTGTGTGCCAGTCCTGGAACTTGAACTCAGGATAACAGCATATTTGGTTTTACTTCGTGTGTGTGTGTGTGTGTGTGCGTGCGCACGCATGCGTGTGTGTCCTGGAACTTGAACTCAGGATGATTACAAGTCCTCATTGGTTTTAATTTGTGTGTGTATGTGTGGTGTGTGTGTGTGTGTCTGTGTGTCTGTGTGTGTGTGTCTGCTGAGACTTGAACTCGGGATGACAACATATATTACAATTCCTCACTTGGTTTTACTTCTGGTAATGTGTGTGTGTATGTGTGTGTGTGTGTGTGTGTGTGTCTCTGTGTGTGTCTGTGTGTGTGTGTGTGTGTGTGTGTACTGCCACCCTCTGATCTCAGCATCTAGACTAGCAAGAAGTGCAGGCAAAAGCCACCGGTGCCTGGCTCTTGGATTTACTTATTTGTAATAAGTAATAATGCAAGATTTCAGTGTCAGTAATACCAAAATATCTACTTTTTACTTTCTTCCTTTAGAAGTACTTAGCTTATTTCCTGTTTTGTTTTGTTTTTCATTAGTTGGGATCTTAAGGAATTTTTGGTTTTTCTGGTTTTTGCTCACTTTCTACTCTGAGAATCCTTGTTTTCCCTTTCATTTGTTTTCTCCTTTGTTTTCCATTTCTATGGATGAGGTCCTGACTCTCAGAGGTAACATCCCAAGAAGTCACCCAGAGCTGGAAATTAAACCTGTAATGCCTTTCTCCAGTCTCTCCTGACCTTTCAGATCAATGGAATTTTACTTTTGAATGCTTTAAAGCTTCCACAGTAAATGCAATAAGGACTCTGGAATGCACCCCACCACTTCAGTTTAGGGGGTAGTGGTAGAGAGACAAAGAAGTTGGCCTCTCCCCATATGCGTTCTAATCAAATCTCTCACAATCCCTTCTCCCCCCCTCCCTCCCCCCCAGCTAAGTACAGGAAATCTCAAGTTTTCAGCCAGTCTTCAATTTCCTAATCAAGGCCTTCAATTCCCCCAGCCTTTCTGCTTCAACTAGCAGGCTCTGCCTGGCAGGCTCCTCCCTGGGGTGGGCAGCATCTGGTGCTAAGTGTTCCCATTGTTGAGATCAAGCTGAAGGAGGCCACTCTGTGCTGGCGCTGGAGAGGCTGTCTTGCCCTGAGAAACATTTCTCTTTCCCAGCCCTCAATACCACCCTGTTTATAGAAGCCACATCCTTTCCCTTTCTTAATTTCTTTCACTCTTGGTTATGGCTTTTTAGTTGATAAACTGGTAAGTTTGGGGAAAGTTCTTTTAACCAGATGTGTGAGGAGCCTTGTTCTGATTGACTTTTTACAAACAATTTCCCGTTTGACTTTCACATCGGCTACAACATAAAAGTGATTTGTTGGGTGTCACTAATGACCTTTCTCGAGAAAGCTTGAGTCAGATTCCTGATGACAGTAAACAACATCTATCAAAATCTTCCAGCAGTACCTTGGAAGAGGCAAACTGCACTCTCTCTTAGCTTCCCAGTTCTTCTAAATGAACCCTATTCTGTATGCACACATGCACCACACACACACGTCCAATAGATTTCCACACATATTTTTTGACATTTTGTTGATGTATTGGGACCTTGGACAGAAGGAGCAAACTTACCGGAAGTTCTGATGAGTCACCAAATCTCATCTCTTCTTCTGGTTCAGAATGGGATTGTAGATGCAAAATTAACAACAAAAAGATGTGATCTGCCTGTCACAAAGAAGAATGTGTCATCACAAAATGCCTTTTCCCTAAAACTACAAGCTATAGATAAGGTCAGGGGTCAGAAAACAGTAGAAGACTCTATTCTGAATGAGAACAAAACAGTCTTACACCACCTTTTTGGACAGTGTTTTGTCTCTGAAATGAAATCTATTTGCAGAGCTATTTTTTTCAAAATGCTATTACCCTCAGTTTCAATCGGGGGAAAAAAGTTTTATGTTCCCAGTCTCCAGACTGACAAGCATTTATGTGAAAATGTCAAATCCCATTAAAATCCGGGCTCAACTATCTCAGTAGTTAATTCGCATTATCATAACATGACCTAACATCATGGTTTTCCCTCAGTAATTATTCTACCAAACAACGATTTGCTTTTCTTTTAGGTCTTTTTGGGGGTGTTTTTGCTTGTATTATTCTAGAGAAATAAAAAGATAATGCTCCCAGAAAGGTATACCAATGATTCTCTTTGTTCTGTAAGTCAACCTTTAATGAAGAAAAGAAAAAATGTTATAGTAAAGACAGAACAAATCAATGAAAATAATACAAAGAGAATTAATCAGATGCTTTTAAGACACAAAATCTAAATTGGTACTTATCAATATAAGCAGGAAAGGGTACAGAGGCAAAATACAAAATGAAATGCAATAAATGGAACTTGGTATAAAGTCAGGTTCTCAGACTCCAGATAGGCAAATGCCATGCCAAAGTAGAGAATAAAAAAAGAGGGGGAAATAACGAGACTGAGAGTGGGTACCCACTTGGCTTTGTCTCTGGTATAGTTGATAGACAAGATTGTGAACCAAATCGAGGCAATGCCTGGAACTTCCTGAGGCTCACCCACAGGAGAATAAGCAGTGACTCTTGCGATATTATAAATCCCTCTAAAAAAATGTGATCAGAGTTATAAGCTCTTTCTACACAAAGACACATACACATACAAAGTCTTGCTTATCATTTCCAGTGTTTGGGAAGTCCCTAAAACTCATTCTTGTTCCTTCAGTCCTTGTTCTGAATCTAGAAAAAAATCTAAATTCCTTGGACTGACATTCTCTTTGCAGTGCCTCATTACTCACTTATTTTTTTAAAAGTCCATAAATGAGCAAAGAGGAGCCATGAGACTCTCTGGACAAGATCTGTTCATTACTACCACCAACACCTAAACTCAAAGCATATTGGGGAACAAATTAAGTTTATTAGTGAATTGCAGTAGGTTGTAACTCTTGGAGCTATTTGACAAAGTAACTACAAGTCTGCCTCAAACTTATACAATGGCTATCTGTCCTGAGATTCGGTACAAAGGATGATTCTGTGAAACAAACCTATTGTAAAACTATTCAGCAAATACATTTTTCTCCTTAGAAGTTTTATGGTGATAATTTTGAAGGAATTCAATGTGGTCTAAAATGTTTGGCAAGTCCTATTGTATTGGTATCACCTCTACTGGAAATGGGAGGCTCCTAGGCTAATTTATATGTAGTAATTGAAACAGATTTCTGAACTCATAACAGAATTCTGCTATGAGGAGGAAAGGATTAAACTGATTTTATAATGTGTGGTTTCAGTATCAAAACTGGTCATTTGATGATGCCTTCCTCATGTGTAACAATTAAGACTTTTAACCCCAGATTTAACAACACTATAATAGGGAGTTTTTCTGTTCTGTTTTGTACTGATCAGGTCTCACTGGTTTGCTTTTCAATGGCAGGGCATTTTATCTAGCTGTCCAGAATAGGACCATGACTTTGAGAGTAGCAGAAAAAGTGTTAGTAATAGGACATATGGAATGGGGAGGGGGGAGACTATGGATAAATAGATAAGAAAGAGGAAGACCACCTGGATAACTGGAAAATCCAGAGCAAAGACTCAGAAGTAGGAATAGAAGTCTAGAGTTGGAGTGTTAAGTCTATTATCAGAAACAGACCAAGGAAGAGAAGCTAAATAGGAGACAGCCCAGAAGATGGAGACCAAGTGCCTGGTATGTAAAGAGATTTTAGTCAACTCTACTTGTTGCTGTTGTTGCTATTTATAATGCTTCTTAGACTAGACAGCATCTTAATTTTAATAATTTAGCACGTGCATGTGTGTGTTGGGGAACACAGGGTATTCCTAGTATTTTTTTTTTTATCACTTTTCCTATTCAAGCCAAACAGTAGAACTTCAAACTCAGAAAGGGTCAACAGGACAAAAAGAAATGAAGAGTGACATCTCTTTTTTTGAAGTTCAAAGCTTGGCCTTTTAGGTCTCAGAAGCTCTGGCCCAGAGGGGAGGCAGACAAGAAAGCTTAATGAGATAAAGGAAAGCTTCTAACCCCTCCCTCCACAAGAGCACAGAGAATTTCCTGGGTGTAAAGGCTGTGGATGGGCAGTGAATATAGGGACAATAAAATAGAAGTAGTCAAGCAAGTGATCAGTCTGTCCATAGGAGATAATTCCAGAAAGATGGCTGGGGACAAATCCAAAGATGGCATACATTCTGTTGACATATCAGGAACAATCATTTTTGGTAGTCATGAGACTATCTGCAAATCTATGTTTGCCTATATGCTTAATATATGCCTTCCAGAGAACCTTCAATCTATTGTTTCATCTTCAATTCTACCCTAAAAGCAGAAATTATATATGAGCCCCATTTTATCCAGGTCTTACATAGACTAAATTTGGAAGGTGATACAGTAATTATTGGTTAAGAATTAACACTTTGTCAGATTGGTAGAAGGGTCTAGAGGAATGGAAAGATCCTTTAGGCTCTTAGCAAGTGATAAAATGCTATTCGAACAGGTGAGGAAATGGTATGTTCTTGGCACTAGAGGCCTGGAGAAATGTGCAGCATTCAAGATGTTATGAAAGGCCCTAATCTATGTGTCTGAGAGAAGGTTAGAAATATAAAGAAACAGCATATTGGAGTTGGGGAAACACGTCCTACTAGAAACAAATTTGGATTTCATCCTATCTTAAACTCAGTGTGAAGACCTACAAATCCAGCAAAGACAATCATGTCACGGCATACGTAATCAATAAGCAATTCAACACTAATTTCGCATCTCATGAAATACTTGGTTGATAATCAATACCTGTGTCTAATTGCATAAGTTGCAAAATTGAGAATATTATGACATTGTACTAAATCAAGACCAGTACAAAGATTCTGGGGAGATTAAACTTCAAAGCACTTCAGATACCTTTTAAATTTGGAAGATATTTTTGGAAGATATTTTACAGATAAAAATGAGCAACAGAGTGCAGGCCTGGAATAACAATACCCCAAATTAAAAGAACTGTGGTAGACAGGATGAGTAATAGGCATTCAATGATGTTGTCTTGACAGATATGGTGGTTCATGTCTACAATGCCAGCTATTCAAGAGATGTTGGTGAGAAGATTGCAATCTGAGGCTGGCTGGGAAAAAATAAATATAAGAACTTTATCAGAAAAATAACTAAAAATCAAAAAGCTGTTTTCCTAAAAGCTGGGCAAAACAGGGGAGAGGCTTCTCCTCTAGAGCTTCCAGAAAGAAATGTACCCTACTAGCACCTTGAGGTTAACCCAGTGTGACCCATTCGACACTTTTGACATCTGGACTGTCCGATAATACATTTCCATTGTTGTAAGCCACCAAATTTGCAATAATCTGTTATACCTGTCACAGGAAACTAATACAGCAGGTTATAAAATAAATTATTTTTTCCAGGTAGTTCAGAGCTTTATTTTAGCAACATGTCTGTAGACTGACACTTGCCGGTATGAAAGGAACAAATACTAACAAAGGATCATAATTTCCATTTGTATTTCTGACAATGGGGACAGTCAGCTACAAATTGAGCATAAAAATATCTAACTGGGTCACCTTCAATCTCCCATTTACATTGGGGAAAACACGCTGGCACATCCTGCAACACAACTCCTTCCTTTTACCTGGGCACATTCCTTATTTAAAGCAAAAGGAGCCAAAAATGTAGTGATCTGCCTAAACATACAGGAATTGTTCCCTTTGTCTTAGCAACAGAATGTAAAGGGGAAATGTCTTGCTCGAAGAAAAGGTGCTTAAACAATATAAATAATTTCATTGGCATAAAAAGAATGGCTGGGATTGTCACCTTAATTTCCTCCTGTCAACATCCTCTCTTTCATTCTCTCAGCCAAAAGGCACAGCTCTTCCTGGCTAATGCCTCAGGCTTTCTCAGAAGGTTGCTGGGCCTGAAGTCTTGTTGTCCCATTAAGATCAATGCAGCCCTTAACCTTACTATGTAATAAGACAAGAGAATCCCTGGAAGTATGGGAGACAGTCTAGTCTACTAAGACTTCCTTTAATCACGTCTCCAGTGTGATAACACAAGTGATGTTGTCTTGAGATGTAAATGGAAACCTGCCTTGTTCAGGGATCAGAAAGGGAGGGAGAGCTTAACTTGGTTAGGAGAGCCCTTTAGCTCATTTCAGACAAGTTGCTGCTCAGAGGTCTCCAGGACAGAGCCAGCATTGCACTAGGTCAGTACTGTCACCTGTGTAAGAAATTGCATTACCTACCTGCTTAATCTGAGTCCATTACAGAAAATAGCACCTCTAACTCTAGTTTAATACTCTGAACTTCGTGGGAGAACATAGATCTTCTAATAGAATAAATGAACCTCTGACTATATCATAAGCCAACCTCAAAAAAATTTTAAGTGTCTTTTTACATGGAAAATGGCAGGAAGGGAGATGTATTGGAACCAAGTAGGATTCTCTATTAGCCTCAGAGAATTCCTTCTGCCAACAAGTCCTTAAGCCTAAGATTTCCTCTGCTGTCCAGATGGTCAGGTAATTAATAATCAGTCAGGAGTTACTGAAAATTCAACCAAGCATGGTTGAAGGACCCAACAAGTATAAGACATGCCTAATGCTTTCAAGAAATTCGTAATTAAGTTAGGGAAATCAACCAGGGAAAGTTACAATGAGTAATTACACGCTTCTTTGTGTATTTGTTAGTCCTGCCTTTGTGTCATAGATATAAAGACTACATGATCTTGTACTGATGTCCCCACAGTAAGTAGCACATATTGGGTACTAAAACCATGTATGTACTCATTTAAGAAAAATTAAATCCCTAAATAACTGAGTGGCAGTTTTGGAATTTCTTTGTAGAGGTGGGTTAGGAGCCGCAACATACTTAGAAGTAATGAAGTTAAGAGCCCTATTTGCCCAGCATTACATAGTGAATAAAGAATATACCAGATGCCCAGAACAAAGAGGTGTCTGTGTATATGTGCATGTATGTTTGTGAATGTGTATGTGTGGATACATACAAACATGTATGGAAGCTAGAGAGGCTAATGGATTTACAAGATTGTAGAATTAATGGAAAAGTTCCTCCTCCTTGTACTACAAGCTGAGTACAACAGGGGTTCATGTTAAAGAGTCCAGTTTTTAGCTGGATAAGGAATATTTCATAGAAATAAGATGGTTTGTTAATTTTCCAAAAATGAGTGGACAATATGTTCCATTCCACCGGCCTTACTACCATATCCTAGGAAACAGAGATTCCCCAGAGGACAGGATGAGGGGTTCTGGGAAGGCCAGGATTCCAAGCAGATTGATTGCTTTTTCCTTTCCACACAATGTCATAGAGCCTATGGATCCACCTTCTTTGGATTTAAGTTCTAGTTTTGGGCTTCACAAGCTATTTGACCTGGGAAACATTATTGAGTTTCTCTAGCCTCAATAGTAACTACTTTATATGTTAAGGTGGAATAAAAGAAAGATAATCAAAGAGATGTATGTGTTTCCTGTGAGAAAAAGTAATCGGTATAATTTCCAGGCCACCAAAATGTAGAGGGGACGGCACACACTGTCTACTTAGTCATCTGCTTGCCATTGTGAATGTGGGTGATGAAAGTCATAGGGCCTTCATCATCTTAAGCATCCTATTTCCAGATGATTTCATCCTAACTAATTATACCTGAAATAACCTGTTTCCAAATGAGATCCCATTGTGAGGTACTACAGGTTAGCACTCAACGTTTCTTCTGAGAAGGGGCAGAATTCAACATAGAACTGGACCACATCCATATAGAAAGAGAATCCATCCTGTAGAATTTCTGAACTCTCTTTGTTTTGTACCCTTCATGCCCTAAACGATATCTGATGGATCTCAGATGCTAGTGCAAACCATTCTTTCCCATAAAAGTAATCCAGTATGATGGCAGATGAACGTGTTTACCAAGAATAATGAAAGACTCAAGCAAACAAAGCAAGAAAATAAACAACAAAATCTTCCATGAATAAAGAATTCAAAAGCTGTTGCAATAACTGGTGTGGAGGAAATAATATTCTGGAAATGGGAGAACAAGGAAAAAGCAAGTTGATTTTGTCTAACCAATTTGATGATTCTGTATTCAGAGCAAGCACATACAAATCTGGAATGTGGGCAGAAGGTGAGGCTGGGGAAAAATAAAAGCAGACTTTCTGCTACAGTTTAGGCAGTAAGACACAAAGTCTGAGACTGAAAGGGCCCAAATTGTGCTAACAGAGAGGCATATAGAACTAAGCCTTACTGTGTAATTACTTTTTCCCTTAAAACCTATACCAGACTCTAACGTTATGCTTAAGTATCTGAAAAGCCAAGCAGATGAATGGGAAAAGAATGGCAGCTTTCAGGATCATGTCAAGAAGAAAAGGGTTAAGAGTTTAGGAGCTACTAAGATGAAGGAGTCAGAAAACTTCTCAAGCTCTCTGGAAACTTAGTCCTTGATAGTAGAGGTGAACCAGAGTAGTCTAATAGTAGCTAAAGTTGAAGCCTAACCTTCACTGGGACTGGGAAAGAGTCTCAACTCTATCTCCATAATAAAAGCAAGGGTAAATTCTGGGTGGAACAATATGACATTATTTGCAGCCACTATAACTTCTTTCTCTCTATTATGTCAGACAAATAATTTTTTAATTACTAGGGAAGAACTGGCAAAAATTAAGGAAATAAACAGAAAGAATTTTCAAATAGATGAAAATATGATTTTCAATGAATAATCAACATGCACAAAGTAAGTCCAATGAAAATTCTAGATTTTGAAAGCACAATTACTGAAACTAAGAAGTAATTTGTTGGATTTAGTGAAGAAAATAAGGAGAAAATAAAGTTATTGAACTGGAAAACAAATCAATGAAAGATAACCAAACTGAAGAATAGAGAAAAAAGAATTTTTAAAAATGCAGAAAGAACATAAATACAGATGGAACCACAAAAAAAATCTAACATATACAATTAATGCCACAGATGGAGAGAAGAAATAGAACAATTCTTCTATGTACTGAGATAGTGCTGTTTTCCCTCATATGTGGAAGCTACATTTAACTTATAAACCTATAAATAAATATGTTGAGTGGTATGTAAGTAAATACAAATATATTAATTGAAATGTGGCAGATTTAAGGAAAAACTCAAACAGTGTAATTCCGTAGGAAGGCAAAAGTCAAAGTTCACAAAGTACTTGAAAGGGGTGAGGTGGGGTCAAGAGGAGAAGGGTAGATGAATGAAGCGGAGGAAAAGGGGAAATGTGGTCAAGAATGCTGTGTGTATCTTACAAAATTAAGAAAAGTGAGGGAAGCGGTGGGTTGAGAGGACTGAATGAGAAAGTTGAATGGAGTAACACTGACGAAGATGTACTGAGTTCCTAAATTGCTCTATTAAAGGGCAACTCATTTGTACAAGTACTTGAAGATATTTTTTAAATAGAAAAGATAATTCTGGAAAAATTTCCAAAACTCATGAAGTCAATAACCCAAAGTTTGAAGAATTCTGAGAACCATGACAAAGTTAACACACAAAAAATTTCTATCTAGCCATATCATGTCAAACTAGCAAACAACAGAAATAACAAAAATGTCCAAAGCAGAGAAAGAAAGACGTTGTCTTTGAAATGAAAGAGTAATGAAAAGCATAAGAAAATGGAATGACTTTAAACTGTTTAAAGAAAACTCATAGTCAATATTTCAATATTCAAAGAACAGCCTGTAATACCAGCCAAAATGAGGCATAACTGGGGCATCAATCCTGGGTTGGCCTCTGGTAAAAACACAAGACTACCTGAAAATAGCTAAAGCAAAAAAGGGTTAAGGGAATGGTTTGTGGCAAACCACCTACTTAGCAAGCTCAAGACCCTGAATTTAAATACCAGTAAAACACACACACACACACACACACACACACACACACACACACACACACACACACACACACTTCTGAACTCAAAAATGAAGGGATAACAGGGATACTTACAACAAACCTTTGAAATGGAAAGAATAAATTGTTAGCATATCTAAACTGGACAATAAAGTTACTAAAAGGATTCTTTCAATGCAGAAAGAAAATGATCTCAGACAGCCAACATGGAAACACAGGAAAAGTCGACAAATTCAAAACCACCAGTGATCTCCATTACAACGAAATCTCAGCAACTGACATCTAGTTCCTAACACACAGGTGTTCTAGCACATGCTTAGCTATTGCAATAGTAATGTTAACTCCTCTGGCTCTAAATGAGCACTTTCCTCTTCTCTGTCCTCACTTGATGAGAAATTATCTATTCTTAAAGTACCCAGCAACTCTAGGAAGGAAATAAAAGGTCTATCCATCCAAATAGCTATTCTTAGGTCAGCAAATGACTCTGTCATACTCTCATACATGCTCTCTTCCAAAGGAAAGGAAAGAAAAAAGGAAAGGAAAGGAAAGGGAAGGGAAGGGAAGGGAAGGGAAGGGAAGAGAAGGGGTAAGGAAGGGAAGGGAAGGGGTAAGGAAGGGAGGAAAGAAGGAAAGAAGAAATGAAGGAAGGAAGGAAGGAGTAAGGAAGGGAGGAAAGAAGGACTGTAAATCTTTCAGAACTGATGCCCTTAGCTTTCTTCACTTCAGATTCCATCAAGCAATTCTCAGGGTAAAGATTGATTATCTGTAAGAAAGGAATCTCACCAATAAGCTGGTTTTTCCAGTCATCATTAATAACAATCTTAAACCTTCTTACTAAATGGTGTCTAGTTTTACCTGTACCATAAGAAGCATGGGGGAGCTGTGTGCTGGTGGCTCACGCCTGTATTACTAGCTACTTAGGAGGCTAAGATCTAAGGGTTGCAGTTCAAAGTCAACCCAGGCAGGAAAATTTGTGAGACTTATCTCCAATTACCCACCAGAAAACCAGAAGTAGAACTTTGGCTCAAAAGTGAGCGAAAAAGGTCAAGAACAGTGCCCAGGCCCTGAACTGAAGCCCCATGACAAAGAAGAAGGAGAAGAAGGAGAAGGAGAAGGAGAAGGAGAAGGAGAAGGAGAAGGAGAAGGAGAAGGAGAAGGAGAAGGAGAAGGAGAAGAAGAAGAAGAAGAAGAAGAAGAAGAAGAAGAAGAAGAAGAAGAAGAAGAAGAAGAAGAAGAAGAAGAAGAAGAAGAAGAAGAAGAAGAAGAAGAAGCATGGTCCTTTGAATTCCTTCCCTTACTGAGTGAACACCAAAGATATTTAATAATGATCCATTTAAAAAGTTTAAAAGTTTAATATATTGCTGTTCCATCCCAGGCCCCTTAAAGAATTTCTGTCTGTGATTCCATAACAAGGAAAAGGAAAAGCTGGCTTTAATGGGAAAAACAATGCTGTCTGCCTGCCTGCCTTTGTATTCTGGAGGTTGAGCAGTACCCTGAGCTTCCTTGGCCGGTAAGCTTTTGTGCATAAAGCACATTATGTGTCTTTCTTCATGACACACAAAGCTCCCACAGTGAAAGCCTCCTCCAAGCACAGACACTTTCTTGTGTCTTATTTGCAGCTTTCAACAATAAGCGTCTCCCGCACAAATACATATTTTCATTATCTTATTTTTAGAAATGCAATTTGAAGAAGGGAAGTGTGACTTGACATTCTAATTGCAGTGGGTTCTGAGGCTCTCTAGGATCTGGCTGCAAATATAACAATTTTAATACTAAATTCTTTTTTTTTTTTTTTTACCATACCAGGCACTGGTTCCATTTAGTCAGATTACAAGCCATTTGTACCACAATTCCAGAAACACCTTCCCACATATTCATTAGTCAAAATATATCGTGTAATACAATCATTCTCCATTGCACATTAGGTGTCTGATACAGAATGTGAGTATCCCATAAATCTGGAATTCCATAGTTCAATGTGTTAAATTCACAGGTCATTCCCCAGTCTTAAATCAGCTTCTGTTCCTCCAAACATAAACACCATATAGTGTGTATTACACCAAGAGTTTAAATAGGAACAGGACTTTCAAAATAATGAATAAATCAACTAAGAGAAATTTGATTACTTGATTCTGTTTCCAAAACAAAGTGGAGGCTGGCTTCAATCCTGAGATTTGATTCTCTAGAAAACCCCAGCTCTCTCTTTTTCCTTTCTTTCTTTCTTTCCTTTTGTCCATCTTTCTGCTTTTCTCTTTCTTTCCCTCCTTCCAGCTATCCTTTCTTTCATGAATAATTATCTCAGTTGGTAAGATGCACTGAACACTATTTGAAGCACTGAAAAAGCAAAGAAAAGTAAGCTAGTGGGTCATTCTTGTTAGGAATATAGACCAATGGAGTATGGGGGGGGGGACATAATTAAAATGCAACGTGAGATAGATGAAGTAGATTCTGATGATTTAAGGTATGTGGGAAGGGGTGCAGTAGTGTGAATTCTAGACAACAAGAAAGGCAACCACATAGCCATATTCTTGTACTGAGCATGCTGGTAGTTGTCAGGACTGAGATGAGATGATTGACATTTGAATTGTTGGAGTTGGAGAAAATGGCTAGAGGAAGGAGCCAATAGGAAAAAGTCTGTCTCAATGTATCCATTCATAAATATGTATTGAGCAACTTCTGCATGGCATAGAATCTACTAGAGACTGAGGAGCACATGGGTAAGCAAAGTAGACATGGTCTCAGCTCATTCTGCAGCTACAGAGGTGAGTAGGTGTAGAGTGATGAGCCACAGTTAGATGCTAGACAAAATGTGTTCATGCAAATTCCAGGGAAGTATGATGGCTAGGTTCTCTGAACTTGAGTGACAAACCGATGGGGGGAAAAAGAGACCTTCCCCTACAGAGAGAGCCATAATGCTAAGGATCTGAGAATGCTCAGAAAACCCTTAATAGAGACATGTGAAACATTCTCCAACAAACCAGAACCAATAGGTTACTCATATAGGGTTGTCAGTGACTTGCCAGTCTGTAGCCCATAAGGGAAGTTAACAAGTTGGAAACTCTGGATGTCCATCTTACAACCCTAATGCAGAACTTCTTCTTCAACCAACTGGATAAGACATTTCTATATTACACAGAGAACGATCTACCTAACTTGAAGTCAGCTAGCAGTGTCAGTCATAATAACAACATCCCTCCAGAGCCAGCATCTCTACTAGGGCTTAACCAAATACCTGGGCACCAATAGCCAAATCAAGTTGATCTCTGAATTTACCCATCACAGCACTGGATAGAGAATTCTTATAGAACCCACAGTACAGACACAAAAGCCTGAACAAGCATCTTCAGGTACAGCATGGTAGCTGCTGTGATGAAGAAACAGAACACAAGAATACAAGGACCCCTATGAGCACATAAAAGACTCCTCTGGGCACTCCCAGAATGATGTGATTGAAGAGGATTATGTCAGCAAATCATTGATTAAATTGTTTTGTTTTCTTCTCTCCAACCCCCATGATCATAGGGAAAGGGCTCGTAGTTCAAAAGGCTGAGTTTTGGGAGAACGGTGAAATGTTTGTTGTATAAGCAGGTCAAGAGTGGCCCAAGCCCAGGATGTAAGAACCTTTGGCTCCAAGAGTGCAAGGAGAAATGAGAAATATGTGGTGATTCCACAGTCCAGGAAGCTCCCTGTAGTTGGGGAAATCCAAGGTTCTGACCCGGACAGAATGGGTGTGAGCTTTCCCTGGAGATCCAGTTACCAGGGACAACCTGGTTGATGTACCACAGGCCTACTCTGTAACAGAAATTATCACAAATACTGCTTCAGTTCCTCTAAGGTCCTAAGGCTCAAGGATAGACCATATAGTCGTTCACTATGTAAATCCAGATAGCTTCTGTGGATGTACCCTCACAAAATCGTTCTTAACCACTATTCAGCCAGCTACCAAGCCTTGAGAAAACCCTAACTGCTTCACTCAAATTCTATCTCTCAACAATCAATCACTGTAGATTTTGCCTCTATAATATCTCACAACTCCCAGTGCCTTCACTGCATTCTGCTTTCCATCAATCAAGTCTTCCTGCCTGAGTCTCAGGCACCTCTAGTCCAACATTCCCATTATTGATCAGAATGATGATTCTCAAATAGCAACCCGACATTGTCACTTTTTTTTCCTTTCCAGTGTCCTCAGGATAACAGGCAATCCCTTATTTGGGGAAACCAAATCTTTATCATCTGGTCCTGGCTTACTTCCCACATTTTACCCATGCTCAATGACTTCAATCACACAGGTTTTATTTCTCTCTTTAAATCTCTTTTCATCACTCCTAGAAATGTACACTATTCCTTCTCTGCTAATCGGATTCCCACTTCTTGATCTTGGGCTTCGATTCAAGGTCATTTCCTCCAAGTTAAAGTGGTCAGAGTTGGCTGTTTCTTCCCTTAGATTGGACTGTTTGACATGGCATATGCCTGGAGACTTGCTCTTTCTTTTATCTGGCACAATGCTAGGGATGAATTTACCTAACATGAGCCCCCTGCCCTCCATCCTCAGGAGCAGAGGTCACATCAATTGTACACTTAAGACAGAAGATCCTTGATAAGCCCAAATCAGAGGATCACCAGTCCTTGCTGTCTCAGGCACAAGAGTAGAAGAGCTCAACATTTGTAATAACTATTTGTTCGCTGGGGCTATAGTTTAGTGGAAGAGTGCTTGCCTACTAGCAGGCACAAGTCCTTGGTTTCAATTCCCTGAATGGCAAGAAAACAACAAAAAAAGCCATTTGTTTTGTCACAGCACAACTTAAGGGCAAAACTTTCTAAAGAGACATAGTAAATAGTGACTTTTCAGCTCTTCTGGCTTGAAAGACACAGCAGTAACTTTGTAACATCCACAGCAGGGTTACTTTGAGTCCATGATTCACCCAGGTATTGGTTTATTGGCATTCTTTCTCCCTGACTTCACAATAAGTAACTCTTCCAAAAATAAGTAAATAAACACAAATTGAAAAAAGGAGCTATAATTTCTATTATTCTCCATTCAAGTGCAAGAATAGGAAATAGGACAGGTCTTCATGTTTGTGACATCTGCTTTGGCATTAGATTTCCTAAAATTAAGGCCAAAACAAAGTTCATGGTCTCTGCTGACAATATATGTGAATAGCAGAGAAGGTCCCTAACCTGCCAGACAGCACTCGGTGTTATCAAGACAGCCACTTACAGAACCACAGTGGATTAAAGAAATCCTTTGGAAAAGAAAGGCACCTGACAGCGCGTGGACAATTGGAGAATTAACTTCAGGAAAGTCATATCCAGCCCACAGAAAGCAAGCACAGGAAATGGAATCAGGAAAACAACAAGGTTAAAAAAAATAATAAGCCAGCCCCAGTGGTTCTATTGGTCATGGCTACATTTTCATGAGGCATTTTCTATACTGGTCAAAGGAATTGTTTTTCTTCTAAACATAACCAAATCTCAGTGACTCAAATTAGTAAAATCAGGAGGTACTACTCTAACCAAATAGCCAGATAAACCATACATTCTGTTATAGAGCACAATGTGGTAGTATTTTTAATAGCTAAAATGATCTTAGATATTATTAAAAATAAGTTCAAATGCATACCTTTCAGAGATGGTAGTGGGAAGCATGCTGAGCAAATGTAGCTGAAGAGCCCTCCAATCATTCATTCACTCATTTGTTCATTCATTCATAAAGCAAGCACACAAATTATATATGATTTGTACAAATATCAACAAAAGTACAATGAGCATCTTGAGGTCAACTAATGGAGCTAGCTACCCACATTTGATTCCTTCTCATATTAGTTATTAATCACAGTACCTTAGACAAGTTCACTCAATGTCTTCATTTTTGAAATATGGACAATAAGAGCACCTTAACTATATAAGATTATTGAGAGGAATAAATAAGTTTATAAATAGAAAGTACTTATTGCAATGCCTGTAAGGTCACATAAAGGATATTTACTACATAGCTGCAATCACCATTATTATTACTTTTGTATTTTATCTTAAGAACTATAATATATTATAGCTTCAATAGTTGTCATTACAGTCGGATTGTCAGCTTTAGAAAATCTCCACCACATTCTCAAGAGGAAATTAAAGAAAATAGACCAAAGTCTGCCAACAATACAACATAAGCATTGCCTAATTATGTCCAAGTCTAGAACACAAACATGAAAGTTCAGAGAGTAGCTTTAGGAATTATTTTTGCCTACTATTCTAGTACATTCTCCATACCTAATAAAGTATAACAGAGTCAAGCCAAGAAGAAGTCTTTTCATCTTAGTTCTTGTGTGACAAAGCAAAGCTAAGTGAGTCAGTATGCTTATGGCAGAGAAGTAGATGAAAAAATAATATTTGTGAAGTTTTGAGTTGAGCAGACATACTATATGTTGGGAACACTCAAGAAGAGCTACAACAATGAAGGCAGTTCTCTAAGTCTAGATACACTACAAGAAAGGTGCCTTCTATGAGCAGGACCAAGAAACCAACAATCAATAAAAAAAAGAAATCTGAACCATGAGTATGGAACACAAGGATTGAGCTTGACTAAGCCTGGGAAACTGTAGTCACTGGTAGTATTGACCCAACTGATACTGTATTTACTCTGTGGATCTGTGCACACATTGTATGACAGATCATGCTTACATGTGCATGTCTCTTCCTCATGTGACACTCGAAGCACCTGAGAAGCCCTTAACTATTTCTTCAATTTATTACTCCCAAAGAAACTTTCATATTGTAGATATTCAATAATCATTTTCTGATTGAATATCTACAATGAGCAAGTAAGCAGACGCCAAAGAAGTTGGATCCTGGGCCAACTACCTTATGAGAAAAACGTTTTGTACATCTTCCCCACCCAGAGCAAAATGGTCTCAGGGTGAAGGGACATCTGTTGGTGATGTCTGCCAAGAACTAATAGTGCTGTCTTTTGAGAACAAATCCATTTTCCTCTGGGGGAACTACCTTTTCCCCACCCTTTCCTGGCTAAGGGTGTGCTAACAATTTTGCCAAGCCTCACACATCTTTGAAATTTGAAAAATCTTTGAAGTTTGACCTTAAGCAAAACTTCAAGAATAGAAAAGTATTTGAGGCTGATTCATCTCATCAGAGATGGATAATCTTCAAAGTTTGGGGAGTAGTCCATGCTAACTCAATTGCCCATCTATATCTTGGTTCCTATCCTCTTTGAAACCTGGTAATTTATCTCTTCCTTTGAGCCAGCAATCTTTCCTTTAGCCTTTCAATAAATTCATCTTGTACCGAAGTTAGCAAAAGTCAATTCCAGTAGCTCAAAACTGAGTCCAGATGATACAGCATGACACCCTTGTTCTAGAATAGTGGTTCTCAACCTAACTCACATTTGAATCACCATGGTTTTTTAACATCCCAGCACTCAGGCCATTCAAACCAATTAAGTTGGACTCCCTGTTCAACCAGTACCTTTTAAAGCTCCCTAGATAATTCTAATGTGCAGTCAAGGTAGAAAATCACTAACTCTAGAGATACAAATAAATATTCCCACCAGCCTGCTCTAAAGCAATAAAAAAGTAAAGGGAATTTCACAAATACCATGTTGTTGTTGAATTTTTTTTAAAGACTGAATTTAACCTTGGAAAGACAATAAAAAAAAACACCTTCTGCTCAGAACCCATGCTTTCCACATGAATTCAAGAACTAGAACAAGGCTTTTGTCTGTAATTACTATTTTCACCGCAAAGCAAATTTAAAGACCTTCACAACTGTAAGCACTTTCTAATTTTGTATTAACAACACAAGTAAAGCATAGTACCATGGAAGAAAAATATCCCTGTTGAATCACATTTAACAGATCACAATAATCTAACTTGGAAATATTCCTACTGAAAAAAAAAATAAAAACAAAACCCAAGAACCATGTTTACAATGGGGCTCTCTTTGGTGACATCTGTTGACCAGAATCATGATAATCCAGATAGAAGGACACTGACATCTTTCATTTCCTCGAATCCCTCTGCCTTCTGAGGGTCCATATTTTTGAAGTTTATATGAAATGCAATAAGGAAAAAGCTAGCTAAGGAGTAAAAGCAATTAAATTCAGAGAAAACAATAAATGTGTCTACCAGCAGAAAGATATGTTGAAATACTTGACACTTTGTTTTCTAAAGAAAGGACTAGCCTTGTCATAAGAATAGTTGCTATAAAGAGACAAAGACAATATGGTGACAGTCCAGAAGAAATTGTAATTTTGTACGCATACCATGGAATGAAATAGTCACCACAACGCTCAGAAGGAGATATTTAAATGGTAACCTATCTTCTTGATGCTCCAGCAGCTCTGGGCTGACCTTTAGTCTCTCACATCACTACATCCCAACTATGACTCATCCATCTTTTGTGCATGGAGACTGGAGGGCAGATAACATGGTATATTTTGAGCTCTGCTAGAGCTCACAGAGCAAGGCTGCACATGAAGACTCGGCCCAGTTTCTGCTTTTGAGTGAGACCCAAGATCCTTAGAAATTAATCAGGTCCATCATTTCTACCAGCTGCACAAAGCAATTATTTCCCTCTATTTTTGTAGATTGCCTTTGTGAGATGGAATCAACTGAGAACAGGCCTTCGTACAGGGAAGTGTATGACACATGTTGCATTCTAATGTTTGCTGAGCTTGAAGCTCAATATCCTTAGCTTGAAGCAATGAACATCAGAACTGGCTCCCATGAATACCTTTTTTTTTTCAACTCTAATCATACAGAAGAGTGAGCATCAAAGAGTATTGTGTGTGATTTTTTTTCAAATTTTTATTATCAAACTGATGTACAGAGAGGTTACAGTTTCATACGTTAGGCATTGGATACATTTCTTGTACTGTTTGTTACCTTGTCCCTCATACCCCCCTCTCTCCTCCACCTTTCCCTTTCCGCCCCTGAGGTGTTCAGTTGTTTGTGATTTTTTTTTTTACCTTCTCCTTTAAAGGGCTCTGTGTTTTCAGAGTTTTATGGAGTGAGCATGTGTCCTTGGTTGTAGTAATCAGTTTTCTGTTACTATAATGAAATACTTGAGGATGGATTCTTACATTTGCCTCATAGCTCTGGAGTTTCAAGGCATCACATGAGCACCAGCTTGGCTCTAGTCAACATCTCATTGTAGATGGCATCCACAAGGAATCCATCTTGACCTGACCACAGCCATCTTGAGTCATAACGTGATGTTAGCCTGAGATAAACCAGGTACATTCTAGCTTGGATGAGAGCAACGTGACGTGACTATTGTAGGAGCACCCTCCCCCTGCTCCAAGTCACAGAGGTTGTCTGGCTGCCACACTGACTACACTATGGTAAGTCCCCAGCAAATTGAGTTTGCTCAACCCTGGGTTTGTCTGTCTGCCTCTTTCTTTCTTCTCACAACACCTGTGGCTGGTTCTTATACACTGAGACTGGGATTTTATTTTTATTTTATTTCTTTCTACTAGTCCTGGGGCTTTAACTCAGACCCTGGGCACCATCCCTGAACTTATATGCTCAAGGATAGCGTTCTATCTCTTGAGCCACAGCTGCACTTCTGGAACTGTTTAACTGGGTAAGAGAGTTTCACAGGCTTTCCTGCCTGGGCTGGCTTCAAACCCCAGTCCTTAGAGCTCAGCTTCCTGAGTAGCTATTATTTCAGGTGTAAGCCACCAGAACCTGGTTTTTGATGATGATGATGATGATGATATAGTTGTACAAGGAGGTTACAATTTCATAAGTCAGGTTATGAATACAATACTTTCTGGTCAATGTCACCCCTTCTTTATTCTCTTCCATTTTCTCCTTCCTGTTCCTCCCCTCAAATTATATCGTTCATTTTGTTTGTTTGTTTTGTGTGTTTTGGTTTTTTTTGCCAGTCCTGCAACGTGGACTCAGGGCCTGAGCACTGTCCCTGGCTTCTTTTTGCTCAAGGCTAGCACTCTACCTCTTGAGCCACAGCACCACTTCCGGCTTTTTTCTATATATGTGGTGCTGAGGAATCGAACCCTGGGCTTCATGTATACGAGGCAAGCACTTTACCACTAGGCCATATTCCCAGCCCCATATCATTCATTTTTTACATAAGAAACTGGGATTTTGGATCCACAAAGGCAAGATCACCTCAGGTGGCAACATTCTATATCACAAACAAGAAACCATAAAGCTATTGAGGGGAGTGGGGAGGTCAGCCTTGCTTTTTTTTTACCATCTTGCTCTTTGAGAACCAACTAAGGATCCCAGAAGAACTGCATTAATTCATTCCCTGTTTAGGTCTCCCAATGGTTTTCCCTTAGGCTCCATCTCTGAAAGATTACACCACCTCACTCTGACACTCTGAGTACTGAGCCTCTAACACATGAAACTTTATCCTTACACACTACAGAACTTGTACAACTAGAAACCATGCTTTCTACTTTAAAGGAAATGAGTGTATTGTAGAGTTTGGAATGAAATTAAAGGTACCAGATTCAGTGTACCATACCCACTCAACTAAGAGCATTTTTCCATTAGTATGAACTGAATAGAATGTCAATACCAGAGAGCAGTGAAATTATTGAGGTGAAATGTTTGCTCTCTACTTATTATTTCTCATTGCTTTTAAACATAAGAAAAACATTTGAAAAATATGGTCAATGTATACTTATATGGTTAAAAATGTCCACTTAGTGGCTGTTCATAATAACATAACAGTCATCTATAAAGGAGGTATTTTGTAAACACTTAAAGATCAATCCTATTGAGAATGTACTTTTATACCAATTTTATAGAAAAACCCAAAATAATTGACCCATGTTTGTAGCCAGTGAGTGGTCATGGCCAATATTTCCACTACCCCGCTCCATACTCCTTCCTGCCCTCCCCAAGTGTCTTCAATTATATCCCCTGCACTGTAGAGGCAATGCTATATGTAGCTCAGATTCTGTCAAGCAGATAAACTACACAAGACAGCAGCACAAGGGAGCAGCAAAGGGATACACAAGAGTCTTTGGCAAGCATAGTTTGAAGGCAGTGCTAGGGAAAGTTGAATCTCCAAGCTATGGAATGATCAGGAACAAACAAAGCTGATAGCAGAGTCTAAAGAAGTTCCTTCCTATTTTGGAGTGTTTCTCTTGACTCCGTTGTTTCTGTCTCTATAGCATGAACAATAGATTCCTAAGCTTGGGAAGTATAAATTACCCAATACCTTCTCACAAAGCTACTTTTGTTTAAAATAATGGATTTTGTTGTCTGTACTTGAAGAACTAGGACTGAACTAATGATTTTTTTTACCAAACTATTTTTAAAATGTCTTATTTATTTGTTTTAGTATCTTTAAGCAGTTGTACAAAGGAGTTGTCATTTAACAAAGCCATCTATGAATACAATGTGCCTTGACCAATTTCATTCCTTTCAACATGTTTACCCATCCCTCTTCTAATCAGCTCTTCCCTCACTCTTCCTCATTTTGTAAGTTATACATTGGATTCTTGATTGCATTCTCCTCTTCTCCTCTTAATTCCTTTATACCTTTCCCCTTGACCCCACCCCACCCCTTTTACAAGTACTCTCTTCCTTGTGTTTATTTTGTTGAAGTTGGGGAAAGGAAAGGGAATAACAAAATGGTGAGATAAAGGACAAAGGTGGAACCAATGCAACAGCGATACTCACAAGACACTATGTTGGAAATGAACTTTACAACTTGAGGGGGAGGGGAGTGGGAGGGAATGAGAGAAAACAAGGGAGGTGTAAGACTATTTGACAAAAAGTATACTCTCATTACCTTACTTATGTAACTGTAACCTCTCTGTACATCACCTTTACAATAAAATTAAATTAAAAACAAAATTTATAAGTAAATATATTGGGTTGGATGCAAATGTACAACTGAAATACGGTAGATTCAAGGGAGAACTCAGATAATGTAATATTTTTTGCCGGTCATGGGGCTTGAACTCAGGGTCTGGGTGCTGTCTGTCCCTGAGCCTCTTTGCGTTCAAGGCTAGTATTCTACCACTTAAGCCACAGGGCCACTTCTGGTTTTTTGAGTAGTTTATTGGAGATAGGAGTCTCATGGGGGGCTGGGATGTAGCTCAGTGGCAAAGCACTTGCCTAGCAAGTGCAACGTCCTGGGTTCGATCCCCAGTACCAAAAAAGAAAACACACAAAAATACAGTTAAAAAAAAAAAGAGTCTCATGGGGACTTTTCTGCCCAGAATAAGTTTGAACTCTAATCCTCAGATCTCAGCCTTCTGAGTAGCTAAGATTGCAGGTGTAAGCCACTAGCACCCAGCTGAAACCAATGGATCTTTTAAACTCTATGCCCTTCCACCTTGCCTAGCCTATCTTCATCATTACACAGTCATATATAGACATATAGGTATCTTTTTTTCTTTTCATATATATAGACACTTAGATATCTATAGAGATAAACAGAAATAGGTAGGTAGGTAGATACATAGATAGATAGGTAGATAGACAGATAGAAAAATCTTGATTCAGGCCTCCTAAGACCAAAGAAATCATTTTTAGGCAACACAGCAATGGCAGAAAAAAGTAAAGAACCAAACAAGTAAAATAACTTTCCTAGGATATGGACACTAGAAAGAATTAAATTAACAGAAATCTGAAAAAAAAAAAAGCAGCAGCAAATGGAGCTACATTTCAATGGGGGTAAGAGAGAAATTGGAAGATGCCAAGCACATATTTCCAGATCATTCAGAACTAACCTTGCTGAAGATGAATTGGACAAAACTATTGGCCCTGGCTTCACTATAGAAATTACACTAGGAATCCCTCCTTACTGGCTCAAAGATTGCAGACTTGAAGGGACAGATAGTCTGGGTCCAGGGTTGACTATAGCTCACAATCAAAACCCTTCCAGTTGTTTTTTGGGTTGGTGTTTTTTTTTTTTTTAAATTAATCGGGTTTTATTAAAACACGGCTGTACCCACATTTTTATTGTGCCTATATCTGCTGCATTCACAACCATGGAACCCAACCAGACTTCACAGTCTGACATGTTTATTATCTGGATCTTTCCAGAAACATTTGCCAGCCTTGAGCTAATTGGTTGGGAGAACAAAGCCATTTTTATATGTCTGTTGGCAGAAGAGGGGAGTATGTGAACAGACAAAGGTTGCTGCCTAATAGGGAGAGAAGTTTTGATCCCTATGGTAGATGTTGTATCCAAGTCAGCCTGTTGGAGTCTCTGTGTGTGTGTGTGTGTGTGTGTGTGTGTGTGTGTGTGTGTTTGTATGTGTGTGAGAGAGAGAAAGAGAAAGAGAGAGAGAGAGGAGGAAGAGAGAGAGAAACATCACAATAGCTAAAATGAGTCAATATGGAAGCTGAAGGAGACAAAACAGCCCTTGACGGCAAATCAGGACAAGAAAGAACTCAAATATGGAGAGTTTAGAAACAAAGGCTACCACTCAACCAAACAAATAAGAGAGAAAAGGGAGGCATGGATGGTTACAGCAGAAGGATAGGCAGTCTAAGTCGGGGCAGGCAATCTTTGTGAGCTCCTATTATATGGCAGGGATTGATTGTGTTTTGTCCTCAGAAATCTGTGGACTAGTTAAGTATAAAGGGGCAGGTCACAGCCCAGGAGCAAAAGGATGTCTAACAAGCCGCCTTTGGACCAGGGAGTGAGGGAGCCTTTGGCCAGCATTGCTTTGGGGGTGGGAGGGGAGTTAATGTTTTGGGTAATTTAGGGAAGTAAGGGCTCTTCTGAAAGGGGTATCTGGGAATTTCAAATAGTGAGATGGAATCGTGCTCCAGAAGTGGTTAAGATGAAAGGAAGGAGATGAAACAGTAGCTAGAAGGTGTAGCTAGAAAGATGGGTGCTATGGCCAGAAACCCCTTTTCATCCCATAGAGATGGCAGCTGCAGCCACTCGTTTTCTGTAATAGGATTTGACCTGTAGGTGAGCAGTCTCCATTCTCTCCAAAGACTAGATTTTTCTTAGCTGTGTTTTGAAAACATAGAAAGGAATGTAAACTTCATTGCAAACCACTTGGTGCTACCTACACCAGGCCTCTGGCTACTGCATCTAGGAGGACCGGATGGCCAGAAGAAAATATGCAAATACTTGCAGGTCTTTCTCAGCAGTGTGACTGAGCCAACGCAGAAGAAAATGAATACAACAAAGGCAGCTATTAAACATAACTCAACCAACCTGGGACACCTTGACAGTTAGGATCTCCTCCCAGGAATACAAGAGGGCAGCCCAGACCCTCTGCAGGTGGAGCAGAGCAATGCCACAGGAAAGAATGCTAGCAAGCACAAACTGTAGGGGATGTTGAAGGACCAATGAGTTCTCTCTCCCCTTTCCAGCTCTGAAGATGTGCTTCTCAACCTTGTGGAAGTCACTTAACTCTCTCAGGTTCCTTTCCATCTATGAGGATGGAGATAATAAAAGTTATATGTCACTCTTGAGAGAGTTTGAGCTACTGCCAACTAAATATTTTGCATAGAGAAAGTTAGTAATGGAAACCAACACAAGTGCTGAGTTGGGGCAATTCTGTTTCTGCTTCTGGTAATCACTGGGTTGTGAACTTTGGGAGTCCAGTGTCTCCAAGGGAAAAGAATGGCTGACTTTTGGACATGACACCCCTTTAGGGTATGTATGGAGGCCTAGTTGGGAAAATATTTTCTGCTAATATATTAGTTTTGAGCAAGGATTCTGGAGCCTGACTACTTGAATCCCAGCTCACAACCTTTTTTATTATACAACTCTGAACAAATCTCTCGGTCTCCCTAAACTTCCATTCCCTGTAAAGTTTACACACATTCATACTTCAGTAAGTCATATTAAAGACTAAAACAAATAAGGAATCTAAAGTATCTAACACAGTGCCCAGCACATAGAACATTATAGCCCAGTAGCCATCTATTTCTTACTCAGGTACTAAGAAAGGCCCATGAGCCTGTCCTGGGCAAGAAGCTACACAGGGACTAACTTTACTTGAAGTAAGGGAATTTAGAAAAACATGTCTAGAAAAACATCATAACAATGCCAGCATCTGTTATCTGTCACTACCCTACTAGGAGGCAATCGCAACATAGAAAACCACTGTCCAATTCTATTTCGCCTGCTATCTCCGGCCTTTCTTCCTCATTTCAGTAGGTTTTGTTAAGAAATAGGAGCAAATGTAGTCATTTTAATCAATGTATATTATGTAAACATTGAACAACATAACTTGAGGGAAGGGATGAGTGGGGAGGGAAGAGGGGAAGATGGTAGAAGGGATGACATCGATCAAAAAGCATTGTACCCATAACCTATTTATGGAATTTTAGCCTCTTTGTACAATGACTTAATAATAAATTTTTTTAAGAACATGAAAAAGAAATATGAGCAGGCAGCTCCATGCCTCTCCCTTCTCTCCCAATCTTCCTCAAGAGACAAGAAGCAAAATGAAGATGGGAAATCAAAAGTACTAATGGTCTTGGGAGTCGCATACTTGCACTCCAGGGTGGTGGAAAGGGAGGATATTATTTGGAGAGATCCTCTATGCATGGAAACAAATCCTTGAATTGCGTAGATTTGGAAAGCAGGATGCTCAGAAGTAGCCAAGAGGGGAGAGGTGTTCAGAAGGATCATTCAGGTAGATGAGTAGCAGGAGGCAGCTCTGGTTAAGGATCAAAACTCCTGAGCCACTAGGGTCCCAAATACTAGAGGAGGTCATTTAGTGTCCTTACCAAACTTACTGAATAAGAAAGGTGTGAGAAGCAGGGGAAGACCTACACCAAAGAAACTCACCCACAAAAAGTCCATCTTGAACAGCCCAGGAGAGAACTCAAGGGACCTTATCTCAATCCTTTGGCTACAAAATGCTACCAAGAAGTAAACAAGTTAAACAATCATGAAGCTAAGAATGTCCCAATTCGCCTGCTCTCCTTGTGTACCGATGCTTTCCATGTACTATTTAAACACAGCCTTTGTTTTCTGTTTGCAGTCACTTGACAAAGTCACATATCATTTTCAAGACAATGAAAAAATAAAAACAATATTAGCATCCCTTCCCAAACTAAATTATATGGCCCACTCTCTAGACTAACCAAACATCTTTCTTTCCTACTGTGTTGTCCTTTATTAAAATCTAATACTAATGTGGGGTTAATGTGACAGCCCTGGGTACACAGAAGAAGTTATAAAGGAAATAAGCTTTTATTACTTTTCCAAAGACAAAGCAATAACTTAGAATAACAGAATGATGTTAAACTTTCTGCCACGTCTCACCCTCGAATGTTGGGGATTATTATGGCCTGGGAAAGGCTGCCCTTCCACCAGCCTTGGGACAATAGAAGTCCTCCCTCCCACCTTCTGGCCTCCACCCCTTGGGAGGTGAACACGTGGGTGCCACCATGATGGGGTTGTCCCGCCCACAAAGGGAAGTTTCGTGAGGTCACTTGATGAACGTGATCCCTAGCCTATGACTGGCCCTTTGGCCAGCCCCCTTTCTTTCCCGCCATTACTTCTATATAAGTGCCCTTCCATATTAAAGTCTTTGAGACGCTTCCCACCACCGCAGCTTGTCCCTGATGCCTTCCTTTTCGCCTCCGCCCTCGGTAACATGTGGGGGGACTGGGGGGAGGGGAGGCCTCAGCAACCCGTCCTCAACTTAGCGCTTGCCCATGTGAGCACGCCTTTGGCCTTCCGCTGGCGGAGGGCTAGGCTGAGTGCTCTTTCATAGAGTTTGTGGTTACCATTCTCCCCGTGGGGGGGAGAAAGGGATCGTCCAGATCCCAACACTCGAAGTTTTCCTTTTTCTTTCCCATGTCCTAGGAATACTTTCTTTTAAAAAAAAAATCAAAGTTCCCTTAAATTAGAAGTAAAGTGTAAAGTTCAATTCATAATGGGTTAGAATAATAACATAACCTCTGAGATACCACTTTCTGGAGAAGCTAAGACTGTCTTTGATTTTAGCCCCCAAATTCACCCTATATGTTTGTTTCCTTATCAGGTGCAATACTTTAATAAATTGATGTTTGCATGGGCCTCTCCCTTTCCCTCATCCCCCACATTTAACTAGGCAACCAATTCTTTTTGTAAAAGAACTTCCTGAGTAGCTCTCCAATGCATCCTCTCCTTTGGGCCCTCTGCATATTTCAGATGTTATTAAGCTTCCCAAATGCTCCTCCTACCCACAGAATTGGGATCCTTCCCATCTGAGCATGACATCTTTCTCTCTCCCCACACCCTTCTATGTAACAGCCTTCAACACTCATCACTCAAGGAATAATATTCCCAGCCTTTGGCATACCCATCAACTTTCTCCTCAGTCTTCCTACAGCATACCTCCTCTCCACTCCCCCTGTCCCCACTCACCCCCTAATGTCACCATTACCCACCACCATTACAGCTCCTACAGTTCTAGGAAGTCTGTGATTCTCTAATGCCACCAATGTTGTTCATCTCTGCATTTTCCACATTCTCTATCTCATATACCCATCCTAGTTCCTGTATTGAATAAATAGTGATGTAGCTCTTACCACAGCCAAGGTTTATTCAATATGCTTTGCAAGCATTCATTCATGGAATCATAACAGCGAGCTCACAAGGTAGGCACTATCCCCCCCCCCCCCACAGTCCCCACCTCACCCCCACACTCATCTTAGGGATGAAGACATTCTTGGCACTGGTCAGTGATAAACCTTGCCCAAAGTCACACAATAAGAGAAGAAACAAGATTCAAATCCAGGCAATGTAGCTGCTGCACAGTTTGAGTCCTTAGCCACTTGTGGTACTGACTCCTTTCTTTCTCTCTCTCTCTCTCTCTCTCTCTCTCTCTCTCTCTCTCTCTCTCTCTCTCGCTCTCTCGCTCTCTCTCTCTCCTTATTCATATTCCTCCTTAGTTCAACTTGGGCATTGTCTAACCAACACCTCCTGTGCACCTTGTGAAGATTAAATTAGTGGTAACTATCACAACCCTTCTTCTTCCCCCTTTAGACCATTAGTTACCCAAAAGCATGCACCATAATTCATCATGATATCCCTTGCACCGGGTGCTCAATACTTATTTGACGAATCACCCAATAAGAGTGATAGATTGCCTTATTACATGTTCCACTGTTGGCATACGGACAAATTCAAAGAAAGTAGAACCTAAGGAGGGTGGCTTGATTCTTTCGACATTTCGTAATTCCAGTCAACATTGTATTTAAGCCATAAATTGCAGAGAAACTTTGTATGTCTCTGCCACTGCCATACTCTTAGCAGCTCTGTTACATAGACCAACCAGAACTGTGCTGTAGAATGTGCTGTAGAATGATCCAAGAATGGCTCTGTGTTTGCAGTGCTCCATAGGGTAGCCATTTGTGTTGTGTGGCCAGTAAGCATGTCACTAGAAACCAAGGAACTGAATCTTCCATTTTATTTACTTTCTATTATTTTAATTTAAATAGTCACACATAGCTTGTAGCCATTATACTGTCTGATGTATGGTATCATTTGCAAATCATAGTGTAGCAGAGAACAGAGTGGGGATGAGCAATGACCAGGAAGCACAAAGAAACATGCAAAGAACTCCAGGTCCTAGTAAATCAACCTGCTTAGTATTCTCAGCCCTGAGCATTATATGGGCGTCTCAGTGTTCAATGCATGATTATCCCTGGCAAACATGGACAGTTTATCACCATACCTAGTGCCTAGATGAATCTCAGAGACAATTCTGGGCAAGAACTAAAGAAGATTTAAACAACAAGAAAGGAGGGTAAGGAAAGACTAGAATTGGGGCAGAGTGGAAACAAAAACACATGGCAAAGAAGGGGGGAAATTGTGTTGATTACCTTTCCCACATGATAGTTCCATGCATCATACAATGAAACACTCTGTTCTTAGGATAGAGGTTCCAAACAAATGATGTATGTGGCTTGCTTGGATACCTGCTCTTTTCCAGTCACATGTGCTTTATTTCAGTCATCTCTTAGCTGGAGAAGGCAGGATGACAGCCTATCCAACTCTCTTTGATCTGCCATTTAAATTTTCATTCTCATCCCATAATCTGTTCATCTTTCCAGTATCTCTTTGTGAGGTTGAATTAAACTCCCATATTGAATCCCAACATGAAAGGCTTTTCTTTGTGTAGCTCAATATAAGTTTCTTCTAAGTGACATTTAAGATTTTCAGCTCCATAATGGAATGATAAAGCAGGGCATCTAGTGTTAGTACACATTGGTATAAAGAACCGTGGTGTGTTTTTTTTTTATTACTCAGAAATCAAAAAGATAGAACAAGATGATTTTTTAAAAGTTTATTTCTGCTAGACTGCCATGGCGGTTTTCATGACTCAAAAAATATAATAGTCACAGAATTCTCCTAGGAATCTAACCTCTTAAAAAGACATCAGACATCTAAGTCTGAGTCATGCCACATTAACCACCAATGGCCAGAAAAAAGTTTGAATGCCACTGGAAAAAGTTAAATATTAGATTTTCCCGGAAACATTTCAAGTCACAGAAGTAGGTATTGTAGTTGTCATGCCGACTTGTGTGCATTCTTTACCGGCCTCCAGACTGATCATTGCACCCCCTCCTGTTGCTATGGTGACCCAAATAAATTCTCTCCTGAGATCCATTTCTCTCAGATGCCAATGCATCAGGTCAAGCAGGCAGGCAGGCTAGCAAATAACACGCTGGCCTGAGACATCTTCACATTCTCTCAGCAACTACAAAGATCCATTCCACCACATATCACACCCAATTTCAACATTTCCAAAACTGTAATTCCACTGCATTAGATTGAACAAAAAAAAAGAAAAGAAAAGAAAAAAGAAATTCCTCCAAGCTTTGCTATTTCTTTTATTTGTTTAACCCACGAAATGAATCCCTGCAAAAAGCAAAGAGGAAGGAAGAAGAAATTCTCCTAACATCCTACATCACTGCTCTTTGATTTACCAGTAATACATATAAACTAAAATCTCCTGATGTCTGCTTGTCTTTGTATACTTTTAAATATGATATTTAATATTTCAAAGAATGGACTGGGGAGATGATTGTAAAGGAAACTGAAATAAAACCCCAAAATATCATGAAGAGAAGTATTTGTACAGTAGAAAATACACACAGATTTCCAAAGGAACATGCTTAAAGACTTTGTCCCTAGAAATGTCTAAATTATAGCTTCTCGTGTTTAAGACCCTAGTCCGTATATGTTAAGTATATATTACATACCAGGTGAACATTTCTTGATGCAGAGCATCGAGCCCCAACAGCATTTTCTCAGTAATAGTATATATTACAGAAAGCAAGTCGATACTAGCTACATTCCCTGAAAGTCCAGGTTTATTAATCTTACCCAAAGTATATAATATTCAATGCCAAAATGAATGCCAAGAGCCATATGCAGAAAACTCAAAGTAGACCCAAGCCTATCACCATGCACCAAGATCAACTCAAAATGGATCAAGGACCTCAACATCAGACCTGAATCCTTGAAACTACTGAAGGACAGAGTAGGAAAGACACTAGAACTTATAGGCACAGGAAGGAACTTCCTGAATAGAGTCCCAGGGGCACAACAAATAGGGGAAAGACTCAACAAATGGGACTACTACAAATTAAAAAGTTTCTGCACAGCTAAGGTCATAGCCACCAAAATAGAAAGACAGCCAACGATATGGGAAAGGATATTTACCAGCACAGCAACAGACAAAGGCCTGATATCTGTCATCTACAGAGAACTCAAAAAACTAAGCCCCTCCAAGCCCAATAAACCTATTAGGAAATGGGCAAAAGAGCTAAAGAGAGACTTCACAAGAGAAGATATAAAAATGGCAAAGAAACACATGAGGAAATGCTCAACATCCCTGCTAGTAAAGGAAATGCAAATAAAAACAACCCTGAGATACCACCTCACCCCAGTTAGAATGGCCTATACTCTGAACTCAGGAAACAACAAATGCTGGAGGGGCTGTGGGGAAAGAGGAACCCTTCTCCATTGTTGGTGGGAGTGCAAATTAGTACAGCCACTTTGGAGAACAGTATGGAGGTTTCTCAAAAAGCTCAATATAGACCTACCCTATGACCCAGCCATACCACTCCTAGGCATCTATCCTAAACAGCAAAACCCAAGATATCAAAAGGACATTTGTACTTCCATGTTTATCGCAGCACAATTCACAATAGCCAAAATTTGGAAACAACCCAGATGCCCCTCCACAGATGAATGGATCCAAAAAATATGGTACTTATACACAATGGAATACTACATAGCGATTAGGAATGGTGAAATATTGTTATTCGCAGGGAAATGGTCAGAACTCGAACAAATAATGTTGAGTGAGACAAGCCTAGAACACAGAAAACAAAGGGGCATGATCTCCCTGATATATGACTGTTAACAAAGGGAGATGGAGAGACAGTAGAGACCAAGTCTGTGAACACTGTATATGTGCTTGATACATTGTATATTGCATATGGGTCTACCTGACCTAGACAAGGGATGGGAAAACAGGTTGTAAGATATCACAAGAAATGTACACACTGCCCTACTATGTAACTGCACCCTCTTTGCACAGCACCTTGTAAAAAAAAATTTTATGTTCAATTAATAATAAAAAAAATTAAAAAAAAATGAATGCCAAGTACTTGTTAAGGAAAAGTGATATGTGGGTACTCTCTCCTGAGGCAATTTTCAGAACAGCCCACACCAGCTAACATTCATTCTCTGCTCACCACAACCCTCTCACGGTTGTGTGATCCATTTTCCAGAGGGTGAAATGGAGGTGCACAAGAATGGAGAAGTTGCCAAAGCTCCCACACTCAAAAAGTAGTGCTAGCATCTTCATACAACCTCCATGCTGGGTATCCCTGAGGGCCCACAATGCATTTGGCCAGGGCAAATGCTCACCAGGAATATCCTATCTTCAAATCTCAAAATTTCTTTGACATTACCCACCCTTTATCACTCAAAGCAGGGGCTCTTTTCATCTCTCCTCTCTCCTTCCCTTCCTCTCTCCTCCCTCTTCTCTCTCCCTCATTCTCTTTCCTCCTCCTCCTCCTCCTCCTCCTCCTCCTCCTCCTCCTCCTCCTCCTCCTCCTCCTCCTCCTCCTCCTCCTCCTCTTCCCCCTCCTCTCCTCCTTCCTTTCTCTCTCTCCTCTCCCCTCTCCCTTCTCTCCTCTCTCTTTCCCCTCCTCTGGCCTCCCCCTCCTTACTCTTCTCTCTCCCTCCCTTACTCTCTCCTTTCTCCTCTCCTTTCTCTCTTCTCCTCTCTCCTCCTCTCTCCCCTCTCTTCTCTCCCTCATTCCCTCTCCTCTCTCCTGTGTCTTCTATCTCTCCCTTTCTCTCCCTCTCTCCTCCCTCCTCTGTCTTTCCTTTCTCTCCTCCCTCCTGTCACTTACCCCTCCTTACTCCTCCCTCTCCTCTCTTCTCTCTCTCTCCCTTGATCCCTCCTTCCCTCCCTCTCCTCTCTTTCCTTTCTCTCTTCTCTCCACTCTCTCCTCTCTCTCCTCTCTTTTCGCCTCTCTCCTCTCTCCTTCCCCCTCTCTCCTCTCTCCTCTCTTTCCTTTCTCTCCTATCTCCTGTCTCCTTCCCCTCCTCTTGTCTCCCCCCTCCTCTCTTTCCTCTCTCCTTTTTCCTTTCTCTCCTCTCATGTCTGTTCCCCTAATGCCCTCTACACCATAATATCAGTGGCCAGAACTTAGAAAATGGACAAAGGCAGGACTTCTCTACCAACTTTGCAGTCTAGGACAGATTGGAAAGACTCAAAGCCAGGGCCCATTCTATATAGAATATATAGTCTATACAAAGTATTTCATTGAGCCCAGGGACCAATCAGAGGCTGCCTTTGTCATAAAGTGATGACTCCAGAAAGGATGGTGAGCCTAGGAAGACAATAAGCTACTCACCTGGACCTATACATCCATTCCTGTGCTGCACCATCACAGACATAACAACAATACATAGTTCAGCTGCTCCTGGAAACACATGTCCCCAGCAATTCTAATTGGACTGTAAGGCAGGGTGACTCAGCCTTCAATTTAGATGGACCAGAATGGGCTTCTTCGAGCACATAACATAAGAACTGAGTTTAGAGAGTTTCATCGAGAGAAGGCATGCATAGCAAAGCATAACCTGTCTCAGTGCTGTCCCTCACAGGTTCTGGGGCCCCACAATCAGCTCTGCCAGGGCCCTGCAGCATTCCCTTAGCCATTCCAAATCTCACAGCATGACTGCTACAGGTTTACACCAGGTTTCCTATTTGGGGTTCAACATAGATAACATTTTAGATAGTTTTTTTTTTTTAAATACTATTAGGTAGCCAGGTGGTCGCTCAACCAGTAATCCTTGCAACACAGGAACTTGAGATCTGAGGATCACAGTTCGAAGCCAATCACAAAAACGCCAGCAGGAAAAGTCTGTGAGACTCTTATCTCCAATTAACCACAAAACACCAGAAATGGAGCTTTGGCTCAAGTGGTAGAATACTAGCCTTGAGCAAAAGAGTTCAGGGACAGCACTCCGGCCCTAGCCTTTCTTCTACAACCCAGTATCTTTCCCTTATTGTGATTTTAAAAGATGTTTGCCTGAGATTCTTCTGTCCTAAAATGCCAGTTCAATTTCTTAATGGCTATCAGAACAAATAGGACTGAAGAGATGAAATTTGCCTTAAAGGCAATTAACTTTTAAAGGAAAATCTATTTTCTCTATCAAGGGGTACCTGTTATAGACATCAAAGGGGTTACAGCCATTCATATTCCTCCCCAACAGGGTAGCTGGGAACCTCGTAGAGTCCTAGCATGACTTACTTGCTAACATTTGCTACCCAGGGCACAGCAGATCTCATCAACAAGATATGGAGTTTTGGGTAACTGCCTCCTAAGCGGCTTCAGCTTTAACCTGGATTCGTATTTTGCGCCTTCATTTCAAATGATTTAATTTTTCAAGAATTAAATGAGTTTTTCAAGTTCCTCTAAATTAAATAAAGAGTAAATAAAAAGGCCTTAGACAAAAAAAAGAAGAAGAAGAAGAAGAAGAAAACCTCAGTAATTTTATTAGGAAGATGATAAATGTGATAGGTTGCAGTAGCCTGAAAATCCCATTATATGCAATTAAGGAGCTACATTAATATAATTGTGGAGTTTCTAGCATTTTAGCCGAGCACATACAGTATTTACAGGTAATTGCAGAGTAGAGGGAAACGCAAGCTGTGAGTCTTGCGTGCATGTGACTTCTGCTGTCAAATTAAAACCTAGTTGGGTTTCTCTTTGAGTTATTAGCTTTAGAAAGCTTAATTTTTATCTTTTCAAAATGGGAAAATGCACTGGCATGCAAAGTGAGATGTTCTGTTAAAAAAAAAAAAAACAAAGAAGGCACGCACAGTGAAACAACAGACACCATTAAAATACAGTAATAGTCACCTGGATAACACAAATTCCAAGCTCCTTGACCTAAACGTTACTGAAAAAAAAAAAAGAATCCTAAAGCAAATTAATATCATAAACTCTTTTGTGGTAAGGAAAAGTAACAGTTTTACGTTGTCAAGGGCCTTCATATAAACACTACTAACATAGATGCTGAAGTTACAAAAAGAAAAAAAAATCCAACAAGGAAAAAATATAAAAGCATACCACAGAAAAAAGTGGGGAAAGTGTTTGGCTAGGCTGGGAGAGCTCTGAGTTTATTCTCTCTTTTCAGTGGACAATAAATTCTACAATCTTAAAATAAAAGTAAACTCTCTAGAACTGCTTCTTCAGTTCTAAAACTCAATGGTCCAATTAGGTCCACCCCAAGTTTCTTCAATTTCTAGAAATTCTTAATATGTGCTCTAATCATTGGAGCAGGCCCTGTAGGACAAATAGTTCTTCTGACTTCAGGTTATATTATTAATCAGAAATGGAAAATATAATTCTACTACACTTGATTTGTGAATAGATTTGAATAGATTTTATTTGGTGGCAGGGAAGAACTGTTTTAAATCCATCACAAAATTGAACTGATAGTATGGAGACTTGCTTATGTCCTTTGTTCCCAACACATACAGCTTCCCACACACACGGTGGCCAGTGACCCACCTGAGCAGTATATTTGTTTCAACTGATGAGCCCACACTGACACATCATCAGCATGGGTCCATTGTTTACTTGAAGGCTTCCATTCAGTAGTTGGTTTAGACAACCATATGACGGCTGTGTCAGCCCTTGCAGTGCCATAGACTGTTTTCACTGTACCAAAACCCTTCTGTGATCTGCTTCTCCATCTCTGCCCCTCACCCAATCCCTAGGCTAACCTGACCAACATCAGCATTTTCACTAACTCCATGGCTTTGTCTTTCCCAGAATGCCATACACTGGGAATGATATAGTAGGTAGCTGGTCAGATGAACTTTTTTTCACTGTGCAGTATGCATTTGAGGCTCCTTCCTGTCTTCTTGTGCCTTGATAATTCATTGATTTGTAGCACTGAATAAGATTCCACTGTATAATGGCTTCTCCACTTGCTACTGAAGGCCATGTTAGTTATTTCTCCATCTGGACAGTCACACTACTGGAACTATCCACATGTAGATTTTGGTGGACCTAGTTTTTAACTGCTTTGGACAGATACCAAGAATGTAGCATTTCCATTTTATGGTAAGGGCATGTTTGGGGAGTCTCTTTGTTTTGGGTTTTTGTCATCATTGTTGTCATTCTGTTTTGACTGGGGTTTTGGTTTGGCAGGGAAGTGAGAGGCTCAGTGCTGGGGGTCAAACCCTGGGTTTGCTCTACCACAAAGCTGTATCTCTAGTACATTTAGTTTTACAAGAAATAGAGAACAGTCTTCCATAGTGGCAGAACCTTTTTGTATTTTTACTCACAGTGTGTGTGATTTCTTGTTGTTTGGCATCCTTACCAATGCTGGGTACCAATTCAAAGTCCTCCTTTGGGACAATTCCATTGGTTGTATAGTGGCATCTCTCTGCTGCTTATATTTGCATCTCCCTGGTGACCCCAATTGGGTGCATCTTCTATGCTTATTTGTGACCTATAAGTTTTGCTCAGTGAGCTATTCCCTAAGAACTTTGGCCTATTTTTTAATCAGTATTGTTTTCCTACTGATTGCCTTAAGAATTTCTTCTTAAATTTCAGGTAACAGTCCTTTATCCAAAATATCTTTTGTGAATATTTTCTCCCAATACTGACTTATCTGTTTTTTTTTAATTCTCTTAACAGTGTCTTTCACAAAGTAAATGTCTTTAATGAAATCCAGCTTATCATTTCTTCCTGTTATAGATTTTGTGTTATATCTAAAAATTACTGAAAAAAATCAAAGTTATCTAAGTTTATCTTTCATTTTATCCTCTAAGAATTCATTTTATGGATCTCTGATTCATAAAAATGAATTATGGATTCATAAAACTGTTTGAGTTAATTTTGTGAAAGGTTGTAAATTGCATAAGCAAGTTTCTGCCACCATTCTTTTTTTTTTTTTTTTGGCCAGTCCTGGGCCTTGGACTCAGGGCCTGAGCACTGTCCCTGGCTTCTTTGTGCTCAAGGCTAGCACTCTGCCACTTGAGCCACAGCGCCGCTTCTGGCCGTTTTCTGTATATGTGGTGCTGGGGAATCGAACCTAGGGCCTCGGGTATCCGAGGCAGGCACTCTTGCCACTAGGCTATATCCCCAGCCCAAACCATTCTTAATTTTTTTTTTATCATTGTCATTTTTGTTGTTGTTTTAATGGGTTACTGGGCTTTGAATGCAGGACCTGGGCACTGTCTTTGCTTTTGTTGCTCAAGGCGAATGCTCTTATCACTTGAGCCACATCTACACTTACTGGGGGTTTCGGTAGTTAAATGAAGATAAGTCTCACAGACTTTGTTGCCCAGAGTATCTTTGGAGCTTGATTCTCAGATCTCAGCCTCCTGAGTAGCTAGGATGACACTTGTGATCCACTGGGTCCCAGGTAAAGATCATCTTTTACTCATTATATTGTTTCCATGTTTATTTTTAAATAGACTTTTCATTAGTTTAAATTCACCTAACTTCAGATATAGTAGGTGCTAGAGTTTGAATATTAGTTTCCTTCTTCCCACAATTAATATGTTGAAATCATAATTCCCAAGGTGACAGAACAGAGAATTGGGGCACTTGGAATGAATGAATGGATGGATGGATGGATGGATGGATGGATGGATGGATGGATGAATGGATGAATGGATGGGTTAGGAGTCCTTATTAAAGAGCTACTAGGAACACTCTCTCAACTTTCTGCCAGGAAAAAAGGCTCTCTATGGCCCCTGAAACTGGCAGCACTTTGATTTTCGTGTTCCCAGACTCTAGAACTGTGAAAACTAAGTTTTTATTATTTATAAATTCTGTCCAACACACACCATCTATGGCATTCAACAAAAACAGCTTGAGTGGGCTACAGCCATGTGGGAATGACATGGACAGAATGGTTTTAATACATGCAAACATGGGCTAATGTTAGCTCACACCTATATTCCTAACTAATCAGGAGGCTGAGATCTAGAGCATCGTGGTTCAAGGCCAGGCAGGAAAGAAAAGTTCACTAGATTCCACCTCCAGAATAACTAGAGAAAAGCAAAGCTAGAGAAGTGGCTCAAGTGGTAGAGTGCCCGTCTAGCCACCACAGGCTCTGTGTTCAAAGCCAAGTACTGACAAGAAAGAAAAAAATCCCTGACCTAGCCATTTCACATATGCTGAACATGTTGACAGTCTGGCTATACTCTATTGGGGAAAAAGTGAATACATGGATTTTATGCAAGGCTGAGTTTATTAAAACAGGTTACAATCATTGCAAAGTTACTTAATTTCAATATGTGTCAAACACCAGCATAATCACAATGGTCAGCTTGCCCCAAGTACTAAGTATTAAATTGTACTCTTTTTTTTTTTTTTTTTTTTTTTGCCAGTCCTGGGGCTTGGATTCAGGGCCTGAGCACTGTCCCTGGCTTCTTTTTGCTCAAGGCTAGCACTCTGCCACTTGAGCCACAGCGCCACTTCTGGCCATTTTCTATATATGCGGTGCTGAGGAATCAAACCCAGGGCTTCATGTATACAAGGCAAGCACTCTTGCCACTAGACCATATTCCCAGCCCTGAGTATTAAATTGAACTGAGTATACTGAGAGGGTTTTGTTTGTTTGTTTGTTCAGTGATATTAGGGTTTGAACTCAGGGTCTGCACATTCTAGTAGACGTTCTACCACTTGATATATACTTCCAGATCTTATTTCTTTAGATTATTTTTTGGCTAGGGGTTTTCACTATTTTTTGCATGGATTGGCCTCAGGTTGTGGGATTACAGAATGGCTATCATGCCTTACTGGTTTGTTGATATGAGATCTTGCTTTTCCTTTTTTTCTTTCTTTTCTTTTTTGCCAAGGCTAGCTTCAAACCACAATCTTCTTCAAACCACAGTTGATCTCTGCCTCCTAAGTAACTAAGATTATAAGTATGAGCCACGGGCACCTGGTTTGCTTTTTAAAAAAATTCTCCCTAAAATCCTCCAAGGAAGGTGCTTTTATTATCCCCATGTTACAAAAGTACGTAAGTCTTAGAGGAGTTAGGCAAATTGACTGAGGACACTAGGCCAATATGCACGAGTTGGGACTAGAACCCAGGTCAGGCTTTTTTCAACCTGAAGTAATGTGAAAACTAATGCATATGTGGATTCAGAAAAGGTTTTCTTTCCTCGCTGCCTTTTAATCATTAGAGAGGTCAGAAGGAAGCGGCTATATAACCTCCTCTTTCTAATTTCTCCTGCTGAATTTGTGTAGAGTAAGTAACTGATCCAGTCATGTTCCCCACCCCTGCCCCTGGATGATGGAAAACAAATGTTGTTGCTAATGGGCTTGGATGGAGACGATCAACAGGAATAAAGTCTTCAACAATAGCTCCTCAGAACCACACAGCAATCCATTATCAGGCTTAAATTTCATGGACCAAGCATCCATTTTCCTCAGCACCAAGTTTAACTTTGCAAGAGATGAGTGGTGTTAGAAGATTGAGGGAAAAAATAAAAATAAAAAAAGGAGTTTGAAAATGTTGATATGATTGTCTATGTAACGGAAGGGAGACAATTGGCAGAGAAATAATTGGTACATTTCCCACTGTATTATGTTTTGAGAAACATGTTAGTGTGGGTGGAGATTAGCTTTCCCTGCTCCGAGAAGAAAATGACTTCTCTCCCACAGTGAATAGAACTGTCATTCTGTGAGCTGACAAATGCTAACAACCTTTGGAGGTGCAGTGTGCAAGCATCTAAAAAGCAAATAAAGTAAAACAAAGAATCCAGTAACCAAAGAAAGAAAGGTCACGGAAGGAAATAGTGAGGTAGGAACCTTATGAGTTAAAAAAGAAAGAAAGAAAGACAATGAAAGTCTACATAACTCCAGAAACAGGAGTCCTATACTAACATAAAAGGAAACAAAAAATAAACCATGCTAAATTCAAGTCACTTCCATCCATTTCCTTTACAATGTTAGGCTCCATAACATCAAATTAAATACATTCTATTTTGCTACAAGATGCAATTGCACAAGGAAGGCAATTAATAGAACTGACCACTTATTAAAGGCACATGTGTTCAACATCATAGTGTTGAGAGCCAGAGGCAGTACCCTATACCCTGGGTACCTGTAGTTGGAATAAAACAGATTTGTGACCATAAGAAAACATGGCCAGAAAAATCACAGACTGATGCTGGGTGAGGAAGAGGTCCCGAGAGGCTGCTATGAAAGCAGTGACCTAGGTTTCAGCAGCTGGGACCAGTAAAAAGAAGATTTGGGTCACAAGTGTCTACTTGTACCCTATTAGAAAAAGCTCTTAAGTAATATCATTTGTATGACATTTCCCTTTGACTTTTTTTTAACAAATACAAATCATCAACTGATATAACACCCATTTTTGTGTATCAGGATAAATCCTTTAAGTCCTTGTTACCTTCAATATATTCTCCAACTACTTATTATTATAAAATTGGTGAGAGGTCTTTGCTTTAATGACAAGTGCTGCTTTAACTCTCCAGGATACGTAGTTGTGGGGAGAGAGGGTCTTTCATAAGTATCCTGAAGATTTATAGAAGCAATGTGATTTTTCACAAACAACAACCAGGAGAGTAATGGATGGGCAATTATCTATTGAGTACTTAGTATAAGACATGGATTATACTAAGGATGACATAGGGGTAGTTATTTGCTCTTCCTAATTCTAGGAACTGCATTGTTGTCATTCAGAAGATCTAGCAACTGAGAATCTGAATCCTTAGAGATATAACTGGTAAATGTAACTGGTAAAGTTTACTGTTGGTAAGTTTTTGTTGGACATGTAAATTTCAAGCTGTTGGATGTCAAGTATTTTCAGGTTTTCTTCTGGTGCTCTGTTCTGGAATATAGTTAAGAATCCTTGAGATTCATCAGATTCATCAGATTCTTTTAGTTGTTGCTTATAAAGCTTTGCTTGGCAGCATCAGAGCCATGTTTGGAAGTGTCACTTAGCACTACTGAGGTAAAAGCCCTCACAATGCACAACCTAACTTTCTGGCTGATGGGAATAAAAATTGGTCCCATCCCAGTGTGAATTCCTATTATTGTTCTTCTAATCTTTTCAGCTGTTTTTTTTTTCTCATCTTGCTCATATGAATGTGCCGATGAACAGCTGAAAATATGATGTCTCCGGACACTTGTGTCCATGTAGCTAGTTCTCTCCAATCCTCTACCCTATAAACTATAGCCACTGCAGGTCTGCACTTCACCTAGAAAACCTCTGCTTTGCCTGAGTTTCCTCCTAGCACTCCAGCCTGGAAGGAATCAAGGACAATCCCAGGGCTCAACTGCTCATTTCCCATCAGGAATCATTATCTTCCACAGTCTAATGTCCAATGTCTTTTTAACTGTCTGATGTGTAACATCTGTGTTGTCCAGTTTTATAGTTGTTTCAGGGAGCAAAGTAAATCCAGTCCCTTTCACTCTATCTTGGTGAGAAGCACACTTTTCCAGCTTAGAATGGTAGCTAAGCAGTTAGATTCGAGAACCTGAACCCCACACTGCTCCTCAACCACTTGTGCCACATATGGAGCCAGAAAGATCAAATAAACTACAAAAGAATACACCCAACGAAACGGAGTCTTTTTCTTTATAATACATTTCTTCCTCAGTACCATTATTAGTACAATATTAGAAGAGGATGGGAGAAATAGACTCAGATCTTGTCTGTTTCCCTGTCAACTCTCTACCTCAAATTTCCACTAGCCTCAACCACTAGAGTTTTCTTTGGAAATAATGCTCCCATGTTTGAGCCCTAGGTGTTCATCCATCGACATCTTGAGAGAAGGGTATGAGGTATCATGAATCGTAGATGATTACCAGCTCTGAGTATGATTAAGGTGGGGCTTACTGGGTCTGAGTGATACTGATAGGGCCTTTCATCAGTGGATCTGCTCCTAGAGAGCTAGGCCTAAATCAAATTTGAATTACTGAATGCTTTTAAGTTAACCATTTGAGCTTACTGTTTAGAAATAGTATTTTATACATTTTGATTAAGGGGACTGACTTTGGAAACTGGCAGGCCGGGTTCAGTGTATTAACATGTGAACTTAGTCAAGCCACTTAACTCATCAAAACATCAGATTTTATTTAAAAAATAAAGCTGATAATAATATCTACCTCTTAAGTTGTGGGTAAGAGTCAGTAACATAATCCTGGTAAAAGTATATAGCAGGCTATTGCTTAGTACTGAATATAAGTGAACTCTCATGCATTCACTTTTATAGAAAAATTAAGAAATTCATAACCAAAGAAAATGAGATATAGCAAGTTGTCATTTCTGGATAAAAGTCTTTCTAAACATACGCTGAATCTTACTCTAATTTTAGATATATTAAAAGTTAGACTGCTCAACATTCTCTTAGAAGAGTTTTATAATTAATACAGTTCACCTTGGTACCATGCCGTTTAAATTTTCATTTACTTAATGTCATTAATACTTATGTACCATGGTAACTAATTCCTAAGTATTCATATCCTTTGGATATTATTAGATAACTATCTCAACACATCAGATTGTATTGGTTATCATTTCAATCAACTATATATTTATTCCTTCCTACATTTCTAGCATATAATCAAATCTTTTAGCTCTCAACACTTATTATTTTCCACACATATACTTTTAAAATATACTAATTAAGGCAATGCTTCTTCCAAAATAATAGGATAGATTTCTAATGTTATTCCTATTTTTTTATTCATATCTAAGCATGTCTCCTGAACAGTCTTATCCTATTTAAACCAGTTACTTATAGCAGACCAATGGAAATGATTAAATCCAAAAGAATGGACCTACAGAACCCCAAAGATGACACATACATTTCTCTTAAAAAATCTTCTAGCCTATCTGTGTTTGAGAAGTTAATTCTACAAATATTTAGGATTGCCTACATTTTGTTTTGATTTTGTTATTGTTGGTGCTGGTGATGTTGTTTCTGAGACAGTGTCTCACAGTGTGGCCTTGAACTAATGACACCCCTGCTTGTGCCTCTCCAGTGCTGAGATTGATGCATTTTTCCACCTGCCCTGCCCTAGTTGCCTTTGAAACAAGCATAGGCTTGTATACTCACAAAGTCTAGAAAAGGCTATCAATAAACATAATACAGTAGGCTTGTAGACTATTTTAAAACTTGTGGGTTGTCAATGATATAAATACGAATCTTTATGATATCTAAAACATCTCCATGTGCCTTCTCTTTCCCTGGTGACTTCAGCATGTTTTAATGCAATAGAAATGTACAATGCCATCAACTTATTTAAACACTGTCTCCAAAACCAACATTAAGATGGTAAATGAAGGCAAACATTCCTCACTTGAAAAATACTTTGTTATTAGATGACTTGGTATTTTATTTTAGAAGTTTTCTGCATCCAATAGACAATGAAAGGCTCACACCAAAGCCAATTTCAATTAATTCAAGAATGAAAATTTTATGTGACAATATCACACACTTTACCAAAATTGAGATAGATTGCATCTACCATTTCACATTACTTTTGTCTACTGATCTTGTAGCTCTATCAAAAAAGCAATCAAGTTTGTCTGGCATGATTTGCTCTTTTTAAATTTCTATCTCATAATGTCCAATATCATTATCCTTATATGTTTCATCAATGCTTGCAGATTTTCTATTAATATTCATTCTATCCCTTTAATGTAGATTTACCTGGCTTTTGCTAGATAATTATTTCACTGTTGCTCATTCTTGTAGAAAAACAATAATCATCATCATTAGGATAATGCTCCTACAATTATTTCTCATATTTGGGCTGATAAAGCAACTCAAATCAATTCTAAAATATTTGTTGTATGTTTATTAATTGCTAACTTCTCTGACAACCCCTGTAGACAGACAGACTATTTGAAGGAAAGTTTCTTCTGGAAGCCAATGAACTCACTAAAGGATAACATACAGACTCATGGGAGTTCCTCATTCATTGGTACAAAGTGTTTTGAGAACTCTACTATGCAAAATAATTTTATTATTTGTCTTACCTTTAGTTCAACACTGTCATTTTCAACAAGTACCTGCCAGTGATTTCAGCATCAGCATTTCTTAAACTACACTTAAAAAACAAACATCCTTGCTAGTGGAGTATCACAGACCCAGAAAACAGTCTGCAATTATAGGTTAATAGCAGACAAAAAAACAAAAAACAGGACTTTAAGGATAATAAATGAACATCCTTCCTGCAATATTACCTGAGAATGTGCAGAAATTGCTTTGAAGTATAATTAATTCACAAAGATCAACCCTTTCATAGATAATGATTACCTATTCACTAGCCAAATCAATTAAGCAATAAAAAAATTAATAAAGTTACTAAAGGCAATAAAGGATCAAGTACATGAAATAAAGTCACAATAACTTATCCCTATATATTAATAGATATACATATACATAAATGACTTTTCACTGAGAAATGTTTATCTAGATTAGTTCATATTACATATATATGTATATATATATACATATATATATATGATATATTCCAGGACTCAGGAATTCTCAGTGGAAATCCAGAAAGCAATACTTAAGAGACAATGTCAATGTCACCCAGAGATTTTTTTATCCTATAGGTAAGCCCTGCAATATGCCTGTGAAAGCCTGTAGTATTAAATATGATTACTCTAGTTTCATGGGATATCAGATAAAAATTATTTGAACATGTATAACTACCTTTCTCCAACTATCTCATATTGGTATACCGCATAATTTCATTCCTTTATTATCCAAGGAAAACCTGCCTATTAGGTTCTATGAAAGAAAATAGTATTTAAAACTCAGAGTTTACTAGTGGAGGGAACTTGTTACACCAGTGACAGGAGATGATGAAGGAGGAGGAGGAAGAGGAGGAGGAGGAGGAGGAGGAGGAGGAGGAGGAGGAGGAGGAGGAGGAGGAGGAGGAGGAGGAGGAGGAGGAGGAGGAGGAGGAGGATATAGTAAGGCCACAGTGAAATGAACAAACCAGGATCCCAGGAAGGGTTGAGACTGGGCTAAGAGGTGGAAGCCAGAACACTGGAAGCTTGTCTAGGAGGACAGAACCACAGAGATGAGGCATCCAAGTAAAGAAGAGGGAAACAAACATGGTCTGGCTTCTCCCTTTCTCCCATCTTAAAATCTACTACAAGTACTTACCAGCCCTGAGACCCCACAAAATCTCTGCTGACACTGACCTTGAAATGAAGCATATGGAGGTCAATAGAAAGGTAGGGGTCTGAAAGCAAATCAGGGACTGTTAAGGGCTGTCCAGGAAATGTGGCAGTAGTGAGGAGAATATTATTATTGTTGTTATCATGGTCCTTTAAAATAGCTATATGGAGTTTGCACAAGGATTTTGAAATTTTTACAACTTCTCAATTCAGTGCTTTAGTTATTCGACAGTTCACTATGCAGATTATGTTCTATCCACCAAAGGCATTATATTATATTCTCTTATTTTTACCACTCTAGTTTCATATAGATTAAAATTCAATGGTTGAACACGATTCATTATTCTTTTTATCATATTACTAAATGCAAATCTTTTGTTCCACTCTTCACTCCTACCTACACATCTGGCATCTTCTTGATATCTTTTTAAAGTGCCAAAGTGTCTTTACTTCATCTCTTCTTTAAGTGTTCATTTCAAAAGAACAATCTGGTTTTTAAACCATTCAGTCACTATCATTTTGCCCCCACCTGTGCTTATTAGTAAAATTTTTATATCTATTCACTTCTATTCCCCCTGCACAAAGCAATATAGTAGGGTTTTGTTTGTTTGTTTGTTTTGTTTTGGGTTTCTTTTTGCCAGTCATTTTGCTCAAGGATAGCATTCTATTACTTGAGCCACAGCACCACTTCTGGCTTTTTCTATATATGTGGTGCTGAGGAATCAAACCCAGGGCTTCATGTATGCAAGGCAAACACTATATCACTAGGCCGTATTTTCAGCCCTATATACTAGTTTTTAAGGCCATTTATCTTGTAGGAAGTCATACTTTCAAACAATACTTGGTGTTTTTCCTCAGAAAAACCTATTATATTAATTAAGCACTACAATGGATCTTTATGTTTAGCTAACTGCTTTGCATACTTGTGGGTGTTTGTGTATGTATGTGTGTGTATGTGTGTATATACAAATGGTTTCAAGAATGAGAAACAAGAACATACAATCAAAAGACCTGACACTTCCAGCCATGAATTTATGCATAAACAAAGCACATAAATGGTTTAACAATTATACAATCATATTCTCAGAACACATAATTCCATTTTGCCCTAGTCACCTAGTTAACATTCCAGTCTTCTTAATAACAAATTGACCCCTCAACTCCCACGTGCATGGTTTTGGCTCTGCTATTTTCCTAGCCTACTTTCCCCTCCATTCCACTCTCTGACCTTTCCACTCAGTTCTCTGTTTAAGTCCCTCTCCTTCCATCCACTTTACCAACCAGCCCAGAGGGACACTTCAGTCTTCCCTTCAACAACTGTGACACTTCCTGTCCTCATCAATTGACTGCTCATCATTTCACATATGCATCCTCAAAAGTCCTCTAAGTCTCAAGAACAGGACCTATAATGCACATTCTCCAAATATGTAGAAATGCTGACTGAAAAATGTATGCCCCAAACATATGAACTGTGTGCCAGTAACGTTTTATAATCAGACCTGGAGGGGTGTTTTTGAAGTCACCAACAGATGACTGGGAAAAGCCAAAAAGGAAGGATGCTCACATCCATGCAAATCCAGAAAACCAGGCAGGAGATCTCTGACAGAAAGAAGCTGACATGCATTCATTATAGCTACACAGGAGGAGAATAGGTCTTCCTTTAAAAAAACAAAAACAAAAAAATCTCTGCACTCATTTCAGAGACATTTTCCAGGGGGTGAGTCATCTTTTTAAATTCGGACTGGTTTTAGCCAGAAATATATCTTTGCTGCCTTTTGTATCTTGGAAAACAACTCTGAGGAATTTCATCTCATAGTCACTCTTGCTTATCTGTCTTCTGCCCTGTCTTAATTCAGTTTCATCAGGAGGATCAAATCTAAAGCCCATCTCTAGTTCTGATGAGGTATTCACTAAATGTGATTTTAAAAACTCAAGTCTCCTGATACCATCATCCTGAAGGTCAAGGGGATTACACCTGTGACAATTAAACAACATGGCTTCCCCTCAGGGCCTCCCTTCCTCCTCCTTCTCTCACTCTGGCCTATTTCCTTATTTAAACCTCTCAATGCCAATATGTCTTCAACTTAAAAATCAATTTTCTCCCTGTTTCAGTTTCTTTTTCACAATCTTCAGGGTCATCTCAGTCCCCATAAATCTAAACATAGCAATCAAATGTCTCCTCTCTTTAAAATGTCTTGCCACTGGTGGGGCACAAATCTCCCCTCCTGATTGATTGGGCAATTTAAAAGAAAGATGGCGAATGGAGGAAATTATATTTCCTGAGAAAAGCCACTGTATTGAAGACATGGAAACAGAGAGGAAGCTTCTTTTGTTTTTGGCACCAAAGGAGTTTATGTGTTAATATGTGCTTGAAGAATACTTTTTCATTCAGCAAAAGTTGCCAGTTGTGAATGAGAAAGGTTCTGATGACCTGTGTAAGTGTTTAGTTTACTCAATGTGAAGATTCCCCATAAAACTGAAGCAAACTTTGCCTTTTTCACCCCTCTGTAGAAACCCACCATACTACTTAAAATGTCTGTAGAAGACATCATACTGAAGTGCCAGACTTTGAAGTCAGGCCCCACTTTACCACATGAACCCCACTTTACCACATGAACCTGAGATAAGCAGGCCCTGTGAGCAGACCCAGGATAAGCCCATTAGGGCCCAGTCGGTCTAGAACTTTAACTGCTGGGAATGCTTAACTCTGACCACCCCTGGGGTGCCTCGAACCCTGAGCCAATCAGATTTGTACCTGTGTCCTAATCTTGCTTGCTTGAACACCTGATTGTTGTAACTTTGTTTTTTGCCTTTATAAGCCCTGTGTAATCGTAGCTCGAGGCTCCCTCCTAACCTCCGCTGTGTCAGTGGGTAGGACGAGGCCTAAATAAAACCTTGCCTTGCTTTTGCATTTCGGAATGTCTGAGTCTCGGTGGTCTTCTTGGTGGTGGTTTCGCGAGTTGGCACAACAATACTAGAGTTCTATCCTTGTTTTTTCCCTAAAAAATAATGAATGAGTATGCACAATCATCAAAGCATTGAATTGGTTGTCTTCCTTAGTCTATCCAGGCTGCTAAAAGAAAATACATTAGAGTGGATAATTTTAAAACAACAGAACATTGGAGAAACAACTAAAGCTATAAAGTCAGATGGCAAAGGCTTCAAAGATGATAGTTTCTTGTAATGTCACATGATTTCCACAAGAGCTAAAATTACATGTGGTAGCTACTGCATCTGGCTTTAATGTTCTTTTGCAAGGGTATAAAGCCTATTCATGAGCATATAGTTTTCATTGTTTAATCACTTCCCCAGCCCCTCACCTTTTACTACTAGTGCATAAACTGTAAGTGTGGGGGGAACAGCAACATTGAGATCATAATAATATCATAGAGTCAGCATTAATATGATATGGTTCCTATTCTCAGTGGCATAAGTGTGAAAGACAGAGGTACACTGCTGTAGAGAAAAGCAATGTATATCAAATTGTATACCTCATTTGTTGGTTCAATACCTATCTATTTTGTGCTTTCTATATGAAAAACAATCTGAAAGTCTCCAAGAAAAAGAGCAGAGAAGAAAAACAGGCACCCTCCTCTTGTCATGGAGCTTCCAATCTTGGGAGCAGATGATTATTAATGGGATCATCTGATTAATGACCAAGATATCATGAACCAAGATAATCATTCTCAAAGCAGCATATACCAAGTGGGACTTGAGTAGACCCAACAGTCACCCATCTGATTGATATAGGGCTGAAATCTTCAGGATAGATAGGAAATGTCAGAGTGAAGGCTTAGGGAAGACTATTCTAGACATGGCCAGAAGTAAAATACTTCTGTGGGAGCTTTGAGAGAGAAAAAAACCTTTCAGGGTAGGAGCAGGTAGTAAAGTATGGATGTGGAACATCTTGGAGAAGATAGAACACTAGTACTGGCCTTCATTAAGGGTATGACCTTATCAAGCATAGATGGAGGGAAAGAGATTGCAATCTAGAGACTTGGTTAAGCATGATAAGTTTAGTGAAGAGGCTAGAAAGGAAAGAAGACCCAAATAAAGGCAACTGGGGGAGGGTACCTATACTGGTTAAAGAGATTTGGTATTTTTCTAGACATGCAATGGAAAAATCCCTGGTTGTTTGCAGCAGGCCTACCTTATACTTGGAATTGTTTTAAGGGGATCAATTTGAATTTGAGAAGTAGAAATAGCCACAGAAAGGGAGACAAAGATGCTAAAGAAAGTCACTGAAGTAGATCAACAAGATGAGTCTTTGAAGGAGATGTTAAGAATTGAAGAACTTTAAAGAGATTTTGTTTTGAAGAAGGAGAAAAGAAACTAATATGTTAGACATCTCCTCTAGCTAAGCTTCTTGGGAACTGTTTTATTTAATCTGCAACCAAATCTTTAAAATGGGTATTCTTCTTTTAATGGTTAAATCATCTTAATATTTTCATTATATGTAAGTGAGAAACTAAGGCTAAAGAAGTTAAATATCTCGACAAAGAGCAATTTGACATAGTTATTGAATCAAGATCACAGTAAGCTTGTTTACTTCAAGACCAAAATAACATTCCAAGATCTTTCTTCTTAGCTTCCAATTCTTGCCCAGCTCACCAATCCTCAGCTCTTATTGACATTCAGAAAGGATTCTCAGTGCTCCGCAAGCCTCTGATTGAATATGAGAAATTCCCACAGGATAACCCTGCCAATGTCACACATATTTATCTATGGGATAAGAGAGAGAAGATCTGTGATAAGACATGCAATTGGAAGAGAAGGGGAAAATATAAGTCATTTCTGAGGTACCTGCTCCATCTTTCACTCAAATTGCAATAGCATGGTATTTGCAGGACTCAAAAAATAACATAAAATCAATAGATTCAGAATAATGTAACTTTTACCTTGCTGTTTTAATTTTCCCTGTAAGGATCGCTAGACTAAGAACTCATCAAAAATTATAACTCCTTAATGACAATTATTAACAATGAAAATCTGATTTTCAAAGTGACTTAATGGTCATGCAATAAACCAACATGAGAACTACTAATGCCAGAGCTCAGGTCTCCAGAGCTAATGTTGTAGTTTCTGTTATTTCCAAAAAGGAAATAGAAAAGCTAAGTCCACATTATTACCTGGGATTCCCAGACAGGCACTGAATAAGTGAAATGTCTTTTCAACTTGAAGGGTCAAAAAGGGGATCATTACATAACATTTCCCCAACCAGTCTTTGTCATCACAAGTAAAAGTAAAGTTCATTATAAAGCAGAGGAAAAAGAACAGGAACTAGTTATTAAAGATATTGCATTATGCTTAGAGGGTTTTCTGGTTCCTGTCATCACCCCTGGCTGTGAATTTCAGCATTAATTATGTAGGGACATCAAAAGTGGAGTGATATTATAATTTGAAACCATTATACCAAGTATTGGGCACTCTAATCCATTATGCCTGGTAACAAATGAGAAGGTGGAAAGCAAAGTTGTCATTAAAAAAAAAAAGGAGAGGAGAAAAAAATGAATAATAAATGGAAAGAACTTCTAACAGTGGTGGGAACAATTGCAACCCATCCACAAACAGACAATCCTGACCAAGAAGACATTAATACCAGGAGGTCACACGGATGAGGTGGAGTGGACTGTTGCTAAAAGGAATGATTCAAGAGGTCTCAACCAGACAGAATGTTCTAGAATAGTTCTTAATGGGGAGATGTGGCTTTGAAGGATTCCTTTTCAGGGAGTTTGTATAAAAAAATATGTGTCAACACAGACCCCTCCTTCTTCAAGGAGAAAATGGAAGCCATTTAATAAGGCTCTTGCAAGTCTTCAACATCTACAAATCAACCTCCAACTCTACTTGACCTTCCTCAGTTTCTCCTGGAATGGAGGTAAAGACTTTTTCCTGGGGGGTGGGGGGGAGTTTCCCCATGGGTTGCACTTTGGTTTTTATCTACACTTATATTCTGCTTCTCCTGATTATTACCTCTCCCAAGGTACCATCTGTCTGTCTGTATATCTGTCTCTGTTTCTCTTTCTCTCTCTCTTTCTCTCTCTCTCTCTCACACACACACACACACACTATTAACATTCGCAAGTCTCTGCATATATATATATATATATTTAAGTCCATCAACTTTTCAGCCAGCCTCCAGGTGATGATCTGTTTTCCTTTCTTTCCTTCCTTCTTTCTTTGTTTTTGTTTTGGAGTGTATGTGTGTGTGTGTGTGCATGCACATGTGTGGTGCTAGGGGTTGAACTCAGGATCTAGAGACTGACTCTCAGCTTTTTGTACTCAAGGCTGGCACTCCACCACTTAAGCCACAGCGTCACCTCTAGCTTTTGGGCCATTAATTGAAAAAAAAGAATCTCACAGATTTTCTTTTCCACAGCTGCCTTCCAGACCATGATTCTCAGAGCTCAACCCTGAACAGCTAGGATTATAGGCATGATTCTACCAGCATCACACTTCTTGTCCATTTCCTGTCCTAAACAAACCCTTCCCCATCTTTCTTAATCTCTCCCCATTCTTCACGTCCATTGAATCTGGACTGCTGCTATTTAGGAAACAGCTCTGAAATCACCATTGCTTCTCAAATGGCTGAATCCAATCATTACTTTTCAGGTCTAAGATAATTCTACTTGGAGTAGAGTTGGGGAAAAGAAGAAAGAAAGAAGCATATGGCACTGAAGGATATTACAAGGAGTTAAAAGGGTTTCCTGGGAGGTTTGATATGGGCATTAAGGAAAAGAGAAGTTGAAGCAGATTCCAGGCTTCTCAGTGAAATGTCTGGGGGAAGTAGTCACAAGATAGAAAGGGACAAGTCAGTGTCTGATGTCTTAAGTTTGAAATCTGTCAAGTAGGTAGGTGCAATTTATTAACTGGAATGCCAAGGAAATGTCTAGCCCTGACACAAAACTTGTGAGTCAACAGCATGCAGATAATACTATCACCTACAAAACACTGGAGACACTATATCAAGAGAAAAGCTGAGAATCCCATTTTTAATCCTCATGAATTCAATCTCAGTGGACTGAAAGGGAGAAAAAGCATTAAAAGGAAATGGAAAGAAGTAGATTTAAAAGAAGAGGAATCAGCCGGGCACCAGTGGCTCATGCCTGTAATCCTAGCTACTCAGGAGGCTGTGGTCTGAGGATCACAGTTCAAAGAGAGTCCAGACAGAAAAGTCCCCATGAGATTCTTATCTCCAATTAACCACCAGACAACTGAAAATGGGGCTGTGGCTCAAAGTGGTAGAATGCTAACCTTGAGCAAAAGAGCTCAGGAACGCAGCCCAAGCCCTAAGTTCAATCCCCACAACCGACAATATTAAAAAAAAATTTAAAAAGGAAGACATGGGTTGAAAAAATAGACTCAGATGAAAGAGAGAGGGGGGGGAAACAGTAAAAATGGGGTCACAATATCAACAACTGCAATATTGTCCAATAAACAGAGAAGCTAGACTCCCCACTAGTAAGCAACCATGACTGTTGTTAGAGGAATGAAGTTATAAACCAGAAATTATATATGTCCAACCACTAAATATTTCCCAAATATGCCTGATTCATTCTATCTTATTTCAAATTTAACCTTACACATACTGCTCTGAGTTCCTTCTTTGTATTTACCATCTCATGTCCAAAATAATCTAGCCAAAAATAATTCTGAGCATGTCAGTGCCTCAATTAGGATAAAGTCTTAAATATTCATACCTTCAATAACACCCTGCTGTCTCAGTTTAATCTATTCTCCCTTTTAAGATCAGCACATCAGCCATAATGAACCTCTGAGATTCCAGATTCAGCTAACAGTAGGGACATTTTAGGATTGAGTCGGGGCAGAAGTAGTAAATGCAGAAAATGTTTAAAGGAAGCTGGTAAGTAGGTATTGTGCAACTAAACAAATTCACTTTCCTATCATTGCCTTTTTCTTTGGCCTAAGTCATGCTCCCTCTTCAAAATTATAATCTCATCTCTATTGACATTGTACATGATTAAGAACGTTGATGTCATTTGTTTTATGCATACATTAGAACACAAGCTATACTCCTTGAGTTTCCAACTGGCGTGTCAACTCCTTATAATCAGGGAATAGCAAGATGCCAGCACTACAGGTACCAATGTTTGATTTGTAGTTTCTCGAGTCCTTGAGCAATGCTTAAAAAAAAAAAGAAAATACCAGGATTTTAGTCTCTCCCTCAATAGAATTGATATGACATTAGGTACCTTACTCACAGAGTCCATTTATGTATTGATTTCTTTCTCTTCTTTCTCTTCCTTCCTCTTTCCCCCCACCCTCTTTTATTTTTGTGCCAATCCTGGGGCTTGAGCTCGGGGTCTGGGCCCTGTCCCTGAGTGTTTTTAAAACTTTATTATTATTATAATAAAGGTGATGTACAGAGGGATTACAGTTATATAAATCAGGTAAAGAGTACATTTCTTTTTGGACAATATCACACCTTCCCTTGCTTTCTCCCTCCTGAATTTATTTATTTATTTATTTATTTGTTTGTTTGTTTGTTTGTTTGTTTGTTTGCTCAAGGCTAGCATTTTACCAGTAGAACTATAGCTTCACTTCCTTCCTCCTTTTTATTTTTATTTTTATTTTGGTGGTTAATTGGAGATAAAAATCTCATGAACTTTCCTGACTGGACTGGCTTCAAACCTCCATCTCAGATCTCAGCCTCCTAAGAGGTTAGGATTACAAGTGTGAGCCACCAGCGCTTGGCAGATTCTTTCTCTTTCTCTGACAGTAATCAGAGTTTAAACCAAGAGCTTTGTACTTGCTAGGCTGGTGTGATACACTTAAGTCATGCATGCAGCCATTTTTCCCCTTGTTATTTTTACAATGGGATCTCACTTCTTATCCAGGTGCTCACTTGAGCCTCAGTCTACCTAATATAGGCTTCCCATCACCATTGAGAGTATAGGCAGGCACCACTATGTCAAGCTTCCCTCCATGGAGTTGGAGTCCATGTAACTTGGGATGACAGGTATGCACTGTGCCCAGCTATGGGTTGAGAAGGCAGCTCACCAACTTTCCTGCCAGGCTAGCCTCAAAGAGCTACCCTCCTGTTCTCAGTTTCTCATGTAGCTAGGATATAGACTTGAGTCCTTGACATCCAGCTAGGTTTCATTATTATTTTGACCCTTGTTATATTCTAGAATCTAGAGACTTTTGCCTTGTACTGGGCACAGAATCAGTGCTTACCAAATACTGATTGGTTACGTGATAAATGTTACTCAGCAACCATTTCCCCGTGTCTTCTCTGGTGTATTATTCAAAGACATGAGCGGCGCTCCCATCCTTATGATTAATTCCTTCTCCCTTTTTCATGTCGAGTTATGTAAATTGAGTTTGCACATTTCACCCTTCAGACAGAAATGGAGTAGCTCTAATTTGATCTATCCTAACATGGAGGGGGATGAGGAATTCAGAAGGCTATAAAAGTTAAAACTTTCTGGTATAAAAGAAACAGCAGGCAGCCTTATGTTTTCAACATTAGCATTTAAGTTCACTGCAGCTGAACTCAATTCATATCAGTGAAGATTTATATCAAACAGTGGGAAGGCAAGTCATATCCTACTGCTGTCTTGCAGAATTATCATCAGGAATGTAGCCAATTTTATCACAAATAAATGGTAGTTAGGGAAGTAACTTGTATGATCAAGTCCTATAATGGTCACTCTTTGATTTAAAAATACATTCTAAACCTGTCACTTTGCATGAGCTTGATTAAAAAAAAAAAACTCTATACTTTTTCCAGTGGGAATAGCACAATACACAATAACAAAACAGAGAAAGTTAAAGAGGATTCTACTCATCTTTTTTTTATGTTAAGTGTCTAGAAAACAAATTTAAGTGGTCCATGTATGTTTAACTATTAAATTACATACAGCATAGCTCACTCTTATTACTGCTACATATCTCTGAACTAAGAAGCTCTTACCTGTCATGCTGTTGACAGTCAACAGACAGCTGTAATATTGGCTTGAATTTTCTTTTCTCTCCTTTATGAAGTTAGAGAAGTGCTTTTTATAATTTACATATGAAGAACAGGAAAACAAATTTATTCAGGGAATTAAGCGATGGTTAACATGGGAAGGGAGCACAAAGTTCATAACTTCAAAGCCTTCAGTTAACCAAGAAAAAATTGGAGACTCAATGAATTCAACCATCCCAACAACACACCCAACTGACACTGTATCTATGTCTCTTATTGTCACATCCTACCCAAACACAGCCCAACATTGGTCTCTTGGGCATAATATGCAAATTGTGAGACACATGGACTTACAGAATCAGAATCTTTGGGAATGGAATCCAAAATCGTGTGGATTTTAAAAGCTCTAGATGTTCTCATGCCAACCTGAATTGATCCAGGGGCAATGTTTGTCCAGGGTCCATATCCAGACATTCTACCTGGGAATGAGGCCAGGTATAACCTGTTCATTTTCTCCTATTTAAATTTCTATATTATTAAAAATGCCAATTGTGCAAATGTCATTTTCTATCAACCCATTATTACTCAAGCCACCTTAAGAGCAGTTATGTTAGTCACAGTCCTTTCTTACTTAAGAAAGCATTGTGTGTATTACAGTGTGACTTGCCTGCTTGAAACTCACAGGACGGTATTCAAAATATTTAGAGTTTGTCCCTGAGGCAGAAAATTGCTATCTTAATTACTTGATAGTGTTTTTGTTACACATACACAAACATCAATGGAACAACAAAGTATATTCACCTCAAAACAATCCTACACATAGTATTTATTTACTCCTTATGATTTATGAATATATCTCAAATGCCCACCCTGTGATTTTGACCAAGCATGACGAAGGCAAGCAAGTGAGTAAGAAAATAAGTGAATGAGCAAGCAAACAAGGATGGAAGGAAGGGAGGAAGGAAGGAATTGAGGAAAGAAAGAGGGAGGGAGGGAAGATGGGAAGATGGGAAGGAGGAAGGAAGAAAGCACCAGAAGAATATTTTAAAGACAAAGATTTTAATCACTGGATGACATTCTGAGTGCTTTCTTATCTCTCATTTTGTGAGAACCTGACTTCTAAAGAACAAATGATATAAAAAAGTGTAAAGGTTAGTGTGCTTAATTAAAGTGATAATCCAGGAGCCAATGGTGTATAGCTACAATTCTAGCTATGTAGGATGTTAAGAACAGTAGGATCATGGTACAAGGCCAGCTTGGGCAGAAAAGTCCAGGAGACCCCCATTTCAATAGGAGGAAGTTGGATGCAGTAATGTGTTCCTATCAATAAGAAAAAAAAGCCTAAAAGTAGGCAGATAATGGCTCAGTTACACACCCCAGAGAAAGTGAGACTCTATCCTAAAACTAGTGCAAAACAGGGCTAGAAGTAGTATGAAACCAGCCTAGCAAGATTCTGAATTCAAACCCCAGAACACACACACACACACACACACACACACACACACACACACACACAGTTATAAAGTGGAAGCTATTTTAAAAGGCAACATGTCTTTAATGGAAAGTGTTACAGGGAAAAAAAAAACTTGAATCAAGCATCTGTGGTAGAGAAGTGAGGTCTAAGCATTCTGAGTATGTGCAGCTTTCCTTCAACAGTGGCATCCTTTAACCCTTGTAGCAAGGGCCTTGGACTCCTGGTCTCTGCCACCCCTCAGCCAAATGATTCATTTCCATGATTCTCTAGTCTTGAAACAACTCTGATTTGTGTCCTTCTCTCAGATTCTACTATGGTGACTACTTCAAGCCCTCACTATGCCTCCTCTAGAGTGAAGATGTCCTGCCTTAGAGTCCTGCAGATATGGGATTTTCTTAAAACTCTAGCAAGGCTTGACTATATGTAAGATGAAGATCAAACTGCTTTGGGGAGAGATTTATGGCTCTCTGGGATTTGTCTGTCTTCTTTCTCAATATTCAACCATTACATATCTCAGGGTGGCTGATAAACATACAAACACTAATAAAGAAAAGTAATATTCCTTGAGTTCTTTCAGGCATCATATTCTATACAAAGAATTCTCTATGCCCTGTTGACAACCTACTACAGACATCATCTTATAGATAAGAAAACCCAGTCTTACAAAGGCTAAGTAAGTTACCCAAAGTTACATTGCAAATAAATACTGAAGCCAATCTTAGAACTCAGACAGGGGATGTCTAAAAACAAACCATGAGCTATTTATTTATTTATTTATTTATTTATTTATTTATTTATTTATTGTTATCAGTTTGATGTTTTATTTTTTTTCAAAATTTTATTATCAAACTGATGTACAGAGAGGTTACAGATTCATACGTCAGGCATTTGATACATTTCTTGTACTGTTTGTTACCTCGTCCCTCATACTCCCCGCCCTCCTCCCCCTTTCCCTTTCCCCCCATGAGATGTTCAGTTCACTTACACCAAACAGTTTTGCAAGTACTGCTTTTGTAGTTGTTTCTCTTTTTTTACCCTGTGTCTCTCAATTTTGGTATTCCCTTTCAATTTCCTACTTCCAATACCAGTATACACGATTTCCAGTATACTCAGATAAGATTACAGAGATAGTGTAGGTACAACCACAGGAAGGTGATACAATAACATCATCAGTAATAGAAGCTACAGATACACATGGGACATTGAAAGTAGTTACAACTGTGATATAACAATTGTTTCCATAACATGGAGTTCATTTCACTTAGCACCATCTTATGTATTCATAAGGGTATAGCTATTGGGCCTTGTGATGCTCTGCTATGACTTGCCTAAACCTGTACTAATTATTCCCAATAAGGGAGACCATAGAGTCCATGTTTCTTTGGGTCTGGCTCACTTCACTTAGTATAATTTTTTCCAAGTTCTTCCATTTCCTTACAAATGGGGCAATGTCATTCTTTCTGATAGAGGCATAAAATTCCATTGTGTATATGTACCACATTTTCCTGATCCATTCGTCTACTGAGGGGCATCTGGGTTGGTTCCAGATTCTCGCTATGACAAATTGTGCTGCGATAAACATTGTTGTGCTGGTTGCATTACTGTGATTTTGTTTGTGGTTTTTTTGGATAGATACCCAAAAGTGGGGCTGCTGGGTCATAGGGGAGTTCTATATTTAGCCTTCTGAGGAATCTCCATACTGCTTGCCAGAGTGGCTGAACCAGTTTACATTCCTACCAACAATGAAGTAGGGTTCCCTTTTGGCCACATCCCTTCCAACAATTGTTATTGTTAGTTTTCTTGATATATGACATTCTTACTGGGGTGAGATGGAATCTCAATGTTGTTTTGATTTGCATTTCTTTTATGGCCAGTGATGTAGAGCACTTTTTCATATGTCTCTTGGCCATTCTCATTTCCTCATCAGAGAAGTCTCTTTGTAAGTCTTTAGCCCACTTGATGAGGGGGCTATTAAACCATGAGCTCTTAACTATTATAGTGTACTGCCACATTCATCAACTATCAATTCTCCTGACATGCCATGTTTAGTCATCTGCTATATGTTCTCTTCTACCTCCAACTGGTCAACTTTGATATCATAAAATCTATCTAGCTCAAGTGCTTCCTCTTTAATCAAGCCTTCCTGAGACACACAAATGGAGTTTATCACTCCCATATCAGTGATGAGCGACTAGTGAATATTGAGATTGTAAGAGTTAAGATAATGGAATAGTTAAATAAATCGTCTACAGTAAAATATTAATATCAAAAGGTATGTTTCAGAAAAATATTAGTGATCTAAAACTGTTCTCAATTAAAGGTGATTGGGGATAAAGAATAGAGAACAAATTGCTAAATAATGCATGTGTCTACCTTCATATAACAATGTGTCCAAAAAATTGACATGTTCAAAACTCAGAATAATGATTACTATAATGGGGTTTAGTATCAAACAGAAATGCAATTTATCTACATGTAATGTTACTAGCTGTGGGACTTTGGGAAAATAACACATTCTCTCTGAACTTTTAGATTATGCGCATGCAAAAACATTAATTCACCTCTACTACATCTATGTCATATTTACATCATATCTAAACCTGTAACTCTACATAAGAAGAAAGATGATAATGAGAATAAGGGACTAGAAGAAAAATCTATACCAAAAAGTAACAAGGATTATAATTTGACTGATGATGACATTCTTTTTTATAGATGCTAAATATTCCACAATGCATGTGTTTCCCTTATCTATATTCTCATCCATTCTCTGAATTGATATACTGTGTCTAATTTTAAATTGGGCCCAGGAACAGAAACACTCTCTAATTGTCTAATTATGCACTCCACATCACATCTCTCATGCATCATTGTTCAATGACCTGCTGGTAAGCAGGTCATCACCATGGAAGATTTGTCTATCATATTTAGGGGTTCCTCCTTTGAAATATAATCAATTCTTTGACAATTTAAGGGTCAATTATCTGTACTGAAATTGTCTATATCTTTATATTGTACATCCCTATCTATCCTAATACCAAATTGGAGGTTTTCATGGCTCCTTAACAGCTTTACTATGACAAGAGAAGAAAAAAAATCCAAACATTGTAATCACTCAAATTGCTTATTTACTTCATGGAAAACTTGCTCGTTCTAGAAGATCCAATGAGAAAATTTTCCTCTAAAACATAGTTGGAAGGGGAGTCACACTTTCTCTCTTCTAAGAAAATGCTCTATTTCCTTTTTCATTGATAAAACTATAAAGCTTAATTTCAGCTTTGCCTCGGACATGAGAGGAATTACTGCTATCTGTTACCATTTTCCTTTGTGGGAATGAAGGACTGAACTCAAAGCCTTGGCCTTAATAAGTAAATGCTCAGCCACTTGAACTACAACCCATATACCTTTTGCTTTTACTCTGCTTTTCAGATTGGGTCTTACACTTTTGCCCCAGGCTGGTTTCACAAGAGAATCTTTCTACCTCTGTCTTCTGAGTACCTGGGATTATAGACATGTACTACTAGTCACTCCTTTTTCGTAGGCTACTTTCTAAGTAAGTTTTGAAAGTTGGGCAGGGATAAATCCACTAAATAATTAGCAACTTGGGAACTTTTATTTTTAGTCCTAGGTGTTGAACTTAGGGCCTGCCACACACTAGGCAAGTGCTCTACTAATAAGCTTCACCCCAGTTCCTCCGTTTTGAAATTCTGTGCTAATAAATACCATACCTTCTGTTCAGGTTTTCTAGACTTAAAAAAATTATTTTAGCAGTTTCACAATTATAATATCACTTTCTCTTTTTGCCCAATAAACAAGCTAGCTATTATTCCCATTTTTAAAGATGGGCCAGCTGATTATCACCCCACAAAAGGAACCCATGAAAGAAAAAAAAGGAAAGGCTGTGGCTTCTGGAGTCAGGCTATCTGGGTTTAAACCCTGGTTCTGATCCTATTACATAGATCTAGGATGAGTTGCTCAATCTCCATACCTCCATAAGTCTTTTTCATTGTAAAATAGGTAGTTTGGTAATGGTAAGTTACCAGAGAGTGTAACTGGAACTTACATATTTAAGGAACACAGATACAAGGTCAAACTAAACCTGATTTCCCAGAAAGAAAAAAACTGCTGTAGGATTTTTACACTGTATCACAAAAGCAGCTAAGTGTTATTATGCAGCACAATGGCAAACAAAAGGCTTGAATATAAGACAGCTTTGGAAATGACCTCCCTTGTCAATCGTCAACTGTGAAGCCTGTGGTAAGTGCCATAATGCCTAGGATCATATTTCTCTAAACTGTGTGAAGATAACAATGGATTTTCCTTGGTATAGCTGTGATGCAGAGCTCAGAGCACAGTGCCATGACCATCATAGACTGTCAATACATATGATCATCATCACTGCTGTGTTGTCCTTATCATGATTATTCACTAAGCTCAAGTGATAGAGTGCCAGCCATGATCAAAAGAGCCAAGAGAAGCTGAGTGCTGGTGTCTCATGCCTATATTCCTTATAATCCTAGCTACTCAGGAGGCTGAGATCTGAGAATCACAATTCCAAGCCAGCCCAAGCAGGAAAGTCCATGAGACTCTTAGCTCCAATTAACCACAAGAAAAATGGGAACTGGAACTGTGGCTTGAAATAGCAAAGTGTTAGCCTTGATTGAAAAAGGTCAGGGACAGTGCCCTGGTTCTGAGTTAAAACCCTATGGCCTACTAAAGAAAGAAAGAAAGATAGATAGATAGATAAATAGATAGATAGATAGATAGATAGATAGATAGATAGATAGATAATAAATAAATAGGTAGATAAATAGACAGGTAGGTAGATAGATAAGATGATAGATAGATGTGTGTGTGAGAGAGAGAGGAAGGGAGAGGGAGAGAGAGAGGGAGAGGGAGAGAGAGAGAGAGCACGTGAGAGAGATACTGGGTTAGTTCCAATACCATGGAGAGAGATACTGGGTTAGTTCCAATACCATGTTTCTAAGTGGCCTACATCTTAAGAGGTACCATGTTTCTAAATGGTCTGTATCTTAAGAGAACAAAGTTGGGATGTGGGTGGGGTATGCATTTCAAATATAAATTTCAAAAGCCCTGTCTTAAATGATCTGGATTAGTTGCTACTGTTATTTATGTCTCATTTTGTGAACTATTTTCTTTTTACCAGTTTACCATTCTCACTTCCCTACTTTGCAAACAATAGGAAATTCAAGATGTTTTTCTGCTTCCTTAAATCCTCAGACTGTCTTCTTTTATACAAAATTAATTAAGGATTTTCCTAAAAATAGAACATGCCAGGAAAGAAAGAAGCAATTCAGGACTTTCAGTTTTTACTTTCTAAGAGAGTATAAAGCACACAGTGGACTGAGCCAGTCCAGTCTTCCTAGAAGAGAAAATTGTAAACAAATACCACCTCCCAAGCCCAATAGTTTTTGAAATGGCTATCACTGATTAAATACTTAAAAAAATAGCCCAATTATTCAGACTCACAAAGTTTCTACATGGTGTTAAATTTTATTTTCTTTCCAAAGGAATGTCGGGGATCACCAAGTGGTGGGAGGGAGAGGGAAGCTATTGTTCTACCACATTCCATTCCTGTTAAATCAAGTTGATATACTGGATAAATTAAGTCTGCACTGCAGGTCAGTGAATTCCTGTTAACTACTTATTATGGAAGGAAGGAAAGCAGCCCAGTCAAGAACTCTTACAAATCAGCCAAAGCAAGCTGTCACTCTGTTTAACATTTACAATAAAGGTTCCTCAGTTTCACACATGTAAAAAAAAAAAAAAAAAAAACCATACATCATCATTTGGCAGTTAACTTCTCATTGCTGATATGGCCTAAGTCAAGGAACCCACCTGAGCCTACACTGATTACTTCTCCTGAAGGAAAAAGCTAGCATTTTGCTAAAATTTTGCTGATTTAGGCTTTAAGCATTTTCAAATGAGCCTCTAGGGTTTCTGAGAATAAGGCTGTCATGCTGAGGTTTGTATAACCAGAGTTCCTAACTCTCCTCAATCCACTTTGGTTGGGTCCAATGACTGAAGTGTAACAGCAGGGCCTCTCTCCTGAGTGAGTGCCCAGGGCAGGGAAAAATACTTCAGCTTCTCTCCATGGAAGCAAGATGAGCCACAGACCACTGGAGACTGACGTCAAAGACATCCTCAGCATGACATTTATAACTCCTGAGAGGCTGGAAAGAGTTTGGGTCACAGAACTCAGTGGGTTCTAAAGCTCCATATGAAGCAGGCCTGGACTTCTTAGAAAAGAAATTGTAGCTAAGTGGATAAAAAGTAACTAAGTTATGGGCCTGGTTCTCTCCACTGCTAGTGTTCAGAATAAGAAGGGGGGGGAAAATGGGCAAAGAGGGCATCTTTCTGTGAAGGAAAGCTTGAAACTGGCAATATTCAGGTGGCCCCAACTACTGTCTACAGTGGCTGAGACTAGTCCAATCTGATTGGTGTCCTCAAAGAAAAGGAAATATGGACACAAAAAAGAGATAGATAACACTCAGACTGAGAGGAAAGGCCATACGAGTAAACTGTGAGAAGGCAGTCTCCCACAGGCCAGGAGCAGAGGCCTTAAAACCCACCAACCTGCTGAATTCTTGATGCTGAACTTCTTTATAAGTAGGAGAAAATACTGTTGTTTAAGCCCAACTGGGTGGTATTTTGTGGGGCCGCTTTAGCAAACTAAACAATACTACTGAGCTTTTTAAATCACCAATGGAAGTGGGGGATATAGAAGAGAAGGCCAGGTATCATAGTAAGTGTCTCCAAGAAGAACACAAGGGATTCCCAGCTCCAGGCCCCCTCTCTATAGAGTCTATACTCTATTTTTGTTTTCAGTAAACTTGCTTTATTACAAAATAAAATAAAAATCTTAAGTAGAGAACACAAAGCTGTGTGTATATGGTTCAGAGAGGGGAAAAGTAATCTCTAAATCTCCTATAAAACTAATTATACATTTAAGCATAAAGAAAATCTGTAATATATTTTTAGAAATACATGAGGGGCTAAAGAGTAGATCAGTGGTAGAATGCGTTTCCTAGCATGTACAAGACCCTACCTAGGTTGGTCCCCAGCATTGGAAAAAAAAAATACATGCTAGATTCTCTAATTATAGACTGATACTAAAGTGGGGATGCAGGGTCTAATGGGTACCATCTTGGCCATGTGGTGGATAGGGATTTGGGTTTAACTGGTGCCATCTTGTCTTCTTGGTAGATGAAGGTGAAGCCCCACTTACCAGGTGATGGGCGCACCTGAATTCCTAGAGGCAGAGGTGGGGACTTGGACAATAGGTTATATTGTACCTATCAGTCCTGTTCTTTGAACTTGGGAGAGTCTTGAGCTTCCTGTGACCCTGCCTCCTGACCCTGAGACTATTTAGACCCACATCAGCTCAGGCGCCATCATAGTATACCTCATGTCCGTGTCTCCTGTCTCTTGTCCCCTGGTTCTTTTCTGGTCACCATGTTGTCCCACTCCAGCTCTCCATTGGAGTTGATCTGGCTTGTTAGTACTGTTTTTTCTGCTCACTCAGTTTGTAACAGTGTTAAATGTATTAGAGTGGCTACAGGTCTCTGAGACCAAGAGTCCACCTGGAGGGCTGGGGATATAGCCTAGTGGCAAGAGTGCCTGCCTCGGATACACGAGGCCCTAGGTTTGATTCCCCAGCACCACATATACAGAAAACGGCCAGAAGCGGCGCTGTGGCTCAAGTGGCAGAGTGCTAGCCTTGAGCGGGAAGAAGCCAGGGACAGTGCTCAGGCCCTGAGTCCAAGGCCCAGGACTGGCCAAAAAAAAAAAAAGAGTCCACCTGGAGACACCAACTTGTTAATAAAGACTCCCAATTTGACCTCTCAAAATGTGGCTTTTCTGGTTTCTCCTGACAGGATTCACAGCTGAGATTTAATAATTAGAATAAACAACAAGAGGTTTTCTCCCCCTAAAAAAAATATAACTAGTAAGAAATTAAAAACACCTTTAGAAAGTAGAAGACAAAAGAAAAGACAAACTATTTTAAAAGAAATCATTTGAAAAGAATTTTAAGTCTTTTAAAACCTGAAGAAAATGTAGAGATAGATATCCTGAAGTGGAAGTGCAAGAGGGTTTTAAAAGGTTAAAAACATCAACAAACAGCATTGAAAAGCTTTGACACATGAAGGGTTCTCACTAGAGATTTTGCAAGCTAGTGATTTTCAAAGGAGGCTCTACTGGGGACTTCATGGGAAGATAATTTGCTGGACAGGGATATCCTGAGTGTTTATTCCTAGCTCCCAGATCCAGAGTGATTCTAGCATCTCACCAGCACTGGTGAGATAAGCACTGGTGAACTAAGACACATGTACTCTCGAAAAAGCTAGGAGGAACAGATCACAGATCATTCTTGTCTTGTCCAGAGTTGTAGAAAATTTGAAGGAAATGTCACTAGTTGATCTAGTTTACTATTATACTAAATCCTAACAAAAGGAAAACTGATAAAAATCTGTGGATCATATCAGGCATGTTGTCATGTTATCAGACATGGAGGCTTAACATGGTGAAACTATGTCTATCAACATCTACTTCTCTACCTATGTAGTTTCAATTTGACCTCAGTTAGCATTTCAGTGGAACATTTTTAAAAATTGGGCTATAATGATAGTATTTTATGTGGGTGGATAAATACCTAAAACTGGAGAAAAGCATAAAAATAGAAAAATGAGAGAAGAGAGACTTGCTTTACCAGATTATCAGAACAAGAGTAATATGGTATTAACTTAGAAACAGAAACTTAGATTCCTGGAGTATAATAGAAAATCAAGACAACAATGCAAATAGATGAAGACTGACTATGTAAAAAGGTAGCATTTTATTTTACTGGATAAAAATGGATACTTAATAAATGATCCTAGGTATCCATCTGAAAAAAATATCTGGACTACCATATTACATTATGTAACAAAATAAACTCACTATGCCTTAAAGATTTAATCATAAAAATGTAATGCTCATCAATTAAACAAAAATGTTTCGAGAAAATATAAGCAGTGGTGTGTGTTCTTAACAGGGAATGAGAGTCACATACTAAAAAAGAGAAACATATACAACTAAGTAGAAAGTATACATTTGAGAGGAAAGTTGCCCTAAACAGAGCCAGAAAGGGGGTAGGGTAGAAATTAATACATGATGTCTATTGTGGTTCCTTGTTATACTCTCTAGAAGACCACCACTGAGGGAAATGCATGAGTGCTCAGGATACACAGAGTTCAGAACTCGAATATTATTCAAGCCTACCTATACTGTATGTAAGTAAATATGAGCACCCATAACTTGGAACCACAAGGAGCAGGCTACATTGTTTGCCCCAAATTACTGCTGTTCATATTAATACTGCTCACCCAAAACAAACTCTTTCCATGTGTTCTTCGGAAATGACATTTGTCAAGGGAATGGTCTGCAGACCAAACAGTGATTTTTAAGTGCAGCTGAAAATTACTTAGGATACTGACTTCCAGCTTTTCCCATTAGCTGAGCTGGTCAAGCAACACGTGGGAATTTAAATTGTTTGTTTTTGAAATTTCTTTCCATGTTTTAAAATCTATGATTATCTCTTAATGTGTGAGGCAAAACCATGAGGAAGAAAACTGAGAACAAGGTACATAAAAAGCTCAAACAAATTAACAAAAGGACAATTGTTCCCATAGGAAAAGAATGTAAGGCAACTTTATCAATGACCAGAATATATTCAAAGATATTCAATTTTATAGGTAGTACTAACACTATAGAAGTAAACAATGAGCTATCCTTTATGCCCACTAGATTGTAAAGTTTAAAAGAGTAATAATCACCATTTGGAATGTTAATAGGTTTGTTTTATGTTTCTTAAAGAGATTTGAAATTTATGTATGGACAAAAATGTGTTTAAAGGAAATGTAAATTATAAAAGCCCTTTCAATAAACTATCTCCTCATATTCATCTTAAATTAAAATGTAGTCAACCATAGTGACCCACACTTTTCATTCCAGCACCTAGGTGGCTGACGTAGGAAGAGCATAAGAACTGAGAGTTTGAGGCAGAAAGAAAGGGGAGGGGAAGAGAGGACAGAGAGGGAAAGGGAAGGGAAGGGAAAGGGGAAAGAAAGGAAAGGAAATGGAGGGATGGAGGAAGGAAGGAAGTGAGGTAAAGAATAAGGAAAAGGAAGGAGAGACAGACAGATACAGGCAGAAAAACAGAGAGAAAGCAATACATACATTCTGCCTTCCTTCCTCTCAAATTCCTGCCCCAGAAACCAAAGACATGTAAATAGAAACACATAAGAATGCAGTATAGATATTTAATATGTATAAAAAGTCAAGAACAACAATGTCAAAATAGAATAAAGTGCAAGCTCATCAAATGGTATCTCCAGTGGGGATACTATACAAGCATGAGAAAGAGATGAATTAGATCTCTGCCAGTCAGGCACTTCCACAAGGTATTCTGAATGTCTTACCAGATGTCAGAATCGGGTCTAAGAAGATAGTATTAACATGTCTGAGAAATGCATTATTACAAAATAATGACAAAACTTATTAAAATATTATGTCATACATATGTGCATAGGTTTGTATATGATTATATGCATATGACCATGGAAACAAATATGGATATCTATAATGTACATTTTTGCATGTTATCTTATGTCATGAAAAATTATCATATGATATCTACTCAATGAGAGAGACTATAGCAATGGTGATAGGGAAATGAAAGATGAATAAACTATACTAACATTTTTGTGTTTATGTAATTATAGTAAACTATACTATGCTGGTAAAATTTTCCAATATTCCTTGTTTGGACATTTTAACATGAACTTCTTTGCCTTTTAATAACTTGGAAGTCAGATTGAATCTTAGAGGTGATGGGATCTGAGGCCTCACAATTAAGATGCAGGCAAGCTTTCCCTTTATAATGGAACATAAAATAATGGTGCCTTGAGTGTGTGAGCCGCAGTGGGATATTACATACATACCCCTTGAAAAGTGCTTTTAACTGAAGTTGATAATGCTACATCCAAATGAATGGCGGAGAAGAGCTACAAAACCATGTCTCTTTCATATTTCTTTCAGTGGGTTTTTTAAAGGATAAAAATGAATCCATTAGGACTGCCACTTTAGTGGCCAAATAATCTAACAATGTTTTATAGTCTTCCATGTGGATTAAAGGAAGAGAGGTCATTTAAATCCAGAGAAGCAGGCAGTTCAGACAAGGGTACAGAATTTTATTGTCCCTCTGGCAACCCTCAGGCAACCATAAAGGTTTCTTCAAGCCCCCTCCATGGTGACTGCAGTCCCTGATCCCCAGTCTTCCTTTTTGGGATACTAGAGGGGCTGGTGGAACAAGAAGGTAATGTTGCTATGGGCTCTGAGGAGAAGGACTACCCAGAAAAAATTGAAATTTGGCTCCAGGGCTCACTAGAGGAGAACCCTTAGTTTGAATCCCAGTGTATCCATTTAAAATACTAGACATATCTGATTTCACTTGAGATTTTTTCCCCCTAAAGTCATTTTTTCATATTTAGGAACACAAAACATTATTCGTGCTTTAACAATAGTTCTTTGCAACTAATATGCAAGGGATAGGATAGAATTATGAAAAATGGTTCAAGGTCCAAAGCACTTCTCCTCTTCTACAATTTGAATATCCAGTTGGATCTCAACATCCAAAGCTAGCTTTTATATGTATGGATCCCAAAGTCATGTTTTCTTCTCTTAATATCCTCTACCACACTGATCGAGATACCCCAGTCTAGAGAAGAAAGAGAAGAGACATAGACCACAAACAAATATAGGCAGATGCCAGTTCTAAAGACATAAATCAGTCGGATTTCATTGTGTATTTTTACTGTCCTTGGCTTAATCAGTTTTGGCTGCTCTATCAAGTGACCACAGGTTTGTTAGCTAAGCAACAGATGTATTTCTCACAGTACAGGAGGCCCAGAAGTCTAAAATCATAGGGCCACCAATAACCCATGTTCAAGGAGGAGACCACTTTTAGGTTGTAAACTGCTAACTTTTTCCTTCCATCTTTACATTGGAGAGAGAGAGCTACATATTTCTCTGCACTCATATAAGAGCACTGATGTCAATAATTTGGACTTTACTTCACAACACAGTTACTTCCCCAAATTCCTACATCCACCTACACTTGGATGAGGACTGGACATGTGTTTGTGATGGAGGGACACATGCAGGCCACAATCTTATCCCAGGTCTGGCACTGGCTTGAGAGTAGAATATATAAAACAACCAGAGAACAACACAGGAATGTTTTCTGCTCATCACACCCTCAGTGGAGGCTATTTGAAAATATCCCACTCTGTGTGTACCTCCCCTAATAAGGCCCCCATTCCTACTCCCTCTCACCTCCTGTCTGCCTATGCAGTATCCAAGCTGTTCTCAGCTAACATGCTAAAGGCTACCACAGGATTTTGCTCTGTCCTAAATGATCTTCCTCATTAGGCCAGCCCCTTTTCAGTCACCTATTTAAAACTCAGCTACTCTCATCTCAGCAACCCTCTATCACTCATTTCTTCACTCACTTGCTTCAAGAAAGATCTAAAGGAAAATGGTACCTATATCCTGGTAAATGATTAAATTACATAAACTCAGGAAAAAAAATCTTCTCCAAATAATAAACACTAAAGATCTGAACTTTTCCCAGAGAAGAGATGGTTATCTCTTTGAAACTACCTGTTTCCTCCCCAAAAGACACAAAATGGAACAACAACAAAAACAAACCTAATCATTAAAAATACCTACTCTTTCCATTACCTGGCATACTTCAGGAAGAGGTGGGGGAAGGGAGAGAGGATCAAATAAGCAAGAGATTGTACCGTGTCTGGTTCTTTATAAAATGATCCACCAAGAGCAGCTCAGGGTCAGCACAAGCCATATGATAAAAACAGGTTTTCAATTAAACAGAAAGTAATCACAAAGAAAATAGCTGTAGAGAGCCAGGGCAGAAGCTGTATGAGGAAAAGGTCATTCTTCTTTGAGGTTTAAGAAATGGGGGTGGAGGGAGGGGGGGAGGAGCAGACAGGATTTTCTGAGCCTGGGCTTCTGTGCAAGTTGTGAACTCCACAAAAGCTCCCAATTAAGACACTGAATAAGGTTGATATTCCCTAGAATAGGGATACATTAAAAAAAAAGTAATGGATGATATTAACCAAAATGCATTGTACTCATAAACCTACCTCTATAATGATGTAAAGATAATTTTTAAAAAGAAAACAAGTAAGAGATGTGATATTTCCTTGCCAGAAAGATGTTTTGGCCTTAGAGGAATCATGTTAATTAGCATGTGATGGTTTTTTAAAATGGCTTTTCAAATATTTACTACTATTCCCAGCAAGAAGTAGGACCCAAAGTCCCATCACTTTGAATCTGTGATTTTTACTGCTTGATCAAAATAATTTAGTGAAATTATCACAGTAGGAGCTTTTGCTTCTTTCTGGGAAAAGAATTGTTGAAACCTAACCACCATGATGTAAGGAAGCCTAAACAACACGAAGAGGTTCCATCCAGGCTTCCTCTTGCCAGATCCTGACCAACAGCCAAAACCAAGGATCATCCTCAGCCATTGTCACCTATAGCCTTCTAGTCTCTCCACTAGATGTCCCAGACATAGTGGAACAGAGACAAGCCATCTACTGGGCTCTGTCTGCATCACTGAAGCCACTCTGCCACATATGCCACTTTGCCTTGGAGTAGTTGGCTGTGCAGCAGTAGATATTTGGATCATCCTCTACCTAAAAGCTTATTCCTACAGGGGTTCCATCTAGCTTGGCAGCAGCCCTGACTTCCACTGTGCCAGGCTACCTTCACCAGCCTGAATTCTTTAGGCACCCCCTATCATTATCCCAATTTCATGCTAACAGCTGTCCTTAATTGCTGAAGCTCAAAATCCAAATTTCTTATCTTGGCAGACAAGACCCTGGGCTCATCTCTCCTATGTTCCTATGTGTCTTGTATTGTTCTCACCTTCTCTTCCTCTCTCTCTCTCTCTCTCTCTCTCTCTCTCTCTCTCTCTCTCTCCTTCCTCTTGTTCTCTTTTGGCTTTGTGTCTTTGCACGTGCTGATGCCACTACCTATGCTATCTGGCTTTATTGCTGAGTTCCACCTTCCAATTTGGCTTTCTAACACTATCCCCAGTATGCTTTTATCCAGAAATGACTATTGCACTGGAAGCTTCTCTACAACCCATCATTCCCAGTTGCTTCCCAGAGAAGTTCTAGAAGCACTTCCCTCTCCACAGGAAGTGCCCTCTCGTGGCAATAAGGGAAAAAACATGGCTGAGAGCCACATGCCAGAAACAACCAACAGGATGCCATGCAGTGTGATCAAAGGAAAATCTTCATAACCCATTCCATCCCAGGAACGATGGAAAGGCACAAAGCCACCAAGTGGATTGTTGATACCTACCTATGCAAGAACCTGCAATGAAAGGCCTTTTAGACCTCTTCCTGCCTAGAACCTTGGAATAAGCAAAAGCAGAAAATAGACTAGTGATCACTCTCAGCCTTCATTTCCTTTGGCTCAAGAAGGGCTGTTATAAGGTGCTGCTGAGTGAGCAGCAACATAAAAACCCCTAGCCTAAGCTGGTGGCTGCAGTGGCTATTTGAGATGACAGAGCTCAGAATTAAGTTTCTGCAGGTTTAACAGGAACAGGTTGAGAGCTGTGAACAAGAAGTAACTCATTTCTTCTCTATGAGTTCTTGACTTACTTTCAGTTCCTTCTACATATAATCTTCATCATCCAACAAGCAGAAAAAGGATTGCATTTGAGAAAATGGTAACTTTGGTTGAGGGGAAAAAATGGACACATAATTAAATAAATGTGGGTCTTAAAGATAATCTTTCAAGTATCCTAAAAATGTAATAGCCTTAATCTCTCAAATAACAAAGATTAAACAAGAATGATAATATGTGAATGTCAGGGAGACCCAGAGGAATAACTGGAAAATTGATAGACGCCCTCATGTTTCCAGTGCCCGGCATCCAAAATGCTTTTTAAAAACCTAAACACATTCATTGACAGAATTTATAATCTGTGGGCATTTAATGGGAAAATAAATGTTTGTTTTAAATACAAGCTTTGAAGTTTGTAAGTAAAAGAAAACAGATTCTTTTCCCTAACGTCGAAGGCACTGGCATATTCATGAGCTTCGGGGAAGAGCTCTGGCTCCTCAAATTAAAGAAAATGATACTGTCTGTCTCAGACTTCTCTATTTTCTTCCTTTTCCTTATTACTTCTTTTCTTCATAATGTGTGTGCACATGCACGTGTGTGTGTGCATGCGCACACTAGTACTGGGGCTTGAACTCAATGCTTCACACTCTCTTTTGGCTTTTTCCATCCAAGGCTGGTAATCTACCAATCTACCATTTGAACAGCACCATCACTTTTAGCTTTTTGCTAGTTAAGCAGAGGTAAGAGTCTCATGGATTTTTCTGTGCAAGCTGGCTTTGCACTGTGATCTTCATATCTCAGCCTCCTGAGTAGCTAGAATTACAGGTGTGAGCCGCTGACAACAGGCTTCCTCTTTTCTTCTGTCTGCCCCATCTTTTTTCCCCACAACTTCCATTTTCTTTTCTAATAAAACTCTCTTCTTAAATGAATAACCTATTCCTAGTGGTTCCACTTTGTGCAAGTCACCTTCCTGGGTCTCAGAAGAAGTGTGAGTAGAATGTGGGGTCTTTGTCAGACAGGAAACACATTTGCGTTGAAGCAATAAGAAGCCATGGAGCCATACTGCAAAGCCATATCTGACCACGGATGTTGGAAGTGTTTCACACATGATTATTGGCTCTAGAATAAAAGGATACAGACGCATCAGAGCTGAGTCTTGGAAGATGACCAGACTCCAACAGGAGGGAGGAACATTCTAGAAAGAGATATTGGGAACAAAGACTTAGGCTCAATCAGCTATATATTCACTGCTTTGTTCAACCCTGTGAACTGTTTTGTCTTTACTGCAAGGTTCTCACAAGGAAACAATAAGAGATAATATTATACATGCAGACAGAATTCAAACTGTAGATGATTTTGAATGCCAAGAAAAGGGATTTTGCTAAGCTTTAGAGAAGTTGTATTTTAGTATAACAGGATAAAGTAGGTAGACATTTTAAAAGGAGAGAAACATTTCCTGCTTCCAGTGCAGGAAATGGGGCTCAAAATGGTGATTTCTGTCTGTAGCTTTTATACTTATACTTTCATACTCTGTTTTTCACTATGAAATAGTGAATTTTCTTCCGATTGGGGCTAAAGGTTTGTCTCTGAGATTCCTCCTCTTACCCCTTTCTCATTCGAGCTAACTCTTCTCTTGTCAGTTGTTACATTTACTGAACAAAATATTATATTCATTTTATGCTCCCTGTGATAAAAGTAGGTAGACTAAAGCTGATATATTTGTCTTCAGGTCACATGTACTGTTTGGGTTTCTGTGTCTGAATCACCAGTGTCTCTACCCTCAGATAAAAAATATATTCAGTTACAGTTTTTAGAAACATAAGATTGTGCAGATTATCTTTTTGATGGAAAAAAGAAGAAAGATAAGATACATCCAATCTCATGATAAACCCCAGGAAATAAAGCATTTGGCATATAATACCTACCCTGTCAAGAATCTCTAGTAATCAGCTGGAGGCCAGTGGTTCATGGCTGTAATCCTAGTTATTCAGGAGGCAGAGATCTGAGGATCACAGTTCAAAGCCAGCCTGGGCAGAAAAGTCTCTGTGAGACTCTTATCTCCAATTAATCACTGAAAAACCAGAAGTAGTGCTATGGCTCAAAATGGTAGAGCACTATTTTTGTGCAAAAGAACTCTGGGATAGCACCCAGGCCCTGAATACAAGCCCCAATATCAACCTCCCAAGAAATCTCTAAAAATCATAGCCAAATACTTGTGAATTAAATGATGTCAGGCTGGCTGCTTTTGGTTTGCCTTTTTCAATCCCTCATTATAATATTTTACAGCATTTTTACCTCCCCTGTCATAGAAAAATAAATACATAAAATCCATGCCATCATAAAAAAGTAGAGATTACAGACAAATCACTACTAAAGTCTGAAAAGAGTATTTCAAATGCATTCATGGCTCACGATCACAGATTAAAATTTGTATAAGTTTGCTATGGTAGAGTACATCTGTAATCCCAGCACCATTCAGGATGCAAAAACAGGAAGATCACATGTTTGAATCTAGCTTCAAATACATAGTAAGTTCAAGGGCATTCTGGATGACATTGGGAGACCATGCTGACAGGGCCTTGGACACCCTAAACTGAAGGACCATACTGAGTAGACTGAGGAGTAGGCTTACTCTTCCCCATCTCCTCTAACCCACACATCTTGCCCCATTTCTTCAGACTGTCACTCTCAGCAAAGAGCAAGGTAAGACCTGAATAGTTGTGGGATTCAGAAGATAATATTGTCAAAGTATGGTACTTTGGGCCTGCTGACTGGTTTGAATCAAAGAAGGTAGAAAACCTTCAAAGCAGCCTCAGAAGTAATGTTGCTCCCTGACCTTCCCCTGTCTCCTAGCCTCCCCACCTTCTTTCTCCATAGCAGCAAGTCACAGAAACCAACATTCCTCTACCCCAAGCCAAGGCAAGTCACAGAAATTAGAGCCCTCTCCTTCAAAGCAAGATCTAGACATATTACTAAAGTTTCCCATCAGCTTTCTATGTAGGGGCTGGCCTAAAGACATTCTTTGATGTACTTTGCCCAGGAGAATATCCTAAGAACCTCATACCTCATTCCAGAGGGAACCTACTGCTATACCAAGGAGAAAGGAAGAGCCTGAGAAGAATCTAAATAGAAAGGTCTTAACTCTGCTACTGCCTCCTTTCCTCCCCTGACAGTCTATGGACCCTTTAGCTCAAACCCACTTCTATGCAGCTGTTCATGCCTCACCAAACTGAGCAAAAAAAGTAGTTTTCTCTGGGTCTTCAGCTCTTTCTTTCTGAAAGTTCTCATGTCGTGTAAAATTTTGATTCAATAAGTTTTTTATACCTTTCTCTTGTTGACTTGTCTTTTGTTATAGGCTTATGACCCATGACCTCATGATGACTTTATGGTAAAGAAAAATGTCATGCCTTTTCTTCCCTTCAAGACTCAATGCTACATTACTTTCTCTACCACTGCTAAACATTGTGGGAAAATCCTCTTCGTTTTGCAAGGAAAGGTCATTTCCCTAGAGAAATCACAAGAAATTCTAAGAATTAGTTTGACAACCTCAGTGGAATATAGTACTAAAAGATGCACCCTCTCTGAAGTGAAGAAAGAGCCATTGGGGAAAATGGAATCAAGAATTTAAAAAGAGGGCATGCTCCGTTAAGTGTTGTAACCTCATTCACCACCTGTGTGTGGCAAGCTTGACCATATAGTGTTTGCCTTTATAACCCAACCCTGAGGGTGGCCCAGGGCATGCGGTCCCAGCTCCCGAGTCTGGGCTGTGGCCCTGGCCGGTCAGTATGCTTTTTGCTTCCCCAATAAATCCATCTTTTTGCTTGAGAAAAAAAAAAAGAATTAAAAAAGAAAAAAAGACTAGCTAGTGAAGTGGCTCACACCTGCAAGCCTGGCTCCTTGGGAGGCAGACATCAGAAGGATTGTAGTTTGAGGCCAATTTGAACAAAAAGTTAGCAAGACCTTATCACAACTAATACCTGAGCATCATGATGTGTGCCTGTTATCTCAGCTATGTAGAAAGCCTAAATAGGAGGACTACAGTTCATGCCAACATAGATATAAGATCCTATTTCCAAAATAACTGAAGCAAAAAGGGTAGGGGGTGTGACCCAATTGGTAGTGTCTATCTTCTGTGTGTCTGCCCATCTTTTCTCCCCACAACTTTCACTTTCTTTCCTAATACAACTCTCTTTTCAATCAAATAAAATATTCCCAGTGGCCCCACTTTGTGCCAGTCAACTTCCTGGGTCTTTGAAGAAGTGTGGATAGAATTTTGGTTTCTGTTACTTGAGGTGAGTGAAAAACCCTGGGTTCTAACTTAAAGATACCAAAAAGAAAAAAAATATATATAGTAAGTTTTGAGAACAGCAAACTTTATACAAAAGAAAGTGAGTGAGACAAACCATTTTAAGGAAATTGAAACTGTAATGGCAGAAGTAAAATCCACATTGAAGATTCTAAGGAATAGGATTCACATTGCAAATATTAAATCAGCAGTAGGAAGAGAGGAGGTATGAGCATCAAACTCTCTCTCTGAATGTCAAGGTAGGGCAAAAACAGAATGTGCCAGTGAGATTCTGGTTGCAGTATTGAGGCAGACAAAGGCAATGAAAGATGCTCAACTATATGAAGGGTGGTTCTTCAAGTGCACTGAGAATCTGCACACCAGTCAAGGGTTCAACTAGCAAGCAAAGAGGATAGACAGGAAGTTGGTTACCACCCTAGTAAAGGCATTATCAACTAAAAGCATAATTCGAATCTAAAGATTTGGCCTCCTTAGTCCCATTTGATCTTACCTACAATAGAGAGATAGTATTTCACAAGTGAGTAAGTACAAAGTCAATCCTAGATTTGAAATCCAGAATCCATTGCGGAGTATAAAGTGGATGCTGAGCTCCTGTGACTCCATTTTAAACTGAGAGCCTCAAATTTAGCTGTTTCCCCGCTCAACAGAACACCCGGCCCCACATTGTGATAGAGGCCACCTTCCTGGGACATAAAGGGCTCTGGCCCCTATCTCCCAGGACACCTATATACAAACCCTTCCTGTTCTTAAAGAATAGGCTGAGGCAAAACAAAAGTCAAGCAGCAGAAGAAAAACATGTTGTCATTCTGCTCAACCACCTGCATAGTAGGTTTGAGCCAACCTGCAATTTTAGTGATCTCCCAATGCGCGCCAACTTAGGGTAAAAGGATAGGTTAGTCTAATGAGCGCCAACTCAGAGTTAGGATAAGCAATCGTAAACCTCCCACCACATTCAGGGTTTGCTGAGCTAAGTTCTCCCAGAGGGAATGAAAGTTTTGGTTATTTGGTTCCTGTTTTACTGCCCGAGACCTGTCCCCGTGACCCTCACCCTTCCCTATCTGCCGAGAGTAAATCTGTAGCTGTCAAATTATAAGAACCCAGAAAATAGATTGCAATTTTCCCTTATCTTGCTTAACCACCTGCGCTGTGGTTTTTGCTACAAAAGTTAGCCTGTAGGGGGCTGGAGATATGGCCTAGTGGCAAGAGTGCTTGCCTTGTATACATGAGGCCCTGGGTTCAATTCCCCAGCACCACATATACAGAAAACGGCAAGAAGTGGCGCTGTGGTTCAAGAGGCAGAGTGCTAGCCTTGAGCAAAAAGAAGCCAGGGACAGTGCACAGGCCCTGAGTCCAAGCCCCAGGACTGGCCAAAAAAAAAAGTTAGCCTGTGAGGCTAGGTGGGGTCGCAGTTCAGCTCCCGAGCCTGACTGCTCCCCTGGCCGGCCAGTGTAGGAATTCTCTCAATAAAGTTGTTTGCTTTGTTCAACTTTGTTGCGGTAGGTGGGCTCGTAATTCTGGACGATGGTTCTGGACGACAGTCGGTGGGCTTGCTAGGCCTGCTCCCTGACCGGGTGGGGCTTTTTTCCCCTTTTCAAGTTACTTTATATCATTTCCAAAACTTAGAGTCATAATGAAGCTATAAGAAGGGAATAGTCATAGTTCCTCACCACCAGACTGCTGTGATGATTAGAGTTATTAACCTGGCACATAGCAAACATTGGGTAAATCCAATTGGGTTGTTACCCTTCTTGTTAGGGAAATCAGAGAATTGGACTACCTCTTGTATGGCCCTAGAGATGAGAAATACATTAAAACAAATAATAAATACAAGCTCCAAACAAGCAATTTTTTTAATTAGCCCAGATATTTAATGGTTTGCAGGATCCTACCTACTATAATCAAAAGGAAGATCTTCTTAATATAACCCAGAAGGTACCAGCCTCATGCAAAAGGCATGGACAAGAAGACCCTGTGACCATGCAACACTACATTATCACCTTAGACCCTAAGCAACCTGGTCAAAAATCTCTTGCCAGTATTCACTGTCAGGAAATCAATGGGACACATGGTTCTTCCTGAATGGTAACTCTATTTTCCAAATGGTAACCCTGAATTGTTTGGAACGATAACCTCAAGTTATTCTGGGTAATAACTTCTGGTTTGTATGTATGTCCCTTTTCAACTGCAGGAATGTTTACATTCACTATGGAAATTATCGAAACAAAATCGAAAAAAGTAATACTTCTGAGTTAGGTTTAGAAACAGATTTCTACTCATGGAGAAATACTTATTTGTCCTCTATTAGAGAAGTTGAATGTTTGGGAGCATAAGACATATCAGCAAATTTGACAGAGTAGCCTTTAGGATCAAACTTAAAGGTATAATGGAGTAATGGATTTTAGACTTTCACCTTTCAGTGTGAAGATATAGAAGACCTAATCAAGTTTTTAAAGTATTGGAATGAATGAGAGAACATGTGGTGGGCTATTTAATTTATTAGATTTACTAGAATTGTTAAAGTTTGACCTGTACTTTTGGATGTTTGAAAAATCTTTAAAAAGAAAACTGAAATGTATTAAATTTATACATGGAGTTTAAGTACTTAAGGGGATTTTATTAACTAAGTTGTAAAGGGACTTGCTTGGTGGTTGAATGTGTTCAACCTAAATAGATCAAAAATTACTCAAAGGCTCCCTTGAAGGCAATTGTTAAAATTTACTAGATTCGTAAATCAAATAATACAATGTGTAAAGTGAACTTAAAGGTTTGAGAAAAGATGGTATTTAAAAAACTATACATTTAACAAAGTACATATGAAATAAAAACCTTGAGTAACAGCACAGACTTCTCTGCTTCAAAGCAATACTGGGTTATGAAACAAAACACATTTCACAAATGACATGGAGATCTCAACTAAGAATTATAAATATTTCTCAAAAACAAATCTGTAGGAGTGAAACTGATTCAAGAGGATTAAAAATCACTTTGGATAGTTAGAGAAAATGACTTAAGGATGTAGACTAGATAAAATTAATAACTACAATTACTCACCAGGGGGCAAATGGACTAAAAGATTAAAGGGGAAAATATCATGTCAACTCCAGATTATTTTTAATGTGATTCACAAGGAAACACAACTAGGCTAGTCTCAGACTTCTCTTTTTATAAAGGCCATAGAACAATGAATCAGCAGCTTTAGAGTTGAACGTGAACAGGCTGCTATCTGAGTATTTTATACTTTACAGTTGGTTATCTATGTATGAAGCAATGACAAAGACACTTATTCTCTGAGTTGAGGGGTTGGGAGCTCAGTGGTTGAGCACATGCCAAGCAAATACAAAGCTCTGGGTCTGATCCCAAGCACCAGGGCAAGGGGGAAATACAATGACTCTAAAAGTAAACTTGAAGCTTCATTCCTATGAAGGACAAATTATAGATAGAAAGGAATGTTCTACTTATAAGAAATGACGTGGCCACATCGAAGGGGTTAATGGTGAATATTATCTGAATAACAGGATTCAGTTGAACTCCTATGTTCCTACTTTTCCATTCAATATAGGGGAAATCTTGTATTAAATGCTGTGGAATAGAAAGGTCGCACATGGCAAAACTTGTTCAGAATTTCCCATCACCAAATATAAATCCAAGTTAGGAGAAGACTTAGAATGTGTTCAACTCACACAACGCTTTCTAAGAAAAAGCTACAAACACTGGATGAAACTAGAGGAAACCCTGGCTGAACCTTATTGATACTTTAAAACTGAGTGATTCAGCTGGATTTAGAACAGCTGGGGATCACATGTACTCCGTTTCACCCAGTATCATTGCAAACACTGAAAAGAAAGTGGCCTCCTAAGAATCCCTTTGGCAGCTACTGAAAGCCAACAACTGGTAGGCACACGTTTGCTGTATGGAGAGATAGGCTGTATTGCTGAAGGAGACTACAGATTAGGAATAGGGGTCAATCTGTAGGTTAATCTAGATGCAGTACACAGAAAACAAATCTATGCATCAAAAGTTTCACCAAGGGGCTGGGAATATGGCCTAGTGGCAAGAGTGCTTGCCTCCTACACATGAAGCTCTCGGTTCGATTCCCCAGCACCACATATATGGAAAACGGCCAGAAGGGGTGCTGTGGCTCAAGTGGCAGAGTGCTAGCCTTGAGCGGGAAGAAGCCAAGGATGGTGCTCAGGCCCTGAGTCCAAGACCCAGGACTGGCCAAAAAAAAAGTTTCACCAAATCTGGGGGAGAAATGTTCTCTGCTGGTATTTATTTACTCATTCAGCAAATATTTATTGAGTGTCAACCAAGTAGTAAATCAAATAGGCATGATCTGGGTGCTCTGTAGCTTAGTCAATGGGAAATAACACAAATAAATAGCAGCAATGATGGGCTCAGTGACAGAAAATGCACATTTCCATGGCACAACATGTGCCAGGCTTTCAGCTGACAAGTTAGATGTGGGGAAACTATTCTAAAGGAAATTTCATTTGAATGCTTAAAGCAATTTGTAGTTAGGTGAAAAGTTTGGAATGCCCATGGCAAGTAAGTAATTGAGACAGACAGATATACAGAGAAGCAAGAGTTAAACTAATAGTCAAAGGGGCTGAAGATAGGAATCAAGTGATAGAGGGATGTTCAAAACCCAGTACTATCTTAAAAAAAAATGGGGAGGGGGGAAGAACTGTATGGACTTAGGACCTCACTAGTGGTTAGCAGGGGCTAGGTCCCAGAGAATCTCAATTAGGATGAAAATTCTGGACTTCACGCCAAGAAGAATGCAAAAATGCTGGAAGTCTATAAGCAATGGAACAGGAACAATTTCCTTTGAAAATTACAACAGATTTGAGAGAGGAAACTGAACGCATAACCAATTATGACCAACTTTAGTTTCTATGGAGCAAATGAGCCTGGGCATGGCTTATCTGGGCCTTCTGTTTCATGGCCTCACAGAAGGCTGTGACTAGTGTTGGCAGAGCTAGAGTGTCATCTGAAGGCTTAGTTAGAATAAGATATACTTTATAGCTTACATGGCTTTTGACATGATTTTAGTACTTGAACTCATAGTCTCGTTCCTTTGTTGTATGGACTTCTCCAACATGACAGCTTATATAAACAAATCAAGCACAGGAAGAATATGCTAGCAAGATGGAAGTCACCACCTTAAGCCATCAAATCACAGAAGTGGCATGCCTATGCCGCCAGTTGGTTACAAATAAGTTGCTAGGGCAAAGTATGTGTAAGGGGCAGGGTTTACATATGGACAAGAACAGCAGAGATAGAGACCAGTGGAGCCATCTTGGAGTCTGCCTGGCTATGTAGATTGGGATGTGGATAGGAGAATGAATGGATGGTCACACTATTGGGAATATTGAAATATCAATTTGCTTTTTTCAAAAGCAATGAGATGAATTTGGGGATCTGTTAACTTTGGGGATCCTGTAGCAAGCATACCCATCCATTGTTAAGAGATACTTTCTACACATAACCTTAGGACACAGTGGTAGCCATCTGAGCTAACATAAGATTTACTAGTCTTTCAATAGGCCATTGAATCATTGGCAGTAGCTATGAGGACCAGGAAGAGCATGTAAATAAACAAAACCCCAAACACATGAAAATATATTAGTACATGAATCATTAGTACAATGTAAGTTTTAATTTAAATTTTACTGTAAAAGTGATATACAAAGGGGTTATAGTCACATAAGTCAGGTAATGAGTATATTTCTTCTTGAACAGTGTTACCCCTTCCCTTATTTTCTCCCACTTTTCCCTGCCCTTCCTTCTTCCTTGCCTCCATGTGGTAAAGTTCATTTCCAACATACTGTCTAGTAAATAACCCTTTGTCCCACCTTTTCTGTGATTTCCCTTCCTTTCCTCAAATTAGATAAGCTTTTAGACAAGACAAAAAGTACAGAAATAAAAAACAATGGCAACAGAGAACAAACCAAAAGAACAAAAAGAAAGAACTGCAAATAGTACAATAAAAAACATCCTGTTTCCATTTCTTGGAGTTCATTTCCTTAACCATCATTTTATATGGTCATATGCATATAGCTATTGAGCCATTGTGAGAGGTCCTAAAATATCCTCCTTTGTTCTCATTGTATGAATGCTTAGAGTGCTGTTTAATTGATGATTTCCAATTAATTATTTGTCTTTTACTATCCATTGGATTAGATTTATAGACATATTCTAGTTATTACAAGTGAGGTAAACTATGCAGTCTATGTTTCTTCAATCTGGATGACTTCACTTAATATAATTTTTCCAAGTCTTTTCAATTCCTTACAAATGGGGCAATGTCATTCTTTTTTACAGAAGCATAGAATTTCACTGTGCACATATATCACATTTTCTTGATCCATTCATCCACTGAGGGGTATCTGGGTTGATTCCACATCTTTGCTATGCTAAATAATGTTGCAATAAACATGGTTGTACTAGTGGCTTTAGTACAGGCTAGTTTCTGGTCATTTGGGCAACTACCCAGCAGTGGGATTGCTGGGTCATAGGGGAGCTCTATGTTTACTCTTTTGAGGAATCTCCACATTTCTTTCAAGACTGGGTGAACAAGTTCACATTTCCACCAATGGTGTAGTAGCATTCCCTTTTGGCTATATCCCTGCCAGCATGTTGTTATTAGTTTTCTTGATAATAGCCATTCTAACTGGAATGAGGTAGAATCTCAACAAAATTCTTTAATGATATACAAGAAGCAATCCAAAAATTCACATGGAATAATGGAAGATACTGAATAGTAAAAAAACAATCCTTAGCAGGAATAACGGCACTGAAGGAATATCAATACCAAACTCCAAACTTTATTACAAAGCAGCAGTAGTAATAAAAAAAAGCTTGGTGCTAACACAAGAACAGGCCTGAGGACCAATGGAATAAAATCAAAGACCCAGAAATGAACCCCCAGACCTATAGTCACCTAATCTTTAATAAGGTAGCCAAAAATATAGGATGGAAGAAAGACAGCCTCTTCTACAAATGGTGCTGGCAGAATTGGCTATATACGTGCAGAAAACTGAAGTTAAATCCTTATATATTACCCTGCACCAAAATCTATTCCAAGTGGATCAAAGACCTTAACGTAAGACCAGATAACCTGAAAACATTACATGAAGGGATAGGGGAAACACTAGGGCTCCTAGGCACAGGTCAGAACTTCCTAAGTAAAGATCCAGAAACAAACAAAAAAAAAATCAAAGAAACACTAGATAAATGAGATTGCATCAAACCAAAGAGTTTCTGCATGGCAAAGGCCATAGCTAGCAAGATAAATAGAAATCCCACAGAATGGGAGAAGAAACCCCCCCAAAGCAAAAATACTCAAAGAAACAACAACTTCATTAATAAGTGAGCTAACAACTTAAAGAGAGACTTGTCTGAAGAAGAAATAAGAATGCCCAATAGACACATGAAGAAATGTCCGAAATCTCTGGCCATTAAAAAATGCAAATCAAACAGCACGGAAGGAAGTTTCAAGGAGGGACTCACTGACTGCAAATCTCTAGAGATGAAGTCTGGCCATCTGTATTTTAAAAATAAGATTAAACACACATATACATAAGTTGCTATGGTTATCTCCTGGAGGAAAATAGACAGGTAACCTTGCTTCTCTCTTTTCTTCTTGCCTGAAATATCTTCCTTAATTATATTTCTCTTATTTAAAAAAACAGAAGAAATTAACTTGTTTTCTTTTAAAATAATTCTGGCACAGAGTTCATCTACAGAGAATAGAAAAAATTATTAGACTATCACATTAGTAGGTTTAAAAGCATACAGAAAACTCAAAATATAGCCACTTTTCATCTGGGCTAAGATTTCTATATTAGTGGTAATAATATCAATGATCTTGGAACTATTAAATTCTGTGGGTGGAAGAATAAAGTAGTGTGCCCTTCCTGGAAAACAATTTCAGGTAGGTATCAAGACCCAGAAAATTATTTATATTCTTGCGTTTAGTGCCACTGCCATGAATTTATCCAAAAAAATCAGAAATAGGAACATAGATTTATCTATAAGAGACTCATAGTCATATTATTACTGGCAGTGGAAAATGGGAAACACTAACTATCAGATACCTGGGAATGGTTCATATACTACCCTACTAACTTTGAACCCCTCCAAAAATATACAAGAATACCCTTTTTTCTATAATATTATGTTTACTATAATTCTATAACACTTTATAGTAATACTTTATGGTATAAAGTGTTATATGATGTACTATTTATTTATTGTCAGAAGTAGAATTTGAACTTAGGGTCTCATGCTTGTATCAGGTATTATGCCCCATTTAAACCATGCCTCCTGTCCAGTTTTCGCTGATTGTTTTGGAAATGGAGTCCTGAAGATATTTTTTGCCAAGGCTGACTTAAAACCTCAATCCACAGATCTTAGCCTCCTGAGTATCTAGGGTCACAGAAGTAAGCCATAGGCACGCAGTTATATGCTACATCTTATACCATAACACCATTTGTTTTCTATATACTATCACATAATGACTAGAATACTAATCTACATACAGTGTCTCATTGCCCTGATTATCAGTGAGTCCAGTTTCATCTTCTAGCTACCATCTCCTTGATCCTGAGCTGAGTGGAAGAAAAGGTTGAGGTTGGGGATGACAACGGTCATAGAGTTCAGAGCTGGGTCCCTCTGCATTTCCCCTTGACTTCCTTATTTTTACCCATAGCTCTTACTGTCAATAATCATCTTAAACGTTTTCCCAGAGCAGAATCAGACAAAACTCTTCTCTAGACACCAGAGCACAGAGGTCCTCAGGATTCCCTAGGTACAAGGTACTGGCCTCTGGAAGCCTTGCTCTCTCTGAGCAATGATCCTACCCAGAGCACTCCGGTTGGCCTTCTGACACCTTCCTTCCCTATGATTTCATTCAGAGTCCCTGAGGAATCTCTGTCAAGGAACCCCAGTCCACTCCATAGACTATCTTCACAGATAGACCTGGTTCTGGTTTCCTCCCAGAGACAACCAAGAATGTGGCTGTGACTCCTTTTCCGTGTCTCCAACTGTCCGTGACAATTAAGAAATCATCTCCCAGGCCTCACACTACAAGAGTTGGTCTTCTCTCCAAGCACACAAAGACCTTCAAGTTCAAAACACATTTCTCTATAAGCCAGCCATATCTTCTCCCTGCTTTGTAAAACTGTCAGTTGTTTATTTCTAATTAACCAATAAACATTGTATATATTTATGTATAACAGAAGTTTTGAAATCTGCATACATTGTGGAACAATGAAGCCAAGTCGACTAGCATATGTGTAACCTTATGTCCTTTTTTCTGTCATTTTGTATATCAGATTGTCAAAGCACCTCTCTTTTCTTCTGTGTGAAATATGCCATTCATACAGATAAGTGTATGTCTCTGGGTAATAAAACAAAATTTATTATAAATAGCTTCTTTGGGATATATAATGATCTAAGCCTCTACAGTACTCTATTAAAAACAAATAACCAAGAGAATACTTATCTATCTACTTAAGAAAGATTTTGGCTTATGATATAGACATTGCAAGCTCACTAAAATGAAGGAAAGGTTAGTCCCTGCTCCCAAGTACAGGAGAAATGTAAGCAACAATAATTGTGACACAATTTCACAATTAATACAATTAATGTAATTATATGATTAAACCTGATAAGAAGGAGACGATAATGTAATATGATTATTCTCTGAAGGAAAAAAGTACCTCAAAAACAATCATCTGATATTTACCTTTGATGGGAAACTGAACATTTAAATAAGTACACAATCAATATCATTTCAGGAGTAGAAAGCTGTGTTTTAATTTGTTGCTTTTTTGTTTAAATAAAGATATATGTGCTATTTCTCAAAACTTTGGTACTGGGTTATTTCACTTGGGAATATTGTTTGTAGATCTCAGAAAACTAACCTGAGGTTTCTGGCTTAGGAGGGAAAAAAAGAATTTGTTGATTTGAGGAGGTGAGGGGGGATAACAAGAGAGATGTGGCAGAAAGAGTTTAAAACTCAAATGTTTTATGATTGGCCGAGATTTGATCAAGCCACCATCCGTGGACCAATTAACTGGAGCTGTGAATGTGGATACATTTTATAAAATGGCAGTTGCTAAAGAAAAATTGCACCTGTTAAGATCCCATAACATTGAAATAAAGGATGCTTCATAGAAGGAGATGGATAAACTAAAGACTGCATGCTCTGTAGTATAAAATTTTAGTCCTTTATAGTATGAGAAAGACTCTTCTCTAAAAATCATTCAGCATCACAATAAAATGGCTGGGCAGTCATCTTTTATTATGGTTTAAGGCTTATAGACTCTACAAAAACCAATGGAACAACATGTCCTTTCAGTGAGGTAGAGACTGAAAGATACTCACAAGCATTTCTGATCATCTTCATACTGAAAGCACAGAGAAATCCCAGAAACAGAGGCTGGTTGTGATCTATTTCACATACTAATCTAAGAGCCACTCCTGCCTCGTTTCCTTCATCCAGTTTGGTAACCAGATCGTGAGAAATTCATATTTGACTTTGGTTGCTTCACTGAATATTAAAAGTGCAACCAAATTCTATTCCACATCCGTTTCATGTGGTTAAATCTGAAGACAAGTGCCCCAGCTCCTAGCACTTCATTGTTTCTAAGCGACAAGTTCATATAAGTAAGATCTCAGTGAGGAACACTGATTAGCGGGATCTTCAGGCCATTGCAAACCTTGTGCCTATTGAAAATTCAATTTTCTACAGTAAGAAGGCCATTAGAAGATATACCTGTTAGGAAACAGCAGGCTTGGCACTGATGACCATTAGTGTGTTGTTCAGGAAGAGTCATGATAATTACATGCACCCTCCTGAGTCCTCCCGAAATAACCAAAGTCCAGGGACTTGGCACACAGGACAAACAATTCTCGGGTTTTCTCTGGGCCATCTAAGAAAACTTAATAGGTTTGACAAATAAGTGGAGAAGATATCCAGTTAAACTTCAATTTCAGATCCACAAAAATTTTCATAGACCTATGTTCCACACAATATTGGAGACATATGTAACTTAAAAATTAACTGTTAGCTGAAATTCAACTTTAGCTGAACACACTAGGCTTTATCTAGAAATCCTAACCTCTCAGGACTTTTAGGAATCACCTCTAATTCCATTCCCCAAACTTTTCTATGGAAATAGCTTCCACGATTTAAATGTCATCATACATTGTATCCAATTCTTATAAGCTTTTATTGTCTTCCATTTGGTAGGTCATGAAACTGAATTCAGAGAAGAGCCAAGGAATGGTAGAAAAGAGGAAACTATTACAATTATTTTCTCTTTCAAACAATTCCTTTTTGTTCTACATCACTCTGTCCTCAGAATAAAATGGTACCCATATTGCCAACATTTCCTTGAGTTAAGTCTATTAGAGATTCATGCTATTGTTACTTCCTAAAAATACCCCCATAGACCACGCTGGTAACTGCAGCAATATTCTTGCCAGGTAACCTCAAAGCCATGCAGAAAATGCTACCACTATGGCACTTCCCTAGTCATATATCATGAGCATGTGCTCATCCTTCCAACTGGCCTGCCACACGAGAAGGAGGAGACCAAGCATCCCCTCTCACATCTAGAATTTGTATTTAAACCCTTGCCATGTCAGGCCTGGGAGGTCCTCATGTTAAACACGAATCATAAAGTACTTGAAGAGTGGAAAGCCAAAACTCTTCTTCCTGCTCAATGCCCCTACTGTCACTTCTACTTGAGAATGTTTACTAGTTTTCGTGGGGGTCAGAGAGAATATAGAAGGGGATAAGTGGATTACATTTAGCAAAGAACCATAATATAATTCCAGAATGGGGAGGAGAACAAAAGAGAATCTTACCAATAACCTTGGCAAAGCTTTGAAAAACAACCCTTGCATACATTTCTTAGGACTCTATCAAGAACCCTTTAAAAGGGCTGGGAATGTGGCCTAGTGGCAAGAGTGCTTACCTTGTATACATGAAGCCCTGGGTTCGATTCCCCAGCACCACATATATAGAAAATGGCCAGAAGTGGCAGTATGGCTCAAGTGGCAGAGTACTGGCCTTGAGCAAAAAGAAGCCAGGGACAGTGCTCAGGCCCTGAGTTCAAGCCCAGGACTGGCAAAAAAAAAAAAAGAACCCTTTAAAAGGATAAAGAGAACGAATCAGGCATTTGTCCCATCCACCTTATGGGGATTCTCTCTGCATTCTGGGGTAGTCAAATAGTTAATGAGGCAAATGCCTTCTGTATGGGAAAATTTCCACCAATTAATGAAGAAGGATAAAACTAGAAAAAAAATCACCTTTTGTAAGTCCCTAAGTGAGATAATGGATCTAGACAGCAGTCATCAAAGGAAAGGAGACCTTATAACAGAGAGACAAGGCTGACACACCTGAGCCCATTCATCAATTCTCATATCACTGAGTGGGACACTCAGACCTCTGACCTCATGATGTGAAGCATGTCCAGAAAAGCACCTTGCTGTAAAATTAAGAACTTAAGTCACAGGAAACCTCTAGATCATTATACCATCATCTCTACTTTTGTGTATGTTTTATAACTTTCCCTTTAAAAAGTTTTCAAAGAACAGGTATTCTGCAGGCTCTTGAACCCTTGTCTTCAGCCCTTGTTTCAAACCCATTGAAGATGCATTATTTGTTCCCTTCCCAGCCTAAGTGCATTCACTGTCCTGAACACAAAATGAAATCGTTCTTTCATGACTGAGGTCATCATTCCAGCCTTATTGTAATAAACTTCAAAAAGGAATTTCCATTAAACTACATAAAGGAGAATGAACTCTCTCTACATTTATGCTACAATATTCACTCAATGATCACAAATGGTCTTTAGGATCTTTCATGCACTAAGTGTTGCTGCCATCTGCTTCCTTCATAGTTGTCCATTTTCTGACAAAATTTTATGAAGTACTCAAACCCACATTGAGTGGGATGAGAAATGAGACAACTGAAACACCCTGGTTAATTAGATTTGGATTTTAGGATGTTGACCTTTTAAACAAAAGAACCCATGGGAGAGGATGGGCATACTTGGCTACAGAATGATATTTTGTAGGAGGCTCTTGCTCATCCAATCTCTGTTCCAGTGCTAGACCCTTGGCTGAAATACTATGTCATAATCCAGGTAAGATGAACTTGAGACTGCATGAAGATACTCAGTGCCCTAAGAATAACTGAATTTATCACACATAGACATCAAGGCAAGAGAGGAGCATTCAAAACAAAAAATAAGCTTGTTATTTCCTGTGCAGTAATTGCTAGAACCACTTACCACTGAGCGCAGAGGATTATGCTTCTGGAATAATCTGATTGGCTGGTTTTCCTTCATCTTTATTAACCACCCTATTTTTACCCCATGCTGGCCCAAAGTAAAGTAGCTGTGCTTTTCTCATCAGTGCCTCTCTGTTGAAAACGCTCCTAATGCACTTCAGTGTCTACTTCCTGCACCCTTACTCTCATCTGATAGCTGGGGATAGTTTGCATCTTTTTCAAAACCATCTTAACATGTTGGTTGCCTAGCTTGTGTATAAACTCCTGGAATGCATTGTTTGGTTTATAATTTTTTTGTGATTCCCTGCCTCTCCACTCTCTCTGGGAACTGTTATGTATTGTCTATCTGCCTGGGGCAAAGGGAAGAGAAAGATATTTTTGTTTGTTGTTTTATATTTGTGGGAAGGATAACTTTCTGGTTAGAGTCCTAGCCAAAAAATAAAGATTTTTTTTTCTGCTTAAGCTTCTGGTCCAGTGCCATTAGTTTTTACACACCTGATGCCCCCTTCTGCTGTCTGTGGGGGGGGGGGGGAGGTATACATTTCTTATGCCATACCCAATACATAAGGCTCTCCAATAGAAATCTTCCTAAGGCTGAATTTCTCTGTCCAATTCCACAGAGAAATTAATGAAATGTTGCTCATAGGTAGAGGTAGGGATTGAGGCCCTAAGAAAGAAAAGAAAATTCCACAAAACTCAGACCTGGCATTTAGTGAAAGTAAACTTTATGTTAGAATCTTGTCACTTGTAATTCTAATGAATGAAATGGATGTCTCTTATTTATATTTACATTTTCTTTATATTTAAGAATATTTATATAATTATTTATATTATATTTATATAATACTGTATTAAATACAAGATAATGTATACTTATAATATATCATATAGCTACAATATATTATATATCTATATCAATATTTATAGTTATACAAATATTCTTTATAGGCATAAGTATCCTTTAACATTTAATATAAAATTCTTTAAGTTAATATTTAACATGCCTAAAAATATCTTTATAGGTATATTCTTAAATATATCTATAAATATAAGAATGTTTACAGTCAGATTTAAGAAACAAATATTTATATTTAAGGATAAATTTATGTGTATTTATAAATTTATATTAATATTTAAGATATATTTATATCAATATTTACATTCTACATATATGTATATTCTGACACATAAATATTTACATTCTGACATATAAATTTATATTCTTATATTCTTAAATAGAAGATCATATAGCATATCTAAGAATAAATATAAGAATATAAATCTTTAAATATTCAGTATATACTTAATATATTAATTCACACATATTTATAATTTTTGTATATATTTATTTATTATTTTCTTTTTGTTCTGTTATTTATGAATTAATAATTTATTTTTACTAATGTATATATCTATACTGTTTTCACTTATGTATTAAATATAATAATAGGCAATACTTTTAAGAATATAAGTAAGATATTTATATAATTTAAGACTATTTACATTCTTATATCCTTTTGCACATTTTTTACATCCTTTCTCTCTCCATCTAATGCTATCTCCTAGTTGCAGAAAAATGAAGATTAAGACCAGTAAACACAATAGAAGTCTCAGATGAAAGGTTTGAAGAAATGTGATCACCTAGGAAGTATATGGTAAATTCCAAGGGAGGGGATATAAGTGCTAGTGGGTCCCCACAGAGAAATAAGGCAAAGAACAAGAGTACAGGAAAATCATGGAAGATTTGATAAGAAAGGAAATGATTATATTGTCAGTAAAGGAAGACGAGGTTATATGGCAAAATGAACCAGCCAGGGAATAAGATAAACAGATCCAAAACTAGCAGCTACCAATATCCAACTGACTGCATTGAAAAAGAGGCAGGAAGATGGACAAGTAAATGGAAAATAGTTCTGTCCTGCACAGACCCAGAGATGGTTACTTCTATCCAATGATGCATGGTTTAAGCTAAATAAAGGACCAATCCAAGGAAACTGGATGGACCATTCTCTTCCAGAGAACAAAAATGGAGGCCAAAGATAGAAAATAGTTCAACTTGGGATTTAAAGATAGAAACAGGGAGACCTTAACAGCATCCAGAACTGATCCAGGGAAGGGACAACAACCAGATGAACAGATAAATCTATGTGATACAATACAGCAGCGATGGGATTTAAGATTCCAAATGCAAGTGGACTGAACTGAATTAACACAGCTGTTGTCTGTGGGAGGCTCCCAGACCATCTTCCTCCTGGGTTCTTTACCTCTGTACCCACTGGTGAGGGTTTGCTGAGCTGTCGTAGAAGAGGCCAGTAGAGAAATACCACGCAGTGGAGAGGGAAAGAGTAGGAAAAAGATGGCTCAAGGAGGTCAATGTTGGAGGAAAACAGAACTCTTTCCTCCCTTCTTAAAGGTGATCTAATGTGACAATCTATTTAAGCCTGGCCCTATGGCCAACATCCTTGAACAAATAGTTATTGATCACTTACCACTTTCAATGAACCAGGGAGCAAAGCAGAAAGTAAAAAAAAGTAAGTGAACAAGTGAAGGTGACATAGAAGGTCAGGGATGAGCTCATTCCAAGATGGAATATTAGCAACATGGATCACAAATAATTTTATAATACTATCACCTGATCTAAATACAGATTCCATTCATCCATGCATCTCTCCAAATATCTAACAACAACAACAACAACAACAAAAACCATGCCAACGATTTACTCAATGCCAAGATTTATACAGGTGGTAGAAACAGAAAGTTACTGCACATGATACTTAACCATGAGTTCTGCCTGGTCAGGAAGAAGGGAGAAAACAACAACAGGGCAACATACACATAGATTCCATAGATTCTCAACCAAGTGTGAGAGCACAGGGATAGCAACACCTTACTCAAATGGTAAAAGTCAAGAAAGGTATTCCAGAGAGAAGGACAAAGATGTGCAAAGATAAGGGACACATGTGCATGAAGGACAAATACTTCCCTATGATTGGACTCCGTGTGTCACAGGTGCAATGAGGAGATTAGACAGGAGGGTTTCTCAACCCCTCAGTATTATTGACATTGTGGACTACACTACTTCTCTTCATTGTGGATAATATCAATCATGGGCATTACAGAAGGTGTAGCAGCATCTCTAGACTCTATTCACTAGGTTCAAGTTACACATACACACACCAAAGTGACAGTGTACCTAAACACACTGTCCTCAAATGGTCCTCAAGATATTACTTGACAGTTTTTGAAAATCACTACATCAGAAAGTAATGGGTCAATACATCAATGGGCTGTATGGGGTTTAGATTTTATCTCCTAAGCAAAGATCACCATGGAAAGCACCAACATGATCAACTATGTCCTTCAGACATATTTATGGTGGGACTCATAGAAGAACAAAATTAAAGCAAAGAGTCCAAAGAAAAGGAGGGAGGCCACAGCCACATTCCAGGCAAAAGGAGCTGCAAGCCTAAATGGGGGCCATGGCCTTGGGAATCGAGAAGGAAGGAGAGAAATCATAAAAATGATGTCATGTCTTCCTCCTTGCCCTCTTAGTCAAAATAATAACTGGAGAGCAAACAAACTAAGTTTTAAAAATTATTATAACTGGCAAATAGATTTACAGGGTGGTGATAGAAAAATGAATACTTTATGAAGCTTTCCTGAGGATACATTACTGCTTTTTCTAAAATCATTTCACATTAAAATTAATACATTCATTTATTTAACAACAACACTATTAACTTCTAGGGCTACCAGGAAATAGGAGAAACCACATGTAAACATATGTAGAACTGCGTGCATAAAATGAAACCACGAGACTTGTTGGGTTAGCGGCCTGTGAAATCAGGAAAAGCCTCCGTGTCTTTTACTGTTGCTTCAGAAACTCATGTCATCCCAAGAATGGAAACTATAAAAGAAAACTTTCAGGTAAACAATGCTGCCTTGCTTTAAGGAGAGGCTCCTTGCACAAATCTAAAGCTACTTTGTTCTTACATTTCCACAGCACCATTTATCCAAGAGTCTCCAATTGTCAAGACATTTCAGAAGCCAATTATCTGTATCTCCTCCTGAGAACACCTTGACATGAGAAAGACTGTCAAGATTGTGACATACAGGGAGACCAGAGACCATTACCTTCATCCCCACTGAGATCTGCAAGAGCAAAGACAGAATAAACCCAGCTCTGCCAACATCACTGTATCCCACACCTAGGGCTGTCCAACCAGACAGCCCCAGTTGGTGGTCCTCCTGATGCCATTTCCAGGAACATTTATTTCTTCTGATATGTAGCTCTGCCAGCAACGTGCCTAAATCTCATGCCCACCTTTAGCAACTCAGTCCTACACCAAAACATAGGCTCCCATCTTCGTAAAGGCTGCCAGACAAATTAGAATACCATTGCAGTGAGTTAGCCAGCCTTCAAAATCACTGTGGGGGAAGCGCTAAATTGACTACATTAACATTTTCCTCTTTGAAAGTCTTTTTTTTTTTTGTAATTCCCCTGCCTTTTCTATTTCATTTTCAACACTCAAGTAACTGACGTAGTAACCAAACTCTCCGGAGACTGTTGATCTTTCTAAGAAGATTGTTACAGAAAAGGCTTATTCTACCCAAACTTACTATTACTGGATCAACTCAGGACACATAACATGCATAAACTTTTTGTCACCCCATGTACTGTTCAGAAGCCATTCATTTTAACTTCATTTGCAGGTCTGAAAGTCTGAAGCTCACTAGCTCCATAAAAAAGTGACATTTTTAACTATTACCTGTTATCATGCTGCCTCTCATGAATGGTGCAAAGTCAAAGAATGTCATAGAGCTGAACCCCTCCTCTGTTTAAGCAATGAGCTCCAAGACCGATTGTACCTAGAATGCAACTTCCCCACATGCATGCTCTAAATTTAATAATAACAACAATGTCATAAGCTCCTACTGTAGTGCTACAGTGTGAGGCATAAGACAATGCATGCTTCATAGAAACCCTTGAAAATTATGGCCTAAGAAATTTGTTTTCCATCCCTCACTGGTGGCTCATGCTACTAATCCTAACTACTCAGGAAGCTGGGCTAGGAAGATCATGGTTTGAAGCCAGTCCAAGCAGACAAATTTAAGTGACTCTTATTTCCAAATAATGAATAAAAGGCTGGAAATGGAGGTATGGCTCAAGTTGTAGAGTGCCAAACAGGAGTGTGGAGAATGAGGCCCTGAGTTCAAGCCCCACTATAGTGTGCTCGCTCTCTCGCTCTCTCTCTCTCACTCTCACTCTCGCTCTCTCTCTCTCTCTCTCTCTCACACACACACACACACACACACACACACACACACACACACACACGTTTTCTTGCTACCTGGTCTTTGTTTCTGCTAAGATGTACCTGTATTTGCCTATTGATTTATGTGCAGAAAACAAGAAGGCTTACCCTCAGAAAATTCTTTACCTACTTAGACAAGAAACTGTGGACCAGTATAGGGTATTATAATGGATAAACAAACTAAATAGCTCCAATGTCCTTTCCTAGTAGAAAATTGACAACTTAGAAGAAAATGCAGATACTACCATTATGATCCATATTGCTTTATACCCAAAATTCCCCCATAATATAAATTACTACCTGGATATAGTTGGTCCAGCTCATTTCAGACATGAGGTCACTGCCTCTCACCTATAACCAACAGTGACAATTAATGCAGTTTGGGGGTAAAACATTAAGGTACTGAAGTCTTCATCTTTGAACTATGGATGAACTCAGATTGTATATGTGACATGAGCCATAGTATCTCCATCACTCATTTTAAACTCTTAATTCAATTGTCTTCAGCCAGCCAAGTATAATCATATAATTTGGGATTTTGTTTTTGTTTTTGTTGTTTATGTAATTTTTTCTGTAATGAGGCTTGAATACAGGACCTGGACACTTTCCCTGGGGATTTTTTATTTTTTTTTCTCTCAAATATAATGCTCAACCAGGGGCTGGGGATATGGCCTAGTGGCAAGAGCGCTTGCCTCATATACTTGAAGCCCTGGGTTTGATTCCCCAGCACCACATATACAGAAAATGGCCAGAAGTGGCGCTGTGACTCAAGTGGCAGAGTGCTAGCCTTGAACAAAAAGAAGCCAGGGACAGTGCTCAAGCCCTGAGTCCAAGGCCCAGGACTGGCAAAAAAAATAATAATAATAAATTAAAAATAATAATAATAATGCTCAACCACTTTGGAGATAAGAATCTCACAGACTTTCCTACCCAGGCTGATTTTGAACTGTGATCCTTAGATTTCAGCCTCCTGAGTAACTAGGATTATAAGCATGAGCTACCATGCTCAACAAATCATGTCATTTGGATACTGTTACTAATTATTGCTCCCCCTCCAACTGTATTTGGAAAGATCATTAATGGCCTCCCTTTAGCTAAATCTATCCACTGGACATTTTTAAACCCTTGCCTGAATGGCTCGCTAACTTTTCTCTCTTCTTACACTGTTTTATTGAGCTACTTTGGGGATACATCCTCAGCTTTTCCTCCCAATTATTCTGGTAAATGTTTTATTTCAGCCATCACATCTCTAATATCTGAGGATTCTTCCTTGTTCTTCGTATTTTTCCATTTTATAGCTTCTTGTTCTGTTATGGAGGCAATAGCTTCAACTGTCTTCTCAAGTTTTTCTGAGAAAAGTAGAGTTATTATTGTTTTGAAGTCATCTCTAGTTCCCTAAATTCTGTTTCTTCAGGGGTCAATTTTTTCGTGAGTACCTTTTACTTATCTTCTATGCTTTAAACTACCTCCAATGTAAGGCTGCCAAGTAGAAGAATCTTTCAACTACCATGCTGGTGTGTTTTGGTTTGGTTTGGTTTTTTTGTTTTCTCTCTTTAGAGTAACAGTAGAAGAAGTGAGAGCTGGCTTTATTACCTAAATGACAAAATGGGAAGGGCTTTAACTCTCACTAACAGCTCAAGTTCTCCACAAGGGTTAGTTCAATTTCTTTAGAGAAAAGCATTCTAGATTTTTGTTTGCTTGCTAGTGTTGCTCTTGCCAGAAGCAAAACCCTTAGTCCTTAAGACTTTTCTGAAGGAGAAAGTAGACTGTGAATTGGGTTTTTAAATATAACTTGAAGCTCTGAAGCCCTCCTCACAGTAGCGTCTGTAGGTAACCATGTGGCCCAGTGAGCTGTACATTTCAAAGAGCTCTGAAGAAAAGATTCTGAAAGTTTTCACCACAAAGAATAAACATTTGATGATATAAAGTGTCTAACCTGACTTACACATGATTCATTGTATACATAGGATGAATACTATGTTGCATTATTAATATGGATGGATTTCATGAGGTTTTTTGCCATTCAAGGCTTACTTGAATTCAGAAACTCAGTGCTCTCACCTGGCCTTATTATTCAAGGCTGATGCTCTACCATTTGAGCCATGCCTCCACTTCTGGCTTTTGTTTTTGGTGGCAGCTAATTAGAGATAAGAGTTTCACAGACTTTTCTGCTGGGGCTGGCTTGAAACCTCAGTATTCAAGATGTCAGCCTCCTGAGTAGCTAGGATTACAGGTATGTGCCACAGACAACCTGCTGGATTTTGTTTTTATCTGTGCTCTATCGGTTGCCTGTGAGTCTGTAGTATGGAAAATTTCAGGAATATTTTAGGAGGCAACTTCTTCTGAAATAATTCTGGTGTTCTCCAAGTGCTTTATGCACCTCTATACTGCTCCCTGAAGCAAAAGTGCATTTCTCATTCTCCTGATATAAATGTGGACATACACATGCCTTGCTCTAACCACTTGTTAGTCTTTGTGAATCCAATATGAACTATAATCCACACAATAATAATTGTTTTGTGAGTCTCACCTTCAGAAGCCATCAGACGACAGGTATTTAATAATTATCCAGGAAGAGGGTGTGGGTATCAGTCTCTTTGAACCTTGGTATATATGAGAATGTTTTTCTGTCACTTTCAAACACAAATAAAAAACTTGAATATTCTGGCTGAAACTTTTTCCTCTCAAACCCTATTATCTAGTGTTTCATGTTACAGAGATCATGCTATCATGATGTGGTGGCTAATAACATCAAAATGAAGTCTGAACTCATGTGAGTTCTATAAAATAAAAATGTTTTGAGAGATTTGGGGTTTGTAGGGAAGCTTCACTTGTCTCTAAAGGTTCAATTTGGGGGGATGGAGAGTGAGGGTGTATTTGAAAGCACTTTACTCTATTTTCCCTGGGAGTTATTAAGTGCCATCGATGCTGACTCAATCTTTCTTTTATTTGGGAAGTTTTCTCCTTTATATTTTGTATTACTTTGATGTCATTTGCACAGAGTCTGCCTTCAGAAAGCGCTGATGTGCACATTTCACTCTCTTTTCTGACTGCCCACATTGATCTGCTTTGCTATTGTCATACTTGTCCCTGTGGCTTCTTTATTCTGAAAAAGTACCCTAATGTCCCCTTCATGACAACCGATTCCATTTCATTCAGTTCCTGTCATGCTCTTTCATTCTTCTAAAGAAGATTGCAAGAACATTCTTCAGATTTGTTAGCAAGTCAATTTTCTAATTCCTTGTGTGCATACCTTCAAGGCAATAGTTATTTTTTATCCCAGTTAGTAAAGCATCATTCCAGTGTCCCCATGTTACTTTTACTTATTTGGACTTCCTTTGCAGAGGTGAGCTATATTCAGATCTTCTCTTCTGAAGGATAAACTACAAATATTGCCTTTAATCCCCCCACCTCAAAAAAGAAACTATGCATACCCTGTATGCTGTGTCCCTAAATGCCAAAAGAATACCTCTAAAATATTAACCGGGAAGAGAAGAGGTGACTATTTGTCCACATTTGTGTCAATCTATGGTTTTTGTTGTTTTTGTTGAGAAGTTGAATCAGGAATCTATATTATAAAGCCAGCAAACTGCAAGTGGACAGACACATATCCCCAGAAAACTTGCAGCCTCAACTATACTTAACACATTAAAAAAAAAAAAACTGAGCCATAAGGGTAGTGAAACAGAAAAAGCAATCCCAACAAACCAGATCAACTCCAATGTAGAGCTGAAGTGGGACGCCATGGTGACCTGAAGAAAGCCAGGAGACTCAAGGTCTGATGCAAAATGGTGACTGAGCTAGTCAGCCCCTAAATAGGGTCACGGATAGGGAGTAGCATCACAGGGAGCTCTAGAGTCCAGTAACCTATTGTCCAAGTCCCATCCCTGCCTCCAATTTAGGCAGGCCCATTACCTGAGGATAAGACTTCACCTTCATTCACCAAGAAGACAGACTATCTTAGAGTAAATTGTATTTCATTTCCCAAGTTGCCCATGACAATACCTTCCCTCTCACGTGCTGTGTGCCCTTACTACTTCCCCATTAAAAGGCAGAGTCTACCATCCATCCCTGAATTGTAGAAGGGCCTTGGTGATTCAAAGGCAACAAAACTGACCAGTTCACAATTTCAGAAACTACCCTATGTCAAAACAACAACAAGCCAAGCAGCCTCCAGCTGCTCCCTTTTGGAACCCAGCCACCATGCTGAGAAGAGCCCAAGCCACATGGAGAGGCCATGTGTAGGTACTCTGGCACTGGAGCCCAGCCTTCAAGTCCTCTCAGCCCAGGTACCAGGCATGTGAGTGAAGAATCCGCCACAGGATTCTAGTCCTCTGACCTTTGGAGGCCCCATTCATTGTGGGAGAGACATTTACCATCCTAGTTCCTAACTCATTGAACTCATTAGCCTAAATCATTGATTCTTGCCTGTAGTCACTAAATTTTGGAATTGCTAGTTACATTCAACAAACAGAACAAGTTTTCCATCCAATTTCTTATATGACTCAGCTATTCATATAGTATTGTTCTGATAAGCAGTTTTGATCTTTCTGTTCAGTAAATGATCAGAAGAGTAATTTGTTTCTGGATATATATCAGTGGGACCTGAGAAAAAAGTGTAAGGAATACTAACATCCACCTCTCCTTTCTTTTACATCCCCCTGCTATCTCTATCACCTTCTGGGCCTGACTTCACTGCTCAGGAAGCAAGGGGCTACTGAATGTCCACATCCCACTGCCAGCCTTTCATGTAACTGAGGGATGAGTGAGTAGAACTGCTGGGTCTGCAGCGGGAAGGAATCCCCAAGAGTGGCATGAAGGAGGAGTCACAGGCCTTCTTCACTACGGATGCCGACTAGGTAGGTGTGCAGGTTCCTTTTCTCCACCCATTAAAGAATGAAAAGTCAGGAAAGTTTTCAAAACAGACAGAGCAAGTTTATTGGAATGTAATTAGGAAGTAGTAAGACTTGTTCTGAAAGGAGCCCCAAGGAGGAGTCAAATTGAGTCAGTTCTCTCTCAGAACAGTTCTTATAGTATGAGCTTCTCCCCTAGCTCCTCTCCTGTGTTTTGCACTGATTGTTTGATGGCTTTGCATGCACCACCCCCATTCTTCTTATTGGTGGAACAGTTACCCAGGGCATTATGGGAAGACAAAGGGTTTGAGCAGGAGCCTGAGGAATTATGGGAACAAGCAGCACTATGATGGGCCATGTGTTATGTGCCACTTACTATGCCCACTATTTTTTATCCCTATCTACCCTTTCTTTCCCTCCGATATGGAAGTCTCTTCCCTCTGTGGCCCTGCTAACCTTCTTAGGAGTGACATAATGCATCCTCTATTAGGGTGGCTTCAATCCTCGCTCATTAGAGTGTGTTCATGAGAAAAGCTCCAAAACATGACAAATTGTGAGGCTTCCAGAAGAGTTGGAGAGTTTTCATAAGGTAAAACAACCCTTACAGAGTAAGGAAACTATGGCTACTGTTGACAAACTTTTCAGATACTTAATTAAATAAGGTATTCCACCACCACCCCCATGGACATAATTTTTGTTGCATTTGATCACCTGCAGATTAAGCATAGCTTAATATTCTATCTCTGACCTGATATCAACCCAAACACAATCTGCCAGAGAGGTACCACAGGCCAATATAATTCACTCCCTAAAATCCACTGTGCCTCCACCACTCATAAATATATTATTTCTTCTTTGAACTTTTATTACTTTCAACCCAGACCATATCTTGAGAGTAACTTGTTCCAAAAGTTTTATGACTCACTACATAAACTGGTCTTTTTTTTTTCTACATTTCCTAAATTTGTCCTCTGTGCAGTTCTGGTATGTGGGATCTGCTGAACACGAACATATTGATGCCCTTTGTGGTTTTGTCATCTTTGATCATCTCTCCATGCAGCCTTCATCTCTGTGAGCCGAAACTCTTAATCTTCTTAGTTTGACCTCATGTTTTTGCCCACATAGTCCCTCAGTTCTTTCATCTGCCCTCCACTGGCCTTTCTAAGAACCATATCTCTTTGTTAAGAGGTACTAGCCACATACACTATTTCAAAAGCAGGTGTTTCCAGCCTTATCTTTCACTCTCCAGTGGGCTGTTGTCAAACATGCTTATATGTTTTCAGGGGATGGGGACAAACAGAAAGGGGGAAATATTTCAAACTCAATGTGTGTGTATGTGAGAGGTGGGACACAGTTTGAAACTATTTGGCTGCCCCAACGATGTAAAGGGAAAATACTCCCTGGACTCCTTTAGTATCTATTCAAACTTGAATGGCATGATTTGCAAAGCATGTGGGAGCTACATCAGTAGGCTGAGTAGAAAAGCAAAGAGCCTATTTTTAGACAAATGTTCAGAGAGGAGGGAGAAATAAAATGAGGCAGGAGAGAGAGCTCTCGATTTTGTACGGGGGGGGGGAGGAATCAAAATAGGATAACAAGTTCCTTTCTATATTTTGGTTCTCCAAAGCTGTTGTTTTTGTAGGGATGGGGGAAAAAATAAACAAATGGAACAGAAGGTGTTATACAGGGAGAAATGTAAACATCGACGCATGGTGTGTGAGTGCGAGGAGTGCCAAAGTTCCTTCTCATAGGGGTTTCCTAAAAACTGTCTGTGGACTATGGAGGGGAGATGGGGAGATGGGCCACCTCTGTGGGATCCACATGGGGAACGTGTTACAAAAGTCTCTGGGGACACTCTCCCTGGGACTACTGAGTCACAACCCTGCTATCTAGGCTACTGTCTAGAAAAATCTGAGATTTTTTATTTTAATTTGTTTTTCTTTATTTTTTTTTAAGATCTGGGGGGCAATTGGATATGGAACACAGGACTGTGAAATCCTGGAATCAGGCTGAGTGGGTTCCACGCTTGTATTTGTTAGATTTTCATTGTTGTTTTTTTGTTTGTTTGTTTTAGCAGTTTTTGTTTTAGCAGCAGAATCTTCCTCTGAAATAAAATGAATCCACAGGATCTAACATATAAAGTCCTTTAAAAGTCACCGCCCTGGTCAAACTGAAGGTGCCAAGCTGAGGCTCCCAGTCTCCTTCCCTCCCTGTGCAATTCCACAGCACCAGCAAGGGATTCTAAAGGTGGTGCTAAAGCAAGTTGTAGATGGCTGCTTCTGTCTTATCCCTTCATTTTACTGATGAGGGGGACTAGAGTTCCCCTGGGCCAGGCCTTACCAATTCACACTGTCAATTAGTGGGCAAGTCCTGGCTAGACTCCAGAACAAAACCCCACGCTGGATACAGCAGCTGCCAAGATAATGGACCCACAAGAGTCCCTGGTCAGACCATTCACCAACAGTAGACTAAGGGCCCTATCCTTGTGGTCCCAGACTATTTTCTTCCTAGAAGATGGAACTGGTTTCTCCTCACTATAGCTGCCCTTCAATAAAGTCCTGCATATCTTTCTACAAACACTACCTCAGGAATGACTCCAGGAGGAGTCCTATAGCCTCCCATACAAGGAGCCTCTGCTAATGAAGAAGAAAGTGGTGTTTAATAAGCCCAATGTCCACAGGTTCAGTCTCTGTTAAGCCAGCCTTCTATTACTTAACTGCCTTCTGTCACTCAACTTACCCTCATTCCTCATTTTAACGAACAGAACATTGAACAACCAATGGACATGTGTAATATAAATGCAAGTTATGAAGCATGATAAATGCAAATTCCTCTGAACCTTTCACCCAACTTAACCAATAGCATTTCCAAGAGAAATCTCTATGTGCCCCCTCCTCAAACCCATTCCAAAGTTCTCTCTCTCCTATTATCAACACTACAATCCAGACTCTTAGGCCTTTATCTTTCTCTTACTTTTATGTAGAGATACACCTTGTGTGGCTATCTGCCTAAAGAGTCTGTCATTTGGTTTTGCGTGATCTTGAACTTTGAAACGTGATGTCATAACACAGTGGTCATGCCCCACCTGTTTACTTATGCTTATGACATGCATGTGGATGGGAATCTGCTTTGTTCTCCTAACTCAAGATTGCTTCTGTGGCTTGGCCCACTGACTGCATTCTTCTAGGGGACCTTCCCAAAATTCTCAGCCCAATCTGCAACCCAGAACCTAAATCTAAATGTGAAATTCCACTCCCCCACCCCCCATGTGATAGACACCTGATTTCCTCCAAGCAGATGGGGCAGGGGACTTAAACAATAGATTCCCAGACCTGCCAGACCTGTACTATAAACTCACCAAACTTTTTGAATTATCAAGCTACCTGCTACCCTGCCTACAACCCTTTAAACCCTGGAGCTCCCTGTGACCCTGCCCCCTATCCATTACCCTATTTAAGTTCTTCACCCCTACCCCCATTATACCATGACTTTGGTCTCCTGATTCTCCTCAAATCACCTCTTCATCTTTCCATTTAAGTTGATCCAGTCTGTTGAGATCATTTCCTATTTTTTCTTTATTCTAATACTCTCATGACTCAGTTTCCTAACACTTGTAATGGGAAACAACTCATTCTTCACTGTTGCCAGATGGCTCATGTAACAGGTTTATATGGACCAGGCTTCCTTCAGGGGCTGAGATGTAGCAGTGAGAAAAACAGACTCTCATCTTCCATCACCATGTTGAAATTCGGGGGGTGGGAGGGGCAGGGATGTTTATACTACATGACTTTGTCTCTTGGCTCCTGGCTCTTATCAAGGCACATTTGGGCTTTGGGATTTTTCTTTTCTAGAATGGCTGCTATGACACACAGTGCTGGTGATCTCAGGCTGTTTCCCTCCTGGTGAGGTTGTCCTCTCAGAAAGTCTAAGGAACCTGTATGCATTGCCATGGGTATGTTGTAGTCTTCCATACTCGGGCACTGGGGTCTCTCTAGGGCAGTAGATCTCAGAACTGAGGGAAGGGTGGAACTACCTAAGATGAAGAGCTTAGAACCCTCCAGATGTAATTTACAACCCAGCCACGTGCAAACATCACCTGGGGAGCCCAGAGTTTCCAAGCTTCACTAGAGGCTAATAACTTTTCATGAGTTCACAAAGCTAATTATTGATCATTCTACTCCCAAGAAAATGAAAGCCAGCCTGGCCTAGTGAAAAAGAAGAAAGCTTAGAAGTCAGAAAACTCATTTAGCTTAAGAGTGCACACATCAATAAATTATCCTTTGTGGGCTTCACATTGCAAGTCTATGAAATGAGAACATTTTATCTCTTAGCTTATAAGTTTAGGGTGGAATTGGAGAATACCTTAGCAGGGACAGGAACTATTCACTGTTTCCTGTGCACTCGGATCTATGCAGAAACCATCAGTATGGCCCTCAGGGGGCTGAATCCTAGGTAGTTAAGTGTCAAGTCCATGGCAGCTCAGTTCACTGACATGCTCAAGTTCCCACATTGCAGAAATCTAGACTTTCAGCCTAGAGCTGTCCAGTTCTGTTTCACTTATTAAGTGAGGTTTCTCCTAGGTAAAATCTACCCAGTAATAATAATCCCTGGATTTATAGTCATCACTCATTGTTGCAAACACTGAATGAGGTAAACCCATCCAGAGCACTTAGCACCCAGCCTGGGGGCTTTGTGAGCCCCTTAAAGTCTCACGCCTATTACTACCACAACCACCACAGCCTTCCTTTTGCTCTGTTTGAACTTCCTGTCTCATTAAGAGGTATTACCATCAGCCAAATTGTCCAATGCAAACCCATGTAAACAATTTCTGAATATCCTCTTCCTCATTCATTCTCTGCATCCCAAGGCCCATCAGGGTTTGGGGTTTGTTTTTATTTTTGATGGTACTGGGGTTTGAACTCTAGGCTTCATATTTGCTAGGCAAACATTCTACTGCTGGGCCATGCTTCCAGCCCTTTCTTGTGCTGCTTGGTTTGAAGCAAGGGAATCTCACTTTCTCCCCAGGAAAGCACCTGAACAGCTATTTACCTATTTAGGGCTTCCCTTCCTAGATGGGACGCTTACTATATCCAGTGTTTTCTATTCAGAGAGCAATCTATTCAGAACTGCAGCCCTCCTGATTTCTGCCTTTCAAAAAGCTAGGCTGACTGGTGGAATTCCATAGTAAAAAACGGTTCCTAGTACACAAAGTTGACTCTGTTGATAATGTATATTAACCCAACAGTTCAGATGAAATAGAAAGTTGTGTGCATGTGACAAATCCAGATGACTAAGCTGCCAGGCATGGTTTGATTGTTACTGTATTATTTGGGAGCTTAAATTATCTGGTGCTTGTGGTGGGAGCCCTTCATTTCATGTCTGGAGAGAGCAGCCCAGCCCTGAAGCAGCAGGTATAAGAATTAATAAAGAAACTGCCGGATGCAATGAGGCATCTGAGGATTGACTCTGTGGATTGGACAAGTTCACCATGTTCCTAACTAACCAGCTAAGACTAATTCACGCCAGGAAAAACTGTATTTACAATGATCCCAAATACACCTCCCAGAGTGCTCCCACCCCTTCTCCCACATGAAGCCCTCTTCTAGGCTCCTATAAAGCCTGAGCTCTCTGGAATCTCAAAGGTGGATTCCATCACCAGTGATCACCTGACTTTAGATTTCTGGGTTGCACTATGGGAGGAGATGTGTACTTCAATATGACATTTAAGTAAGTGTTGCCAGAGGAGTTTATGGGACCAAGTATACAGAGCTGTGCCATCCCATGAAGCCACTGAGAGCCACTTACTCTGCCGAATAAGCTATTTTGTAGGAAATACAAGAGGCAAGCTGGTCCAAACTACGTGAAACTGCCCATTACACAGAGGGTCCTTCGTTTGGCATCTCCGTCATGTCAACTCTCTGATGCAAATTTCTTAAATAATTGCATAGCTACCTTTCACAGATTCACTTCAGAGAAAGTTCTAGAAGCACTGTACCTTTCCCTGCCTCCTACGTAAAGAGTAGAGGCTTCTTCTGATACGCTTGGTCTGATGGTAGGCCTCTTTGACAAGATCTTACAAACTGGGCGTCTACAAAGGGGTCCATCCTGGGGTTATGGGCCTCATGGCTCTTCTACCTACCTTAGCCTCTGTCCTTCCTACCCACAGCCCTTCCCTGCATGCCTTGCTCTTTGTTCTCACTTAATGGCCGTAAGTAATTCCTCCCTCACCACCTCATCCTTACTGACACACAAACCTCTACCTCCGCCCAAATTCCACGCCTCCGTGTGGGCACTGGGGTCCTCAAACCTGTTCTTCCTCCTGAACCCCCATATCCAAAGTCAGAAGCCTGACTCCCTTCCCTGTCAGCAATCTCAGATCCCAGAGGTCAATCCAGCTCCCAGTCCATCACCTCCTCTGTACTGCTGCTGTTCATGTCTGATCCAGCCCAGCGTTTCCTACACAGAAGGAGCCAGAATCCGTGAGCTAATGGCTTCTATTCTCCCCTTTTGACAGGATCCTATCTATGCTCCTGTTGCCAATGAAACTATTAAAGATCTAAATCAGCTTGGGTGGCTTCAGTTTAAAGGCTTTCTCTGCCCCCTCAGCCCCTCCAGACTAAAAGCCAAGGTCATTACAAGGGCATCTTAAATCCATCTTGATTTGATCCCTGCTCACCTTTTTATCATGACTTGCCACCTATGTTCCCACCTGTGAATCTATCTTCCAGCATCTTATGACCGCTTATAGTTCCCTGAGCACACATAAACAGGAAGAATTTGCTTCACGATACACTTGAGAAGCATCACATTTCTTTATTTTTCTAGCTCAAATTAAAACTGCCTCTGTCTGTTTTTGCCAGGATTGATAAGAAATCCAGTCCCTATTATTAGAGCCCTCCTGGCTGTGGGTCACCTCATTGAGTTCTGTGTGTAATGTGGGGTTCACAAGGAAAGAAATCCCTACTTAGGTCCACATCTCTATTGTGACTCTTTAGTCTTACATAACTCCTGTGATGAGGCTCTGTGCATGGAGGATAGCAAGAGTAACACACAAAGAGCACCTCCTGTTTGCTTGCCATTGTCCTAAGCAATCTGCATATTTTAGCATACATATTTCTTATTGCAAACTTAAAAGGTAGGCACCAGAAGAGAGACAGAATGTGCCTCTCAAATGCACATAGGCCACTCAACATATGGATTCTCTTAAGCAGAACACAGATGAGAAGCAGATAAGTGCTCTTGGCCCTCCCTGGCTTTGCCTGAAAGCAGAACGTAAGTTTTTATCAGGAAGGACAGAAGTCAATTGCTAACTGGAGATGGCCTCCAGGCCTCCAGAGAGCATGAGAGGAAGCTACAGAACAAAGTCCGCCAACTTGTCTGTATCTACCCTTAACCTTCCACACGTTTGCCTGCCTGCCTGCGTGCCTGCCACAAATTTGACACCCCTAGCAAGTTGCAGGGGGGTTTTGTTCCTTTGGTCATTTCTCTAAAAATGTAATGCTCTAGAGTCAGGCACGGTGGTTCACACCTGTCATCCCAGCTACCAGAGAGTGGGAAGACAAAGGGATTGAGAGCTGGAGGAGAGCCTGGCTAGTTGGTGGGTTCAAGGCCACCTGTGATCCATAACGAAAAACAGAAAAGGAAAATGGTACTTCCCTGAGTTGAAGATCTATCTAAGCTGTGTTTTCAAATAACCTCTCTGAGTGACTCATCTCCGCTTCTCCCATGTGTAACTTAGGTACATTCAGACACTTGCCCATCTGTCTCTTGTGCAGAGGTCCCAGAAGGTAGAGAGAACATCTTACTTGCTTCCTACGTATGCTTCACATGCTACATATGCTTCCTACCTGCCTCTTATTTATTTATTCTTTTGGTCAGTCATGGGGCTTGAACACAGGGCTTAGGTGCTGTCCCTGAACTCTTCAGCTCAAGGCTTGCATGCTTTCCCTGAACTCTTCAGCTCAAGGCTTGCATGCTACCACTTTGAGCCCTAGGGCCACTTCCAGTTTTCTGGTGGTTAATTGGACATAAGACTCTCATGGACTTTCCTGCCCAGGCTGGCTTTGAACCACGATCCTCAGATCTCAGCCTCTTGAGTTGGATACAGGCTCGGATTACAGGCATGTGTCACCAGCACCCAGCCTCAACCTCATTTTGAAGGGGGAAAGTGACCGTTGGGGTAAGTGGTCCAGGGTGAGCTGGCAAGGCTGGGATTCTACCAGCAGCCTAGCATTCCCTGCTCCTGACTGTGCTTCAGCCTCTCACAGAACACCTCATCATCTACAGTACCACTGACTTGGCCATAGCTCGCAGGCTTGCTGGCACCTCCATGTCAGCTGGGAGCCCCTCTCCCCACTAACATGATGCCCTACTGTTCCAAAGCCAAGTCCCAGTCCTCTTGCTTTTGGTTTGATTTCAGACTGAAAACAACATGGCCAAACCTCCTGCCAGTAACTCAGATTACAAGCATGTGCCACCACCCTTTGGGCAATAGTTGTTCTGAGCACAACCCGTTGAAATATCTTTAATGTGTTTTTTAAAATATTTGTCTTTCCTATAAAGTTGAGCGAGCTTCGCAGAGTGAGAACTAGTTCTGATACAATTCTGTATCCCATTCCCTTGCAAGGCACCTGGAAAATAACATCACAAATTGATCATGGAAGTAACAGACCCAATTCCCTTTGCACTCAGCCTTTTCTCCACTCTCTGCTCTAAGCTACTGTCTTTCTGCCCCTGGACCAGAACAACAACCCACAATGACTTACCGTTCATATTTAATCCAACAGTCAGGACAATCTTCTTAAAATGAACAACAGATAATTTTGCTAAACACCTCCCAGTGTACCATCAGCAATTCCTGCACTGTTTCAATAGAGCAGAAAGCTCTTTGTGAGAATATACAACCCCATACAAATCTGACTTTCCCTCCTGGTGACCACCACTCATCATCAAGCTGCCTCTGATTGCTCCTCCCATCAGGCATATCTTCCCCAGCCCAGAGCCTTTGCACTTCCGGTTCGGTCTGATATTATTCTTTTCTATACCTCATGGCTCACTCAATCTCTTCGTTTAAATTTCATCTTCTTTCCAAAGCCTTCTCTGAGATCTGTTTTAAATGCCTTGCTTTATTTTCCTTAGTAACATTTCCCACCTTCTCTATGATAACATATATATGATACACAGCATAGTTTGCTTCTCACCCTATTTTACTGCCTGTCTCTCCCACAGAGACTGTAAGCTCCCTGAGGTGCTCAATGAACATGTACTATGCGACTGGTTCTTAGCCCAAGGAAGGTTCATGTCTACACTCATCTCTGCTTCCAAGAGAACAGTTCATTCAACAAAATTGTCTGCAGCTACTCCAGCTCCAAAATAAAGTTACACTAGAAGATACATCCATAACAGATTTACAGTAGATTCAGAAAAGAAACCCTAAGAGGTGTGCTTCTTTTTTTTCCCTATCTACTTTTGTCTTTTACGCAGTTTGGAGGAAAACAAAACCTGGCAATTGCAAACGTGTATGGATCCTTACATAAAGAATTAGCATCTGAAAGGATCCAATCTTTCATCCCAATTGTAGCATGGTTTTTGCTAAGGAGACACACACACACACACACACACACACACACACACACACACACACACACCCCACATACATATCTCCATTAAGTGAGAACCTATCAAGGATTTTTCCACCTGAATTTCCATCCTAAGACAGGATTCCTTCTGAAGTTTCTGCAAATATCTCCTCCTCCTCAAATGCACCATACCGCCATTCCTCCAGGAATTGCCTGAAGTCTCCCGATGGGTTCCCTTCTGCTTCCCAGGCTTCAAGGAAGCTTCTGAGCTCTGCTTCCATGCGCACATAGGCCATATATCCTTGGGAGGATGGGCTGGACAGGTCCCCTCTGCCTCATTTCTCACCCATGCTTGCCCAAACCCACAGTGGCCAGTGACAAAAGGACGTTTCGGGGCGGGGGAGGGTTGGGGGAACTGTGTCTTTCCCTTTATCCATGCAGGAGTTCTGCTAGCATCCCAGGGACATATAATAATGAAAGGGTGCGATCTTTGTCTCCAGGCAATTCTGGATGAATAGTATCTATAGAACTAATCAATTTCTAAGGATCGAAGAGAGATCTCCACTTGTCCCATTTGCTCACATCTGGGTTAGACAAGGCCACACCAATTGCATGTGGGTCTTTGTAAATGAATATCAAGGAGAATCCATTGCCAAATCAATACATTTTAATTGGACATGTTTATGAAACCCAGGAGAGTTCCCTAAATGTATTCATTGCTTCCCAAGGAAATATAAAATTCACAGTTACTAAAGCCATGGAAAAAAATAAATACAATGACAGCTCTAAAAGATTGCTTTGTAAACTGTTGCTAACTATACAAAAATAAGCCAATTGACCTTTGGAAAAGTTAAAATTAAAAAAAGAAAAAGAAGACTGAATGATCAGAATCCAAGATGAGGCTAGCCTACTCAAGGAAACACCGTGATTTTATTGAGAGATTTCACCAACTGTATCATTAGTTTTAGAAAAGTCATTTCAACAAAGAAGGTAGCTTAAAGGTTAGATGTGAAATTATCCTCCTCTACCTCCTACACCTACAGTAAATTCACACAGGTTATATAAAACAACCACTATCTATTCGTTCTGAGTTTAGCCTTAAAAAAAATAGTTGTTCCAAGTGAAATAGCAATTATCTGGATGCTGAAGGTTTTGTTTTTTTTTTCATTTAAAGTTTTCACTGAAATGCATCAGACATTAGACTGAACTCCTACTCTGCCACAAATTTTGCCAGGCCTGGTAGTTCATGCCTGTAATCCTAGCACTTGGGATGCTGAGGCAGGAGAATCATGGGTTGGGGAGGAAAGGTATTGTGTTTTGATTTTTTTTCTAACTTTAAGGGGTGTGTGTGTGTGTGTTTTACTGGGGTTTCACTCAAGGCCTTGTACCTGTTAGGCAGGTGCTCTACTACTTGAGTCATACCTCTGGTCCTTTGTGTTTGCTAGGCTATTTTTCAGTTAAAAGTCTCACATTTTTTGCTTATGTCAGCCTTGGACCTGTGCCTCCTGCACAGCTAGGATTACAGGTGTACACTCCCACATACAGCTTGTTTGTTGAGATGAGTCTTCTTACTTAACTTTTCATCAGGGCCGGCCTCAAACCTTAATCCTCCCAATCACCACCTCCCAAGAGGCTGGAATTATAGGGATGTGCCACCTAACTTTGGCTGAGAATCACTGGTTTGAAGGCAGTATAGGCAGTATAACAAGATCATATCTCAATAATGACAATAAATCAATATCTTTAAAAGCCTCATATTAAAAAAAAAACTCATTTGCCCACTTATTCATTCCAGAAACACTTCTGTACAGCCTCCACTAACTGTTACTATGTTGAACACTAGAAAACAAAGATTGAAAGATGAAAGACCCATTCCCAGAAACAGGAAGTATGGAAGTACACAAACACAGGAGAATGGGAATATTTGCTTTGTAATTGGTGTAAGCTCCAGGGAGGTAAAAGGCCAAGGAAAGGGACACTTCAGACTGGCTATCAAGGACAAGGAGGCACTTCATTCAGAATAGCATACCCAGCCTTCCTTTACCTCTTGACCCTTTAGGCCTAATTCCTAACCTAACAAGTACTAGGACCTTTGGGGGACAATGCTCAAGCATCAGTGAATTTCAATAGTTCTCTAGGTGACTCTAATGTGATGCCAAGGCTAAAAGCCAATGGACGAAATGATCTCTAAAGGTACCTTTTAACACTTTTTAAAAAAAAAACCATAAAATAAAAGGTACCGGGATCTTAATAACAAATACAGGAAATGACTTTGAGTCTCCTGGAACATCCTTTGTAGCATCCCAGAGACTCAAATATCTAGGGTGCAATCAGCCTACCAATAGGGAAAAAAAAATACATGAGCTTCATGTGTTGGACCCAAAGTTTGCCTCTCAGGGCTCCCCCACTGAGTCCCAGTCACACAATCAATGGTGGAACCTTTCTTTACAGTATCTTGAGGAGGAAATAATCAGGAACAATCCAGCTACACCACAGCCTAATCACAATGACTGATATTTCTGGGGCTAGTGTTAATCAAGCCTTTGTATAGACAAGCCCTTTAAGGTCAGACCAATTCTAGAATGATTCTGCCTCCACAGCTGGAATCTTTTATCAACGGGAAATTCTCCATTCAGCCGTCCCTCTTACCTAAGTGCAAAATCCCTCCTAAAGGTAGCATCTGTTGTCTGAAGCAAACAGAGCTGATTACAGATGCTCTGAAAGGAATTAAAGTCCTTTTCTCATGCTTGCTGGGGAGGTGATGGTATGACAGAAAGTAGTTACTTTTCTGATTAAAAAAAAAGAAATAAAACATCTCTGGTTAAACAGCAAGTGCAATAAAGCAAAAGATATATTGTTGTATCCAATTTTAATATTTGTTGGATTTTTTAAAGATCTCTTTCTTGGGTACTAAATATGGCCAATAACCATACATGTACTATCTTATAGCTACAGAGCAGGTGTGCAGGTAACTGGTTACCAAGCAACGTATTGGCTAGGGATTAGTGCACACTCTTGCATGGGCATAACTCTGAATAATGCAAACCTTGTTAAGTGATACATTTTTCATTATCCTACTATCACAGCAAGTGCTATACCACCTTTTCCCCCATCTCCTTTAATCTAGGGAGCACATTCCTATTAAGAACCTTGAAGAAACCTTACCATCAAATATTTCTGTTTTTTATTAAAAACAATGAAAAGAACAGATTCATTCTATCTTATCCATCAAACTTGCTATCTGCCTAAACATCTGTTCAGCTTCTGTTGTCATGTTTAGAAGGAATAATTATCGAGCAGACCTTATCTGAAATGAATTCCAATGTGCGGGTGAACTTTACTAATGGCTTGCATTTATAGCTCCTCAAGGAAAAAGTTACCTAGTGTAATAATCCTGTTGATTTTTTCAGAATGGAAAGGTCTTTGGTGGTTATTTTAGATCTTAGAGAGTTAAAAAAAAAAACCACCTAGTTCTCAAAAGCCTTCTGATTCTTAATCAATGTGATCAAAATTTGTTTAAAATGCTTAGTACTCCTCAGTCTCTGAGTATAGAAAATGGCTTTGCTCTTTATCTTTATTTCCCCTAATTTAAATACAACTCTGCAGTAAGAACTCCAAGTGTTAGGTAGGAAACTGTTTCTAGGAAAGTTAAGATGGCATCACGTTTCTTTTCCTTCCCCCAACCTAAACTGAACCTCATGCTTGCTAGAGAAGTGCTCTATAACTTGACCACATCTCCAGTTCCTTTTTGAGTCTCACTTTAAGCTGAGGCTGGCCCAGGCTAAGATCCTCCTGCTTGTACTTAACCAAAGCACTGGGATTGACAGGCATGTGTTACCACACCCAGCCATTGGTTAAGGTAGGGTCTCAAAAACATTGATGCCCAGGCTAGTAGCCAACAGTGATCTTCCTATTTCTGCCTTCCAAGTAGCTAGGATTACAGAGTTGAACCACAGTATACAGCACTTAACCTTTGCTTAAAAAATGGTAATTAGATGAGTGTAAGTGAGGAGAACTGGGAGGGGATGAGGAAGAGAGGGGGAGAGAGACAGCAGGAATGGAAAAAGACAAAGAAAGAGAAGAGAAAGGAAGGAACCCAAAAGAGCCCCCCACCATTCCCTCTTCCTTTGGAAATATTAAACAAGTAGATCTGTTTATATTGCCTTTCTATTATCATCCAAGAACATCCCGGTGTTTTAAGGCCTTCGGAAGTGCTTCAATGACTTGCCTATCCTAGGGAAAGTAGATCCAGCTGTAGACAGGTTGTGAAATGATTTTTTGGTGCAAGAGAACAAAGTAAATATTCTCATCCTTATTTTTTAAGCTTACATATCTGTGGCAGGAATTTTTATTACCAACATTAGCAGGCTGATTTTTCCGGCCCTGAGAAGAAACCAATGGGGGTATTGTCTTAATTATGTGTACGGAGAGAGAGAGAACCTTTCCCCCTGGTTGGTGGTAAGGTCTCAGCCGCAGCTGGCGGAGGGGGGCGTGACACTGCCCACAATTGCCAGCCTCAGAGAATGGAGCAGTGGGAACTTGCTTCCGACCTGGTGGTTTGTTGAAGCTCAAACTGGCAATTTTATAAAATCTCCAACAGCTTTGTGTAACTATGTCTATTATTTATGATTCAACATCTTCAAATTCATCTATAGTATACTTAACTGCAGCAGAACACTTTTGAAAAATGGCAAAGTTGGCAACTTCAGCTTTTTCAAGGATAGAATTGTGAAAGTTCAATCCTCTATCTTCCACCCCCATCCTCCCCCCTCCCCCATGGCTCCTTTTTTTTTTAGAAAGGAAACAGTACTCTCCATTCTGGGGGAAGGATAGGAGTCCATGCCAAATGTCTTGAAGTGAAATAAGCGTTTTCTTTATTTAAATAAATTGGATACAATGCTTCTTTTTAAAATAAGCACCTGGAAATAATGCCGCTCCAAAAAGATACAGTGAAATAACTCTATTTTTCCAAGATGCAGCCGTAAGAATCAGGTTTTTTTTCTCCATCGCCCTCCGTCGCCACCTCTGATCCACGCCTTCCATCTACCCTGTCCTGTCCTACAAAGATTACTGCTGTGTTGTCTTTGTGTCTGACAGTCTTCTGACCGGAAAGGCAGCAGAGCTGTTTGAAGTAAAGGTAGTCAGAAGCTACCAGATGGGTTCTGTGCACTTTTCATTTTGTTCTAAGACTTTCCTTATAAAATGAAGAAGGTATTCCTGTTAACCTGTTCCTATTGTCTCAGACATGTTAACCAGCATATCTGTGTAGCAAGTCTTCTTCTAATTTTAAGCTAATTTATATCAAAATGGTTATTTCTTCTCTACTATCATTTCAAGCAGAAATCACACTCGAAAGAGACTCATTACCAGGAACTGGAACTTCTTATCACAGGAACACAGACTGCACATACAGTGCTGCCCACATCCAAAAATAATTATTCAACCTAGATAGAATTTTAAAACTAGAAATTTCTAAAACTATTAATTGACTGTCTAGCATGGTTTGATTAGTTTTATTTTTTTATCCCAACAAAGACTCTTTTCTATTATTGTTTTACCTGAAGTTGTCTGCATTTTCTCAGAATCAGATAACAATGAAGAGAAAGAACGATCTATAAACTTGTTTACTTTTATACTCTTCCTATTGAAAACAATCTCAGACTATACTTCTGGATTAAACCTTTAGACTTACAAATTAGGAAATGAAGGCTAGCCTGTTTTTGCTCTTAAAATAGGAGGTAAAGAATTGGGACTGTATTTCTTTTAAATGGAAAGACATTGCAACTTTCAAATTGCAGTATGCAATAATTGATTTTCAATTCCAATTTTCCATCATTCCAAATTTTAAAAAATCCAGGTGTGTAGGAATCGAAATGACTTAATCTATTGCATCTATGAATGGGCATTGTTCCTCCTCTGGTCCTTCTAGAGCAGCCTAAAGGCTGTGGTCGTGTTTGCTTTGTTCCTCAAAGAAAATGTGCAGTGTTGCCTTCAAGTGTGAATGTACACAAACATATAAGACCTTTTGCTCTAAAAGCTGTGATCAACTGTCCCTCCATCCAAATTTAAGTGCAACCCAAGCGTCATTCCCTGAGTGAACACTTCAATATTTTCCTTTTTGGCTTTTTGGATGCTGCTTGAATCTTTTCAGGAATGGGATAGGCCTAGGAGTATTACGGAGAGGACATTTATTAAAATGTCTACCATGCCCACATTTACAATGTCCCTCTCATGATTCATTTCCTTTTGTCAGTTCTATGCAATGGAACATAGTAATTGACAAAGTCTTTCCTAATAAAATTCACCAGCGTCTGGAGGGCAGAGACTTAGGAAATAGGAAAGATACAGGCCTAACGTTGGGCCAGATTAGGAATCAAAGGGGGATGCCTGAATCAGCTGACAGGACTGAAAAACTTCCAAATCGACAGGAAGGTCTCTCACCATGCTCATCCCAAACAGGACAGGAGGGTCTGTGTGCTCACTTCACCCTCAGATTATTAAGGGAAGAAAACTGGTCCCCCAAGAAACAACTAGAGAACATCAGCATCCTGAATTGCATCCTCATATTTCCAATGTGTTTTTTTCCATTCTATTAATAGATTCTTTGGGCTATGAGAATATCCTTCCTAGATTCAAGTTTAGTTTTATGGGTAGATACTTATGGAAATATATAAAAGGGAACCAATGTTTATCAAGCACATTCTTCTATCTGGTGTCTTCTGTATATTTCCTTATTGAATCTCTTCTACATCCATGAGTGGTTGTATCTTCATCATTCTATTATACATGAGACACACAAAACTCAAATAGTCTCAGGTAGTGCCTTTATGCAAGAGATTGCACCTGTGAAAACTTGGTCTGGGATTCCCATTTGGGTCTGATTACTAGTCTCCGTTCTTTCTACAGTACCACTGGCGGCTGGGGAGATATAGATTTCCTCCAAGCTGGGGAAATTGAATTTGGCATTGAATAGCATCATCCAACTCTTACCTCTGAAAATAGTTTTGGCAGCTCCTCAAGCAACTGATTTGTATTTTGTTGCCTAACATTTAGTTCTGTTTGACAACATTTCCAATATTTAAGCACACTAAAGTGTTGTTGATCTGCTGACATTTAAATCAGTTTTTGCATGCCTTTCCTTCCGACAATTTTAGGTCATTGAATTTCAGAATAGTCATGATTACAAAGACGATTTTGCTCCATGTGTAAAAAGATTATCATATCATTCACAGGGGTGAGGGAAGCCAAGGATTAAAGTTCAAACTACATACTTCTGAAAGAGAGGTGCCACTGCTTTTGATGGCAGAAGTAGACTGGCTAATCTGTCTAAAGCAAAGCAGCCACGTGTGGCTAAGTGAATCTAAATGAAATTTAAAACTCAGTTCCTCCAATGGAACAGACAAAACTTCAGCTGAAAGAAACATATTTTAAGTTCTCAGTGGCTAGGCATAGAGACTAGTTACAGTAGCGAACACTGTAGATAAAAAGTATGTCAATTACCAAAGAAGATTCCACTCGTCAGCTCCTTTCTAGAGCTTTTTTTTCTTTCTTCTTCTATTCTGTTTTGCTTGGGTGGCAATAAAAGAAGCATAGATTACTATCCACATGAGTTATTGAACTATACTTGTCGTCTTCAGTCTGAAATGTAGTTTCTAATTTGTGCACATACAAGAAATAATAATTAATAATCAATATACATTAAAACCTCATACTAGTACTTAGGCAAACCTTCAATATCTGCCTCCGGGGAACATCTAGTCATTTTTAAGTATAAACAAAAAGGAGCTTGGTTAATATGAAGGAAAGGAAGAACAAAAGAAAGCCACATGTTCTCACATTAGAATCATCACATCATTTCGCTGTAAAGGCATCGGTGACAGCAAAGGTTTTCCTTGCGCTGACCCTCTCTGGGATGAGGATGATGCGCACTTTGCTCTGTGCTTCTTGACTTCCAATTCTGCACTGAAGGTGACTCTCCAGCATTGCTTTTTCACCTGGGTCTCATTTTACTCTCATGACACAATGAGATTATTTATACAAATGAAACAATGCACAAAACAAAGACCCTGTCACTCCTAAGGGTTTTGTACCTGGAGAAATAAAGTAAAATGCATAGGAAGTACATACATGCTGAAAAATATTTTTATAACAAAGACTGGCTCATTCTTTATTAATGCTCTACTCTTTTTTAGTCTATTTATATTTTGGAAATAATCTTTTGAACACCTCTGATTTTCACCTAGCACAGTATTGCTACCACCATGCCCTCTAGCACCTACCTGGCATACTTTCATAGAAAACCTATACACCTACAGATACCTTTACATTGGTGCCTACAATTTTAAAGAATAGGATTGTACTAGTTCTGCTCCCATCTTGAGAAGGAAAAAAAGAAAGAACAGGATTTACATAGTACTTGACTGTGTTGCAAAGGATTTTTATACAATAATTCAGTTGTAACTCAGCACCAAGCCTTAACAAGGTCAGATTCTGAAATAATTGGCTGTAAGGTTATGTAGGAAATAACGTGTTTGGTTTTATTCCTTGAACTCCTGCCCCATAATCTGGGTAATCAAGGCAGATAATTGTCCATGTTCTCAACACTCAAGGTAAACAGACTCCCAGCTGGTAGGTTCCCAGAATTCTTTTTTGTCGATGTTCTCTTCTCTCTCCTCTCCAATATAGGTTTTAAGAGATTGGAAATCAACGTTGTTTCATTTGATTTAAGTTGGATTAATTATTGCCTTCATCACAAAGCGTGATGGAGGATGCATTTGTGATGCGAAAGAACAAGTTATCACTGAGGGAAAGATAACAGGCACCCATTGCTATTGCCTTCTTCCTTTCTATCAACAGCTCTTGGGCCCCAAAAGATCTTCTGACATGTAGGAAAGCCACTACAGAGTACTTTACTGGGACAGCTATTGGGCCTCTTCATCAGAGAACAATCCCCGAAGGCTGATCCTAACGAAGGAAGATGTTCTTACCCCTACCCCAAAGAAAAGGCAGGACATCTCAGCTTTCCACAAAGCAGGGTCATGTGAGGCCCAGAAACCAATAGATGAACAAGTCCACCATTGATGGCACTTGCTATCCTTTCAGGGATGGGTCCACGCTGAGCCAATGCATGTCTTTGCCACTTACCCATTCTCAATATTACTCCTACTTCTTTGCGTGTGGCAGCCACCTACTCCTATTCTGACAAGCCATGAGCCCCGTCTGGTGCCTGCTCTTCCTCACTTCTCCCTTTTCAGTATGAAATACTCTGCCCTTCTTCTCATCCCATTTGGGCTTTGAGTGACAGGTTTACTGGCTCAGCCAGGACACTAATGGCTAAAAATTGTTCCACGCAGTTCTGTTTTCCTAAATTATCTGTCTATTTTTTAATATAAAAAGGGACCTCTCATGCCTTTACCAGAGAAATAAATCATGTCAAAATTCCAGATGACCTAGAATGATGTGCTTGACAAGCGAAGAGAAAGAGTGTCTATTCATGTATCCCAAATTATAACATGATGTCTCTCAAAGCATCCTTTATATGTGTGTGCTATATAAGAAATGTCCAAGCAATTAAGTATTGTTGTCTCTTTTCACATATACTAACTCCACGCCCACTGTTAAGGCTCTGGGAGGCTAAGAAAGGAAAGCAAATGGTGAACTAATGAGAAGCACCAACAAACTGGATGGTGACTATCAACATGGCATATGGCCTGTATGAGCCCCATTAAGTTCAATAAAATAATGCTTGCCAGAGTCTCTTAGGAATCGTATTCGAGCATGAATACCGCATCCAATAGTGGAACCGAAAAACGTGCCAATTACTACCTGCATGAGCTCAGTCAGACAAACCTCAAGTGAACCTCAAGTCACCTCTACATAAACTAGAAATAACAATGTCCACCGCCCTCCAGGGCTGTCGTGAGGTTTATATGAAATGGTGTCTGTAACTATAGCCAGCCCAGGGCCTGGCACACAACAGCAACTCAAGTGCCTTCCATTTATCTTACCTCCAACTCCAGGGTTCATTTCCTAGCTAAAACCTTTTTGTAAAATACACTGTTGGATGTGCCTAAAAGACAGCATTTTTCTCTTCTTCATACCACACACTCTCTTCTGTGCACTTGGCCTGCCCTGGTCATGCCCAGGCTGGCTTCAATCGTGATGTTCCTGCCTCAGCCCTCTCAGTACCAGGATCACAAGCATTCTCCACCCTACCCAGCCTTGGCCTTCTTCTTAAGACCGTGGACTCTACTTCCCAGGGTATCATGCAAACCATTGCAATAACTGCGGAAGTCCTAGTGGGAACTCATACTTTGTCACCAAGAACCCTATGACAGCAGACTTCGAACTTTGCATGAGAAGTTGTAATAGCTCCATGGGAATGAGGCCAAGATCACAGCTGAGAGAACAAGCCAAACATAGAAAGAAATTGGAGATAGTATAATTGTATATTATAAAGTCTATATAATAATAGCTAAAGTTTGATGAGTATCCACATGAGCCAGACAATATTGGAAGGACTAGATAGAGATAGAGATATAGTGCTATAGTACTATTGTTATTTCTGATTTACAGACAAGGAACTTGAGTCAGATAAAAGAACATTTGCCCAAGACCATGTAGTAGAAAAAGGCTTTAGAAGAAACAAGCAGATTGTACCCAGTCAAGGCCTAGGATTGCTGGATTGGTGTGAGATCATTCAAAGCAGGAATCACACTTCTCTGATCTTCATTTCCATAGTAGATAGTCCATTACATGTGTGTTGATGAACTGGCTAAATGAATGAGAGGTGAGTTGAAATATCTGGGGGTCTTTGTAAGTAGATAAGAAAAAGGGCAAAATCAAGGCCACTCCTTGTGAATGAAACAGTAAACCACCTGTTCAGATTTCACATAATTTTAGATAGAAGTCAGAGTTTCCTTTCATGAAGTCCAAGCTTTCTTTTGAGGATAATGATGGATGGAGATGGAGATACCAAAAACCTTAACAGCTAAGAAGAAAAGCATCAATTTGACCCCATAGGTTGCAGGGAAATCTCATAAATCCACAAACAGCAAAACAATTTGACAAATGTGCTATTTCAGAAGGAGTGATTTGGCAAGGTAAAACACTGGCATAGAACAAGCAGAGCAGAATAACTCAGGTATGAGGTTAGGATGGGTGAACCTGAGTTGGGCAAATGATTGAGTTGAAAAGAAGAAACTACAGGAACCAAAGAAGAGCAAAATAACTATTCAACAATGACTGAAATTTTTGTTTTTGTTGGAACTGAGGTTTGAATTTAGGGCCTTGTACTTACCAGGCAGGTGCTCTACCACTTGAGCCACACTCCCAGCCTTACTGAGTCTTATGAGCCTAAAATTGTGCAATGGGCTAAAGAATGAAAGAGTAAATTTAACCCTCCATGACAAAGCACAAGAAGGTGAAAATAAATGAGACCATTCTGCCATAGTGGTACACAAGCATGAACCTCAAGGTGGCTCCATTATATCTAAGACCAGAAACGTTAGATACCAATTCTCAACATGTAAGTTGATGGACAGCTCACATTTTTCTCTAGTCTCTTCATACGTAGTCATTTCTTTGGTGACATTCTACATTTCTTGACTAAGGGAGCCACATCACTCAAGATACAGAAGATATATTGAAACTAAATCAGACGATGAATAGCTATGGTCAATTAACCAAATACAATTAAATCCAAAAGAAACTTGTTGTTAACATTATTATAATATATAGAGTCTCTATCATTTTCTGTATTATCAATTTACAATCCCTCTCACTTCCCTCCTTCCCTCACAATTACCTCTCTACTCCTGGTGAGATGTTTCCTGCTGCTCCCGCCATCTGGCTCACTGTTTCTTGAGTCTCAGAGACTCTATCAATTCAGAAACATCATTTTTTTATTATGCTTTCAAAAAATTAACATAAAGAACTACATAATAAAGCAGAGAAGAAGTTTGGGAAACACTGTGTGATGGATGTAAGGAAGGTAAATAATCTTGGTATTAAAGCTAGGAAAGTCTAAGGTTTCATTCTCCATTGTTATCTTTCTAACGCCAATCCATTTCCTTTTCTGGTTGATACCTGCATTGTTTTCTCTATATGTGGAAGATACTCTGGTCTGACACCCCCCACAAAGATGCAACCTTGAACCCCCCGCACAGAGCTAAACGAATAGAAACATGCAGGATGGAGAGGAAGTAATTCTCTGGTGCACAATCACATAGGTGGCTATCAGTTCGACACAGGGCACAGAAAAATAATGAACTCTCTATACAACAATAGAGATACATTATACAACGACACCAGTCAACTGGCTGAAGGTGCTCAGAGTATCGTTGCTCATTGCAAGGATCCCAGAAACAAAAGAAATGAAGTTCAAACAACTCCTGAAAGCCTAAGTGTTGGGTTTCAATTCTTGTACAGACTAAATTGTCACTAACCCCTAGATCCCCATGTTAAGGGCATACACGGGCTGCTCCTGGGCTTACGAGGAATCCAGGGCTGTGACAGATGCTGCCCAGCACAGGCAAGGGAGCTGTGATGCTGAGGTGTGTGAGATTAGTTGATCTGGCTATGTACCAACCACCACCTTCATAACTAGCACGCATAATTCAAAATGTTATTGGAGAATGCCACTGAATCTGAATGTACTTCCTGAGTTACTACTAGGTACTGGTTTCCATATACTTACCAGAGAATTCATATGTTGGAAAGGGAACAGAAGAGAACATGCAAGGATCCGTGAAGTGTATTGCAAAACAATTCTACAACCTTGGAGGAGACATTTTAGCCCCCTGGATTTCTGATATAAAATTCAACGTTTTATTCCTTTTATTGTTTGTTTTGGTTTTTAGTTTGTAAGACATACAACTTCCTCATCAACAAAAATAAAAACCTACATCACAGGAAACTGCACAGATTGTTTTGAGTTAGAAGGTCCTGATGATGAAAATAGAGGAGCACTGCCCACACCACCATATACTGCACCTTCCTAGATTTGAACTCTTGTTTCCTTTCTCTTCTTCTGAGTCCTGCTACATTCATCATCGTCCACATTGCTCACATGCCAGACTTTAGCAATGCCAGTGGTGCTGCCAGGAACTGCCAGGTGACAGACTACTAGAGAGAGCTGGCAGAGAAAGGGACTAACAGTGGTTCTCAGATTCCAGGTGAGAGTGGTAGAGAGGAGAAAGAACTCTTGAGGAAGAAAGAGCCCCTTCCTGTCAGATATGTCAATGTTGATCATGAAGAAGTTGTGAGGTAGCTGGATGAAGCTGCCCACTTCCATGTATAAGTCTGAAGCTTGGGAGGAACACCTGGGCCATAGATGAGATTCAGGAAGGATTGGCACAGTGGTGGTAGGGGATACAATGAGAATGGATGGGAACAACTGGATGAGGAGGTGGACGGAATGGGAGAAAGGTTGCTTGTGATGAACAGAATGTCCAAATTTAACTGAGGTACAATAAGGGATCTCCTAAAAACTCCAACAGAGGAAGATGTGCCAGGGACACCAACAGAATAGAGATCTTAATGAGGTCATGACAAAGAGAAGAAAAATCTAGAAAGAAGCAACAAAGAAAGAAACGTGCAGTGTATCCGGAGATTCAAAGGACATTGGGACTGTTAGTAAGATTTAGTTCAGCAGAGTAGAGCGGGTGCACAGTGATGTGAAGGAAGTCATCTTTTATTTCTACTCAGAGAAGTGTAAGGATTGTGTAGACAGAGTCCAAAGAACAGAGAAAGAAAAGCTAATAGCAAGGGTGATAAATTCTAAGTGCTGCTCTTTTCCATTGCCTGCAACGGGATAAAGGTGAGCTGTTTTATATTTACTGGCATGAGTCTATCAAAAGGCTGATTTCAACTGACTCTTTGCTGGGAGAACAGACAAATTGAACTAAGAAGAAAAGAACTTGGCATCTCGGAAAGTGGGAGGGGCAGGGAAGCTTGTAAGCCCATTCCCCCGTCTGCAGGGTTACATCTGCCAGGTTTTAAAACAGTCGCTCAGCCTCTTTGTTGATCTAGTTCCTTAGCTGTGGAATGGGAAAATAATTCCCTTTTAATTGGATCCTGAAGTGCTAAGGGCCTTTCACACTGCCCAGAACTCTGCAGTGTTTTGAGACAATATCCTAGCTCAGAATTTTCACAGCTACTCTGACCTATTAAAGAAAAAAAAAAGCCACTTGTCTCTTTCCATGAAATATACAACCTGAATATTTGAAATATAGATGCCTTTTGGTGAGTTTCTGGGGGCTTTGGACCCTTGTCCAAATATGCAGAGCAGAGTGGGAAACTGAGACAATGATGCAAAAAGAGTTCAGTATTTGCTTCCATCTATTCTTCCATCTATTTGTTCAACCAGAAAACTTTGTAAAACTAAATTCCTACTTCAGAGACAAGAGCATCCTGTTTATTGGATCTGGATAATCTCATTTGAATTCTGTTTCTTTCCTCTTAAATTTCAGCCTCTCCTAACCAATTTGGTGTCCCCCAGGAGCTGTCGTTAGCAGCCATACATCCTCTCTTGGAAATAAACCCTGTCTGTTGGAAAATTCCACTTGCATACACACCACCTCACCAATGCATCATAGCTACCATCGAATTCATCATTCTCTTCCCCAGGACTGGCTCCTTCCCAGACTCTCCTATTTCTGTCACTTGACATCATTCTCCCATCACCTTGGCTCAGATCCTCAGTGCCACCTCTGTGCTCTCGCTCTCCTTTATCTTCTCTATCCTTTCCCCAGGTCTTCAAATTTTTCCATTGAGATGCTTGGCCCATCTGTGTCTTATATACTTCCTATGAGCCAGACCTCTTGTGAAGAGCATTTAGTCACCTCACATAATCCTCATTGAACCCCCTTTGAAAGGAAAATGGAATTTCTCCTCACTCTGAAAACAAGAAAATTATGCTGCAAGTGGCTACCTGGGCTGCAATGGACAGAATATCTTCATTCCCTGAAAAATTCGACTTATATGGGCTTGTGTGGAAGAATATAGGCTAAATGAGGTCATTAGGATGGGGCCCTAAGCCCAGAGGGCTGTGGCTCTTATAAGATAAGTGAGAAACACCTGGGTTCATTCTTTCTCTATTGGCAAACCTTAGCAGGAAGCAGGAAGAATACCCTCACCAGGAGCTAGATTATTGAGTACCTTGATCGCAGACTTCACAGCCTCTGGAACCATAAAGAAATAAATTTCTATTACTTGGACTACCCAGGTTACATTACACAGTATTTTCTTAGGGCAGACCATGTGCCTAAGCCAGGGAGTATGACCAACCTACCACTAGTGCACCTCTCTTCTGAAGGCATGTCCTGAGCCACCGCACAGCACAGCCCTCTCTGGAAGGCCCCATGACCTTGCTGGGGAAGCCAGTCACTGCATCTCACCTACCACCTTACTGCGAGTCTCCCTTGGTCTCCTCCAGTGAACCTGTATGTGTCAGATTTGCTTTCCTCAAATACTACCCAGGTCCTATTGCTGCTCTGATCAAAGCTTTCAGTGGCTCCCCAATGGCTAGCAGATCAGGTTCAATCACTTTAACTAGGCATCCAAGTTCTTTTTAGCTTTTTTATCCAGCCCCCAGCTCCTCTCACTGCCTATCCCAAAGGCATGCTGTTCTGCTCATCTGGTGTTCCATGAGCTATTTATCTATGAGACCCAGTGAAGCTGGGAGGCGATGGCAGATTCACCTTTGCACAGCCAGGGTCTGGCTTTAGCTCATAGCAAGTGCTCAGTTGTTGAGTGACTGAAGAAATAGGCACTGACCATTCAGCTAGCTAAACTAGAGACACCACCAGTCCCATTCTCCCATCTGTACATCCGAACCCAGCTCAGCTCCACCTCAGCTTCAGGGGCTGCTCTAGCCAAGTCACCCTCTATGACCTCCATGCCAAGCCCCTCCTCAAGGACTTTTTATCTCCTCAGGTCATTTGACATGTGCCTGGACCAACATAGTTGTCTTTGCTCAGGAATTTCCATTGTTGCCTTGTCGGCAATAATATAACAACTGGTGACTGTGTATAGTGGGGATTTCCAGCTTCCTCTAAGTCTCTTCTTTTCTTTTTTCAGTGTTGGGATTCAAATCCAGTGCTTTGCACATGCTAGACAAGCAGTGTATCACTAAAACAAGCCCCTAACTCCACCCTCCCTTTTCTTTACTATAAAAACTCTGATATTTAACCAGGCCTATAACTCACTATAAACAACAACAGAGGTGCCTATTCCCCTCCTCCACCCCCTTACAGCTAATGATGGACCTGGGTCTAAATTCTGAGTCTAATGGATGAAGTGTATGCACAACTGTGAGGCAAACATTTAGAAAAGTGTTAGAAACAAAGCTTTCTCCTCCACACCCTCGGTACCATCCTTGGTACTTGCCAGGAATTCAGCTGTGACTCTGCAACTCTAGCAACCATGTTGAACTAGAACACTGCAAAGCAGTAAGCTGGAAAGGACCCGGGTATCTGCCAACATCATTGTATTAGCCCCTGTGCTGCCTGGCTATGGATTCATTCTTTGCAAAACAGGAATGAACTGCCATCTTGTTTCAGCCACTACTATTTAGGTTTCACTAATGTAGCCAAGCTGTTATGGCACTGTAAATACCTACCCAGAAAGTAATGTATAAATAACATTAAATATACTGATATAAATAAGAGTCACTAGCTAGATCCATCTACCTACTTCTCTATTTGAGAGAAAATAAGTCATGCATGCATTATGACAGCTTAAGTAGGACAATAGATCCACGTATAATAAGTGACAACACTTTTAATCACAATTGCTAATTATTTCTATGCTGTATATACTTTGCCACAAAAATCTTTCATATTTCCCAGGGACAGAGACACAAAAACTTTTCTGGGGTGTGTGTGTGTGTGTGTGTGTGTGTGTGTGTGTGTGTGTGTGTGTGTTTGCCATCCTCCATACAATAGAGTTCTACTATCTGATTGGCTGAAACCAATAAGAATTTGTAGACAGCCACCAAATGATGGAAAGGGGGTGTGGGCTTAAAAGTAAGATCCTTCACCCTCAATAATCTTATAATATATTGCAGCCTTAGACCTTGTCCATTTTTTGTCATTGGCCCTAAGAGAGAAGATTTTATGCTCAGTTAAATATAAGTGCTTCACTTCCTTGTAGCTCAATATTCCCTACCCCATTCTGACAAATTTAACTTTTATTTTCAGCTTTAAAATAAATCACTATTTTTGAATTGTAAAATGTTGGTGATGAATGTCAACAATAACAGAGGGTAAAGAAAGCAAAATAAAGGCACAAAAAGAGCAAAATGGCATTTCTTTATACTACACCTTAATTTCTACACAATTTCTTTATACTGTAAATTGAAATGAATGTTAATCTAGATGTAACACATTCAAACTTATTGATATAATCCTATATATTCATGAGTTGTGTTCCATACTGCAGCATTTCTTCCCATGAAAATCCATCCATAGTTCATGACCTTCACCGGAACATTTTGTTTAGAACCCAGTGAGAAGTGTTAGGGCACAGCACAAAAAATTTACTGGAAAGACCAACTCTTGTTCATTTCGTAATTATGCACTTGACATTTGGAAACTCCTGCTCATTGCTAATCGCTTAATTAGGCACCCCAAAGTTCATAAAAAATCATAGGTTTAACTTCAACTTAGAAGATCCTTGAGCACCTCTTGCTCCAAAAGTCTGTCAGACACTGTACATGTAATTACAGCCCTGACAATAATTGCTGACATAATAGACCTCATCTAAAAGAGAAATCTAAACATGTAATGACCCAATTTTTTCAACTTCATGTATCCACAGAAAGGTACAGAACAGATAAATCAATAATAGGGGGAAAAAGCAAAAATTGACTTTATATTCAGCAAATCATTAAATAAAGCTTGTATTAATGGAGATTTACATAAATAGTCTGAGTGGAGGGTGACCTTCAGGAAAATTGCTCCTGGGACAAAGGCTTGTACAGATTTCTTCAAAGATGTTTGACAGGGGAATGACTCAGCTCTGTGTCTTTATTAGTATAAGTTTTATGGAGATCACCAGGAACTTGTTTGGACTATGTGTATGTATGTCTCTTAACTAAAGCTAACCATATATGTGATGAAATTTGAGAGTTTATAAACACAAAATACACATAACACCCAAAATTATTATGTCTAGGAGTGAAAACTAGAAAACATTATTTTTTGTCTTCCCTTCAGAAATCAGAGAGAAACGAGGATGATTTCAATTGTGAACAAAAGGCAGTAAATAAAGGTAAAGTACCACCCCAAATTAGTATTTTTCAAGTAAATTTAAGCTCCAGTGTATCCATATACTTCACTTAAAAAGAAAGATCTCTCGTCAAACCAATTATAAATAGAATGCTTACTATTGCCTTTCAAAAACATCCACATTAGCATATTACCTGTTATTAGCTTATTGAAATTTCTGACAAGAAAAAAAAATCCAACAACAACAGTAAACCAGGGGCTGGTATCTTATTCCTGTAATGCTAGCTACTCAGGAGATCTGAGGATCACAGTTCAAAGTCAGCCCAGCAAGAAAGTCTCTAAGACTCTTATCTCCAATGAAACACCAAAATGGCTAGAAGTAGAGCTACAGTGCAAGTGGTAGTGCACTAGCCTTGAGCAAAAAAGCTCAGGGATAGCTCACAGACCATGAGTTCAAGCTCCAGTACATACACACATACAAAACAGCAAAAGTAATCGATGTAAATGTAACCAGATATATTTTACCCAAAGCCAATTTTTACTTTGGGAGATGATATTCTAAGTTAATTATGTAAGGTCAGGTTTTCACTTACCATCAAATCTTCAACTGGATACTAGTTATTATGAAGGGCACTTACTGACTTCTTCTGCTATTGTTAAATCACTACTGCAAGTGTGAAAATATGAGGAATAAAACCTGAATAAGGAAGATATTTGATCATTAGGATCTTACATTGGAAATGGAAAATCAAGCATGTAAGAATGCATCATGACAATTGATATGTGTAGGCATCAACTGCTAAAGTGCAGTTGAACACAGATGCCTTCTGGATCTTTAGCATTTCAAAATGAGTCTTAAAGTACAGATCGCTCATCTAGGAAGTGATGGAGTTGGAAAATATAAAACACATGTCTATTAGGGTAGAGTTTGGGGATGAACTATAGGTTAAATGCTGGGTAGCTTGCCAGCATTTTCAAAGCCAAGGTGAGGTTCCAAGAATTCTTGAACACAAGAATAATAAGGAAGAAGACATTGCGAGGTAGCAAGGTAGAGCACGGAAGGCTCCTGAGAGCTACACGATTAAAGCTCTGCACATAATGGCTTGCTGCCCACAGTAAAGAAGGGCAGCCACCAGTAGTTTATCATCCCTTGCTTAGACCACAGCGATATATAATTTAAGATCTTATACAAATTTGTGATATGAAGGTTCAGAAAGCTGCACATTTTAACAGAAATGTTCACAAGCCTCCAAGAGGCTAAAAAAATGTTGCTTTTGGAAGGACCAAGAAGGGTGATAAATTTCTGCTTCCTTTCATAAATCCAGCAGGCAAACCTGAAATATCACTTTATGCTCAACCATGCTAGCTTGAGGTGCTCACCATGGAAAGGACCTGCAAAACTGATGTCAACCCTGCAACTTTTATTGAAGTTTCTTTTCACTCTCAAAAGCCACACACTATGAAAAATCCACAAGAAAAATGTTTGGGACAAGAACATGTAGATCAAACAAACAGTTGTGGGGGTGTGGGAGAAGAAAAGTGAAAATGCCATACACATAAAGACCAAATATGGAAATGATACTTTGATTAAATTTACTGATGGTTTGCCAAAAAAAAAAGTCTTAAGTATCAAAATTGTTTTTGCTTAAACTAGAGTCATATAGGTTATTAGCGATCTATAAGTGTCATTCTGAAGGGATGTAAAAGATTGACTCCAGACAATGAGGTTTTTTTTCTTTTAACATTTAAAATAAAATGTAAGCAGTTAATGTCTGCAATACTATTACAGGTGACTATTCTCCTGTGTGGGGTGTTTCACTGGAACACAAAGTAGTTTTAGCTACTAAAAAGTCTATGAACTTTCCAAATAATGGGGCACAGTATATATTCAAAGCCTTAGTTAGTTATGCTTCATAAAAACAGAAGTGGATTGGTCTATTTTACTAAGGAATGAAGGGCCACCTGGTTTCTTCCTAGTTCTTTTTGCTAAGAATCTTCCAAAAATGAGTTGATCCAAATTCCTAAGCAACAAGTGCACTGTTCAGGGACTCCTGAACTGCAAACTGCTTCAAGATTGGGCAAATCTGAACCATGTAGAGAGCTTCTGAGAACTGAATATTCCTGTACTGCTGCTATTCAATCTCCATTCCCATTCTGATTCTGTGGGAGTTGAGGTGAAGTTTCAGGGAGTTTTTAAAAATCATTTTTAAAACGTTTGTAAAACACTCGTGTAGATGATCTAATGTTCCTTAATTGGTTCATAATATTGGAAGGGCCTTTTTTAAAAGTCTCAGGAAGAATTATGGCAATAATGTAGTGATAGAGTAAGGCTAAATAGGTAGACACCCAACCCTATTTCCTTTCCTTTCTTCCCTGACTCTCTTGCAGCTAGGTGAGTCCATGTGACTGGACTGCAGACAGAAGAGCTAGATATATTCACATCTGGCCTCTAAACCTTCCAAGAGAATCTTCCCATTGGCTACCTTCCTTTGTTTGCTAGTCAGCTTCCTTAGACTGAGTAGGGAGCTGTGAGATCCTAGAGGAATATCAGAGCTATGGGCTAGAAAGAGTTCACAAACCTGGATGTGTGTATGGAGCTCAGTAGCAACCATCCTCCCCCCCCCCCCCCCCCCAGATTACAAGGTGGATAAGAAGAGTCAACTTTCATTGTATTGAGATCCTAAGATGCAGGACTCTGTCAGCCACAAATTCATCCTAATGCAACTATCTTAACATTTTTAGAGGACTTTGCAGTTGATTAAGTATCTTAAAAATGATAAAGAGATATATTCATTTTAACACCTAACTAAAATGTATAGGACTATAGGCTAGAGTTAACCTTTAAAAGAAATCCTGATATGAGCTTAGTGTGAGTGTGTGTGTGTGTGTGTGTGTGTGTGTGTGTGTGTGTATCTGTGTGGCTTTCTTCTTCCTTCTTAAAGTAGAATATAGAGGGTTGAATCTGACTAATTGAGAGTTCCGGATAATAAGATTCCAATTTAAAAAGCTTTTAGAACAGTCACACAGATAAAAGTGAAATGCAATATCTAATAAACCTGAATTTTTCAAAGTCCAAATAGATGCAGAAATAAACGGCTGTGAAATTTTAAGACTTAATAGAATCACACAACCCAAAGAGTATTCAAAAGGTCATGATATTTATTTACTTTTGAAAAAGTCTGTAGGAAGAAATTCTACCACTGAGCTCGCCATTGTCATTACTTTGGAGGAGATTTTTGCATGTAATGTGAAGATGACAAGGTAAGGAGTCCTAGCTCTTTCTGCTTACTAGTTGGAAAGTCCTGAATAAATTCTCTAAGCCTCACTTTTTCCTGTCTGCACAGTGGCGATGATATTGCCAACTCCACCGGGTTGCTCTGGGGTTTTAGGGGGTTCTAAGGCAGTATAAGGCACATTGTAAATATCTGATAGTTGCTTAGATCAATATTAATATTGGACTTACTTGCAACATGTCTTCTTTTTCAGGACTATCAGTTCCTATCTACAGATAGATTTGAGAATTTAGAAGCCATCATTAGGTAATACTGTCTTTTTTTTAAATTTTTATCCCCAGAGAAAGATAAGCCTTATGGTGATGGCTGAATTCTATGTAGGTCAACTTGTAAAGTAACTTGTGAGCTAATGCGTATGCATCTTAATCCTTTCTCTGCCAAGCGTGAAGATCCTTGATCTTGGGCAAGGATCACTGGTGCTTAAAGCTCTCCCAGTTCTTGCAGAGAAAAGCCAGGCAACCTGTCACGGTCTCCCAGCTCGGCAAGCATGAGCTGCTGGCGCCTTTCATATCATCACACATCTCAGAAATGCCTCATGGACCAGAGGCGCAGAGGTAACCTGACAAGACGCATCCACTGCCTTCTACCTGGCTGGCCAGAGTCAGCAATGGAGCCTGCCATCTCCTCTCTTTTGATAAGCTACTGAGGAGACAGTGTCTTCCCCAGTTTCCTAAGTTTTTAGTTTGAAAATGGAATTCAGGAACTTGTCAACTCTGACAGCTGAGCTTGAAGATTCTGTTCAAAGACAACCTGCTTGTATTTTACAAGAATCCCTCTTCTGGCTTCAAGAGCAGGAGGGTTGTTGTTTTATTTTTTTCAAAAATCTTTACTATGTAGGGAATGAAAATATTCAGTTTTCCCTCTTTCCAATTAGAATTGGGATGCCTTCTTTGAAAGGAAAAAACATTATTGCAGTTTGTTTCGCTTCCTGTAGCAATTCTTCTCCAATACACTGCATCTTTCAACAAACAGAACTTCATCCTTCATTTCAAACAGCAAAGCCTGATACTTTTGTGCTATATGACCCCCCCCTTCCCATCAGCAAACACTGAGGACGAAAATAGATACGTAGGATGAATTACAAGCTGATGCTATTTAAGTGACAGGATGCATGACACTTGAAGTCTTAAAAATAATAATAAGCAAAGCCTGGGAAAGAAATCACGCCTTTCCTTATTTAATGTTACAGGAGTTACACCTGGCAGCAGACCCCTCGGTCGGTGGCTGTACTGAGAAGTAAAATTACCAGGGCTCAAAGAGATAGGCCAAACCCCTAAACATGGCAGGAAACCAAAGGTAAAACTATGATCCAATGACAGATGGCAAAGGCCTGTCAATGCCAGGGAAATTACACGGTGAAATTCATTTTTGACATTTCATTCACACAAGAATAACAGGACCCTGAAGTTAAACAATGACATTCTGAAAGGAAACACCTCCACGGATGACACCTCTAGCATAGTTCAGCCTCCAGGGCATATACCCAAACGAGATTTCATAAGGCTCAGGTGTGTGTGGGAGGACAAGGTATGGGGGAGGGAGGAACAAAAGAAGTGGGGGTGGGCAGAAGGAAGGAGGAAAGGGGAGCAGAGATCAGAGAGAAAACAAGCAGGAGAGGGGGAAGCTGATAGCTAAGGGAGGGAGACAGGGCTAGGGTGACAGTTCCTTTCTGCCTCTCCCCAAAGGAACTGAGCCTTCACTTCCTAGGTTTTCTTAAAAGTGACATTTGAAAGGTGCTCCGATCAGCCATTCATTTGGGTTCTGTTTGGCCTTTAAATGTAATATTTCAACCGAGAGTTCACGCTAGAGGGGAGAGTCTGAGAGATGTTTCCATGAGAAATAACCAAACCAGACAGTGCCTAACAGGAGGCACTAAAATTAACCACTCACCACCCAGGCTTGGGGACACAAGGCTACCTGTGCCCTTCCAGATTGTTCTGTTCCTCTGATCAGGAAGGCAACAAAGAGAAGCAGTATTGCATCTCAAAGGAAAAAAAAAACCCTACCATGGGTGCAGCACTGGTGTGTGTGTCTGGGGGGGGGGGTGGGGGGGGGGTGCGGGAGCCATTTTACAAATGCTGAAAATGAAGTAAAAGCTATTTTTTAAATCAAGAATTAACAAAAAACAAAAGCAAGCCTTTTGTAGCAAATTTCTGCTACTTTGCCTTCATTTCATGATCATTAATTATTATTTTCATTAAGACTAATTTCTCATTTGTTTCAAATGGCTTCAACAATGGATTTCAATTGAGTTTCACTAACGTACTATATTAGAAAATTGATGCCTAAACTATAAAAAGCAACCAAACAGCTTTCTCACGGCATAAACACATGTGCAAACTTATACCTGCATAATTTTTACTTTTTCTTTTTCTTCTTTGGATAATATGCAACTGCTTTCAATTTGGGGTGACCAGCAGTGGCCCAGAACCTGCTCCGGCAATGTAGACATAACTATTTCCAAAGAGTGACTCAAAATAATAAGATATTTGCTGAGGTTCCCCCACATACACACCCCTCACACACCGCCCCCCCATGCATAAAACATCAGTCCATGGAGACTTGCACTTCCCCTAGTGTGTCTCAGAAACACAAAACAGGATATTTAATTTGTTTACATTTCCCGAGCAATTTACTGGAGACAAAATAAAATATCATGGCATTTTGCTGGCATCTTAAAGAAAGAAAGAAACCCTCTTTGAGAAGTATAATGAACCTCATGAGATCTCAGACACAAAACTTCTATTTGTGTGTTTGCAGATTTATTTTTTATTTTAATTTTTTGAGGCTAGTACCCGAAGTTCCCAATAACTCAACAGACTCAAGCAACCACCCACTGCCTCTACTCCAGCCTCGGCAATCAAATGACTCTGTTCACTGGATCATTCTCATTTAAAACAAGTTTCACCTGTTTAATGGAGTAGAGCACCAAGCTCAGCATCAGCCCTGAGTTTAAAAATCTGTAAAGAAAACTTCTCTGCCTGTAAGTACTCCCCTCTATGCTTTCATTAGTTTAAAATGAAGCATGAAATGAGAATGGTTGTTTTTCTTTAATTTCAAAAACAGTACATTATCTGAAGCCCTTGGGTGAGATATTTATGTACAACTACTGAAGGAGGGCAAAGGCGGACATGAGTTCCAAGATGGTAGGTCATTTTTGGTTTTGGTTTTGCTTTTTGCTTTCTTAATCCCACACTTCAGGGTGACCATTAATCTGCTGCCATTGGTGCCTCATCAGCCTGAAGAACTTGCTATTTCCCCACTGTGGAGAGAGAACACAGACAGCCTTTCCATCTCTGGATTCTCCTTTGCAGTGGTGGCCTGGCTAGAGTCAATGGGGATCAAGACAAGATACCTCAGGCTGTATGGTGCAAAGCTCTGTTTCCTGCAGCTTCTGCTTGCTCTACCTTGACCACCCATCACCACAGCCAGGACTTGTAATACACCCTTTATTTATAAGACACCACTTGATACATCTAGGTGTTCCAACTGCCATGTAGTCCACACCAATGTAGAGTTCTTTGCAAGCAAAATGGAAATGGAAAAAAAAATAACCGAACTGGAAAACCAGGCAGAAAAAAAAACAGTAGAAAAACAACAACAACAAATAAAAGTTGGAGGTCAAGTCAGCAGCAAGGACTTGGCGTTGTAAATAGGCAGTGCTCCTGGAAGGGCTGAGTTCCAGTCAGGTTTTCAGTGTGCGGCTCATATCACATCACTGAAGTTTCAGTCTCAGAAGAGAAAAAGGTCCACTTGGGCCAGAGCACTAGTGGCTCACTCCTGTAATCCTAGCTACTTAGTTGGCTGGGATCTAAGGATCATGGTTCAAAGCTAGCCCAGGCAGTAAAGTCAGTGAGGCTGTTAACTCCAATTAACCACCAGAAAACTGGAAGTGGAGCTGGGATTCAAAAGAGCGCTAACCTTGAGCAAAAATAACTCAGGGACAATGCCCAGACCCTGAGTTCAAGCCCATGACCAGGGGAGGGGACCCGGGAGGGAAGAGAAAGGGAGGGGAGGGGAGGTGAGCGGAGGCCACTTGCCTCCATCTTAGTACTACTGACTGGCATCGTGGGCCAGATTGTAGTTATGACAGGAAGGACAGCTTGTGTATTGCAAGATATTCAGCAGCACTCTACCTCCACACTCATTATGCCAATAGACAAAATGTCTTGAAAAGCTGAGACTGAATCACAAAACTACCACATCCTGGCTTAGGGAAGGCCAGGTAAGCTGACATACGATCCTACAAGAGGAGAACAAGGTAGACAGGTGATGACAAAGGGAGCTGTGTTCCTATGTACAAGATCGAATAGTCCATTGTACAACTACTTAAAAATAATAGTTTTAAAAGCCAAGAAATTCTCTTTAAGAAAGACCAGAGAGGGCTGGGAATATGGCCTAGTGGTAGAGTGCTTGCCTCATACACATGAAGCCCTGGGTTCGATTCCCCAGCACCACATATATAGAAAAAGCCAGAAGTGGCGCTGTGGCTCAAGTGGCAGAGTGCTAGCCTTGAGCAAAAAGAAGCCAGTTCAAGCTCCGGGACTGGCAAAAATAATAAAAAATAAAAATAAAGACCAGAGAATCGAGGCTTGCTGTCCGTTTCCACACGGATGATGATGAAGCCAAACAAGAAGTCTGAAGCCCAATATCCAGGAAACAAGAATGGAAGAAAAGAAAGGAACGGGAGGAAGTGTTGGGAGACAGACTGTGGAGAAAGCAATCGCTGAGAGCGGGAAGCGTTCTTCCCAGAAGCAGGGCGCTCTGGAAAAGCGCAATCCCGCGGAGGGGGGTCGTTCTTTTCCTATTTTTGTATTCAGATACTCCACATTTCCCTATCTGTTTGTTAAATCCTGCCAGACTTTCCTTTTTTCCAATTCTTGGTATCGATGGACTTGCAGTAATTGACATGGCTAATTTCAGGGAAACTGATTCCAAATCGCAGAGAACACCCAATACATGGCTGTATTAATTAGTCGACTAACTCTGTTGGTTCCAACATGGTGCTAATGAGACCAAAGACACGAATCCAACCCTCCTGCCATATGGGCTTCTTCAACAGCCAGCTTGGAGCCCACTCCAACCAGCCAACTGATAAACGAAGACAGCTACTGGTGAGAGATGAGAAGGGGGGTCGTGTGTCCAGGCAGGTCCAGTCCACACACACACACACACACACACACACACACACACACACACACACAGAGAGAGAGAGAGAGAGCAAAGCCCTTTACTCCCAGAGCACATGCTCATCAAGGTACCTGTCTCAAAACTCTGACATCCTCTACCTCTTCCATCCCTCTTCCATCCCTCTCCCCAGCTCCTATCCCCTCCTGTGAGGCCCTCCTTTCCCTTCTGTGCATTAATGTTTCTTAAAAGAGTAGAGTGAAGAAATTCATCTTCAATCTGTACTGACTCAAAATTCCCTGTTCCTCTCGTCAGTAGCAAGCCCGGGCCTGTCTCTTCTGCCATGATTATTTCTGACAGCCCCCACAGAAATCACTTAATATTCATTTCGACCTCCTTTTTCAGACAGTCTTAAAAATCAATTTCAAAATTTTTCTTCTTGATCCTGTCATTTAGCACTGAAATGGCCCAATCTGATTACTTGGGACATTAGTGCTCTCCCTTTTCTCGCTCCAGAATGTCAGCTCCACTTTATGAGTCCGTTCCAGTCTGATTTCAGCTCCAAAATGTGATTTTTTTAATGCCATACTGGTAGAACAACTTTCAATTATCTTTTTAACAAAAAGCAACGAAGAATAGGCAAAATACTTTGGCTAAAGGAAAAAAGAAATCAGGCTCACTAGATATTAAAAAAAAAAAATCCAAAAACCGAAAGATTTAAAATTGCAATGACTCTCAATCTTCCAGTGTGTCACATTAAGGCTTCTACTTCCAAACCGAAAAGTAGAAACTGTAACCTCATCTTATTTATTAACAAAAAGACAGCATGAAAATAGCTATTCTTGATCAGACACTAAAAGCAGCAAAAAAAAAAAAAAAAGAAAGAAAGAAGGAAAAAAAACCAGAAGCAATAAAGAAAAGGTCCACAAGGGAAGGGCAGCCTTACAAAGAAAGAAGGAAAGGTATTTGTGTCTGCTGACACTCCCGAACAGTCTAGAGACTTCGCTTTCTTATTACTGTCATAGCCTTTCTTCCTGGCTATTGTTTGGTGTTGCAGATTCATTGTCCAGGTAACTCCCTGGGCCGACAAAGACCACTGGAAGAGCCATAGGAAAGGTGGGGACCAAACTAAATGAACTATGTCCACATCACTTTATTTAAAAATAAGAAATGCTACACAGGAGACATTAAAGGAGGATTCCCAAACAGTCCTCAGGCTTGAGAAACTCATTAGATTTGGGATCCTACCAGCTTAGTTTCTCTTAGTTATGATTATTATTAGTTTCTCTTAGTTTCTTATGATGATGATGATGATTGTGATGATGATGATAATTCTTACAATGTCTCAATAGGCCTCTTCCCTCCTCTACTCCACTCCAGAACTGGCTTATTTAGGGAAGAAAAATGCCTGCTATCTGTTAAATCAATAAGGAAGCAAAAGCCATTGTCACGAACTGTGAGACAGGAAGCAACTGGAATGTTCTTAGAGGAGTGTGTGGGGACAAGGAATCTTTAGACTTCACAGTGGCCTCTGAGGAACAGTCCAGAATGTGAGTCTAGACTCAAGCCCGCTTGTGAGGCTAGAGAGAACCGGTAGGCACCTGTCGGCCGCCCCGCCCACGGAAGCAGGCTGACTCTGCACTGGCGCCCCTCGATTTGGCAGAGGCTCCCCTGCATCTTTTCTGCCTGCCAAGGAGGAGGCATTTCTGCGCGAGCAAGTGTGCCCTCGGTGCCACCAGCAGGCCCCGAAGTGAAACACAACCGTGTATCTCGGAGGGTAGCAGGGCCCTGGCTGTCCAGGTCTGGTTTCCTGAAGTCAGCACGTGACTCCATGGAACGAAAATCACCCCCTGCGACCCCAGGCAAAAGGCCTATTGGTGACAACTAGGACACTCACCGCCTGCCGATCACACATCGCGGGCATCTGCAGCCCAGCAACCAGGAGACGCGACAGAGAAGGAAAACACAGCAACCACTGAGATTAGATTTTCCTAACAGGATCATTTTTTTTAGAGACTGCTGGTTGTTAGGAGAAAAGAACTTGAAAACCAGTCCTGAGCGAAGCCAGCCTGTGAGAACACTTCATCGGTATCTGAAACCACCATTCTCTCGAAAGTTTTGCCAAACTTGAAGCCGAGGCCATGGGAAGGGAAATCTAGAACTTTTCACAATTAGGCTATGTTTTTAAAACCAAAGTCCCATTTATTTTATGAAGGAATTTGTTTCTGATTTCTTGCAAAGCACATTAGCTGTTTGCACTTACTCCTAATGGGATTAGAATAATAAACATGGTAAACCAGATTCAACAGTAAGTCTGAGCTCCCGGGTCATCAGCTTGGGACCCTGCATTCGGATGATGCGTCCTTCCTGGAATGATACCACCATTCAAGTTCACCATTTCCACCTTCCACTTCCGTAGGAGGTTTCAGCCTTCCTACAGCTGTATTTGATGCCAATAAGATTGATGGGGTGGAGTAAAACCAACCCCATCATGCTTGCCTGAGCGGATGGCATGAGAAATCACCTAAGAAAACCTTCCTCCAGCCCAGAGGGTGGAGTCTCACACCTGTAACCCAGGCTACTCAGGAGGCTGAGAATAGAAGGATGTCTCTTAGAGGCCAGGCTAGGCAGAAAAGTTCATCACACACTACCTCAAAAGTAACCAGCACAATGGGAGGGAAAAAGTAGAAGAGGGCGAGGGAAGGGGTGATACTGTCCAGAAAGAAATGTACTCTTTACCTGACTTGTATTACTGTAGCCCCTTTGTACATCACCTTTATAATAATTTTTTAAATGTTTTAAAGAAAGCAAACACCAAAAAGTAGGTCTTGAAGGCATGGTTCAAATGCTACAGCACCAGTCTAGCAAGTATGAGGTACTGAATTGAAACCCCAGTACTACCAAAAAACAGAAACAAAAAACAAGCACACACAGCACATACATGGAAAGACAGCTTCCCAAGGTGTTTGTACATTGCTCAAGTTCAATGTTATAGCATCTCCTACAGTTGACATTTACAGATGAATGAGTGAAACTTTACTACTGTATATGAATGGAGGCAAGGGTAATGTGAACATATTTATATTCATGTATATCTACATGTGTTCATATTCATATATATTGAGTTTGAACTCAAGTCCTCGGTTTGCTAGGCAGGTGCTCTACCAGTTAAGCTACACCTTCAGCCTTTTTCCTTCAGGTTATTTGCCAGCTAAAGCCTCCTCAGATGGTCATCAGACTTAGATTCTCCTACCTATTAGGTAGTTGAGATTATAGACACACACATACCATGCCTGGTTTGTTTGCTGACATGGAGTTTCACTAACGTTTGGCCTGAGCCATCTTGAACTGCCATCCTCCCAATGTCTCCCTCCCAGGAGCAAGGATGACAGGCATGAGCCACCTGACCCAGGCGGAAATATATTATTTTATTTTAACCATCTTTGTTCTACTGAAGCCTTTGTGTCTTGACCCTTCCATTTCAAATATTCTATATAAACCCACCCTCATTTGAACCCTTTTCAGTATACTATCCTCAGATTTAGTCTCTGATGCATATGACCACCAAAAATCCAAAATGTATGTGATAAACTCCTTGCAAATTGTCTCTCAGACAATGGTCACATTTTCATTCCATGAGGAAAAGTATGCCACAGGCCCATTGGTAACACAGACAAGTAAAACACAAATGCCTTCAGACAGACTCCCACAGTCGGTCATTCTCTAACTGGTCAATAATCACAAAGGCAAGCAACTCACTAACAGCTATTTGTGAAGACTCTTTTTGTGTCACTAAGCTAGTTACTGTGACAGAACAAAGAAAAATGAATACCTCAAACATGGTTCTTTGCCACCAAAGATCTTCCCACTGTCTCACAGAAGAGACAAGTCTCCCACCAAGGTCAAATAACAAATCACTACGCTAGCATTTAGTGTTTTGAATCAAAATAGAAGAGGAATACATTGGTGAGTTTAATTATACTTCTGTTCCATACACAATACTTTGACCTGAGTGATGATTCTTCCCATTTGCCTAGCACCATTCCTAGCATCTCCTACAGAACATTCTGTCTCACTGGCTGCAGTCTTTTCCATTTTATATGACACAAACATGAAAGTTAATCACTTTCAACACCTGTCGTGTCTTAGTTTCCAAATGTTTCCATGCTGATATAGAAATCAGATCCCTAAACTAAAAACTTTTAGATAAATAGATGATAAATAAAACATGATAGATAAGATAGCCATTTTAAGCAGTCTTAAATACTCACAGTCTCTTTCACACCTTGTGTCCAGTTTCTTTGTGTATAATAATGTTACCTAGAGAAAAAAAAAGAAACAAAATAAACAAGTAGCAAGAAAAGAAATATAGCCCTGAGTGAGCTATGAAAGCTTGAAAGAAAACATGGGAAATAAATGTATTTAAATTGTCTTCAGGAAACCTTATTTCTCTCTCCTTGTAGATTTTTAGCTTAACACGATTTGATTTCACACTAAACACAGTGGAGAGCCAAGGCAAAGGGGGAGGGGGAGAGAATGAATCGTTGAATGTACATTCTAGAAAGAAAATAACGTCATTCTTTTCTGAACACAATCCCGTCAACATTCCCTCCTCTGCAGATAAATAAAAGCATTTTAAAAATAAAATAGCCACCATAAATTTTGATGTTGCAAAAATACATTCCCCCAGATGCTCTGTGCAGTTTCAGGAGTGAAAAAGCTTCCAAAGCATTTATTCTGAACCTTGTTCTGCACTTCGTAAGAAACGTTATGCATTACATCCAAGCATGGTTTTCTGTGGAGAAGAGAATATACTTCGCTTTTGCAGGAGACCTGGGACCTTGGATACTTTCCCTGGGAAGACAAAGTCAGGCAAATAAAATTTTGGTTATATTTTCAGAATTAAAATTACCTTTTAAAAAACTAAACATTTAAATACCTTCCAGAGATGCTGCTTGGCTATGTTTGGAGTTGTTACTTAAAACTAGACAGAACTAGAGATATTTCTAAATGAACAGTGTTGAGCTTAGCTTTTTGTAATTTAAAAAGTCAAATGTTATAAATCAGAAAAAAGAAAAAAAATCCTAACATAACATCCAGAAAAACATCAAAATATATAGGGTAAAAATATTTCAACTTTGGGAGTTCAGGTCCCAGGAATTACAGTCAGAAGCTTGGGCAAAGCTGAAGAAACTTGAGAAAGGAAAAAAAAAAAAAAAGAGAGAGAAAGAAAGAAGAAAAAAAGCAACAAAATTTTTTTGAGACAGCGGTGCCCTCTGGAGGTCGATTTGGGAATTGACGGAAAGTCGTTCGTAAACCGGGAACAATGACATTCCCAAAGAATGGGGCAGGCACTAGGAAATGCAAACAAGGCTCCTGTGGTTTCCTTGGCTTCCTTTCTTTGTGCCAAAGCAGTTTTCAATGAATACTAGTTTCGCAATTCAATCTAGAAGTTTTCAAATAGATGCAAACATTTTAGTAGGTGGGATTGAAAGCCTGCTTTCAGTGCCTGAAATACAATCATGAAGAAGTAACCTAGCTGAAGAGGATGAAAAGAACCAACTGTGGCTCCAAATCACATAGCCCCCCCACCCCTACCCCAACCCCCACCTCCACCCCTCAGACCCTATTTAGGTGAATGGCCTGGAGAGACGTCCAGCAAATACATCCTTAAAATAACAAATGACCGGCTTTGTGGGGGTGTTAGAAAGAGAAATGGCTAAAGATGGCTTTTGTGTGTGTGGAATTTGTAATCGAAGAAGAGGCAAAATGAAGGTTATAGTGGGAGATTGATCAATCCTAAGAGTGATCTGTGCTCCATGTTCAAACCCACCCAAGACAGCCAGGCACCTCCACGCCTGTCATCCTAGACACTGGGGGGGGGGGGGGGGGAGGGGGAAGCGGGGAGGGGGCTGAGATATGAGGATCGCCATTTGAAGCCAGCCGGGGCAGGAGCGTCCCCACACCCTTATCTGAGTGTAAGCCCGAGTACTTGCACAAGTGGGTGTGGGTGTGCACGTGCAGGTAAAGGGAAATAAAGATAAAGCTCGGGGGCAGGTGCAGGTTGTTGGGTGTCTTTCTGAAACGAAGTCAGGTAGTAAACACACTGGGTCATCTAGGGCACCCTCGGGGCGGGAGTGAGGGGGAGAAGTCCAGGGGTACACGGGGTGTACTATTGTGAAAAGGGGTCCCCTGATGTGGCTCACTCGGTGGCCAGGAGAGACTGGAACCAAGGAGCAAGAAGCACCAAGGCCTCAGCTTCCCACTATCTACCCAAAGGTGACTCGGGCCCGCTCCCGCGTGGGCCTGGGGTCACCACGGTCACCCTGGCCAGCTCCTACCACCTCCGGGTTCCAACCGGGAGGGGTGGGGAGGACTCCTAGCTCTCCTGCCCCATGCGTGGCCTTTCTTCCCAAAGGGCCTGCCCATCCCCACCCACCCCCTTGGAGGCCCAGAGATCGCCCAGAGACCAGAATCTTAGGCAGGTCACATCCAAGGCCCCGCTGAGGGCAGGGTACGTGCTCGGCTCCCCCAAGGTGTCAGAGCAAACACGAAGACCCAGTGGATAGGGCGGAGGTCGGGCGACATCACTGCGGCCCTGTGCCTCTCCTCCAGGGACACGCACCAGGCCCAACCTACGCGCCCACCTGCGTGTCCGCGGCTGGACCGCTGCACCTCCGCCGCAGCGCCGACAGAGGGCGCCCACGGCCAGACTCGCCGCCTGCAACCCCGCAGGCCTGGGCCCTGAGCTTGAGGAACCAGGGACCCTGGAGGGCTGTGGGGTCTGATGGGCAGAGGATCTGAGCTGCAGCCATAGGGGAAGAGTCACCTTGCTGAGCCTCGGGCTCCTCGTTTATGGAGAAAACGTTGATGATACTAATAGGAGAGGTGCAATAGTTCCAATCTGACCACGCATTGGTGGGCTTCTTCATTCCTTCATGCTGGTGCTCTGTAACTGAATGTCAGTGTGGACAGTGATTCTATTAACCAGGCATTGTTCCCTTCCTCACTCTCGTTGAGAAAGGGTGAGATGCAAAGAATGCATGACTCTGGGCATAGGGGAGAGGAGAAGGGATGCAAAGGAAGCAAGTCTGCCATCAGTGAGGTGAATATCTCCAACGGTGATTGCCTGCCTTCTGTGAACCCACCAGGTTCCTTCCTTCCTGGAAGGGCCTTGCAAGTGTGAGGCCGAATAAATACTTTGCTAGGACAAATGGAGCATCTTTCAGCTAAAAGAGGGGCTGCTCAGAGGTCTCCCTTCCGTCCAGGCCCTCCTCATTAAAAGCTGAGGAACCAGTGGCTCACTCCTGTAGTCCTTGCTACCCAGAAAGCTGAGATCTGGGGCACCAGGCAGTTCAAAGCCAGACTGGGCAGGAATGTCTGTGAGACTCTTGTCATCAATTAGCCACCCAAAAATGCACAAATGGAGCTGGGGCTTAAGTAGTAGAACACTAACCTGGAGCAAAAAAAAAAAAAAAACAAAAGCTAAGGAACATAGTGCAGACCCTGAGTTCAAGCCAATAATGGAAAGACAAAAAAAAAAAAAAAGGAAATCCAACAACAAAACAACTTCCCAGTGAGGGTTAGCGTTGCCTGCCCCCCATTTCTAGGGATACTTTAGGGGTTCCCAGTGATTTCAGAACCTTGAAAACTTTTCTCTGAGTTCTCTCTCAAAGGAGCTGAGTAGAGATGGCCAGTTACACAACTGTTTATAGAAACACATGGATATGTACGTCTCAGTATTCTCTGTAGCTACTTTAAGTTCTTCACTCATCTGACAACATCGGAACAACAGTTGTGTTTCCTTTCCTCATCTAGCCCAGCTAAGGCTGACTTCTTTTTCTTTCAGATGAATTTTAGGAAGACTCATTAGTGGGCCTTCCTGTGGAACAAGTTACTAGCAGATTGAGCATCTTAAAGCAACCTGTCTTTATGGTGTCAGCGTTTGTGGATCAGGTGTCCTGCCCTATGTTCAAGGCCTCACAGAGCTGGGGTAAAGGCATTCGCTGGCTGCAACTGGAAATATCCCCTTTCCACTACTCTCGGGCTACTAGAAGAGTTTTTTGTTGTTGTTGTTGTTGTTTGGTTGCTTTTTTTTTTTTTCCTGGTCTGAGCATTGTCCCTGAGCTTCTTTCGCTCAAGACTAACTTTACCACACAAACCACAGCACCACTTCTGGATTTCTCTGAGTAGTCTCACAGACTTTTCTGCCTGGGCTGGCTTCAAACTGTGATCCTCTGATCTCAGCACCCTGAGTAACTAAGATTACAGGCGTGAGCCACCAGCACCTGGCAAGCATTAATTCTTATGGTTGTCTCACCGAGATCATGTTGTCTTGCTAGCTGTTAACCAAGAATCACTCTCAGTATCTAGAGGCCAGTCTCTGGTCCACGATGGGGTGCCTTCCATAAATCCTCTCATACTTCCAATCTCTCTTTCAAAATTTATCTGGTTAGGCCAGGTCCTCCCAGGCATGTTTCCCTGCTGGTCAATTCAAAGTCCACTGACTAAGTGCTTAGTCTTGAAAATGATATCCCATTATATTCACCAAGGAGGGGATCAGGTGTCTTTGTCAGTATGGCCTGCTACAGCAAAAACCACGGGCTGAGTGACAGGAGCAAAAGCATTTCTCACAGTTCTGGAGGCTGAAATATCTAAGGTCAAGATGGTAGCCATTTGGGTTCCCGGTGAGGGCAGAGGGACCCCTTATCTCACCTGGTGGAGGAAAAGGTCATCTCTCTTACATCTTCTTATAAGGGCACTAATCCCATTCATAAGCACTCCCCCTTCATGAGCCAGTCTCCTCCCAAGGCAGTGGCACCGACGCCATCTCTCTATCACCCCTCTTCATCTGAATGGGAATGGAAGGAGAGGTCATCACTGGAATTCAAAGGAGGAGGGCGTGCTCACTGAGTGCCCAGGGAAAGGAAGGCCACACTGTCACCACCTGTGTGTCTCCGACATGGCAGCAAGGGACATCCATTAAAGTGAGGTATCAGGAGGGCCAGGGCCTACCTCTGCCATTTATTTCATGATCCTTATTAGGGTATAGTTTCTGAATATCCACCATGACTCTGTAAATAGTAAGATTTCCCCATGATCACCAGAAGCACTGGGAGATGTTCGTGTGTCATACTTAGTACAGCCCCTCCATGGTAAGCAGAAGACAGTGGGGAGCCATAAAAGCCCATTCTGTAAGCAACTTAGGGGAGGAGTTGTTGTTTCCTGTGGCATCTCCTGAGTGACTAGCACAATGCTGGCAACCATGTGAATGTAGTTTACAGACCCCCACAAAGCCCCCAGTGTGAGCTTGAAACACATAGCGTGGAGTGGGAAAGACAAGGCCATGCAGCCTGTGAGCACATTGACATCCACAGAGAAGGCTCTACGTGGAGCAAGAGTCAATATAGAGCTTTCACCAAAAGTCTGTGAATATGGGGCCTCCCCAGTTGTCTTGGCTAAGGGTACAGGGTGCTGCTCGGAGGACCTCATGGGAGCACGGTGAGTACTGTCGTTAACTCCTGCTTCTGGGAGCCAGCGCCACCAGCCCTGGCTCCAAGACACAGGAATCTGTGCTCTTTCCAGGGAGTCAACGTCTAGATCAGTGTCTCTGGGCTGGAATCGAGGTGTGAGCAGGAATCCACTCACTCCCTTGCTAGCTCTGCGGAGGAATTCATTCCGTGGCCTTTTCCTGTGCCTCGAGGTTGCCTGTGGCACTTAGCCTACATCACTCCCACCTCCACCACCACATCTCGTCCTCTCACTTCTGCCATCTCCTCAGAGGCCCTAGGAGCTATGCTAGGCCCACCGGAATGACCCGGACTCGTTCGTTAGCTCAAGATCCCTGACTTAATCACATTTGCAAAGTCCCCTTTGCCCATGACAGTGTCCAGGGCTTAGGCTCTGGACACTTCAGAACCCAACTATTGCACTGACTGTGAGTACTTAGTGCCCAGCGTGAGATCCCTGTGAGCAGCTCCATCTTCCTGAAATGATTCCAAAAAAGGAAACGAAACTCAGCTCCAGCCGCTTCCTTCATCCACCTTCCCAACAACCTGGAGATTAAACACATTTCTCAAGAAGTTGTGTCGCTGAGCTCTAAGCCAGCCTAAGAGCGTGATTGTACCAGCTGCTACAGGTAATGGATCCAACACCGTGTAGTAAGATTTGAAAACAGAGCCTGTATTTTAATAGTACTCTCACATCCATTCCTTCATGTTTGCAAACATCTGTGATGATCAGGAGCACCTCTGTTCCTCTACCCTCCTTCCCAACTGTTCTCTAAATTGACTTGATACTGCATTTTTTTTTTGACAGTTCAGTGACAGGCACAAATTACTTTGCTGTTGCCATGGGAACCACGGCATCTGCAAACAGAAGGGGGAAAAAATCAAGATTAAAATGAGAGGAGGAGGGTATCATTCAAATTGGGATTAATGAGCCTGTCCAAGTGAAATTGGGTGCTAACTTGCCATGTTGTAGGGGTGTGTCCGTGAGAACCCCTCAGTCAGGCAGGTAGCAGAAGACAGCAAAACGAGTGAGAATCTCTCCCCTCCTGCACAAGCAGTGGCTGAAAGTTTCCAGAGCCTTCCACTGTCCCTTCCTCTGTGTCTCTCTTATTTGGATTGCCTCCTTTGTTTTCATCTCCTCCTGCTCTTCCCCTTCTGAACACATTAGTTACTATGGAAACATTGGTGTGAATGTCAGAAGGCTCAGCTCAGAAATGCTTCATAAAGTCAATTTATAGAATGGTCTGACATTTATCTCATGTTTGGGAAATTTAAAGAATTTGTGATATTCATGACCACAGACAGGGGTGGGTGGTAAACACAGCTATCAATGGATTTGAAACTTTGTTTTCGAGACACTGAGGAAACAGTGGGTTTTGTTTTTGAGCAGAAGAATAACAACCCCAAACAGGAATCTGGTTTGGGATTTAGAATTGGATTCATTCTCCCTCAGTCCAGAAAAGATCTCCACCTTCTAAGTTTATAATTCATCTCTTGGGTTAAAATAAATGCTTTTGGGGGTAGGGTGATGACAGCCAGCTTCTGTCAAAGAACCAAACCAGCAAACTTTAACCTGACAATAAGACAAATGGTGTTATCTATAATGATATCGATAGGGCAACAGGACACAGAGATGCTAATGACATAAAAATGCTTATTTTATCAAGATAAATTTTCCCATTTAGTGTTACAGAATAATAGGCAATGATCCAAGCCCATACATTAGGTATCAAGCCTCTTTCTTCTTCCCTACCCCCATTTATTTATTTCTCTTTTTGGTGGTAGTGGAGCTTGAACTCCAGGTCTCACACTTGTCAGCCAGGTGCTCTATCACTGAGCCATGGAAACCTTTCAAACCCCTTTCTAAGTCCTCTGTGTGTATAAGTCCATGTGAGCCTATGACCGACAGGCAAAGTAATCCAATCATTTTAATCATTTTACACTGAGGCACAGACAAGTGAAGTAACTCAACCAAATAAACATCAAAAGCAAATTCCAGGCCAAAGCAACCTAGCTGCAAGACCTATTCTCTAGCAGCATACACAATTGCTTCTCTACAACAAAGCAAAATATAATGGATAACACAGCCAGAGAGAGAGCTTTGAGTTATCAGTTCTAGACTAAGAACAGTCTAGAGAAGGACTTCTGGTATTGGCTCACTGAAGACACTGCTTTTGCAAAAGCCTTGTGAAGGCACCATTGAAGGTACCATAGGTTTCCAAGGCTCGCAGTAATGACAAGTACAGTTGAAATCTGACTTTAGACTTCTGGCCTCAGACTCGTGCATTTTGTTATTTGTAACAGAGTAAAAATATTTTAATATGTGATCAGCAGCAAAGTTACAAGTAGATGAAAAAGTCTTGAAATTCACTCCACCATACTCCATCATAACTATAATTGCAAAGAAAAGCCAAGGTCAGTTTGTGAGGCAGCATTTGTTCTTGACTGGTCCTGTTTTCTATTTCCTCTGGCCACAGCTTACTTTGCGGGGAAGTTGTTTGTTTGCTTGCTTGCTATTGTTTGTTTTGAGAAAACCAGATCTGCTTGGTCCCAGCAATTGACCTACCTGATCCCAGGATCAGACAAGTATCTCAAAGTCAAAGCCAATCAAAATATCTCATCCCTCAGACTCCAGTGATGGGTTCAGAGATAGTAGTTCACAACGTCAAAGCCAATGAAAACCCACCACAGGATGCAAAGCAGAGACTGACACCTGGAGCACAAAGATACATGTAAAAGACTAAATAAAAGTCCAGCCAAACAGCATGACTGAGGCCTAAGAGTCTAAAATCTGTCCATGAAACCTCCCAATTATTGAGTTAACAGGACAGTCTCTATTCTTCATCTTCCTTCTCCCTTTCTCCTACCATTTTTTTCCTTTCCCTTCTTCATTTTTCCTCCCTATTCTCTTCCCCCTCTTTCTCTTTCTTCATTTTTCCCCTAATCAAAACACATTTGGTCTGGGTTACAACAAACAGAAAAGGGCCAAATGGACCCCACAGGAAGTAATGCCTAGCGGGTGTATGTGGAGATCACCAGATCTTGTTCTTTTTGTTGGCAAACAAGCAGACATGCCTGGTCACAGATTCCAAAGTATAGACACCTCTAGAAACCAAAAGTCTCTTTGGAACTCATTTGTTCACAAAACAGACATGGCTTTCCTACACACAGAGCCACACACAGTGTTTACTTACCCTGCCTCCTGTCAGTATACCTTTGTTTTCCTGCAAAACAATATCTGCTTTGTCATTATAGGATGCCACACAGCCTTTCTCAAGAGTATCATGCTGTAGAAGGTAAATAAAGGTATACTACAGCCAAAAGAAAAAACTGACCCATTATAAAGCTCCACCCAAAAGGTTTCAGATAAAAGACTATGGACTGACTGCATAAATTGATCAAACAAATGATGCTCTTAATTTTTCAGTAGCTAATGACATTATCATGAACCACAAAATGAAAATATCTCTCCTACCAGAATCATATTGAAAGTATATTTATGTTTACATGTCAGATCGTAGATGCACATGAAATCAAATACTACTTTCATAAACACCCAAAATGAAAATCCCTAAGTGTAGGACAAAAAAGCAAAAGGAACCATAGGTATGGGAAAATAGCAAGGACGAGCGGTGAGAATCTGGAGAGAATCTGGAAGATAATCTACTGCCTGTCCGTGATGTCCTACCACACTCTACTTACTGAACACTAACTCTAAATGTGACAGCACTGCACTGCAATGCTGAGTGTTCGTGGGTACACAATGAGTGAATCCTGAAACTGCAATTCCATGTCCACTGGGGACTTATTCTAAACCTGCCTCCCTGAGTTCTCACACTAGACAGAGATATTAGCAAACAATGTTATTCACTTTTTAGTTATCTCTATAGCAAATAAAACTATCATGGCATGCAATATCAGGAAGAATAGTGGGAATTAATCACAAATCATGCCAATGTAACAAGCTTGGGGGTCAGGAGTCATCCTTTTTCTTTCTATCTCTTACTGAAACTAGTAGTCAGTTTGCATCTACTTAATTGGTAAATGGGATAAATGTTACATTTGAATACCTCAGTCATCTGACCACATCAACATGTTAATGGGACAACTAAAGAAAGAAGAAAATCTCTAATTTGGTGACCCCAACTGATGCAAAAAGGTCCTCAGCTGTGGAAAACCAAATTGAGATTAGCCTGGAGATGTCTTCCTGCCTCCTTTTGAATGCATGATTTGTCTGCATCGACAGAACACATACACGTGAGCAGAGAGGAGTGAATGGGAAGTGTGTAAACCACTGGCTATTGAGAATGAAATGACTCCTGAATTTGAAACTTGAAAGAAAAGTAGAAAATAGACATGAACTATGTTCCAAGTATCATACTTTTGCTAAGAAATGGGACAAGCCTAAAGAAATTTCTAACTTGAAATAGCCTATGTGATAGTCTGGGAACCATTAAGTCTGGTCTCCTAGTTAATAAAACTTTCAATGTTCACCAGCTGTAAAAGCCCAGCTGGCTCTGAGTTCTGTGTGTGTGTGTGTGTGTGTGTGTGTGTGTGTGTGTGTGTGTGTGTGTTTCTCTCTCTCTGGCCAAACACAGCACAACAGCACACTGCCAAATTGCTCTACCCCTGTGGCATTTGCCCAAGTTGAACCCTTCTTTTCCACAAGCCTAGTTCTTAACTGCCTCTCGTTCATTCCAGTTTCTCCTCCAATCTTCCTTGCACAATTGCCAGATTAATTTTCCTCAGGAACAAACTTTCATTCCCATCATTCTGTTTCAAAACCATCAACAGCTTCCCATTACCCACAGAAGCATTTAATAAACTTCAATTGGATGGTAGCATACTTTGCTACCTTCACACTTCTCTCCTCCAATACCCCACTGTGTGTGTATGTGTTTTACTAGTAAGGATTGAACCCAGGTTTTTGCACATACGTTGCAAGTGTGCTACCACCTGAGCTAGGCCACAGCCCTTTTCTTTATTTTGTTCATTTTGTCTGTGAGGTAGAGTCTCCCTAACTTTGCCTGGGTGAGTCTAGAATTGCAGTCCTTTTAATTTAGCCACCCCAGCTCTGGGATTATAAGCATGTACCGCCATGCTCAGCCACATAGCCCTTTTTCAAAGTTCAGGATGAATGCACTGTCATCTACCTGTCTTTTGCAATGTTAAAATTCCTTAAACCTGGGTCACATCCCTCTGCTTTTTCTCTCATTCCCTTTCACATGACAATGAATCGCATCATTTTTTAAAGAGTGTGGTAAAATAAATAAAGTTCACCATTTGTAACGTGTACATTGAACGCATTCACAATGTTGTAAAACTGTCATCCTCTAATTCCAGGATTTTATCATTAACCCAAACCAGCAAAAAAATGTCAGTGCCCTGGTCGTTAGCACTAGAGAAACTCTGCTAATCACTTCAACCACTATGGATGGGCATCCTTCCCCAGTCAAGACTCCAGATAACAACACAGCCCTGGCCCACAGCCTTGATGACAATCCTTGGAGACTTCTCACAGAAGACTCAGTAAAGCCATCCCAGACTCTTGTGCTACAGAAACTCCACAGTGACAAATGTAAGTTGGTTGACACTACTACGTTTGGGTGATTATTTACATAGAAACAGAAAAAGAATATAGAATTGAAGTTATTATTGTTATTGTCATGTTTTTGCCCAAATGACTTAAATATCAGCAAAGTGACAGAATACAGTAGTTAGACAAAATGTAAATGTGTTTCTAACCAATTCACCAATCATGTAAAGTGACAACAGCCTGCTTCATGTTGATGTACTCTACTTCACAGTAGAATAGGTATCTGTCTTATTCCTTGCTGAGATTCTTAGTGTTCGCAGTTCCTTTGGTTTTTAATGAACCAGTTGCTCTCAGATAAAGGAAAAAGCTGTTACAGAAATGTATCAACTTTGAGGATCAAAACACAACCATAAAGAAACAAATGGGAAGAATGTGATTGCTGCACAGCATACAATCACACAGAAAATATGCAACTGCTTATTGTTTTTTCCACACTGTATTCATCTGCTGTTTGAGTCAGTATCTTCTCATATGAATAATTTTATAAGGTTGATGACCCAGCATCAAATAAGTCATTGCTTTGACTGATATAGCCAATTTATACATAATAAATGCAAAGAAGGAATTGAGAGCCTCTATGATCATTTAAAATGACAATATTATGCTTCAAGTTATACTGTTCATCTTGATTATAAAATAAATTTACAAGTACCATGATAAACATGTAATATAAAAACATAACTAAAACATTCTTTTCATCTAACTAATATGCTTCATAAACATATACCATTTAAGAAGCTAGCAGATCCTCTCTATAAAAACCTAGCAAAGATAATTAGCAATTTTTATATTCCTTATGAAAAACAGAGTTCAGAATGAAAGAAAAATACTAAGGGAAGAAATGCAACAGTGTATGAAAAACTAATTCTCGGGGCTGGGAATATGGCCTAGTGGCAAGAGTGCTTGCCTTGAATACATGAAGCCCTGGGTTCGATTCCCCAGCACCACATATATAGAAAATGGCCAGAAGTGGCGCTGTGGCTCAAGTGGTAGAGTGCTAGCCTTGAGCAAAAAGAAGCCAGGGACAGTGCTCAGGCTCAGTTCAAGGCCCAGGACTGGCAAAAAAAAAAAAAAAAAAAAAAGAAGAAAGAAAAACTAATTCTCTGACCATGATACCATCTAACTCCAAAATAAAAAGACAGACCAGTGATACAAAAATAAATTGGAACAACTGAGATCCATGCTTTCATAAAGGGAAGGAAAGCACAACAAATGTGAGAAATTTTCATGCTTAAAATGCTGAAAACTAAGGCTAGGGTATAATTAAGAGTGAAAGAGACATCTCCAATCCATAAGACCACCTAATATATAACCAGTACTTTGTAAATTCCAGTTTGAATCCATTATGTTTAAGGCGAGCTTTTGTATTTTGGTTTCTGAACTTCTATTCCAGTCTTTGGATGGTTTGGGTCTTAAGCATTTCTTGCATGGACATCCCTGCTTTAAACCCTTGGACTGATTCTTCCCTGTCCTCAGAAGAAAATGCTAGTGCCCTGGAATGTAAGGCCTGGTTTCTGTAGGTTTGGTTACACTATTTCCAGTCTCCTATCAAGAGGCACTTCACCTTGCTCTTTCTTTTTACTAGACCTGTTTCTACTCATCCTTAATACTCAGCACAGAACTTTCAACTCCTCTTTTCCCTCCTGGCACCTGAAATCCATCTTAGGTTCCACTCCACCTCTTTGAGTTGCCACTCTTGTCCCTCTTTGCTACCTCCATGACTTCCTGAATGTACTTCCATTCCCTGGCTCCTCGTATATTATTATTCCATTTTATATTTTCCTTTCCTCTCCAGTATGATCTTTGTGTGGAGAACAAAGCAGACAACTACTGTTCATCGCATGATTAGAGAATGAATGATTAAAAGCAAAGACAAAGGATCAAAAGTGAGCTTTGGCAGAAGCAAGAACTCTACTGAGGCATGGTGAGAGTTTTCTGGGCATGTTGCCTTGGTAGACTATCTACCAGTAACCCTGCAAGAAATCCAGCAGATCTGGGGTATCTTACAGACCCAGCAGAATCATCTCATACCCTCATTCAGAGAATAGCAACTTCCCTTTGTTTTGATGTACAAAATAAATGTATCGACCTAACAAAGGTAAAGATGTCACCCACCTGTAAAGGTATGCATGCTCTGACAAGGAGGACAGGGACAGTCTACCTTTCTTCTCATACATTACCACACACACACACGCACACACACACATACACACATACACATACACACTCCCCTGCCCCTTGTTTTTGTTTTTGTTTTTTGAGGTGATGTCTTCCTGTATAATCTAGGCTAGCCTAGAACTTGAAATCCTCCACTTCAGCCTCCAAAAGCTAGGTACCATTGTGCACCACTGTGCCTGGCAAAGATTTCTCTGCTTATAAGGTGAAGTCTAAGCCCCTCCCCACATCCTACAAAGATCTCCCTGGCCTGGCCTGCCTTCCTCCCAGATGTCTCTGCACACCTTCCTTTTTGTGGACCCTATTCCAGCTGTCCCCTGCTACGAAATTCAGCCAATTTCCTTCTCCATCTAAGACAATGACTTCGTTAATGAGAGAGAATTCAATGGCCATTGCATGATTTCAACATCCAGATATTTCTCAGTTTCATTTGGCAGATAAAACATCAGTGTGATGCTCATTTTTCAATGAGAAAGAAAATATTTTCTTGTTTTTCTAGCATTCAAATAATAGAGGAAGTGTCTTTTGACATAAGATGCACTTCAAATAAATTTTGAAAAGTTTGATTTGAACATAAAATGAAGCATAATTGTTTTTTTCCACATTTTAAGTGAGTTTGTTGTCTGGTTGTCAGATTTAACTTGAATAGGCCCGGCAATATCTACATCAAGGACATGTCAGCTATTTTCAACCATTATTGTCCTTTTTCTGTGTTCATAAATCTATCTTACCATTATAAAATCTGTTATTTGACATGTGTGAAGAAGGAAGAATTATGGCTAATAAAATTTCAAGTTTATTGTGAATACCATAGATACCACACAAATCTACAACAACTCCTATGTGTATTCAACATTACAGTACAACTGATAAAATGAGACACATGTAGGTGATGATATGAAAATTCCATGGAGGTCAAAGCATCACACTTGACATTGTAGATACAAACCTGGACACGAATCATCCTCATCCTATAACAACCATAGGAATGATAGAAAATGAGTTTAGGGGTGCAAAGAAGAGAGTATAGTTGCCTTTAACTCAAGAGAGAAATATCTCAGAAAAAGTGACATGTAAGAAATACCTTGGATGTTTTATGAAGCTTGACAGGAAATAGTGAGGTGATGATGGCCCAGAGCCATGAAAAGACACAGGACTTGCTAGAGCTTAAGACAGGCCTACTAGGTGCAGTGTGTGGAAAAGAGATATGAGTGCAAGGAAGGGGACCATGAGGTCATATGGAAAACTAGGTCCCTTTCCTAAAAAGAATCAGATTTTAATGTCTGTGATGACAGCCCTGGTGGGAGAATACACAATGAACAGGAAGGAATACATGGAAATAGAATGCCCTTCAAACGTTTCGGTAAGGAGACAGGCTCAAGTTGCTCAGGAATTTGGTAAAGATGAAAGATTGGAGACCATAATGTAATATACTACAAGTATGCCCACAGAGCCAAAGTTATTTATGTTTTTCCTCTATACAACCCAGTTCCACCTCCATTCAACAATTCACAGCATCACAATATTAGAGGCAAATTTTAGATTTTCTTATGGACATTATGTAATAGCTTCTTATCTACATTATATAATAAGTTCCTCCCTGCAATGAGAATAATTGCCCTTTGTTCAGCAAACAATGAAGAATAAGCACAGAGAGAGAGAGAGAGAGAGAGAGAGATTACATATTACATATTATGTTGTGTCAGGGACAGGTAACTGCAAGAAACATCTTCCCTTTTTTGTGCACTAGAGCTTGAACGCAGGGCTAGTCCTTTGACTTTTAGTTTGACCTACGTAGGATAGGATAGGAGCTCAATCTAATTGTTCCTCAGCTGGTCCCCAACTGCAATCCTCCTAATCTCTGCCTACCAAGTAGTTGGTGCACACCACACTACCTAACTTGACTTTGAGACATGGTCTCACTTTTACCTGGACTACCTATCTCTATCTTCTTAGTACCTGGGATTCAGAAACAAGTCTAATTAAGTATAGCAAAAACAAAGCAATTCTAAAATCTCACTGACAAAATGGGTATTACTTTGTGTTTTGAGGCATGACCTACCTTGGTAGCCCAGGCTGGCATTGAACTCATAATCCTCTGCCTCAGCTTCTGGAGTACTTCTTCCTTTTCTTTCTCTTCCTCCCATTCTCCTTCCCCTTTCTGAGATACCCTCTGGGATTCAATTTCATTATCTTTATGCAAAGCACTGGTTGCATTTCACTTATGGTCCTCTCTTTTGCAAAAAGTTCCTGAATTGTAACTTTATGCACTTTTTCTTTGTTCCTTCCCTAGTCATACAATTACAATTTTTCAAAAATGTCCAGTCTGCTTCCTTTGTCATTATATATTGCATCAGGGAAGAGTTAATGATTGACAAGTCATATTTTGCCTGGGAAATTTTCTAATTCTAACCATGGCCAAGAAACCAGGGAAAATCCCAGATTTAATGAGAGGGGCTTTTAGCACTTCTGAGGGACAGATATAAAATTGAAGAGTCAAAGAACCTTATACATGACTGACTAGCTTTTCATTAAGTCAGTTCTCAGATTTGGAGATAAAAACCTGGGTGGAAAATATCTGGAAAGCACAAATTTTCTGCAGTTGATGATACTGGGGAGATAAAGATGTGTTGAGGACCCACAGGTAGAAGGATCCCACAGAATACTGAGTATTTTGTTGCCACTTCTTGGAGGGGTACAAGGGAATAATGTGACCCAAAGGCAGAACGGTCCTCAGGAATCAACAGCTCTGCTTTGATTCACCATCTTCCTTAGTTACATCAAGGTCTGTCCACAAGCTCTGGCCAATCCAATATGGAGAAAGATACTCATCAGGAGCTTCCGGTTTTACGTTCATGTTGTACTTTATTTCTATTCATCAGAATAACCTTGGTAACCGAAATGAAAGATTATTCTAAAAAAGAGGGGAGGGGGAATAATTCTAAACACTAGCAAAGTAAATCCAAGGTAATAAGATTTATTCAGAATGCAAGGATGATTGAAAATGTAATAATGAATACAAATCTCTACATTCATAGTTTTTTTTAAAAAGAAAGATCTCAACAAGTGAGGAAAATTAAATGTCCATTCATGTTTGTAACTTCTTAGCAAACTAAAAATAGGAAACTGATTGTTTTGTGCCTTCTATAAAATTTTCAGTGAAGAAGTATGTTACCTTTTCCTGCAAAAACATGAACTTTGATCTTTTCTTTTGTTAGGTCTACAAAACTTGTTTATATATTTCAAGGCTATGTTATTAGGTACATGCAGCTTTCGAGCTTTCACGTCTTCCTGGTGAGTTGAGTTTTATAACATGTGAAATATCTTATCTCCAACAATACTTTTTGCTTTAAAATCTAGTTTGCCATTAGGACCAGCTTTGGTCTACTTTTGTATTGTACATCTTTTCCTTCTTTTTATTTTTCATTCTATAGCCTGATATTTAAAAGTCTGTATTTTTTTTGGCCAGTCCTGGGGCTTGGACTCAGGGCCTGAGCACTGTCCCTGGCTTCTTTTTGCTCAAGGCTAGCCATATGTGGTGCTGGGGAATCGAACCCAGGGCCTCATGTATATGAGGCAGGCACTCTTGCCACTAGGCCATATCCCCAGCCAACAAGTCTGTATTTTTTAATCAGAACTTGATTCTTAAAATCTTGTCTATTTTTAAAATTAGAATATATGTATATATATGTGTGTGTATATATATGTATATAACCTGATTGCTAATAAACTTGGGTTTGAATGTACTACCATATCATTTTCTATTTGTAATAACTATTTGTTTAGCTATTTTTTAACTAACCATGGAAATTTAGCATATATAATTAAAAGTAAACTAGTAGTCATAGGTTTATAGCTTAGTCAGTTTTCACAAAATGAGCATGCCCATCCATGTGCAAACTGAATGAAAAACAAAGTAGCATCCTATTCTATAGATTCAAGGTGATGAGTCTCTTTACAGTTCCATTTTCTGTAATTATGTTTTCTGTCTACTTTGGGATGTTTTCTTGATAATTTTTCACTCATCAAATTATTGGTTATGGTGGCTGGGAATATAGCCTAGTGGCAAGAGTGCTTGCCTCGCATACATGAAGCCCTGGGTTCAATTCCCCGGGCACCACATATATAGAAAATGGCCAGAAGTGGCGCTGTGGCTCAAGTGGTAGAGTGCTAGCCTTGAGCAAAAAGAAGCCAGGGACAGTGCTCAGGCCCTGAGTCCAAGGCCCAAGACTGGCAAAAAAAAAAAAAAAAAAAAAAAAAAAAAAAATATATATATATATATATATATATATATATATGTATATGTTATGAAAACCTTTCTTTCTCTTTGGGTATAAATTATTTGGCTATATTGGGTTTTGAATTCAGTGCTGGCACTTGTTCCAATCCTTTCTTGTGTTCATTAATGGCAGGATCTTGCTTGTTACCCAGGCATGTGACTGGATTGCAATCGGCCTATATTTTAAGCTTCCTGCCATAGCTGGGATGACATGCATGCACCACATGCCGAGATGGCGTCTTTCAGCATTTTCTACCATGCTGTTCTGAAATATGGTCCATTCTCAGCCTCCAAACTCGGTGTGAAGAAGGATCTCACGAACTTTCTTGCCCCGACTGGCCTCAAACTGTAATCCTCCCATAGCCAGCTTCCCAAGTAGCTACAATTACAGGCACACATTACTGTATTTTAACTTTTGTGGTTGCTTTTGGGTTTGCATCTTACATTTTTAACATAGTGTAGTTTTCTTCTTTTTCCTTGTGTTCGTTTCCCTGCATTTTGGCCAGAGGTAAAAGTTCAATTTTCAGATTCCCTGTTTGCTTGTTGTTGTTGTTATTGTTTTTTGGGGAGGGGAGGGGAGGAGAGGTTTCTGTCGGTCATAGGGCTTAAACACAGGGCCTGGGCAATGTCCTTGAGCTTTTTCGCTCAAGGCTAAAAAACACTCTCCCACTTTGAGCCCCGGTGCCACTTCCAGTTTTCCGGTGGTTAATTTGAGATAAAGACCCTCACGGATTTTCCTGCCAGGCTGGCTTTGAACCACTACCCTCAGATCTCAGCCTCCAGAGTACCTAGGATTACAAGTGTAAGCTACCAGCACCAGGCAGATTTCCTGGTTTTTTGGAATATAACATTTTATTTATTATACTTAACTTTAAAATCCATTACAAAAAATGTTTCATCTACACAAATAAAATTGCTAACAATATTTTATTTATGAGACCTCTTTAATACACATTATATACACCTGTAGTAAAGGGAAATAGGAAAATACTAAAATATAAATATAGCATGTAGACAACACTAATTTGTCTTCAAAACCTGTGTGATGCTGACATATAAGAAAACTTGGTACAAGTCATATGCTTTCATAATCTGACAAGAAGAGATCACCTTTAAATGTGTTAGTACAAATGTGTTCTCTGAATCATACTGAGAAAAAGTAACTCCCATTTTCATTTTTCACAGTAATTATTAGCATGTTTAATATCTTATCCCTTTGGAAAATCATAACATTAGTAAGATAAACACATTTTGGTTTGTTTGGGGATGTTTTTGTTGATGTTTTCAATCTTTAGTAAATATTTCCACCCAAAAAGCCAAAATGAACTGTGGAGCTATATAAAAGGTACACAGATTAAATCTCTGGGCAAGAGGCAGCAAGAATATAAACAGATGAACAGCCCTCCTAATTTTAGACCACTAAAAGCATAGATCACAATAGGCAAATATATATGTCAAAGTATTGATGAAGAGGTATAAATTCTTTTCATGATGAACCTCTATAAATAATCTCAAGGCAAGGCAATAATATAAAATGTTCTTCATAGCACCTGAAGAGAAAAAATAATACAGATAATAGAGCAAAATAATCCATATTTCGTACTTGGGGGAAAAAGGATAATAATACTGTAATCTTTAGTGTCTAATAAGAAATTTTCATTATGATTAAAACTTTGTAGTATGATTTTGCTCATTTGCTAGTACATGAGACAATCAGCAGAAAGATATATAATACGCTCTCAGTATGTCTTATGAACCCTTGAGTTTTTCAGGTAGTTAGCTAATGCAATATCAACCAGTAAGAGCTATAAGAACTACAATAGAGTACCATAAGTGCAAAAGATACAATGTACAATTTAACATTTCAAATATTATCACATATACAAGTAATAAATAATAGTCATACTTGATGTTATTAAGTAAACAAAATAACTACTAGCCAATCTGATCTTATTAGTCAGTAGCTTACAAAAACAATTACCATTTTAAAATTACTTTCTCCATAAAAATAGAAAACATATCAAATTTTTTAAACTTTACCTAAAAAAATTTAGAAGGCAATTTGTCAATCAAAAATATATCTGTTTAAAAATGTGATTGTACATAGGTTTTTCATATGCACAATTTTCTTCTCTTATGAAAAGGGCACTTAAGTTTAGCACTAAAGCATTCAGAAAATAAAGATGCTGTTGACTTTCCTGTTAGGCAGATTATACATTGTACAATTTTAATATAAAAATATAAATATTTTTGACAGTTGAAATAGTGATTGGTGTATAATTCTATTACCCTTTACTTGAAAAAAAGAAGTTTGCACCTGTAGGACATGAAAATATACAGATTCTACATAGTTCTTTGTTGCCTGAAACTTTGCAAATTACAAAATCAGTATTCACTGAATTTTCAATAGTGAGCCCGTAGCCTTCTGTTTTCTTCTCTTAGTTTTTCAATTTCAGCAACTAAACCTTCATTCACTGAATATCTTTCCAGCAAAGAGTGCATTTCATTCTAAAAAAAAGGAGAGAAATTATTTTTAAGTGACCGGATATTCACATTTATTTGTCAAACTATGTTTCACATAGCTTCTGATATGACTTTTCTCATGCTTAATTATCTATACGATATTTCTTGTACTCAGCCACAAAGATTACTGGCCAAATTAACATACTTAGAAGGTGATACTCACACATTTTAGGTGGTCTTTCATTTATTTATGGGAGGCAAGCATGACTATGAAAAGTAACCTCAACCACCACAGGCTTAAAAGGAAGTGATCAGCTAATATCTATTTTACTTATTAAAAATGTTGGGGCTGGGAGTATGGCCTAGTGGCAAGAGTGCTTGCCTCCTACACATGAAGCTCTCAGTTTGATTCCCCAGCACCACATATATGGAAAATGGCCAGAGGGGGCGCTGTGGCTCAAGTGGCAGAGTGCTAGCCTTGAGCAAGAAGATGCCAGGGACAGTGCTCAGGCCCTGAGTACAAGGCCCAGGACTGGCCAAAAAAAAAAAAAAAAAAAAAAAAAAAAAAGAAACTTCATACTTATGTGGTATAGCAATTAGATATAACAATTCAAATACACCGCCCTTTAATGGATTTCTTTCTTCAGATGCACACAACTGTACATTCATTTAGAACACAATGTTATGTACGTACCAGCTGCACATGAAACTGTTTAATCATCTCCACTTGCAAATTCATAATGTCCCTATGGCATGCTTCTCTAAGAAAGAATATAAAATACTTGTTACAATTATAACAATGTAACCAATTCTATCCTCATTTAAGAAACTGACCAAATGTTTCATTGTTTCAAATGATTGAGCATCAGTAATCATTACAATAACAAAATACCAGTGGACCTAACATTCCTTTGCTAAATGCTAGCCATTTTTTCATATAACTTAAAATATAAGAACTCACTTGATCTTCACAACTAAGAGCAATTATTGCTTTTGCTTTGGCAACAAAAAAATTAAGCCAGAGAACAGTTGCCCAAGTCACACACACTCAGCCAATAGTGGAATTTATGAGAAAAATGTCAGGAAAGAAGTCTCCTCGATTTTATTTAACAAAGAAACATTTTTTTAAAGACATACATCTGTGTAATACATAATCTGTAGCTCATTGTCCCTTTTTGTCCATAATTACAGAAATGATGTCAATCTTGAGCAGCTTATATCTGAGAAATACTTATACTTTAAGTTTCATAAACCATGTGATACTTCATTAATGTATACTGTTAATACTGGAGTTGTTTTCAAGTTTTTATTCTTGCCATGTTGTTCTAATAACATATATAGCTCTAAACTACATGTGCCAATATCCATTTATGATATATCCAGGTGCATATACCAGGTGTATTTCCAAAGTGGTCGTAAGAATGGATATGTTTACCACCAAAGAGCATTTCTCTTGCTCTTTCATCTCACCAAGATTTGGTAATCACTTTTTTTTAACAATATGTTCCCCTTTAAGTAATGTGATATGGTATTTCACCCTTTTTTCCATTCTCTCAATTATTATGTTGAATATTTCTCCTCATGTTCATCCATCATTCTTCTATATACTGCCTATTCATGTCTCTTTCTCACTCATTACAGAAGTTGGTTATATAATCTTATCCCTTGCTGGTGATAAGAACTAAATTTGCTAGTAGTGTCTCATAATTGGACCTTTGATTAACACACTGAAATTTAATAACTATAATAGTACAGGAAACATTTGTACCTATTGTATATAAACCTAATTTCCCCTTTTTAAATCATCTTCCTATTGTGATTTATAAATACTCTCCAAATGCCTAAAGTTTGTTACACTTTCATTCTATATAGACCTAAAACTATTTTCTTTTGTCTTTTTTTTTTAGTACTGAGTGGGGAATTAAACCCAGGATGTTGCAGTTGCTAGGCAAACACTTTGCCACTAAGCTATATCCCAGCCCAAGAACTAATATTTTTTTCAGAAGCATTAAAAGGGGATCCATACTTACCTTTTAATAGAAATAATCAGATATCACAACACAACATTGATCATCCCATATTTTGTGCAAAGATCTTCAATGTGACCTCTGTTAGTAATCAAGTTTCCATATAAACAGAGGTTTCTTACCTATTTGATTCCTTGGCCAATTTGTATACTCTATGCCAATGTTACATTACCTTAATTTTACAGCAAAACAAAACAACTAAATTCTAATCAAAAGACTAATAAATACCAAATAAGACCCTTGACTTCAAACATTTGCTGATCACTCACTGTATACAGCATACTTCAACAGGTAATCTATAAATATTGCCTCTTATATAAAAGCTACATTGTGTTTACAAGAATCTTGTCTACATTTTAACAATTTAAAAAATCAGCAATGGCAGCCTGTATACTATCTGTCTTGTAACTGCTTTATATGTTATGTCTTTCCCTGGCGGACAGTCAATAAATATATTACAATAAGATCAACAAATCTCATCAGGTTTTTTATGGCTTTATGGTCACTAGAACTTAGACTCACATGGTAATTACCAATGCTACGTATACTAATAAGAAAGAAAAAAAGATCTAGACAAATAGCAATTTTTCCATTACTACCTAAAGTCATCCAAGGTTTCTTGTATCATGTTCTGAATAAAACGGATCTGTACAGACGTCAGTGGTGCATTTGACCGATTGTTTCCAATGGTATCCACTATTTTTTCTGAGAGTGAACTGGCAACTCCGGCAGTGACAGAGGATGCTATCTTTGGGTCTAAAATAAAGAATAGAGAAAATATTAATAGTCAACTTGAACTTAGAGACATCAAACATTTCAAAATGAGATTCTTTATGAGAAAACTTGAAAAACTGGCAAAGAACAGTGTTTTGTGACATTTAGAAAAATTCTCTGTCTGGAATACAAATTTTAGAAACTTTCTATGACATTATTTCTAATAGTCATTTATCTATCTATATACACTGCCAACTGCCTAATGTAATAACATTTGACAGGGGTATTCATCTTGAGCATCTCTGAATCACTTCTCTTCTAAAAGATGAATGTGACAAGCTGTACCACAAACCAGATAAACAAGACTATTAAAAACCAACAGAAAGAATATAGAAGTAAAGCAGTGCTTTAGGCAAAGCTCTAGAGTTTAAGCTAATGTAATAAATACATCTACAGAAACCTTATAAAAAATACTAGTATTTGCATAACCGAATTGTTTCTATATGAAGAGCTCCTTAGACACCTTCTTACCAGTGAACCTAATATCCCTTTAAATGCAATTGAGATTCATGAATGTGGGATAAATTCTACCAGTTAAAGCGTTTAATATGAAGAAGGAAAAGAAAAAGAGTTACAAGTTCAAGCAGTTAACCAATCCTTTTTAAAGGGTTGGCTATTATAATTCTATCTATACTTTAGTAAATAAAAATGTGACATATTTCATTGAGACTGAAATTCATATTATTGGACCAAAAGAGGTAGAGTCAAATTAACGTTGATAAGTTTGCATTCCATTGTTCCCTAGTTAAAAAATATATACTGGAGAAGTATCTATAAACTTCCAACTTCAATATTTTTTAGTCTACAACCACTCTAGCTTTGAAGTTATATAACTAGAGATGTTTTTCAATTTAATAATTTTCTCAGTCATTAGGAAGTTTTTTGAATTGTTTTAAAAATATTTTTATTATTTTTACATAGTCATTTACCATTCACTGAAGCAGTGCATCTTGATTAATGTCACCCCTTTCAATATTCTCACCTACCTCTCCCAACCCACCCCTTCTCCTACTTATTTTAATTTTAGGCTATGTATTGAAAATTTTTTTGTCACTTGACAAAGCAGTTTATATGTACAATATATCCTGTTGATCTGTGTCACCACTTCAACATCTTCACCCCACTCTTCTTTTTTTTTTTTTTTTTTTTTTGGCCAGTCCTGGGCCTTGGACTCAGGGCCTGAGCACTGTCCCTGGCTTCTTCCCGCTCAAGGCCAGCACTCTGCCACCTGAGCCACAGCGCCCCTTCTGGCCATTTTCCATATATGTGGTGCTGGGGAATTGAACCTAGAGCTTCATGTGTAGGAGGCAAGCACTCTTGCCACTAGGCCATATTTCCAGCCCTATATTTCTCAGTTCTGTGGTATATACAATGAAGTCTTGCCTGCATTCTTCTTCCTTTTCCCATTCATTCTTCTATCCCTACCTGCCCCCATCCCTTGACCCCACTCTCCCCTCTCGTAAGTACCCATTTTTTGGTACTTACTTTGATAGGCTTTGACTTAGTCTTTTTAAAGTATTATACTATTTGCATTCTCCATAGAGTCTATTACACTTTAGTTTTATATACTTACCTGGAGTTGAGGATCCATTGACTGGGGGTTCATATATTAACTGGGATTCAATTTCTTTTTCTGGCTTTTCAAATTTCTCAAAGTTTCTTGTTTGGTTAGTTGATAGAGAGGTACTTAGATTTCCAGGTTCACCACCAGAGGAGATCAACCTGGTAAACTTTATATTTAAAACAAACAATTACTTCAATATATAATTTGTTTTACCTATATTGTCCATTAAACTTCTGTACTTTACTTCCACCCCTACCCCCGCCCATCCCCTTTACCATTAATAATTAGAATGCACCCATTGGTAGCCACTACTTTCAAATGACAACCATTCATGGTAAGTTCAGTGTCATTTCCAGGCAGATACCTGTTTAAAGGAGTCTTTAGGTTCTGGTTTTCCCAGATATGTCTTCTTAGACTCAGTTGTCAGATCAAGATTTTCATTTTCTTCTTTCCCTGGTGATCCCATGAAAACAGTAAGAGGACTAGAGTGCAATGCCAAAGTGCTGGAAGTTACTGGAGTTTTTCTTGGCGGAAACACTGAATTCAACTGTGGTAGAAAGTCAAGTCCTGAAAGAGGAGAATGGCATTTGCATGTAACATTTTTCAATTACTTGGATACTTTCTTGTAAGCACTTATCATAATGGGAAGACTAATTGGGCAAAAAGACAGGATTTGCATTCAGAAAACTCGCTTATTTCTTAGATACCCCAGACTTCATGTGTATTTTTGAGCACATCTTTTAAAAGTTGAAAACTCTATTTTCTGACCTGTAAAATGTAAATGATACAATTTCCCAGAGTTGTGAAGCTTAAAAATATTATACGTAAAAATACATTTAAAATTATAAGCACAGTAAGTATAGTTGCTACTAGTTTTTGATGCCTGAGGTGTATTAATTTGGTAAAAGTATATGTTGTGGCAGGCAGCCTAGAAAGTAAGTTCTAGTGATTCATGAATTTGACATCTGTGCTCTGTGCATTCCCTTCCCTTTAAATATGGGCTGAACCTACAGATTTATTTCTAATAGAAAACATGACAGAAGTGGTATGATGTCTCTTCCAAGACCAGGTTACAAACATGCTATGGCTTCAATCCTGGATGCCCTCCCTCTCTCTCACTTATCTGCTGAGGGAAGTGGCTGATCTGTTGTCAGCTTCCCCCTGGAGATGCTCCATTGGCAAGGAACTGATATTTCCAGCCAAAAACCAGAAAAATCAGCTTGGAAGCAAATTCTTGCCCAGTTGAGCCTTGAAATAAATGCAGGTCTGGCCAGTATCTTGACTGCAGCATCAAAGAGATCTCAAGCCAAAGGTATCAAGCCAAGTCATGCTCAGTTTCTTAACTCACAGAAATAATGAGGTAATATTTTGTTCTTTTAGACTCAAGGTTTTAGTATAACTTATTACACAGTAATAGGTAATAAAGTATTAAAACTTCATAAAAATACTTCGTAGTAGTTCTTACCATCTCCTTTGCCTACAGATTCATCACTTCCCTTGTTAACTACAGCATCTACAATAAAATAAGATCAAGTTTAAAATAGTGAAAAATAAACCTGAGCAACTTAGGCTAAACTTAAGATCTTCAGAGACTCAAGACCTTAAAAAAGAAAACATAAGAGAGATCAAAGTTTACAGCTAGTACTCATCTAAATATTCCTTCCACTGCTTTATGTACAACCATAAATTCATTAGATAATCACATGGCCAATAAGCATCATTGTCTTTTTAGTAGAAGTATGTATCTGCATGTGTGAAATGACACACATATTTTTGAAGTCATTACTTTCCTCTTAATGAACATTTTTATTTAAAAAAACAAATGGAGATCCAAATACATTAAAAAACTTTTATCTAGTCTCATCCTTGACATTAAAAGAAAAATTTCTTGACAATAAAATTAGCATTATATTTACTCTCTCTGGTTTTCCTTAGTATTAACAGGAAAACCTCATGGAGGAAATATGCTTTAAATTCTAATTACTCACACTTGAAAAAAAAGCAGTAGGTATTCATTTCTTTAAAAAATTAATAAATAGAATATGATCAAAGTATATATGTATGAAAATGTCATGGTAGGGCTGGGAATATGGCCTAGTGACAAGAGTGCTTGCCTCGTATACATGAAGCCCTGGGTTCGATTCCCCAGCACCACATATAGAAAAAACGGCCAGAAGTGGCACTGTGGCTCAAGTGGCAGAGTGCTAGCCTTGAGCAAAGAGAAGCCAGGGACAGTGCTCAGGCCCCTGAGTCCAAGGCCTAGGGCTGGCAAAAAAAAAAAAAGAAAAAGAAAATGTCATGGTAAAAACCACATAAAGTGTAAAAAACAAAACATTAGGCCGGGCATCAGTGGCTGATGCCTATAATCTTAACTACCCAGGAGGCTGAGATCTCAGGATCACTGTTCAAAGCCAGACTAGGCAGGCAAGTCCATGAGACTCATCTCCAATTAACTACCAAAAAAGCAAGAAGTGGAGCTGTGGCTCAAGTTTTAGAGACCTAGCTAACTTTGAGCAAAAAAGATCAGGAACAGTTTTCAGGCCCTGAGTCTAAGCCCCAGAAACAGCAAAACCAACAACAATAACAACAAAAAGCATCAAAAGGATTTAGTCTTTGTTTATAAACTCAAGCACTTGCAAAAAGCCCCTTCATACATTCCTTAAATGCAAAAGTTGCTTGGGGGCTGGGGATATAGCCTAGTGGCAAGAGTGCCTGCCTCGGATACACGAGGCCCTAGGTTCGATTCCCCAGCACCACATATACAGAAAACGGCCAGAAGCGGCTCTGTGGCTCAAGTGGCAGAGTGCTAGCCTTGAGCGGGAAGAAGCCAGGGACAGTGCTCAGGCCCTGAGTCCAAGGCCCAGAACTGGCCAAAAAAAAAAAAAAGTTGCTTGGGGGTTGATCTCACAAATCAAGCCCCGCAGCTAACTACTAACCCCAGATACCATTCTTAATTCCAGCCTTGCTACCTTCTCATTCTCTACCCCACCCTTCCTCTCTCTTTTTAACAATTCAGTTCAACTTCTCTTTATCCTGGAAAAAATACAGGAATCTTTCCTCTTTTATTAGAAGACTTGCTCAAAATTGTAAGTAGTTATTTTCAGGCTAAGATAGAAGACAGTAAGTCTGAACTATCACTTATTAATTCACTCCCTCTATTTTGAATTGTGGGAAATTTGGGAAAGATCAGAAGTGGAACTGAGGCAGCACCAAAACAAAAATAAAAATTTAAAAACCAAGATGGAACGATTATTTTAAAGTAAAAAAGAAAAGAAATCTTTGATGCTAAGCTAAATAAACTACAAGATTTGGAAATTTAAAAAATGAAATCTTATCAAGATCATGAGTGGATAGAATAATGTAAAATCCTTCTGTCTGACATTTAGATTCTCTTTAGCTTTTCAGTACTATAAATAAAACAGCAGACACACAAATCTCTGTGAGCTTTTCTGAATATTTTCTGAAGTAAATTTGTAGAAATGAAATTATCAGGCCAAAAGTATGAATAATTTAACTTTGCTATACTGCCCTCTAGATATTTATTCATATCACTGACAATTAGGAAAATGGTATAAACATTAGGACCAAAAAGAGCACAGTTAAACAATGTTCTACTTCATATACTGTGAGCTACAACATATATTGTATGCACATTTCAAAGTCTTTTTTAATGGCAACATCTGCACAGTATGTTGTATATGTTTGTGTATGTGTTACAGATACACATATGCCATTGCACAGATATCTAGTACTTTCATGCTCAGCCAGAAAGATGGGGTAATCTATCACCTATGAATTTCATATATATACCAATTAAGCACTAATAATCTTAATTTTTTAACTGGCAAGATATTTTGCATATAAATGTTTTAAGATTTTAGGAAGCTGTATTTTGAAGTAGATATATATATTGCCTATGAAGGTAATATTTCCTTTTAAGAAACTTTTATATAATAGGAAGCTGGTGGCATAACTCAGTGGTACACTAGTCTGGGCTACAAGAGGCCGTGAGTTTGAACTCCACCACTAAAAAAAGGTTTTTTTCCCCTGCCAGTCCTAGAGCTTGAATTCTTTTGCCCAAGACTAGCACTCTATCACTTGAGCCACAGCACCACTTTCAGCTTATTGTTTATATAGTACTGAAGAATTGAACCCAGGGCTTCATACATGCTAGGCAGGCACTTTACCAATAAGCCACACATCCAGCTCCCCAAAATGAAGTTTTTTATGGAAACTAAAATACTACTTTCAAAGCTATTTGCCACTGAAAATTATACATACATATATATGTGCACGTGTGCGTGTGTGTGTGTGTATATGTATATATGTATACATATACATCTCCAGTAAAAATTAACAGTGTATTTCAGAACTGTTTGAAATACCTAGGGGATGAGAAAATTAATGAACTGCCATGTCCAGAGCTAGTCTGAAGCCATTTTAGGTTCTAAGAAAATATCATCAATTGATCTAAACATACTTACCATCTCTGATAGGTGAGAACATGTCACCTAAACTACTCTTGCCAGTATCCTCAAAGCTGGAGAAATCCTGACTTTTTCCACCATCTGTTTCCTTAGATAAAATATCAGTGTTTATGCTTCGTAACAAACCTTATAAGAATTAGACACAAAAATCAGTGTTACTATATCTAAATAAATTTGATCATTAGAAGCTAATATCAATACATTGCTCATATTAATGAATTACCCTACTACAAGCATCAGGAAAGGAAGCAGAATAAGCTAGTTCTTAAGCTAACCACGGCTCTCAGAAAATGAAGGTTCCTCAAAAGCAAACCATGTATTAGTATAAATTAGTATTATATATTATTATATATAATATATATTAGCATATATTAGTATTATATATTAGTATATTTTAGTATTACATAATTAATATTATATAATATATACAATCTATAATTATACATTATAAATATTATATAATATGCAATAATTAATATATAATATATAGCAGTAGCTTTTTAGCCATTTTGATAGGAAATTTTTATAATACTTTATATGTTTTGCTTCCCTCTTAAATACACTGAATATAATTTACTTTTATTACTAATTCTTATGATCATCTATGTATGATTTTTTTCAAGTGTGTTAGAAAGAATGTGAATTTTAACAACAGGATTCGATTAACATTTGTTTTTCAACATGCACAGAATGGGTCTTTAGTCCCTTTTCTGTTTTTTGTGTTTGTTTATTTCCCCTAACTGTGGGAGCTTAATATTGGCTTCGGCATTATCAGCTCAAATGATTTCACTTTTATAGATTACTAGGAATAAGAAAACAAAGATATCAAACTCAAATAGTACTGCAATGGACAACACTGAAGAAGGTGCAGTAGTTTTATTTGCTCTAGTAATGCATAAGGCATGGCTTTAGGACAGGGACTTTGTATGAGAAACTGCAGGCTCAGTAGCTTCTTGCTTGCTTGTTTCTGGTACTCAGATAAAAGTCTAGCTTTTGCATCAATAGCATATTTCTATACTGCATTTCAAAAAGTTTTATTTGCCATCTCAGTCACAAATGAAAACTGAAAAATCTGAGATGACAAAAAACAATAGATTACTATAATTTGAAAAATGCCCAGGCCTGGCTAATGAAATCAACTTTTTATTAAATAAAACAGCTGCAAGAAAGTTAAAACATAACCAAATCACTAGTACCATAATCACTTCAAAGCTTTTTACACCAAGAATTAAGATGTTATAAAGTAAAAGGAGAAATAATTTAAGTATATAACTGTAGTCTTTAGAAATGTTACAATGTAAATGTGTGGTCCTACCGAAAAATAATGCTATAAAGCCTGTTCAAATAACTGTACTGAAACTGAATACCAGCAACGAGTCCACAGAGGTTTGTTTCATAACTAAATCAGGACACCTTCAGTGAAACAAACTAGAGTTTTGTTCTCAAACTTCAGACTGGCTTAAAACACTTAAAATAATAATAATAGTTACGGTAATGATTGTGATGATGACATAGATAATTTTTATGCCCTATTTTAACAAAAGCCTACATGTGCCAGAAACCTGTGAAATACTTTCTCTGATTTTCACAAAAATGCTACAAATTAAATACTGTCTCAATGTATATAAAATATATATATATAACACTCAGGTAGGATAAGAAAACGACCCACAGCTGGCCTGGTAGGAAGTGACAGACCTTAGATTTGAGTACAACTAATCTCAGTGCTTCCAAGGGAAAAACTTGTGTGTATGCCTTTAAGAAAAACCAATAATAAGCAAGTAAATGTAGTAAAACTTAGTAGTGAATTTACTGAAGGATAAAAGCTCAAGCATCCTTAGAGGTATTCTTAAAGCTTTCCCATAAATTGACAATTATTCTAAAATAAAATAAACCACAAACTTACTTTGTGGAGCAAAACAAACATCAGTTTGCCAGAAATATTGGGAATCTGACAAGAGTTATTAATCAGTGACCCAGCAAACCCAAGTCTTTCATTTCCTAACTAATGTATGTCATCTTTAACAAGATACTTATTAAAACTAAATAAGTGACAGTAATAGTTTAAAGTTTATAGAAATAAATAAGTGTTTAGTGATAAAAAATTATAAAATCATTATTTATAAAACAAATTATAAAAGAACTTTTGGAAAATTTCACAGTACAGTTAATTCACAATCAGCAGGTATTAGTCAAAGTTATATTTCAAAATCAACTTTCACAAGTAAACAACAATGGTGTTTTCTTCAAGAGTTCGCTAGTAAGGACCTGGGTATGAGCTATGAGATGGCTTTCTGTAAGGATAACAAAAATATCCCCAGTAAATTGATAGTGAATAGATGCATAATTTATAATTTCTTATTAAAAGTTTATTGTATTATTTAAAGATTATTTTTTCTTGCTACTCAGAAATAGTAAATTCATACTGAGAAGAAACTGACAAATATTTCTGCACAAGTACTTGTCCTAAAAACAAAAAAAAAGGCATGTAGACATATTTGTATAGAGCACAAGGTTTAGAAGCATACTGGCATGCCATGTAGACTTTAAAGATTATCTGTTACAAGTTAAAAAACAACTTCTTAAAAACATTCACTTTATCACCTGACTTTCTTTTCATTCTAAAAAGGCACCATTAGTAGCTTTTTATTACTTTATACCTATGACATCAAATCATAATGGACAGCAAAAGTTTTCCATTCCCTACACACAATGGAAAATCACCCAGTCTGTAGTATATTAGACAGAGATTGTTTCTGAGCTAGCATCATTCCATTTTTAAAATAATCACTATTTCTCACAACATAATTGTAGCTGTATAGAGTAAGTATACTACCTTCCCTGAACTTTTCAAAAATGTATAGCAAAAGATAAAAGCCACTTGTTCAACAATATCTGATAAATACTAACTGAATCAGAGTTCTAGTTCCTTAAGAAAGTGCTACTTATTGGGGTCACAGAACCTCCGCATTCCATGTCTATCAGCAGTGTTACCTGCTTTGTTCTGAATGGCACCTGTTCCTTTCCCCACAGCTGGTGCCAAAGGCTGTGGTGGAACTGTGGCAACAGAAGTGGTGGCTGCTTCTCTGACAATTCCCGAGTTCTGAAGCCCTCCACCAGTGCTCACATTGCCGGTTCGCTTGTTCACTGCTGTGGCCTTATTTGAACAGCCTTTATTTGAACTGGACTGAAATGTAATGGAATATTTAAAGCTCAGGTTACTAATGTTTCATATCATACATTAATATTTTATAGATGGGCTGTTAGATTTTTTTTTTTTTTTTGCCAGTCCTGGGGCTTGTACTCAGGGCCTGAGCACTGTCCCTGGCTTCTTTTTGTTCAAGGCTAGCACTCTACCTCTTGAGCCACAGCGTCACTTCTGGCTTTTTCTGCTCATGTGGTGCTGAGGAATCCAACCCAGGGCTTGTGCATGCTAGGCAAGCATTCTACTACTAAGCCACATTCCCAGCCCTGCTGTTAGCTTTATTCCCTTATTAATGGTATGCTTGCTGATGAATCTGAGTTTTATTCTAAACCAGAAATGTCTTGTAAAATACTTATAAAGAGTTTTACATATGAAGATTAATTACCAAAAAAGTTTTAAAACTACATATTAGGGGGCTGGGGATATGGCCTAGTGGCAAGAGTGCCTGCCTCATATACATGAGGCCCTGGGTTTGATTCCCCAGCACCGCATATACAGAAAATGGCCAGAAGTGGCGCTGTGGCTCAAGTGGCAGAGTGCTAGCCTTGAGCAAAAAGAAGCCAGGGACAGTGCTCGGGCCCAGAGTCCAAACCCCAGGACTGGCCAAAAAAAACCTACATATTAGATAGCTTTTTTACTAAGGTCAGTTAATATGCTATAAGAATGACTACAAATACACTTTTCAAATTGACAACATGTAATTTTCATTCTAAGTTAGATTTTTAGTAAACAAGAACAATGCTGAAAAGAATCTGTCCCACCTTAGTAAGAGCAGTGGAGTACTGAAATGCTATACACTGCACAGATGTCTTGTGAGCATTGATGGTTTTCACTGGGGATTTTAGCATCCTTAAATCATACTGATATATTTTCCCACGGGAAGATCCAATAGCCAAAGTGGCTCCATCAGGCATAAAATCCACTGCAGTGAGAGGCGCCTCTGCCACCAAAGTTTTCACTAGCCTTTGGAGAAATAAACAAAATCTATGCAGGTATGTAGGCATATGTAGTTATATAGTTTAGAGTCATGTTTACCAATCAAGTTTCTGACACCTGGGTAAACAGCAAATATCCCAAATATTAAAGCAGAATTCAGAATTTGCCAATGACACAGTAATACAATGACAGGTAAATAACTGCTGAAAAATACTCTCTTTGTTTTCATTTCTATTTCATTACCAAGATCATCTATTTCTTTGAGTAATTACTACTTTGGCAAGGTATGCAAAAGAGTTTCTAGTGTTACTCCACAAATAGGCACTATACTAGCATCAGGGTGGAGGAGGCTCTGTGCCTCTACTTTCCACTTAGTGACTCGCTTAGGTCTCAAGAGGACTATGACCTTTCACAGGGGAGCAGCTGTTACTCTGCTCAGAGTTGTACATCTCTTCAACAAAAAGCTACAGGGAATACAGTTCACATGGCTTGATCCTCAGGAAGCTAATTCACAGGGACACTGACCTGCTGAAGCTGAGCTCTTTGTTGGTGTATCTGGTATAAGAGATGGCTTACTGACTATTGGTGCCCCCAGTCAATGACTTCGGCAGAAAAGAGTAAAATAAATAAAACTCTACCATCATGACAAGGCTTATGACATTGGGATCCACCCCTGACAGCACTGACATTTGGTGTGAGCTTTAGATACTGTTAGGCACCTTCTAGACAACTCTGTCTTGCTGAAGAGGTAAATGGTTAAAACATCAAGCACCCTACTTGGAACAATTTGCTCCCTGGGGATATGTTGCATGTCTGGAGACAGTAATGGCTATCACAACTTGGAGAGGACAATTGGGATTTAGTGGACAATGGCTAGGCATTCTGCTAAATATACTACAATGCCCAGGGTAGGTCCCATAACAAATAATTTCCCAGCCCAAATGTATTAAGTCTAGAAACTTTGCTTAGAAAATAATTTTAAAACAAATTAAAAATAACACTTTAAAATGTTTCAAAATACAGCTTTACTCTGAAGGAGAAAATGAACACTAAATAAGAATGTAAAGTAAAACAAAAACAAAAAAATGCAAGCTACTCAGAATACAGAGACCTGAGAACCGAGGTTTGAAACTAGCCTCGGCAGAAATCTCTTAGCTCTAATTAACAAAAAAAAAAAAAAAAAAAAAGCTGAAAATGGAGGTATGGCTCAAGTAGTAGAGTGCTAGCCTTGAGTAAAAAAGGCCAAGTGAGAGTGCAAGGCCCCAAGTTCAAGCCCTAATACAGGCGCATGCACACATGAGCACACACACACAACACACACACACTATATATACATATACGTATATATATATACGTTTAAATAAATAAAATAAAGATGTAAAGTCAAGATTCCATTCCCAAACTACCATGATTCAAAACTTCCTAAGTAATACTCATGCCCCAACCACCTTTTTCTACAAGACAGAAGAAAGAAACTTCTCTTTTTATTAGACACAAGAAGCATATAGCTCCTGGGTCCTAGGCATTAATCTGAATCTATGAGTCACAAATAGTCTTAATAGTTAATGAGATAATTACTTGTTACTAATTTAAGGAACAGGTATATCACACTTACTTCTTACTTGAGGTATCATAGAGGATGATCCTTTTGTCCAATCCTATGGTTACAAACAGCAATTCATTGACAGGAGAGAAACAGATGCCTGAAGCTGGAGCTTTATGTGTGCTATCGAAGTTATGATGTGGACTCTGACTATTCACATCCCAGAGAGTTACTATTCCATTATCTGAAACGCTGCCCAGTAATGATTTCTTAAATAAGGAGTACTTCAAGTGCCGAACAGACTATAAAGATAAAATAATAAATTTTATGGAATTATAAACATTCATGAAGATACTTTACATAAATTACAAAAATCAAATCAACCGTACATGGTATTTAAGACTTCCCATTTTAAAGAGCAACAGATTTTTCACCACAAGAACCATAATATAATTTAGTGGACTATAAAATGACCCTGAAACATACAAACAGTCTATTAATTGGATATTTGTCATGATTTTATTATCTTGGAGTATAACTCCCTCACATTCTCCCTTTATAAAGAAAAACTGTCATACACTGAGATTGCTGGGTTAGTATATATACTGTGAATACAGAGCCTAATCACAGATAATTACAAGGAAACACACAACTACAAAGGAACTACTGGGAACAGATAATTAATGGTTCATATTTGTGTCCTCTATTACTACAGATATTTGGATATATTTGTTTGAACTTGAGCATGTGATGATCTGGCAATTCTAAGACCTGTGGAGTAATGAAACAAAACTGGAACAAGGAACTGGCAACACTCTAAAATGGGGATGATCTTTATCCAGGCTTTCAAAATTATCAGTCAGCCTAAGGGCAAGCTGGACTTTCTCTAAACATTAATCCCTGGGGCAACAAAGATATTCTCCTTTTCCAGTTTCTAATGGACCAGAACAAAGATCCAAGTTATCCAAGATGTTACTTTGTCTACCTTTACTAAAATATTGCTTTCCAATTTGTTTGATATTACGATTAAAAGTCAAGTACTTTATATGCAAGTTAATTTTCCCCTGCGAACTCACAATTTAATTAATTCTCAGATGTCTTAAAATAATATTCAACATAAACTCTAAGATAACAAAATATTTGTTATCAAAACCTCAGCTAAGATAATTACAATGGATGGTCACCCATTAAATTTGATGCCTTATTTTCAAATAAGGAGCCATAACACAAAAGAACAACAAATGCTGGTTGACACAGTTTTAATTTTTGTTGAGAAAACACACATTCACTTGAATAGATAAGTCTTTCTTCTGGACTACATTCAACAAAAAGTAAACTACAGAAATATCTGTTTTTGAGCCAGAGACTTGTTATGTAGCCCAGGCAAACCTCACACTTGCAACTCGGAGTGTTAAGATTGTAGTAATAGTTACAGAATCACATGCTAGTCTGTTAAAACAAATGGCCAAACAATAATTTTCAAGACTTTCTGTAGTACTAAAAGAACTGATTTGTGGTCCTTTACACAATCTAACTCTGGATGAAATGCACAGAATTTCAAAAAAAAATTATAAAATCTGACAACTGGTAGATTGTCAAAGTTGGTAGAGATAAATCTAGTACTAGGCACAGCAGGAATTTGTCTAAAACAACCTTGAAATTTAGCTTACACAATAAAATTTCAGAAATAGTTAAAATTCCTTCTCTGGTGTGGTTGTACACACCTGTAACCTCAGCATAGGTGGAGGGTACCACAGCAGGAGGAGGATAATCAGTTTGAGGACAGCTGGACTACCCTAGCAAGCCCCTATGGCCAAAAGTTCAAAAAAAAAAAAAAAACCAACTATTCCTTTATTGACTCAAAGCCTAAATTCAGCATACTGCTTCAAGTTCTTGGGACCTAAATGGCAATTCATAACAAACAGATAACCTTAAATATTCCTTTCAGGAAACCCTGGCTTCAGGCAGAGGCTCAAACTCTTTGCAGTTTAGATAAATACTTAGACACTCTCCAAGTCTAAGTGCTGTTGTTTGCCTGTCAAGACTGTTTGGAGGATTAACTAACATTTCTGCAAGATCCTGGTACTCAGTAGGTACTACGCCCATCTCACAAGGTCCTAGCTTTCTTGCTCATTGTTGCTACGTACCCATCATTCAATCATCCTAGTTTTACCCTGTGAAGGTACCAGGGCTTGAATTCAGGGCCTGGGTTCTGTCCCTTCGTCTTTTCCCTCAAAACTGATACTCTACCACCTTAGCCATACCTCTATTTCTGGCTTTTTGGTGGTTAATCAGAGATCAAGAGTTTCATGGACTTTTAAACCCCACCAGGCTGGATTCAAACTACAATCTTCAGATCATAGCTCCTGAGAAGCTTGAATTATGGGCACGAACCACTGGGGCTCAGGTCAATCATCTTTTACAAATATTTTAAGACTCTTCAATAAACACACTGACTTCTTTGGCCCTTTGATAATATTAACAAGATACCTTTTCTGACTTCCTATGTCTATTAAATGATCATCTCTTTAGAACAGCTAGTGATTGTGAATAAACAAAGTATTGATCTACTGAATTATTTAAAATAAACATTAATTCATTTGGGTGTCAGTAGCACTTAAGTTTTTATGAAATTATCTTAAGAATAAACTATTTCCAATAATTAAATAAAACCACCAGGAAGCTTATGAAAAAAATTTTCTAGCACTATAAGAACACATGTGTTTATGTGAGAGTTTGTTTCTAAATTTAAAACTATAACACTCACTCTAAGCAGGGGGTTGGCAAATTTATTCTTAAAGGACTACATAACAAATATTCCATGTTATTGTTCTGCAAGAGTAAAGATAATGCATAAATGAATATGCATAACTACACCAATAGTTTCATTTACAAAAATAATCGGGTTCCTTCGTGTCACAGTTTGTTCACCTCTACTATAGATATTTGAATTATTATTTTAAATCACAAAGCAAAAAAAAAATTCACCTATAATCCTAATAACTTTTGAACATGTTTGTGTGGTTTCCACAGATTACCAGCCAAACTTGGGATCACACTTTCCTATTGAAATAGTCATGTGCTATGAGAATGTCATAATGAAGCCCGTTATTCTGTACAATTACACTAATAAAGTCATCATTAATACTTCCTACTATAACAAATAATATGTAGATGCATGATCAGATCGATTTATTTAAATACTACAATGTTAGATACTTACATTATTTCCAGTTTCTAATTACTATACCTTTTTCAAATTGCTAATTTAGGAAATAATTTGTGTTTCATTGTTGTTCAAGCTTTAAAGGTTCTAAGATAAAAAAATACAAAATGATAATTTTTCTTTCTTCTTTTGCAAATTGACTATGAATCTTCTTTGCTTATTTTCTTTTGAGTTATTAAGACCTTTTTACATGGTAGAGCAGGCCTATAATCACAGCTTCACAGAAGGCAGAGATAGGAGGATTATGGTTTGAAACCAACTAGGGCAAAAGTTAGGCTCTTTCTGCACGGCAAAGGACATAGCTCACAAGATAAACAGAAAGCCCACAGACTGGGAGAAGATCTTTACCGGCCATTCAACAGACAAAGGCCTCATATCTAAAATATATGCAGAACTAAAAAAATTACCTTCTTCCAAAACAAAACCGCAAAGAACCATCAAGTGGGCTAAAGACTTACAAAGAGACTTCTCTGATGAGGAAATGAGAATGGCCAAGAGACATATGAAAAAATGCTCTACATCACTGGCCATAAAAGAAATGCAAATCAAAACAACATTGAGATTCCATCTCACCCCAGTAAGAATGTCATATATCAAGAAAACTAACAATAACAATTGTTGGAGGGGATGTGGCCAAAAGGGAACCCTACTTCATTGTTGGTGGGAATGTAAACTGGTTCAGCCACTCTGGCAAGCAGTATGGAGATTCCTCACAAGGCTAAATATAGAACTCCCCTATGACCCAGCAGCCCCACTTTTGGGTATTTATCCAAAAGACCACAAACAAAATCACAGTAATGCCACCAGCACAACAATGTTCATCGCAGCACAATTTGTCATAGCTAGAATCTGGAACCAACCCAGATGCCCCTCAGTAGACGAATGGATCAGGAAAATGTGGTACATATACACAATGGAATTTTATGCCTCTATCAGAAAGAATGACATTGTCCCATTTGTAAGGAAATGGAAGGACTTGGAAAAAATTATACTAAGTGAAGTGAGCCAGACCCAAAGAAACATGGACTCTATGGTCTCCCTTATTGGGAATAATTAGTACAGGTTTAGGCTAGTCATAGCAGAGTATCACAAGGCCCAATAGCTATACCCTTATGAACACATAAGATGGTGCTAAGTGAAATGAACTCCATGTTATGGAAAAAATTGTTATATCACAGTTGTAACTACTTTCAATGCCCCATGTGTATCTGTAGCTTCTATTACTGATGATGTTCTTGTATCACCTTCCTGTGGTTGTACCTACACTATCTCTGTAATCTTATCTGAGTATATTGGAAATCGTGTATACTGGTATTGGAAGTAGGAAATTGAAAGGGAATACCAAAATTGAGAGACACAGGGTAAAAAAAGAGAAACAACTACAAAAGCAATACTTGCAAAACTGTTTGGTGTAAGTGAATTGAACACCTCCGGGGGGGGGGGGGAGGGAGGGAAAGGGGGAGGAGAGAGGGGGGTATGAGGGACAAGATAACAAACAGTACAAGAAATGTATCCAATGCCTAACGTATGAAACTGTAACCTCTCTGTACATCAGTTTGATAATAAAAATTTGAAAAAAAAACCACGTAACATCTACCTTTCAGTTTTAAAAGAGAATTAAAAGGTTTCATAAAATTTAAAAAAAAAAGTTAGGCTCTATCTCGAATAGAAGCTGGTTGTGGTGGCATGCTATAACAGTCCCACTGACTACAGAAGATTGTGGCCAGCCTCCAGAGCAAGTTTGACTTGAGACCCTATTTGAAAAAAACAAACTAAAAACAAAACGTTCCACTGGGATGTGGAAGAGTGGTTGCCTAGCAAGCACAAGACTGACTTCAATCCTTGGTATTACCATAAAAACAATCACATTAAGGATAACAAAAAGGAAAGAAAAATTTAGTACTAATTTGTTACTGGTTGTAAATTGGATGATTACTGACACTAAAGGTCATCATTACATCCACTGGACAGCCTTAATACCTATTCTGAGAGCTGTTATTGGGAAGGCTTTTCTCCTAGCCAGTTAGCATTGTCTGTTCTCAGGAACCATTCACCTCCACCCAAACTCAGACCTACCTGTGAAAAACTATTACAGCCCTCACTTTCTTTCTCCTTTGAAGAGGACATCTATAAGCTTCTAAATCTCATTTGGCTATTAGGTATTCACTTACCAGATTTGTGAGGTCCCTACGAACTTGCATGTCATGAATATGCATACTTTTCTTCTGTCACTGTACCGTCACTTCAGTAGCCTCAATTACTGAACTTTCAGAGGACAGTGATGCTGCCTCATGGGCTAACTTGGCCTTAGTAAACTTGATTTTTGTATTCTTTCCCTTTGCCTGGCATTTTAAATTCTAAACCTAAATTAAGTTACAACTAATAGGGTCAGGAAAACATCAGTCATAAGGCCACCTAATCAGTAATCTTTCTTTAGATTTACAGAACTCAGAACATCTGGTGCTCATTAGTTCAAATAAGAAAATGAGTTAAAGAAATGGGTCATCTTTGGATTAATGATTGCTCTGGTACTCACTGTCTATGACTAAAAACTCAACTTTTTCAACTTCCTACATAAGCTCTTTACTTAAAGTTGTTAGCCTAAGACAATCTTTACAACAGTCTGGTCATCAGTTCAGCTAGCTCATTGTAATAAAACTTATTCTCACCCTCTGCCTTTCCTCTAGACTAACATTGCCTTGCAATAAAGAAATGGAGCCTTTGCATGTAGCAAAAGGAAGTTCCCTTCACTTCTATATGGACATGGAGAAAAGACACTTGGAAGCTCATATTCAGTTTCCTATGTGCTTCAGCTCATACACCTTTTCTCTTTGTTAATTCTGACTTATATATAGTCACTGGAATATGTCATAGCCATGAATGACTGAATATAGGATCTCAAGAGTCATCAAGTGGAGACACCCAATAATGTGTGTGTTTAACAAATTATAAAGTAGATGGGGCTGGGAATATGGCCTAGTGGTAAAGTGTTTGCCTCATATACATGAAGCCCTGGGTTTGATTCCTCAGCACCACATATATAGAAAAAAGCCAGAAGTGGAGCTGTGGCTCAAAAGGTAGAGTACTGGACTTGAGCAAGAAGAAGCCAGGGACAGTGCTCAGGCCCTGAGTCCATGCCCCAGGACTGGCAACAAAAACAAAACAAACAAAAAACAAATTATAAACTAGAGACAAAGATTAAAATTTCATGGACAATAATTGCAAAACTACACTCATAAGTGAAACAACTGGCCACAAATGATTCATAGTATTAGTGTCTGCGCAGATGGAAATAAATAACAAGGAGTGTGAAACACATCTGCAAACGGGGCCCCAAATTGCCAAAAGTGTTCCAGAAAAGCAGAGAGGCCAAATTCATAACATTGGCCCAAGCCAGGAACACCTACAGCATTAGGAAGTCTGTACCAGATCTGAAGGATTAGAGTTTAGTCCCAGTGAACTCCCAAACTAACCAGCCAAGTGTTTCCCTTCCACACTGCTGGTAGTAGAAATACACCTGAAGAAGACAGAACCACAGAACCAAACAAAACAGAGTTAAAATTCAGGTGGAAAAGTGGAATAAGTCAGAACAGCCTCCACTTTTTTTTGGTATTGATTTTTTTTAAAAACTCAGGGCCCTGCCCTGACTAGATAAGCACTCTACCATTTAAATCACACCTACAGCCTTCATTAATTTTACTTACTCATTCATTTGGCGGTACTGGGGTTTAAACTTAAGGCTTTGTGCTTACTAAGTAAGCATAGAACCACTTAAGCCATAATCCTAGCTCATTTTGCTTTAGATAATTTTTAGAAAGTATCTCAATTTTGCTCAGGGCCAGCCTCAAACCACAATTTTCCTACCTAAAAAAAGAAAATGAAAAGAAAAATGTGGGGGCTCTGGGGTTCAAGTGGTAGAGCACCTATTTAGCAAGCACAAGTTCCTGAGTTAAGACCCCAATACTAACAATAAAAAAATTAATGATTTTTAATGCAATAATATTAGGATTTACCAGATTATTATACTCAGACAAGCTTATTAATAGTTACCAAAAAACCCTATACATAAATTATCAAAACTTTCACTTAACAAATGAAATATACCCTATTTAAAAATCTCAAAGAATCTCACCTCTTACATTTTAAAGGTCATTTTTTTTAATGTAAGGAATCAATAAAACATATCCAAACTTTTGACTGCTTTGTTAAAGGCAGAAGTTTGAGAAGGGCAATCTAAGTTAATTTATTTGTAAGCTCAAGCTGCTGAATGTGCCAAATAGTGACACACAATTATAACCCCAAAAGTCTGTTAGCCAAGAAGTTCTGTAGAAGCAGCAAGGCGATCCCTTGGAGAAAGGCACTATGATCCACATAACAGTAATAGCTTCAATTCAGCACAGACATTTCAAAGCAAGATTCTAAATATATTCAGGAAATTTCATTCCTGATATGAAATTCAGTCTGATGTAGATTCAAGTGAGATGCCAAGAATTTGTCACTCTGACAAAGCAACCAAGCTGATAAATTTTAAAGATTTCACATCCTTTAGCGTTCATAGAAACAAAAATAAGAAAAACTTCAATTTAATCACAGATATGTCCTACCTACTTTTTTTTTCAATAACCCAGATCTAGTATCTAGAGTAAAATCCGCCAACATAGAAATTAGGCTGAGTAGCGGCATAGTTGAATTAAAAAATGTTAACTTTCGACAGACTAGATATTTGTTATAGTGAGTTAAATTTAAGAAATGAATATTTAATGTATAGAAATCTTAAAGGAATTCTGGGAAAATTTAGTAACTTTTTTTTTGCCAGTGCTAGGGCTTGAACTCAGGGCCTGAGCACTGTCCCTGGCTTCTTTTTGCTCAAGGCTAGCACTCTACTGCTTAGACACTTCCAGCTTTTTCTGTTCATGTGGAGCTGAGGAATTGAACCCAGAGCTTCATGCATGCTGGGCAAACACTCTACTGCTAAGCCACATTCCCAACCCAGAAATTTTTTTAAAATGAAAGTTCAAGCAGGGAATATAGCTAGTGGCAAGAGTGCTCGCCTTGAAAGTTCAAGCAACAATTTTAATCTTTTGGTCAAAATAGGTAAGCTGTAATTTAATTGTTTCTAGTAAAAAAATAAATAAAAATTAAAACAGACTCCAAATATTTCAATTATGTTAAGGAAAGCTTAAATGTCAGAATCATAAACCCTCTGACTTTCCTTACTAAGATAACTGGGACAAAGAGGCCAATTCCTATTTCCTAATCCATGTATTTTTTCTTTTTATCCCCTAGTACTGATATTCGAACTCAGGCACTGAGCCACTTGCTCAGCTTTTTTTCCTTAGTTGGCATTCTATAATTTGAACCAGCTTGCATCCTAATATTTTTCTGGTTGTTTTAGAAATAGAATCCTGGGGACCTTCCTGGCTTTGGGACTAGACTGGCTTTGACCCTAAATCCTCTGTATCTTAGCTTTCTGAGTAGCTAGGATTATAGAGAAGAGTCACCCTAACATGCACCTATACTATCCTTTTAATAGTATAGTTTATCAAAGAAAAATGAAATACAGTATACAAAAACACATAACCACTTGTCATAGGGAAAGGTGAAAAAACGAATTATTTTTTAATTTGAACATCTTTAATGGTCTTATCAGTCTAATAGAAAAAGCCCTATGATTTTTTGAGGTCAAGTTAAAACTGGCAAATCAGCGTGACTGTAAGGAAACATATTAAACTTAAAAATATTCTATTCGGTAGGGAGAAGTAAATCACCAAAGTGGTTTTAATGGCCTGATGTAATTATTCATTAAAAGCCTATAACAGCAGCTAACACTCATTGATCTCTTACTAAATGCAGGCACTATGATACACACACACACACACACACACACACACACACACACATACAGAAAACAGCACCTGAGTCATAAAAAGAAATATTGTTGGAAATATATTATCATGATTACTTGGCAGATAAGAAATGGGGCAGGATTAAGAGTTACTTGACTTGCTCAAGTTCATCCAGTTGGCTGAATATTTTTCCTGGTAATGTTTTCCAATGAAATATGAACTTCCCATGAAGAACTATACCAAAAGATCCTACAAAGATGAAGACTGCCCAGATAAGAGGCAGCACATTCATGAAGACCTCAAATTCTGGCTTATCTGACCTTGGATGAGGCACAGGCTCCGAGTACCTTATATGTATGTATGGGAATGTCATGACAAGACTCCCTACTGTGGGCAATTTAATATATGACAAAAAGAAAAAGTTAAATGTAAAATGAGATTAACAAAGGAGCAACAACTGAGTGAGAATAGAGCCAATAATCACAGTGCTTTAAACAAAATAAATGTAAGATTTTCATATGGTGTATAAAACTCTAGCAAAATACAATAAAAGCTGAAGGGTAAAAACACCGAGGGCAGTATCTAAACTAAATTTCTTACTAAAAAGTGGGTATAAAAAGTATAAATTTGGGGCTGGGGATATGGCCTAGTGGCAAGAGCGCTTGCCTTGTATACTTGAAGCCCTGGGTTCGATTCCCCAGCACCACATATACAGAAAATGGCCAGAAGTGGCGCTGTGACTCAAGTGGCAGAGTGCTAGCCTTGACCAAAAGGAAGCCAGGGACAGTGCTCAGGCCCTGAGTCCAAGGCCCAGGACTGGCAAAAAAAAAAAAGTATAAATTTGTCATGCTTCTAATATGCAAAAAGAACCAATAACTAGATACAATTTTTCACAAGAGTTCCTAAGACTATGGGATTAATCTTTGTCGTCACAACTGCCAACTCTCCCGTGCCTATGTAGCACTAACCCTAATACACATTAGCATCAGTTAATTGACAGAAGCTAGTCTGTAGTCACAGTAAAAGCAAACAGGCAAAAGGGCCAACTAAGCACTAACCTAGCTAAAGGAACTCCTTCAATATTCAAGTTTTCTCTCACCTGTTGTGAATCACAATGCCTGCTGTACCTTAATCACTCATAATAACATATACATAACCTTTAGCGCTGACGCAAAATTTGAAAAAGGACCTTCTTACTATACTCTGAATATCCATTAACATTTCCTTAAGTAATATGCATTAGTCAAGCAACTACTTAATAAAAATTGCTTTCCAGCAGTGAAGATTTCTCATATTTATGAGAATTTCTCATATTTTCAGCCAAAGTCATTACAATAAAAGGATACAAAATTCACAGTGATACCCTTTTTCCTCTTTCCTCTAAGGCTGAAAAGCAAGATTTCATCTTAAAAGAAGATACAAGTTATTGGACTTTCATGGGAAATTAGACAAGACTTAGATTTACTCAGAAAACTAAAAAAAAAAAAAAAAGAGGGGGAAAGAGGTTGAACCCAGGGTCTCAAGCTTCTTAGGCAGGTACTACACAGTTGAGGTATAACTCTAGCCCTGTTTTTCCATGATTATTTGTTTTTGAGATAGGATCTTGCTTCCTGCCCAGGTGTGCACTTGCACCAAGATCACCAATTATTAGATTTCCCATCACTGCTGAAATGACAGATTAACAACACTGTGCCCTGCTTCTCTTCAATGAGATGGAGTCTCATGGGCTTTTCTGTCAGACTGGCCTCAAACTATGATTTTCCCATTCTCAGCTTCCCAAATACATAGGATTATAGGCATTAGCCACCAGTGCCTTACTAGAAATTTCTCATTCTTTCAAGAGAAAGGTTAATGGGCTAATATTTGTAAAATGACATATACCAATTATCTATTTTTTCTGTAAAGTTTTTTCTAAATAATCCTATACTAACCTGAAAAATATTAATAAGCTTTGGTTCATCATATACTTAACAAATTTTAATGCATAATTCAATTTCCCTCTACCTAAACATTCTTAATTATCCTATGTCCACCAAACCGCATTCATGAACATAAGTACCTGTCTTATAGATGATACAGTCTGAAGTAATGCTTCCATAATAGAAATGTCATAGAAAGATTAACACTCATAATAGACTTAACTCTATCACCAACTAGTTGTGCTTTATTAAATAGTTACATTCTAAGTGAGAGAATCTATTTGTTTATATATCTTGAGTTTGTGTAAGCACTAAATCTAATATATCTAGTTTAAAATTTTATATACAACTATTAATTACCTAGAAATTTTTCAAGATCTAAATAGAAATTAAGAATATTTAAAATTTTCAACTTAAATTCATTGTTTTATGTAAAGTAATTAAAATTTTTGGTGTTGGGCCTGGGACCTGAACAGGGCCTAGGTGCTGTGTCTGAGCTTCATTTGCTCGAGCCAGAACCCTATTTGAACTCTACTTCCCACTTTTGGGTAGGTGACTAGAGATAAGCATTTCAGGAACTTCCCTGCCCAAGCTGGCTTCAAACCCAAATCCTCATATCTCAGCCTCCTGATTAGCGAGGGTTACAGGCATAAGCCACTGGCACACAACTAAAAATCTATGTTATCAACTTTCATAAACCCATACTATACCTGATTACTACCATGGCCAAAAGGAGTACCAGATATGTTAGTGGTTACACTGTGCAAAATAATTTCACCACTTAGAGATCCAGAAGCAATGTAGCAATCATTCCAATTGTATGTTACACAAGTTACTTCGTTTTTATGATCCTGAAAGAGAGAAATCCATTTAAGTACAGTGCCGTATAATCTCCAAACAGCCCATTTCCATGTTTGTCAATCTAATATTTGCATTAACATTCTCCTTGCATAACTTTGAAAAATTATCCCAATAAGTAAGAAATTATAATCAACACCAAATCTTCTTGGAAATATATTTTTCATGACCATATTAATGATGCAAGCACTCTGAAACAAGACACTATGGAAAGGTAATTTGCTAAATGTCTCCCTAAACTGACTCCCACTAACAACATTTATTGCACATTAACTATTAGAAGAGTACTTGCTCTTGAAAGTATGACCTTCAACTAGAAGAGACTTAAATGAACACAAAAATGACAGAATGCTAAGTGAGTAGTAGAGGCAAAGTGTCAGAGCAAAGAGATAAAGGTATCACTGTGACCTGAGTTACATTTGAGAACAACATAAAGCCACAGACCAACTCTAAAAAAGGATGAGGGACAGATGTGCAGGTGTACACCAGGACTCAGGAGGTTGAAGCCAAAGGAAGTCAAGTTCAAGACTAACCAGAACAACTTAAGGAAGGTAACTTAGGGAAGAGGAAAAGGAATCAGACACTGCAAAATGAAGAAGACATAAATAAGCAAGTCATGTTTGAGAGATCTTATAACAGCCTCTTATATGAGCCAAGTATCTATCAGTGCCAGACACTACTATTTAATCCTTAAAAAAAAATCCCAAGAGGCAAGGATAATTTTGCCTATGAATTGCTGAAATACATGGGGCATAGAAAAGTTAAGGAACCAGTATTAAGCTCACAAAACTACTAAATGATAGAGCAAGGAGTCAAACTCCAAAGCCTTTCTTCCCACCATATCAGACTTGCTACTCAAAAAACAGGAACACACTTTGAGGAGATAAAAGTGTATTGTTCAGGAAGACTGATTCTAAATATGAAATTAGCAATGCCTAGCAGGAACACAGAAAGTTGATCAGGGTTAGGATAGCTCTCAATAGTTGGGTATCATCTTAAGATAAACTGAACTTGGTACCTAGAAGATGTAATATCAAGAATAGTAGCTACAACTCAGGAGGCTTTGATCTCCAGGCCAGGCAGGAAAGTCCATGAGAATCTTATCTCCAATTAACCACCAAAGAGCCAGAAGTAGAACTGTGTGTCAAGTGGTAGTAGCTATAATATTCTGCCTATATAACAATGTTCCCTAATGATCCTTGAAGCATTTTCAGAACTTTCTGTACATTTTCTTCCTTTTCTATCAAAGAAAAAAACTGCATGATTCCTATCAAAAAGGGGGCACAATAATCAGCATTTCCTACATTCATTAATCCCACTGGAGGGATTTAAAATACAGGATTGGTTCTAAAAAATTTCTATGATTTTGTAACTGTGGAAAATAAGAAGTCATTTAGTAAGCATTTATTAAGTACCAACCAAGTGCAAGAAGTTGTGTTTTGTCACCAGGGAGGAGTCTGTAGAGGGGGCACGTAACGATTAAGCTCTGCTAGTATCATCATTCATCAGTTAAACAACTCTTGCCTAAATAAACAAGGTAACAATTCATTCTAAGACTCTCAAACAATAAAAAGGGAAAAAAATTACTTGGCGTAATTAGGAAAGCTGAGGATAGAAAAGTGAGTAGAAAATGAGTAAGTAAAGCTCCTAAGTGTGATAAAAACTTCCTATAGACTAATCTCAACTTTGGAAGAAACTCCCTATTCAAAGTAGGCACAGCTCTCCAATAACTTTCACACAAATATTTCATAATTTAAAAGACTAAACAATAGACAGCATCTGCACTTGCATTTTGTCTTTGCTATCGCTAAGTCTGACACAATTTGACACAGAACAAGTTGTTCAGGATCTATGGCTCAGTTTCTCCATCTGTCCACAGAAATAATACCATATGCTTTGTAGTTACTGAGAGAAGTAGAATAAACATATGTTAGTACAGTGTCTGGCATATTGAAGAAGTCAGTAAGTTAACTGTTTTCATTAGTGATAACTTTTATTATTTTTCCAGTAACAGATTTAGTACACTTTATAAATAATGAACTTCCAAAAGTAGTATTTAAACAACAGTCACAGGAATACATTTCTTCAATATACCACTTCTTTAATAAGTGACTCAATGACATGAAGACATGTAACAGTGATGTCTGGTATCTGCTACAAAATCAACTGGAAATGTAGGATCAGAGAAGTGATGAGAACATAGACAGAGTACCATGGTCAAGTGTTGATCGTACTTTGAAAACACCAGAGGGGTTCTTGGATAGTGGTATTCAGTCCAGTTACCAAAGTTGGGATTGACCTTCTGAATGCCAAAATGCATTTGGCTGTTGCTATTTGTTATTTCTGCATGTGCATTTTCAACTTGTTTATGTGTTTTTGAAGTACCTTTAAAAAAATCCTTGATGACAACAAACTACTTCAGAAACAAATGGAGACAGTTTCCTCAAACAAGACTAGAATTAAATAGGGTGCTAAACACAGAAAATAAGTATTAATAATACTCATGGAGGAAAAGAGACAAAAGATGTTTAGGCTAGATAGTATATTTTCCCTAAAACATCTCACTTAAATTCCGGAGCATTTCAATATTACCATAAGAGTTCAAAGTCAGAAGTTTGGTAACTACTCTAAACATACTGAGAGATGCCCATTCTGTAAAGATTTAAAACAAAACCACTTACCTTAAGAGACCGATGAAGTCTTTTAGATTTTAAATCCCAAATATTAACAGTGCTATTTAGGCCTCCGCTTACCAAATACATAGATGTGGAATTTAAATCGACACATGTCTGCTTTTGCTATTAGTAAAACAAAACAAAACAAAAAGTTAGTTTCAACAGAGCCCAGAGCTATTGAGTCTTCATCTAACACTTAACACATGATAAATATACTGAATTACAAGCTATAGAAATGCTAATATTCATAATTCAGGACTCATCTCTCATCATCTTTCATATGGAACTACCAACTTACAAGGATTTCAAGACTTGAAGGAATTGGCAGGTTAGTGTTCTCCCTCACTGAAGAGTGATAGAAGAAAGGGCAGAGGAAACACAGCAAGTTTTGACTTCTCATCAGGATTGCTTGCCATTAATATCTCCCCTTGATTAAAAAAAAAGACCTTTCCCAATAACTAGAGAATATTTTAAAGTACAATCAATCCTCAGCTCAGAAAATACTAAAGAGATGGGCTTTCAAGGAATTAGTAGCTTAGATTCCTGATTTTACAAATGGAAAAGGTCTTTCAAATAAATCAGGATTCTTAATCTGAGAAACAGAAAGACTAGATCTATTGTTCTTAAGTGTGCAACCTCAAAGTCTTTCTCTTTTCCAAAGATTTTTTTTTTTTCTTTTCTCTTTTCCAAGGATTTTTATAAGGATAGTTGGTCCCTTCCCCCATCCTTATGGGCCTGGTCAAGATTTCTTTTAGCTCTTGACCGAGCATCTCAACTATCACATATAAAAATCATAGTATACACATTGCATCAGTGTTCTGACAGACTTGCTGAAATTCTAATTAGGAACTAGGAACTAATTTTGGTCTAAAGAGACAAAGATGATTTAGAATCTGGTTGTCACTGCTAATCAAGACAATCTGCTAAGAACCATCAAAACAACCTTTAAAGGACAAATATATTAGGTAGATATATAGGGTGCCAACTGTCACAGCTACAATTATTGTTAGGGCTCACAACAAAACACATAGTTGACTCACTCGTAAAAATTTTTCCTTGTTAATGTATTATTAATGTAGTTAATGAACTTAAAATTGCATGATTATAGGAATCTAGTACCTTCAAAAACAAAAAATTTTAAAAAACATAATTTTCATAAGAGATGGTCAGATCTCTAGTAGCCTACTATATCCATTAGAATACTATTAATATTGATCTGTCTGCTTTGGGGACAAAACATGAAATTTTTAAAAGAACTAAAGTCCTACTCTATAAATAAGTTTAACGTAAGCAGGATGGAATCTGATTTCTCCAAGTGTATAAAATCTAGTTATCTTAAATCTTACATGAGTGATGAGACTTGAATTCCACAAAAAAGAAGTTATCAATAAGCTAATATGTTACAAGAAATTCCTAATAAAGGCTAAGAAACTTTGCAAAATGGTTTTATAAGTAAGTTAAGGGAGATTCAAAATCAGAACTATTTTTACTTACCTTATGATTTCTGAAAGATGGGAAAGAGGTCTAATTTAGAACATTAAAAAATACTTATGTTCCCACTTGTGAATATTAAAGTATATATGATTTATAGTATAAAGTGTAAGATATTAAAACAAAAAGGTTCCAGACAGTAATTCACTAATTCTAAAACAAAATGCATAAAAGTGCACATAAGAGTGGTGAAGGTAGAAGAAACTGTTTTAGTTCTGGTGATAAATTGTTTGCTGACTATCTCTAATAGGATCCAAGATGACTACGCTACTCTCCCTCATCTTGAAAAGTACAGTCTGCTCATTAACTAAGGGCATTCACTGCCTCAGTTCTTCTTAGCTCCATTTGAACAAATTCCATTTCTACCCTTAGCAGATATCTTTCCTGCCAAGACACTATGTCTAAGTTGGAAGAGATTGAGGCTATGAAAACTTTGAAACTAAGAAAAGAACAAGCTACAAGTTATTTATACTCTTTTTATTTACAACTTACTCTGTTTAAAAGAAAGAGCTTTCAAGGAATATGTGTGAATGGAAAGATAAAGCCAATGTGATCCTGAATCATACAGATGAAATTATAAAAATGAAAGGATAAAGGAAAAATATGCACTAAGAGCGTCATGTGTGTGCTATGGGACCAAAACCCACTACACAAGACTGCCTTGTTCAAGAGAGCCTGAGAGACATTCAGGCAGGCTCCTTAGCCCAAAGTGAACAGAATTTGAAGCAGAGGGCTACCATGGTCAGTTTACTGATGGCCCTGAGCCCACAGTCTGTTAAAGGCAATTATACCATTACAGGTGAGGAAAACCTAATGACCTAAGGCACCACAATGGTCCTAAGCACAGGTTAAAAAAAGAATAGGCCAAGTGAGCCCCTAGAAATGAAATCCAAGTCCTCAATTGCTCCTCTAGGTTTCAATATTATTTTGCATAAAAACACTTCAACAAGCTGGGCTCTGCCGGCTCACGCCTATAATCCTTGATACTCAGGAGGCTGAGATCTGAGGATAGAGCTTCAAAGTCTGGTCTGTAAGACTCTTATCTCTAATTAACCACCAGAAAACAGAAAGTAGAGATATGGCTCAAAAAGGTAGGGCACTAGCCTTGAATAAAAAAGCTTAAGAACAGTGCTCAGGCCATGAGTTCAAGCATCATGACCAGCAAAACAAAAAGGAAAAAAAAAACACTTTAAATGTTATTATATTACTAGAGTTTAAGCCACTTTTTTTTTTTTTTTTTTTTTTTTTGGTGGCACCAGAGTTAGGAACTTAAAGCCTCCTGATTTCTAGGAAGGCATTCCATGGCTGAGCCACAACTCCAGCCAATAATGACATTTGAACAACTTTACATTTAGCTACAAGTCCCCAATAAATAAGCTATTGCCTTAATTTCATATGGTATGTTGAGAATAACAACAGAGATAAACCACTTATTTCCAAATCTTGTAGTTCATTTCACTTAGCATCATCTTATGTGATCATATGTACATTACTATTGAGCAATTATGCCCCTCCAGTAGGACTATCCTAGACAAGTACTAATTGTTTCCAATGAGTGAAACTATAGAATTTATGTTTCCTTGGGTCTGGCTCACTTCACTTAGTATGGTTTTTTCCCAAGTCTTTCCATTTCCTCACAAATGGGGCCAAGTCATTCTTTCTAGTAAATGCATAGAATTCTATTGTATATATGTACCACATTTTCTTGATCCATTCATCTACTGAGGGGCATCTGAGTTGGTTCTATATTTAAGTGATGGTAAATTGTGCTGTGATAAACACAGTTGTGCTGGTAGTTTTAGTGTAATCTTGCTTGTAATCCTTTGGGTAAATGCCCAAAAGTGGGGTTTCTGGGTCATAGGAGAGCTCTGTGTTTAGCCTTTTGATGAAAGCGCCACACTGCTTTCCAGACTTTTTATTTTGTCTTTCTTCCCCATGGTTTTACCGCTGAAATCACTGTAACTGAATTGGGTACACTGGGTATTTTATGTACATTTATCAGAACTAGGGAAGGGAAACACCAAAATGGAGAGACAAAGGGCAAAAGGTGAACCAATGAAACAGCAATACTTACAAGAGAATAGCTGTAAATCAACTGTACAACTCAGGGGATAGTGGGGAGGGACCTGAGGAGGGGGGAAGGTGGGAGAAAAACGAAGGAGGAGGTAACAAGTTTGATAAGAAATGTACTCATTGCCTTATGTATGAAAGTGTAACTGCTCTGTTCATTATTTTGACAATAAATAATTTTAAAAAATAGGTTACTGCCACTTAAGCAAACCTAAAATTTTAAATTAAAAGGTTGTATTTAAAAAATCATTTACAAACAGCATGGCGATTCCTAAAATAAAAAACTAAAAACTAAAAATAATATCACTACACAATTTAAAAAAAAATCACTTACCCCTTCAGCAAGTTCCAAAAGTGGAACAGGTTTACACTTGCAACTTGAAACAACTATTTTGTCACCACCAGAAGATGCTGTCACTAGAAAATTATCTAAATGAAGAGTTAGGGAGCATCAAACAACTCATGAGCATCTGTAATATTAGACTATATTATGAAAATGCACTCATACAAGCAAACATTAAGGTAAGAAAACGAAGATAGCTTATATGTGAGCTTTCAAAAATAGTGCCAGTTACTAATTCTCTTTCTTTCCATTGTATGAATGTATGTACATACGGATGGATGGATGGATGGATGGATGGATGGATGGATGGATGGATTTGAGTGCAAGTCCTCAGCACAGGGGCCTGGGGACTGCCTGATCTTTGTTTTGCTTAAAGCTAAAGCTCTATCACCTGAGCCACAGCTCCATCTCCAGAATTTTTGGTGGTTAGTTGGAGATCTTATGGATTTTCCTGTCTGGGCTGGTTTCAAACACAGATTCTCAGATCTCAGTTTCCTGATCAGCTAAGATTATAGGTCAGAGCCACCAGCACTTGGCTATTTATAAATTCTTAATAAATATTAATAATTACTTTTAAGTACCTGACTTTGTTGCCACTTGTGTCAGGTTGAAAAGGCAAACACTCTGCCACTGAGCCTCTCCTCCAGCTCTTTGTTTGCAGTTTGGTTTTTAGATAGTCTCCTACTAAATTGGTCCAGGCTGGCCTCAAACTGTACCCCAAACCCATTCTCCTAGCTCCACCTTAGAAATGCTTTTCTCTTAACACTAATATTAAGAAATTAAGCTCTAAGCATAATGAAAATCTAAAAGTATACAAAAACCACTTTACATATTTGCCACTCTCTTTAATAAGACATTTTCCCTACTATACCTTAAAGTCTTTTAAAAATGTAGTCACTTCATATTTGGTAGAACACCAAAATAATTTACTTTACTACTTTAATATAAAATCAAGGAGTTATAAAGACATAAATGCAATAAGAAAATTTGTAATAAATCCCTATACAACTGTATACAAGTTAAAATATTTGTTATTTGTAAGGTGTTGAACATAAAATGTTCAAATATTTTTGTTCATGAATCAGTCATATTTCAAAGCCTTGGAATTTTTCCTTTTGCAAGGAAGAAGAATGTTAATACTCTGATATTGATAGGGTTGGACAGCTGTTACAACTTAACAGCCATTTAAGAAATAGTTTCAGAAAAGCATAATTGCTGGTATATCAATGATATAGAATATTTTCTTAGAGACATTGATGAGAGTACTTTGTTTACACAGTTGTCCTCAACTGGAAGCAATTTTGGCAATTCTGGGGACGTTTTGGCTGTCATAACTAAGGGCTATTGGCATCTAGTGGATAGAAGCCCAAAAAACATACAAATATCCTACAATACATAGAAAAGCTATTACAATAAAGAATTATTGGGTCCAAAATGTTAGTGAAGTTGAGACACACTTGATACAGGCTTTGCTCCCATATTTACTATATCCACACTTAGGAGTACACCAAGACAGGGGACATTATCAATCAGAAAAACTTACAAAAATTCAGTCTAAACAATTTTATTATTTCTGTTTGGGAAATGTTATTTTCATCATAGAGAGAAACACAAGGATAGACATCTCCCCTTATTGATTCTACCTTTGAGTCTTTAATTTCTAGATCATATTCACAAATATCCAGATGTAGGTGCAAAAAGTCATTCTACAACCCTTGCTTACAACTATCTATATTATTCCATTTGTATAGATAGTAAACTTTTGATAACAAATACAACTAATTCTGTGGTCTTGCTCTAGAGAACAGATATTTCCATTTTGCAGAACATATTTTTCAATAGCAATATTTTTAAATGACATACATTACAACTAATTTTTTTCAAGAAAACCAGACTTCAATTATATGCACTGTGTTTTTAAAAATGTATTTTACTTTATCTACTTTAGCTATACAAAATATATTTCTTCATGTGGACCATATGCATAACTTTTAAGTTAACTAGTTTTAAGTCCTAATAACAGGTAGTTACTTTAAAAAAAAAGGATACTATTACTGCTCCAACAAATTGAACTGATTCCATGTGGTGACGTGTGAGGGTTGAATTTATCCACCAATGTCATAAATGAAGCATCCCATATTTTAATATCATCTCCTGATGAAGCAAATCTGAGGTTTTCCTGCATGACTGAGCCTACAAAAAGTTTACAACACATTTAAAAAGCAGTAAATAGACAATGTTTTAAGTTAAAATGAAGCATCTATTCTAAAACAAGCAACTCTGGCAATTTATATTCCAAACATTGTAGGAACCACAAAATAGTTGACGATTCACATTAAGTGAGTCTATCTAACCAACAGATCAGATTACATACTCTTAACTGACCCTTCCACTAGGCCCCTAAAGCAATTACAATATAACCCAGCCTCCTTAGCTTGCCTTCCATGACATGCTATTACATCCCTATGTAACTCTCCCTGAGGACAACAAACTGAACAATGGCTCTCTTTCTGTCTCAGACAACAAGGCAAGGTCATTCCCACTTTAGTCTCTTTTCATTTGCTGTCCCTTCTACTTGAAAATCTTTCCCCAGAATCCCCAAGGCCATATCCTCCTCTCATCATTCAGGTCTCAGTTCAAATGTTTCTGCTTCCAAAAGGCCTTCCCTGACCAACCACTGTGGCAAAAGGAGACCTTTAGTGGTTAGCCTATATTTCACCAGCCTATTTCATTTTTCTCATAGCACTTATTAACTGGAATTCTTATTTGTTCTCATAATAATGCCTGTCCCATCATAAGTCTTGAAACATTCCTAGCATATGGTAGGTAATAAAAACTAGTTTATGACAAATGAGCATTCCTGCAAGTTTGAATCGTTATCCATGTTTCCCACACAAGTAAAATTAGTAATGTGGCCAAAAAGATGCCATTACATTTGTATATCAATTCTTAGTCTGGGATGCCATCATTTTTGTAATTTATTTACAGTCTGTTCTTTAAACACAAATTCTAACAAAGTGACTTCACAAATCAGGACAGACAAGAGGATAGACTAGGGCCCTGCTCTAGGCAGATACTTTTAAAGAGAAGCAATTAAAATGGATGACAGGTGAGTGTGTGTGTGTGTGTGTGTGTGTGTGTGTGTGTGTATATATATATATATATATATATATATTACATGGACAAGAAGAGGGCAGAGAAATACTCTCCCCACACCTACCTATAACAGATAGTAACCAAAATAATGGTCAAAGACAGGTCCCCAAGTCACCAAAGATGTATCACACTATGTCTAATATAGTCCAACTCAAGAGGACAAATTAAAAGCATAAAGAATTGTGTTAAAGGCATAATTGCCAAAACTTTTCACTGTCCATAAACAAAAAATAGATGTTCATATATTTATGAAAAGGTCAACGTTTAGCCATTAAACTCACTCATATTGTGCCCGTTCCATCAAATAGCACAGTGCTACTCAAGCCACTGTCACTTGTTGGAACTGTACACAATGCTTCAATATAGTGAGTTAAATATGTATACCAGATGCCCTCTTGGGTAGGGTTACTTCAGAAACAAAGTTCTGGAACGGCAATCTCTAAGTCCAGTGAACACAAGATGCCGCCTATTAATAGGACAATAGGATGCACTAGGGGACCCCCTACAGTGGGGGTTCAGGGCGGCTGGGCCCCAATGATCTGCCCTTACTTAGGTGATATTAACTCTGGTGGTCATCTCACATCACTAAACGTGCGTGGGACAGGGAAAGGACCATCTGCCCATCTTGCCTGTCTGGGGATCTGCGCCTATCTAGAGAGGGATATATTACAGCAGTCCCCAAAGGGGGTCATGCTAAGAGAACTGTCATGATACCGAGGCTTAGGCTAGGGAAGGATAGCGCCTCTGGGAGACAACCACCAGCGAGCCCAAACAGTTCTCCAACTTTCCTTGCACAGAACGCACAGCACTGGCCTGAGACCTGCTCACCTGGGGTTGCGTCTGTACCTCACACTCGGGCGCTGCCAGAGTTTGGGTGAGAGTTCCAAAAAGGAGCCCGACTTATAGTCGAACTTGGGCGAAAGGGGGGGGGGGTCAGCGTACATGTGTACACTCTCTCTCTCTCCCTCTCCCTCTCTCTCTCTCTCTCTCTCTCTCTCTCTCTCTCTCTCTCGCTCTCGCTCTCTCTCGCGCGCTCGCTCGCTCGCTCCTTCGGCCCGGACAAGGCCGACTCCGCAGGCCTGTGGACCCCAGGGGGGACTTCCGCGCCCGGCCCTGCAACAGCCCGGATCGCGGAGCCCCCCCCCCCCCCACCCCGCCCTGGCCTGCCCGTGAGGAACCCGGAAGGGTGGCTGGGATTCAGGCGGGGACTCGAAAGCGAGCGGCGGGGCCGGCTGACCGAGGAACCTCACCTCTCCGCCGCGGCACAACTGGGGGCCACGGCGCAACTTGTCCCGCGCTGGGCTTCCGGCTCCCGCCTGGACTGTTAAACTTCGGCGGCCGGAAGTACCGCCCCTGGTGACGTCACGGGAGAGGCCCGAGCCCCAGGCGGCATCTGGGGAGGACTAGGCAGAGCCGTGAGCTGTCACTCTGGCAGGGGCGGGGCTGAGCATCTGTAAAGGAAGTTATCCCAGTGCCAGGGCGGAAACTTAGGACCAATGGGCGCCCTCTACAACCCAGGGCTTTGTCCCTGCTGGCCTCTGCCTTGTCATTCATTTGTTTGCTGTCTGTCATGTGCCAGGCACTATGTTAGACTTTGAGTGTACACTTTTGGCCTAGTCGGGCCAGAGTAGAGTGAATGATCTAGTCGTTGGCCTGATAGAGCTTACAGTACAGTTTAATAAGTTAATGTTAACAAATCATAACAAATGAAAAAGAACAGAAAAAGCAAACAGAATTGCCAGTTTGAGCTAAGCCTGGGCTAAATAGCAAGATCTTTTCTTTAAAAAAAAAAAAAAAAGCAAAAGAAAAGTACAAGATGTATGAAAGCCCACAATAAGAAAAAAATACCATAGATAGGGGTTTAGAAAAGGATTCCTGTAAAGAAGAAGCTGTGAAAAGTAGATAATACAACCTGAAAACTACAAATCAGGCAACACCACATATGAAGTCACCCAAATATGAAGCATCTGCAGTAACCAACTACAAACCTGTGATCTTTCACAGAGGGCTGCAGGGTCAACTCCATCTGCTTGGGAATTCTTCTGAAGGGAATGCTTCTCAGTGTGGAAAGGCTGTTGCTGAATTCTTTTCAAAAGTCCCTTGTGACAGGGCCCTTTTGTAATGGAACAGACAATTTTGCAGAGAATGTTGATAGGTCATTTCTTCTGCCAAGTGTTAATCCTTCAACTGAAGTACACACTAAAAGAGTTTCTGAGATACCCACTATAAGAGTTATCAAAATAGGTAACCGATAAAGAAGAATGCCAAGCGGTATTCAGGCAGGAAAGTTTATTACCGAACTGCTGGCCTGTGGCCAAGGTGATGCATGGCTCGAGAGAAGTGGCAACCCCTGTCCCTCCTGGCCCTGCCTTATCTAGGGCAGGGGCAGGAGAGTGTGGCCAGGTGGATTAGGGTGTGACCTCAGGGAAGGGGAAGTAATTGCCTCCAAGTCTGCTAGTTACCCAGGTAACTGGGTGGAGACTTAACCTAGTGGGAACATCTGTGTGGAGCCCACCCAGGGCCGACCTTATGCCGGCAAAACACGTTATTTGTATCATGCAAAAGTAACTGGACACTTAATAAACCCATTCTTTTTCAAGAAGAAATTGAAGTCCTAATCAAGTTCTAGAGTTTAACGGGGAGCGGCAAAAGGGTAAAGATTATGGGCAGCAGCTGCCTTAATTGTATAGTCTGCAGTTCTTGAGGGTATTAAATCTAATTTGATACGATCCAAAACTTTGGTCACTGAGAGAATAAGGAAATGGGGCCAGGAAGAAATGGAGCAAATGGGGAAAAGAAATCTTAAAAAAGAAAAGACAAGTAAATCTCTGAAAATTGGAACCAGCAAGAAAATTGAGAATAGTCTATATGAAAAAAAAAAAAGAAGGCATCAAAAAAGGACTATTCTGGGAAATGGGGGATACTTCATTACTCTTTATGAAGACCTAAAGCTATTAAAAGTACAAATTGTGCTAATTATAAACGTATATATGAACAACAAAGAGTTTCTAAGTATACAAGGGGAATTATCAGAACTAAAGATGGGAAAGGGTATGTGAATAACTGTTGTTGAAAACTTCAACAATATCCAAAAGAAAAATAATAGAGAAGGAAAGAAGGAAGGGAGAGAAGGAGGGAAGGAGGGAATGAAGGAGGGAGGAAGGGAGGGAGGGAGGGAGGGAGATAAAGAAATATAACTCTTTTTATTTGCAGACCACATAATTGTGTGCTAGAAAATCAAATGGAATCCAGAAAAATAGAACTTCTATAATAATAAGTAAATTTAGCAAAGCCCGAATTAAATCAACAAATATTAGAATAATATTTCTACTTTTATTTTGTTAACAGTACTTGGGTTTGGACATAAAGCCTTGCAGGTGCACTACCACTTGATCCATACCCCATCCTTTTTTGGCTCCAGTTTTTCTGATAAGATTTCACTTTTTCTGTCAGAGCTGACTTCAGATAAAAATTCTCCTAACATGCCTGCCACATCACTGACACTGCAAATGTTTGACACTATGCCCAGCTTGTTGTTTGAGATAGAGGTCTCACTAACTTTTTGCCCAGGATGGCCTTGAACATCAACAATCCCAAACTCTACCTCCCAAATATTAGGATTAAAAGTGTCTGCCTCCATGCCCCACTTTGAAAAATAATGTTTTATATGTTGACAATGAGCAATTGAAAATAAAAATTGCAATTCCATTTTAATAGCATCTAAATCTATAAAATATTTACATACAAATTTGATAAAAAATATGTGTGATAGTGAAAACGATAAAACATTGAAGAATAAAACATGTCAAAGAATAAATGAGGAGCTGTTTACTATTCACTAATTAAAAGTGTCAATATTATATAATGTCCATTTTCCAGATTAATCTGTATATCAGTTTAAACTGCCCCAAATTTTAAAATGCTTTTTGAGCAACTGTATTTGATGTCATTCTAGATTCAATACAAACTAACCCTAGGTGATAGAAAGAGGTGCCTGGTGTGGAGAGAGAGGTCAGGGCAATAGTTAGTAGTGATGGAAATGTTACTGATGGTTATGGAAGTTCAGAGTGGTTTCAGTTAGTCAAAATTCATAGAGGAGTATATTTATGTTTAATTTTTTATGATTATCTCTAGGTAGGTGTAGAGAGGAGTTGCCATTTAATGAAGCAGTTTATGAATACAGTATATCTTGATCAATGTCACTCCTTTCAATCTTCTCACCCATCCATTCCTTCCCACCCCTTCCCTCACTCTTCTTAATTTTATAGGATATACATTGGATTCTGACTGCATTCTTCCACCATTTTCCTCTTTATTCATCTACCCTTTGGCCCCATCCCATGGAAGGCTATATTTTAAACGATGCAGTTTATCTACATAGTATGCATTGATACACTTTGTGTATTAAGAAAGATCCTAGAAATGAAGTTGGTCATTAGGAAAGAAAGTGGCAACCAATCTAAATAGCAGTCAAAACACTTCAGAGGAGGTATATCAATAACATTCATATATGTGTGTGTGCACGCTCACACACACATAAAGAAATCATAACAAGAGTGCCTGCCTCATATACATGAGGCCCTGGGTTCGATTCCCCAGCACCACATATACAGAAAATGGCCAGAAGGGGCGCTGTGGCTCAAGTGGCAGAGTGCTAGCCTTGAGCAAAAAGAAGCCAGGGACAGTGCTCAGGCCCTGAGTCCAAGCCCCAGGACTGGCAAAAAAAAAAAAAAAAAAAAGAAATCATAACATTCCACTCTGCTACAAATAACATTTACATATACTCATGAAATGTTATACTCATGAACATGTACTCATGAAATATTAACAGAAATGAGATGATATGGCTGTATTGGGTAGATAGGAGGGTCGGAAATGTGTGTGTGTGTGTGTGTGTGTGTGTGTGTGTGTGTGTGTGTAACTGAGGTAGAAATAGGTATAAAGAAAATTCCCTATCAGTAAGTAAGGCCTAAAATTGAAAAAAAAATAAGTTATATAGAGGGGATGAATACCAAAAGCACATAAAACTACAGAGCTTTAAACCATACCTTAAAATAAGTAGTATTTCACTCCTCCCATTGCCACCCACTAACCACCCCTGCCAAAGGCACATTGTCATTATTGTTTTGTAAACACACATTTGTAGGCCAAATGCCTTGAAAACCATGGAGATTGCTGTAGTCACCAAGATGAACAGCATTCTAGTTCAGAAAAGTCACCAAAAGAATAAAAACTTGTGATACAAAGTGCCATGGTGTTTTTCAATTAAGGAGGAGTCCTAAAGGAGGAAGGAACTGGTCGTGCCTAAGGGGCTAGGGATGGCTTTAAAAGGAAGTAACTTGTGCTGAAGAAATACAGTGGCCCCTAGGCAGGGGGAAAGTGGGAGGAAGGACTGGAGAAGGAAAGGGGTGAGAAGGAGGTATAGAAGGGGTGAATATGAACAAAGCACATCTTATACATGTATGGAAGTGTTATAATAAAACTTACTGTGTACAATTTAATATATACCAATAGAGTGTATATAAATTATGACTCTAAAATCTTAAAAAAAATGATTGAAATACAAGATTCCTCACCAGAAGAGGATAATTTTCAAGATCTCCAATGAATGTTTGAAACTAAGGCTAGTTACTAAATCTCGTATGTCTTTGTCTTGATTTTTGTTTTCCCTATGCATATATACCTAAAATAAAAGTTAATTCATACATTAGGCACCAAAGAGATTTATGACACGAATAATAAAATAGATCAAGTACAATAAAATATTGCTTTAAAAGTTATATAAGTATGGTTTTAGCCTCTGTCTCTCAAAATATCTTCTTGCACTTTCCTTACCATTCTTGTGATGATATGAGATAATACTTAAAAGCAGCACATTGCTGATAGCTTCCCTTTGGCATATTCCACTTGCTACCACCACTGCGCTTGTACTTTGGGGTTATTATTAAGTAAATAAGGTTTTCTTGAACACCAAAGACTACAGTGCTGCAACAGCCCATCTGGTAACTGATATGGCTACTAAGTGACTAATGAGTGGGTAATGTATACAGTATGGTACACTAGACAATGACATGACACTAGACGCCTCTCAATATGAGACTGGGCAAAACAAGATTTTATCATACTATTCAGAATAATGCACAATTTACAACTTATTATTCAGGACACATTTGACCACAGGCAAGTAGAATGTAGAAAATGGAAATACGAACATTGGGGCCCACAGTGAAGGTTTCCAAGTACTGTTTATTAAGAGGCTCAGTTATGTGAGCATCTGCATCTCGTTCCCTTCTCTCCCTCAGCTTCTTCCTCCCTTTCTTTAGGGAAGCACTCCCTTGCATTCTTCTTTGCATATGCTTCCCTTGAATTTCCCTGTGGCTTCCTTTGGCACTTGAGGTTTGTGCTCAAACATCACCTCCTCAAAAATGGGTTTCCCTGGATTACACTACATAAAATATTCCTCACACTCCATAACACGCTGTCTCCTCACTCTACTATGTCTTCAAAGCACATACCAGCCTGGCATTCTTCATTAAATCACTTGTTTGGTTTATTTTGTCTCTTCACTGGAATGAAAGCACTACAAGATCAGGTAGTTTGTCCTGCTTGCTTTCCACTGTATTCCCTAGTCCTTAGAACACTGTCTGCCATATAGTGGACATTCAGTACCTACTTGTTTAATAATTAAATGAATAAACAGTGTATGTCTCCAATTCAAATCTGCCATCTGAGTACACACATACCCAGTGCTGCCATCTTTCTCTGCCAATGCATCCCCCTTCCATAGCACCCCAGAGCAATGAAAGAACATCATTTATAAATTCATTTGTGAATTTCAGTTATGAATTCATTTATGAAGTTCAGTTATGAATTTCCCCCTTCCTTCCTACAAATAACCAATTAGACAAATCACAAGACCCAGTCAATTATATTGCTGAGTTAACTCTCAAATCTGTCACTTCTCTCTACTACCACTCCTATTACAGTGATTTGGATTGCCTCCACTACTGATTGGGTTGTTGAAATAGTCTCTTCCCAGCTTCTATCCCTGCTACTACCTTCCAAAATCCTAACAAGACCCTTTATGCAATGCAAACCTGATCATGTGACTGTTCTTCTTAAAACTTGCTCCTGCAGGATGAAGTCTAAAGTCCTTGGTGTGGTCCCCAAGGTCCTGCATCACAACCTCATGCTGCTTTTCCTCAATCTTCTCTGACCGTCAGAAGAGCTGTCTCATGTCTAACCTTTGCCTTTCTGCTGCCTTGACTTCCATCCACCCCTTAGCTCTTAACCTGTTCTGGCCAACTGGATGAGATGAACAGATTCTGCAAAATGTTTCCTCTCTGGTGGGTGTTGCCACAGCACTCTGTTCCCATCCTCGTGGGCTGCAAATCATGTGTCTATGCACTGACTGCATTTCATGCTCCAAGAACACAGCGCCAGCCCATGAACACCAAATCTCTGACCCAAGTGTCTAGCAAGCTATCTGACAAAAAGGTCAGACCTAAGGACTGTTTGATGAATGAATGCATGCATGCATGAATTTACATATTGGGATTTGTTTTTAGAAATTTAGCAGTAAAGTGGAAAGTGGACTGCCAGCAGGGAGCCTGATAGCATGTGGCTTAGTTAAGGGCTAATTGACATATCCGAGACAAGATGAAGGGTGTCTGGACTCAGGCAGAGGCAAAGGGAATGGAAATAAGGAGTCAGAATTAAGAGACTTTTGTTCTAATAAACAAAAGATACTTTTGAAAGAAATGCAATTGATTGAACACAGTGTGTTTTCTGAAGGATGGCTCTGGAGTTTTAAATTTAGACAAAGGACTGGAAAGCCAGACATAGCACTAGAGAAGCAATCAATCAACAAACTTCATGAAAGTGAGAGGAGATGATTGAAGTAGACAAAGAGGTTAGAAGCACAGATACAGAAATGAAAGGGAATGTTTTAACTGCCAAAGGATCAAGGGGCTGAATAGAGAAGGAAGATTTCAGTGTGAAGGATAGCATTACTGGGAAAGTTTGCTTGAGTCTCTACTAAAGTAATAACATTTACAGAGAGCCTACATACAATATTGCACTGACTAGGACAATCTATACAGGGTACAACCTTCCATTTTGAGAAGACAGACATAAAAATAAACAAGTGATATTATGGGATTTATTGGGGGAGTGTAATTAATTTCTAGACCATGTCTCACCCTCAGTATAGTTTCTTCTTATTTCCACTTGATATCTCTAGAGTTATACATAGCAGTAACACATACAGATCCCAGAGATATTGGAAGATCCCATTACCATACCTGTGCTATTAGCACAGAGACAAAAGGAATAGATATTTCCTAGATGTTTACTCTGTTTCTGCAGGAAATCTTGGTTTATATCTTAAGTCTGCATGCTTAGGATAATAGGTAGATAGAGTGGACTGACAGCTCTGACTTGGGAGAAGGGCCTGTAGATGCTGAATTTCCTCCTACAGAGCACAGAAAAGATTGGCTATGCTTCACCCTTACAGAGCAGGAGTGCTTTGGTTATTGACTCCAGCTACCCTGAAGTGCAGATATTCTGAAAGGAATATCCAGAGTCATATTTTTAGATGAAGGGAGTAATTCTACTTCCCCTGTCAAATTAGATTCCTCTTATCTTCTTCCTGACCCCTAAATACCTATTGTCTAGGTGGTTCTGCCTTTCAGCCCTTCAGATTTTCAGTTCTATGCTTGTCATCCTGTGAAGAAACAGCAAAACCTATGGCTTTAATAACCATTTCAAAAACAGATATTTCACAAGCAATTCAAGCCATAAAAACATTGAAACAGTTTTTGACAATAAATGTATTTTTAACTGCATTTTCCTGTGATCTGCATCTCTTCCAGTTGACCCATCACTAATCCAGAAGATCAAAGCAGAATCGCAAGATTTTTGTGAGTATTCTTATTACCTAGCTTCTCTCTCCTTCCACATTCCAGCAATGCCTAGGTCATATAAATTTTACTTTCTAAGTATCCTTCAAACCAGTTCTTGCTTATCACCTTCACATGCCCTCCTTTGGTTCTGATGATAATTTATTTCATTCTGGGCCATTACTGTTGTCTTCCAGTGAACCATCTTGCCTCCAGGTCTGTCCCTTTCAAATATATGCTCTCTACTACTGCCAGACAAGTCTGACTTGTACAAAATCAATCTAGTCACATCACTCCTCTCTCTGATTTACTTCAATAGCTCATCTCTTTAAGAATGAAGTTCCACACAGCCATTTTTTCAGGTGCCAAATATTTATTAAACATTTGGGACATTCAAAGAGCTGTGGTAGATACTGTACTTGCAGGAAAAAAACAACAACATGATTTCTGCCTAAGAGAGCTACCAGTTTTACTTACTTGATTTCTTTGGACAAAGTCATGGGACAACAGAGAGATATCATTGAAATTTTTAATGCAAAGGCTGTGATGCTGGCTTCTTCCAACTTTTCAAAATCTATAGAAAAAATAACATCAAATACACAGTCTAAGCAGTCTCAACCCAAGGTAAGTTTGTCTTCCTTTCCCTTCCTTCCTTCCTTCCTTCCTTCCTTCCTTCCTTCCTTCCTTCCTTCCTTCCTTCCTTCCTTCCTTCCTTCTTTCCTTCCTTCCTTCCTTCCTTCCTTCCTTCCTCCCTTTCTTTCTCTGTTTGTTTTTTCTTTCTTTTTCTTCCCTCCCTCCCTCCCTCCATCCCTCCCTTCCTTCTTTTCTCTCTCTTTTTTTTTTGAGGGGTGGTGGTGGCTACTGCAGCCCTACTCTGATTTTGTTTGAACTGACATGAAGCTTTTCAAAAGATTAAAGGAAGATTCCTCCTCCAAAGTGACTGTTAGCATTTCTTGAAGCTACTGATTGCTATTCACACTCAAGGAGATGTAAGCCCTGTGGCTCTGCACTTCTGTATCTTGATGGAGAATCCTTTGTCTGTAGCCAGAGAGGTTCAGATAGCTAAGTCAGATAGCTGGCCTGTACTTTGTAAATAGGAAACAAAAGATGCTCTGTATCTCTTCATTTCTAATCACATGCCACCAGCTTTGATGCAGCATTATGGGGTCATAGTATATAACTGCTTCCATGCACGCTCCTATCTGCTCCAACAATGAGAGGTGCATTAGGTTTGTATTATGTCTATGGCTGAATTTTAAATAAAAACAGCTGAACTCATTTCAAACTGGAGAAAAGCCCAGGAACTATATGAGAAAAAAAATCTTTCACCTGATGACTTAATAGTTTTACCTTTTGATTTCCACATCTTTTATGGAGCAAAAATAAAATAATGCTCTCTGAGTTGTTAATTTGACAGCTGGAAGTTTCTGCTCTAGTTCATCTGGACTTTCATCACTGTTTCAGCTACTAAGAGGGAGACTCTCTCAGAGAAACTATTAGGGAAGGCTGGTTATTAATGGTCCAAGAGTGACTCATGAGACAGAAAAGTTGACATTTTAAGTGCATTATTGAAATAAAACTAGTAAGAAGTTGCTTGGTATATTTTCTTCTCCTTGCCAAACTTTAGACTAGAAAAGAGCTTCTTGGGTGTTAGTAAAATTCTGTTTCTCTATCTGTGCTCTGGCTATGAGAGGTAGATTCAGTTTTAATAAATATACTTAGCATTTATGCACCTAAGCATTTATTCACTAAGAATATATGCAATTTTGTAAGTAAAAAAACAAGCCAACCCATCACATCCCCTTCCTACCTGGAGAACAGATATATGTGCCCACATTTAAGCACACATACGTGTGTTTGCTTTTCCTTCATTCCAATATGCTATTTTTCTAACTATTAGATTATAAATTCGGTTTCTTCTTTATAAGATTCTAGAATTTTGGTTGATAGGGCCAAAGTCTTATGTATGTTGTGCTCCTCAGTGGAGCTACCACATAATTAACACAGATCTAGCACATGACTTCATAAGTATATGCTGACCAAATGAGTGAGCCAAACCATGAATAGATGACAAAACTAAAGAATTTAGCTACCTGCTCTATGTGTACCTAGCTCTTAGGCCTGCAAAGTGGCCATGAGTGGCTGACAGGTTTGGACAGTCCTTACAGCAGCAAGGCCACATACATATCCATGAGACTTCTCACAGTGCTGGGAGGCATTAGCAAGTGACAGGAAGAGAAGAGAGGCAAGCCACACACAGCTAGAGGCCATCTCTCCTCATGCAGCTAGTTTCTGTGCAGGACAAAGAATTTAACAATCCTACTCTGTATTCTGGCTTTCCATGTCATATGTTTTTTGAAGTACTGAGATTTGAATTTAAAGCTTGGTGGTAGCAAGGCAGGCACTCAGTCACATGAGCCAGGACTATCCCCTTCCCAGCCCAAGAAAGTGTTTCTGAATTAAGAGGACACAGTGTATTTACTTGGAAAAAAATATAAGTTTGATTTGCAACTGTTGTTGCTTTAGTCAGTACTGGGATTTGAACTCGAAGTCTTAAGCTTTGGTAGGCTTGTGCTCAAGCACTTAAGCCCCCACTTCCAGCTCTTGACATGTAATTCTTATGTATTTACATATATGCTTCATGTACATCCACATGTAGCCTTGTTTCTCAACTATGATGATACTGGAGATTTGTTTTTCTGGCTATATAGTTGGCTAAACAATTCCCCAATTCTTATACTATGAACTCCTAGAAATTCGGGATGAGTATAACAAGTATACCAATAAATTACAGCTGAGCCTATAAACAAGAATAAAAGATCCCCAATGAAATGAAGGAAAGAAAATTCCAAGGCAGTGAGCATATAAAACAGTACAGCAGCTTCACTGAATGAAACTTTTGGGTTTATTTAAGGGAATAGGTTTCAATACTTTGAGACCTGGCACTGCAGTGAGTTAATCGCAAGTTAGAACTGCAATTCTTTTTCTTTTCTTTTTTTTATTGTCAAACTGATATACAGAGAGGTTACAGTTTCATACTTTAGGCATTGGATACATTTCTTGTACTGTCTGTTACCTCCTCCTTCATTCCCCCCTCCCCCTCCCCTTTCAATTTCCCCCCATGAGTTGTTCAGTAGATTTACACTAAACAGTTTTGCAAGTATTGCTTTTGTAATCATTTGTCTTTTTTACCCCGTGTCTCTCAATTTTGGTATAACCTTACAGTTTCCTAGATCTAATACCTGTACACACGGTTTCCAATGTACTCAGATAAGATACAGAGATAGTGAAGGTACAACCACAGGAAGGGCATACAAGAGGATCATCAATAAGAGAAGCTACGGTTTCACATCACATGTTGAAAGTAATTACAACAGTGATATAACAGTCGTTTCCATAACATTTCACTTAGCATCATCTTATGTGTTCATAAGGGCATAGCTATTGGGCTCTTGTGATCCTCTGCTGTGACTAACCTAAACCTGTGCTAATTATTCCCTATGAGGGAGACCATAGAGTCCATAGAACTGCAATTTTTAAACAAAGCTGAAGCCCCCAAAAGACTGTGTGGGAGACAGAATAATTGCTCTCTAAGAACATCCACATTCTAAACTCCAGCATCTATAACTACATTGGCACACAAGGCAAAGGGAAGTAAGACTGCAGATGGAATTTAAAGGTTGCTTTATCAACTGAGCAGATAATAATGAGATTTCCTGGGTTATCCATGCAGTGCCAATGACATGACAAAGGTTTGCCTGAAAGTGAAAGGGGAAGGCAGAAGAGGTAAGAGTTATATGACAGGGAAAGACCTCACCACCATTCCACCAGTCAAAGTACATGGTCAGAGTCAAAGAGCTAGAAAAGGTAAAGTTATAGATTCTCCCACTTGAGTTTACAGAAGGAACCAGACAGTAGGCGTTGCAATGTTAGCCCAATGGGACACATTTTGAACTTCAAACCAAAACAACCATCAGAAAATAAATTTCTGAGGTTTCTTTGCTTCATTCTTTGCTTCTTTCTTTTCTTCTTCTTCTTCTTCTTCTTCTTCTTCTTCTTCTTCTTCTTCTTCTTCTTCTTCTTCTTCTTCTTCTTTTTCTCCTCCTCCTCCTCCTCCTCCTCCTCCTCCTCCTCCTCCTCCTCCTCCTCCTCTTCCTCCTCCTCCTTCTCCTCCTCCTCCTCCTCCTTCTCCTCCTCCTTCTTCTTCCTCTTCCTCCTCCTCCTTCCTCCTCCTTCTCTTTCCTCCTTCCTTCCTCTTGCTCCTCCTCCTCTTTCTCCTCCTTTTTCTTCTTGGGCCTTTCTTTCTCCTTTCTTCCCTCAGATTTATACTGTTTTAAGCCAGTGTGTGGTAATTTATTAAACAGAAATAAGAAAATAACATAGATTTTAACCTCCATGAAATAGTAGACTAGAAGGCTGTTCATTAGCATGCGTTGAGAAGAAGGGAACCTATTTAATTGCTCTGGGGTGCTAGCTAAAGTCTCCCATGAGAATTTGTTACCATGGTCCTATCCTTTACTGCTTGCAGGGTCTGCTTCTCCCAAATGGAAAAATTATCAAAGTAATTGCTCCCAAGGAGAGGTTCCTGACAAATTCAAAATCTCCTTCTGGAAAGATCCACCTTGACCCAAGCCATCCAACATTTGTATAGATAAAATTCTGATATAACCTTGCTCAAAATAACAATCTAAACTTAAACAAGGGGAAGAGAGAGAGAGAGAACCCAAAAACCAGATTGATCAGGACTCCAGGAAAATAATATAGTGGAAAAATATAATAGAGAAAAGAAAACAAATATGGTGGCTTAATTGTCATCATAATAGAAGCATAGAAACAAGAGTAATAAGAAGCAAATAGATGCCCTGGGAATTTAAAAATGTAACCTTTGAAATTAAAAATTCTGTGGATAAGTGAAATAGTGGATGTGATAAGATTAAAAAGAAAATTGTCAAACTGAAGAAAAATTTTAACACCCTATCCCAAATGCTGTCTTAAAGGGGAAAATGACGACTAATCTGAGAAAGATTAAGAAACAGAACAAATTTAGTGGAAGATCCAAAACATGTATAATGAAAGTTCCCAAAAAACAAAGTGAAGAAGTATTTGGAGAACTTCTTATATATAGCTTAAATCCAATAGCCATGTCAAAGACTAATACAGAGATTGATATGGACAATTATCTTGACTCTCACTGATTAAAGTCGATAAAACAACAGACATTGCATAATAGTTGTCTTATTTTTCTATGGTGCATACTGTTTCTTGTCAAAATATAATTGTCAAAAGTTAAAAATTAAGCCACTGGTAGGTCACTCCTGAAATCCCAGCTACTTAGGCTGAACTCTAAGGATTGTGCTTCAAAGCTAGCCCAGGCAGACACATACACACCCACAAAAGCCAGAAATAGTGCTGTGGCTCAAGTGGTAGAGCACTAGCCTTGAGCAAAAGAGGAAAAAAATAAAAACAGGGAGAGTGCCCAGACCCTGAGTTCAAGCCCCAGGATAAGCACAAAAATTTATCATTGCAAAAATGATACATAAAACGAATACGAATCAAAAGTTTTATTCAATTCATTAATCAGAGAAGAAGCCTATAAGATGGTAAGTTCTTCTTAAAGAACAGTTTTAAAGTGATAGTTTAGACACAAAACTGGTTGCATCCAACAGAGAAAGAAATGGCAACTTTTGCATTATTTTCGCCTCACATTCTTTTGAGGTAAAAGGTAAAATCTACTCATATTAGTGTTTAGATTATATGCATTATTATCAGTTTGTTTGTTTGTTTTTACAATCTAATGTCTATCTGTAAAGAGACTTCCTGGTGAGAAATACCAAGCAGTGGTTGCTAGAGAATCAGTCACACTTTGTTGACTATTTCTAGACATCAAGGCCTTGGAAAGGCCACGAAACCAAGAGATTGGATCAAACACACTCCAACCAGGGTAGACATGGCTGTGAAGGTAAATATTTTAGGTGAGAGTTGGTATTTAAACCAGAATACTCTGAGTAAAGCAGATCATTCTCCAGAATATAGGTGAGCCTTATCTAATCAGTTGAACACCTTACTCAAAGACTGAGGCCCTCAAGGGATGATGCCAGTGGGCTTAAGCTGAAACATCAGTTCTTTCCTGCATCTCCATTCTTGTCGATGCTCACATCAGTTGAGTTCTCTCTTCTCTCTCTCTCTCTCTCTCTCTCTCTCTCTCTCTCTCTCTCTCTCTCTCTCTCTCTCTCTCTTTCGTAGGCATGCTCTCTTGCTTGATTTCTCTTACCTCTCTTTCTATGCTCTAATTCTCTGGAGAGATCCAACTAATACACACACACACACACACACACACACACACAACTTGTGAGACAATGCTCAACACCAACATGAAAACTGAAAGAGAATCAAGGATCCATTTTGCCTACTGCCAAGTTTAATTTTTTCCAAAAATTCACTACCCCTAGGGGTAGTGAATGGTTCCTAATAAATTCCATTTAAATTTCTTCAGCACCTATCAAAGAAAAAAATGTACAACAATTTAGCTGAAAGATCGTAATTGAATTTTTATTCCAGAATCAGGCAAAAAAAATCTCATTCTGTAAAATAAATGTTCAGATGAGGGGAGCAGTATGGCTTGGTATTAGACAGCAACAGGCTGGAAATGGAGAAAGAATGAAAAAGCAGAATAGCCATTTCAAAGTTCCTTTCCTGAAGATGTCAGTCCAAGAAGCCAGAACCCTAGAACAATGACTGATTGGTTAACACAACATGAATTCACTTCTTTTGTATAAGGATTAAAGCCAAGGGAACTTCATTACTACATTGAACAGAATTGCCCTGAGTAGGAAATGTGACTATTCTCTTTTTGTTTTTCCTCTTTTCTTAGTTTCTTGAAGGGTGTAATAAAAAGTTTAGCTGCATATGGTGTCATGCGTGACCATTGAGTCTGCTCTGTTATGGTCCAGTGCAAAAGCATTGCCCAAACTCATGATCTCCTCTAATATTTACTCAGCACACTAAAATCAGCCCTTCATTCTGCTTCTTGAGTTTTCCAATAGTCACCTTCTTTTTCTCTGTTAGGGACAGGAGCTCACTATGTAGCCTAGGCTGGCCTCAAACTCATGATTCTCCTGAGTGCTGGGATTACACAGGGTCTCATAGTAACTTCAAATAGAATTGCTGTGCTTGGCAGGGTAGTAAGACCTTTGAGGTATTAATTAAAGGTGGTATGGCTAATGTATGCATGTTACTTGCATTCAATCATAAAAATTGACACTAATGCCACAACCCAAGCAGACATCTAACAGGATTACTGCTAAATTCCCAGCCCGCTTTCAACCTGCAAATCTTTGTCACTCTTGGGACTCATACCTTCCAGTAGCTTCCCAGATGCTACACAGCCCATATCCTGATTTGTGCACTTCTGTAGTCTCTTTTGCCATAACCTCTACACTATCACTCCAGCTAAATTTAGCCATTCTTCAGCCATTTCTTCAAAAATCTATATCAGTGGGCTGAAAGCATACTTCCAAGAAAAATGGTGACTGAAGGAGGAAGCAGAACTCTTGGGTTGTGATTAAATCATGAAGCTAGAACCCTCACCACTGCTCTTACCAACAAAACCTCAGAGAGCTAGTAAATCCCTTCCACCATAAGTGGACACAGCTAAAAGGTGCCATCTATGAACTAGAAGCAAGCCCTTACCAGATACTAAGTGTGCCAGCACTTTGATCTTGAACCTCTCAGCCTCTAAAGAACTGTGAAACTTTACAAGCCATTCACAGTCCTCTGTGCAGACAAATATTAAAAAAACCCACACACTCCAATATGCCTTTAGGTTTCCAAATAATATAATTCTTTCAATCTAGAATACGGTTTTCCATCTCCACCAGGCTGTTTCTTACTTCTGTATCTGGTTATTAGTTTAAAAGTTGTCAAAGCCCAGGTTTCCCAGACAACAGAGCCCAAGGCAAGAACTCAGTTGCTAATTCTGTGTGGAGGGGCAGATGAGTACAATCTGAGGGCAAGGCAAGAGGGTGGGGGACGATGACTGAGCAGAGTAAGGAAGGATGCTAAATATGGTAAGACACTGGCCATGGCTTCACAAGGAACAAGGAGCCTCAACGACATGTTAAGTTTTCTCAGCAGATGTTTGGTGCTTATTTCTTCTCAGGGTAATTAACTGTCCAGAGAAACTCTGTTTCAGATGGGAAGATGGAGAGGTGGAATCTATCTGCTTCGTCCCACCCAGACGTGGTTTCCTATTGGTTGGTGTGTGGACAGGAGTGAGGTATACTGACCTACAGATGCCTGGCCTTGGTGAGGCCACCTCAGGGATTCACCTGTGAAGACCTGCCACTCAGAGAGCACAGGCAAGTTCCAAGGACACAAGTTACAGTGCTTTGACCCTTACCTCACCAAATCTTCCCCACGGCCTCACAAATTCAAGAAGTGAAATGCAAAGAAGCAGCATAGGGATATTAGAATAGTCGAGAAAGCAGACCTTGCTGTCTTCCTCATAGCAGAGTCCGGGTTTCTTGGGAGGGGGAGAGAAAGTTGGTCTTTGAATTGGATGAGAAGGTGAACTTCTTAATTAGACTGGATTGGCCCTCCAAATACTTGGAAGGGAATCTGAGCTCCCCAAATGAATCATGTACATGCTTCACATACTGAAAGTGCCTGGAAAACAATCAAGAGGAGTGACATCTCCATGAATTGAGGAGGAGATTCAGCAGAGCTTCACCACAGGGAACAGTAAAAGTAAAAAACAGATCTTAAGCAAACCATGCCTCGTGGAGGATTTGACAGATAGAGGAATAAAAAGAAAAAATGAAATATCTAAACAAATGAAGTTGCTGTGCAAATTTCCATTCTAGCCATCAAAGTGTAGCTTTTTATTGCATTAATAAAACACAATTTTAAATTACATAAGTGGTTCTTTCTGTTGGCTGTAAGAATTTTCCTCCTAGAACCATTTGAAGTCATTCCCTGGCAAGGTAGTACAATGCATCTGTTCATCAGAATTCATGGATATGTTTTCAATGTAATTGAGAGCAAAGTTTCTATTGTCTAAAGTTTCCACAGCATAAACCAAATTCAACTTGGGAAAGGCTATCACATGCATTGTGACAGCCATGTGAAAACAAAAGATCAGCATGGAATAGGAGATTCAGTACGTACTAGGAGGTGAGTCAAGCCATCACGGAAGAGCAAAAGTGGCTTTAATTGCCTCCAGAAACAGCATCTTTCCAAGCACCTGCTCTCTGGTTAGATCTTGAAGGTTGATTCTGGAGCTTCAATGTGGTTTGGTGTGTTGATAGCACCTTTGACTTTGAGCTCCTATGACTTTGAATCAGTTTATGCATCAGCTTTCTTCCCCCAGCTTCTCCATGACTCACCCCAGATGGGCCCCAGCAACCTTTACTTGACTTCCTCATTTATTCTGTCTCCCATGAAAGGCCTCCATGCCTGCCTCCCACTTCTCACATTTTCCCCTTCCAGGCTCTTCCTTCCACTTTTCCCTTTCTATGATCTCTCCAAAACATGAGCGGTCCTGTACGACATCCCATACAGCAGTCTGCAGGAGGCTTCCATCTACCTTACATGCACCATGCCCAGTCAACACAGGGTCATTTTCTCAAAAGCATCATCATTCTTGAACACCACCAAGAAATGTCACAGGATTTGTTGTTTCAGTATCACTCTCCTTTCTTTGCAACAGATCTCTGACCTCATTCAGCTGAAACAAAAGATTCAAAGATAATAACAAAAAAAATCAAAGCCACTTTTCTCCATCTGTCTTCACTGTTCACTAGAGAGGGTGGTGAGGGGTAACACACCTCCATTGCACTTGGGATGGGTCTCTAGGCAACATCAAAGGGGAGATAGAACAATAGGTATTTCCTCACTATATAAGTGCTCTCTCTCTTACACGCCCCCCCCCACACTTTTGAAAGCAGTTGTTTATAAAGTCAACTTTGATTTTAAGTAAGGCATTTTTGTCTTCTTCATTTCACATCTGTCACGTGATCTGTGCTGGAGCACATTTAATAAAGAGCTCTATTTTAATCATTAATTAGGATGCCAATATACCAGTTGTATTGTATGCTACTGTAACTGGCACTTGTGGAATTCAAAGAGCTTCCCCAGATTTAATTAATCTTCAGCTTTGCTAATGAAAAGCATTGCTTCTACTCGGCATGAGTTTGAGTTTCTAATCTGTTCCTAAGGTCACCTCATTTTTCTTGAAAATGTACGTTTATAATTTAACACTGCAGATCTTTCACATTCCCTATTAAGCAATTATTTTGATTACTTCATTATCTTTCTTTTTTTCCCCTAGACTATTTAGGTTGGTTTCTGCCTACCACAAGCCAAGTGTAATTCCGACTTTCTCCCTCGCTCCCTTTATTAGCACGCTCTGCATTAGCAAGGGATTCATTTTCATTCCGAAGACTGAAAACAATTTCATTATCTGATAAAAATTATCTCCTCATACACCATAAGAAGCAATTCTCCTCATTTATAGTCTCATTAGGCATTTCATCTAGCCATGCATCTTCCCGATACGTCTTTCTAGAAGTATTTGTCTTGTGACTCAACTAACAATATTTTGGAAATGGGGATTCTCCTGTGGATTTTTCTCACTTTATTTTCCCTGTTTGGTTGTTAAAATTTTCCTAATTCATCACTTTCTCCATGAACCCTTGCTGTTTTGCTCTCCTCCCAAACCATTTTGCTCAGGCTTCATTCTAACATCTACCCTGAGGTCCTGTGAATTTACATTTCTGTTGCCCTTTATATTCTTCCAGGTTGGGCTGCAGTGCATAGATCTTTAGGTCTTTGGAACTTTGCATTGTAGCACTTCTCACAAACAATGTGCATGGCACAAACAGAGGAGTAAATATCATACACAGTCCTTTTCTTAAAATCAGGATGCAGTTTTTACTTGAAAATGCAATCCTTTTGAAAACACAAGAGAGAGAATGAGGAAGCCAAGATAACTTGACAGTGGATCTGTTGGACACCCTTAAAGCAATCTGAGGAGATGCAGAAATCTGTCTGTAACGGGAGAAAGCAAACAGCCTTAATGGGTGCTAAAACACCTCTGAAATTTCAGGAGGCCAGTTGAATAGCAGCTATACCTCAAAGGAATATCTAGAGAATTTGGATACATTTTGCAATTAGATGGGGCAAACCTGACCTGAAAACGGTCTGTGTTAACCAAGACACAGAATCATAACCACTTCTTCTCGCCACATTTACATTTTATTTATTTATTTTTTACTGCTCCTGCTCCCATTTTTTTTTTCGTTTCTTTTTTTTTTTTTTTTTTGCCAGTCCTGTGCTTTGGACTCAGGGCCTGAGCACTGTCCCTGGCTTCTTTTTGCTCAAGGCCAGCACTCTGCCACTTGAGCCACAGCGCCCCTTCTGGCCGTTTTCTGTATATGTGGTGCTGGGGAATTGAACCCAGGGCTTCATGTATAGGAGGCAAGCACTCTTGCCACTAGGCCATATCCCCAGCCCCCCCGTTTCTTTTTTTTTTATTAATTAAATTTTATTGGCAAAGTGTTGTACAAAGGGGGTACAGTTACATAATAAGGCAGTGAGCACATTTCTTGTGATATCTTACACCCTCGTTTTTCTTTCCCTTCCCTAGATCAGGCAGGCGTATATACAATATCCAGTGTACCAAAATCATATACAGTAACCACGTAGGGTACGCCAAAGGAAATTCACCTAGAACATTAAACGTAACAACAACAATAGACTCCTTTTGTGTCCTTCTCTTAGAGTTGCTTTTACTTATCCTTGTCTTATATGATCATGTGTACACAGCTGTTGTGCTATTTACTTTTAAAGTTGAGAGATGCTACTGGAAAACTCCTCAGTCTGGAAACACACTTCTTGCTTTCTGAGCTTCATTCATTCCTAGAGGAGGTGAAAAGAGCAATCAGAATACTTCATTTCACAACACATCATTCTGTGGTGTTGAGACTACACCCATGCAAATGCCACCATGCTTCTCTGCCTGCTACTAATTAGAATGGTGCCCATTTTTAAGAAAATAGAGCTCCTGAAAGGTTTTGATCAAGGTAAATTTAAAATGCCAATTAACTTGTAAATGGAAATATTGAGTAGGAAAATGGCCACAGAAGTCTGGACACATGAAAGCAGTTTGAGTTGGAGATAAAAAAAAAATGCAAGGATTTTGGCATAGAACTCATATTGGTAAATGTAGAGAAAATAAATATTCATCAGAAACAAAAGAGGTAAGTTTCTTTTATTTCTTCTTAAAACTGGCCAATTTCTTAAGTCAGGAGACAACAAAGTATGGTGGGGGTGTGGGGAGCAGAGCAAACCAAGCAAGTAGTGGACCTGCTTTTGCTCAGTCTAAGAAAGGCTTTGAATTTTTACATGATGACTGGTGGGGAAATTTCAAAAAGTAATGCTTCATGGCATACAAAACTTGTATGATAAACTGGTAAGTTCCAGTGGAACACAACAGCCAGGCCTTTCACTCACCTGTTCCTGGCAGATGCCCTGATGCTACACTGGAAGAGTTGATTGGTTGAAAAGATGCAAAGCTCCAAACATTTCCTATTTGTCCTTTTACAGTATATAGTTTCTGACCCTAGATGTCATGTGAAATCTGAGTCCTAAAACTGACCCATTGTGGCTGTGAGGAGAAAAGCTAGCCTGAAGAGGGAACCTGGAGGAAAAAACCGTTGAGATATCTCCTGAGAAATAGGTCATGGTTCAGATGATTGCAAACCTTTGCTTGAATTAAACCAGAAGTTTATCCCACCCCTGGGCCTGTTAGCTACCTACACTGAATTAATTCCTTTTATTGACTCAGTTGGAGGCAGATGTTTTCTCATGCAATTTTTATTAAAAAGGTGGGGAGCAGCACCAGGGTTTGAACCCAGGACCTTGTACTTGGTAGGCAGGGCCTCTGCTACCTAGGCCATTCCTTCAACCCCAGAAGATTCTCAACTAATACAGTTTTAAGATCCAAATGGCAAATTGTGCTGCAATGAACATAGCTTTAGTGTGGTCTTGCTTGTAATCTTTTGGGTAGATGCCCAAAAGTAGGGCTGCTGGGTCATAGGCAGTTCTATGTTCAGCCTTCTGAGGAATCTCCATACTGTGTTCCGGAGTGGCTGAACCAGTTTACATTCCCACCAACAGTGTAATAGGGTTCCCTTTTGGCCACACCCCCTCCAGCATCTGTTGTTACTAGTTTTCTTGATAATGGACTTCTTTTTTTAATTAATTAAATTTTGTTGACAAGGTGTTGTAAAAAAGGGGTACAGTTATGGACATTCTTATTGGGATGAGGTGGAATCTCAAACAGCAGTTTTGATTTGTATTTCTTTTATGATCAGTGATGTTGAGTATTTCTTCATGTATCTCTTGGCCATTGTTGTTATGTTCAACATACCATGTGAAATTATGCCATTTTCTTTTGCCTTTCTTCCCCATGATTTTACCCCTGATGTCACTGTAACTGCTTTTGGTACCCTGGGTATTGTATTATGTTTATTGGAACTAGGGAAGGAAAGGGGAAGATCAAAATAGAGAGACAAAGGGTAAAAGGTGAACCAATGCAACAACAGTTCTTACAAAATTATATGCTGTAAGCCAACTGTACAACTCGGGGGGTGAGAGGGAGAGAGTTGGGGAGGGGGGAAGGTAGGAGAAAAATGAGGGAGGTGGTAACAAGTTTGATAAGAAATATACTCACTGCCTTACGTATGAAACTGTAACCCTTCTGTACATCACTTTGACAATAAATAAATCAATTTTTTAAAAAGATACAAATGTATACAGTAATCTCTCATTTTCACCTTCAATACACCCAAACTTGACTGAGATCCTCTATTTCATAGCCTATGAATATCCAAAATTATTTTCATCATTTTGTACAAATTCTCAGATATTATTGCCATTAACATTACCCTATAAATACTGTTATAATTCATCTTGATTTCACCCACTCTACCTCATTATTGGCTTACCCCCACACACAAAATTTTAGAACTATCATTTTTGTAAGTTTGGTCATTTTACTGCAGGTTTGAAGAGTTATCAAAAGAAGTCATTTGAGCTACTATATAATTTCATGACTTCCTATGACTGTCCACTCTTTCCTTCTATCTTTACTCTCTTATTCTTCCATTTCAAGGCAAACGAACTCTTCTCTTTGTAGGATAAGTGACAGTCTCTATTTAGGGATAATCCTGGTACTATACAATTACACGTACTAGGTGTATACTAAGTATATTTTGATGATGTTTAGGCAATGATGAAAATGCTTAACAAAGCACTCAGAACACATTCCTGTCATCAAACAACACAACTGTACTGTGCAGGAGGAAAAGGCCTGTCCTTAGGGAAAAAGCTGTTCAGGGTACATCTCACCTCGTTTTTTTTTTCCATATTTCAAGGATCAGATTTCCTCTAGATTCTATTTTCAGTAATTCCATAAAAGTTTCCAACACTTGTTTTAATTATGACTTTATAATTAATTGTCCTGGTTCTTTTCTGTTGTTGTTGTTCTAGAGTTCAGAATTGTTATTGGTAGATGGTAGCTCTATAAAATTTACCCTGTTAATACCCAAAGTGAACTCTCATCATTACTAAAGAAAACAAAGCAAAACAAAACCTTTGGCTCTTTTCTAGGCAGAATTTAGCTTCCCTGAAAAATGAATGCAATAATACAGAAACATAATTGTAGCTGCTATTAGGCATATAACATTTGCAAGGTTCTGTGAGGGCTTTTTCTGTCACAAACTTACAGATGAGAAACCTGAACTGCAGAGAAGTTAAAGCAAGCTCACGTGGGTAGAGAACCTAGGACTCCAGCTCAGATCATCCAACATGATAACTCCATCTCAGCCGCACTACACTGATAAGTATAGGTTGGCTGTTTTCTGAGACAGATCATTTACAAAGGTTTTAAAACAGTAGCAAAGAATGACCTGAAGAACCTCTATGATACCTTTTATTTATGAATCTTGTATACTATAAAAATCACATTCCCAAATGAGTTCAAGTGTTATTTTCTCCCTACCAGACATCCAGAGAACATACACCTAAGATAGTATTTCCATTTACTTTGTGCTCCTGCAGAGCCATTACTCTTTGCTCTACTTTAGAATTTGACTTATGGCACCTCAGGCAGAACTCTGCGGCTGTGGTTACCCAGGCTGCTGTAGCACTTAGTTGTATACTGTGTTCACTCTGAAGTCAGTGTCAAGATTGATCAGCCAGCTTACTTTGAGCAGTTCAAAGCATGAGCCTTTGAAGTCTTGAAAAACAGTCATTTGGCATGTTGCTCCATCCACCCTAAATATATTTGAGAAGTATTTTTAACCAGTGAAATTGGTTCGAAGGAAAAAGCTGCATTGAAGTGTTTTCCTCACATAAAAACGAAACCCTTAAATCGATTTTTAAAAAAACCCAAAAAACTTCATTGCTCCTTTGCAGCATTCATTCCTATTTTAAACTAATTAATCAAGAGTGGATATTATTTCACAAAATTAAAATAGCAAATTCTCGAGCAGGAAAACCTTTTTGAGTACATTGTTCATCCCTTGCAACATGATTGATCTTGTAGTATGTTGCGAGTTCTCTTTCCCACACCGCACTACTCAGGAGCAGGCAAAAGCCAAAGCTGCACCCACTCTGAGTGAATGCAAAGCATGAATGGCAACTTTAAAGAAGATTCAACTCACAGATCCAGCTCATTTTCTTTTTTTATCTTCACTTGTTTTCTTTTCCTAAATTTTTCTCTTCTACCTTTATTAATCTTATCTTCACATGGAAACATGTTTCTAAGCACCTTCCTTCCTTTTCGGAGCAAGTCTGAATGTCCTGAAGTATCCTGATTCAACTACCACAGTTCAAAAACTAAGAATGGTAAATAAAAATGGAAAAGCCAGTAATAACATAAAAAAGCCCACAAAATAACAAAAAAGAGGTTATCCTTGACATAGCCTTGATATTTAAGAATCTTAGAAATCACTTTTTAATGTACATAAAATGAAACATTGGGTGGCTCCCACTTGTAATCTCAGCTATATGGGAAGATAGGTAAGAGAGTTGTGGGCTGAGGCTGTCCTGGACAAAAAGTACAAGATCTTCTCTGAAAAGTAAACTTAAATATAAAATGGGCTGGAGGTTTGGTTCAAGCGATAGAGCTCTTGTGTGACATCCTGAGTTCCAAAAGGTCCTCAAAAGATAGGAAAACAGAAAAAAAAAAAAAAGGACCAATTAAAAACTATACAACCATTGTGGAGTAAAGAAATGACCACTCTAGCTGGGGATATGGCCTAGTGGCAAGAGTGCTCGCCTCGTATACATGAAGCCCTGGGTTCGATTCCCCAGCACCAGATATACAGAAAATGGCCAGAAGTGGCGCTGTGGCTCAGGTGGCAGAGTGCTAGCCTTGAGCAAAAAGGAAGCCAGGGACAGTGCTCAGACCCTGAGTCCAAGGCCCAGGACTGGCCAAAAAAAAAAGAAAAAAAAAAAGAAATGACCACTCTAAATGCAATGAAAAAGCTGAGTATACAAAGGGAAGATTAACATAATTATTTCCTAGACATCTGCCAACTTTGCTTCCTGTTCTCAACATGGAGATAAGATGTGTGAACAGAATGGCTGTGAGAGGCATACATTAGGTATCTGGGAGGAAGTGCTAAAGGCGGGCTCTGGGATACGGAAATGCTAGGGCTGCCTCTGTAATAAAGGGCTGGGTCATTAGATGAAAACTTTAAAACATTTTTAAGTTAAAAAACTATGTGTATTTATGATGTATGACATATAGTTTTGAAAAACAAATATAGCATGGAATGGCTAACCCAAGCTAATTAACACATTATCTGATTATTTACTTTTTGTGGTGAGAACTTAAAATCCACTCCTGGCAATCTTCAAAAGTACACTGTGATGAATTATATTCACCAATTTGTGTCACAGATGTGATAAATTACTTTTTATTTTTATAGGTATCCATTAATAGCATTGAATACAGACGAAATAGTTGTTGTCAAACTACACATTTATATGCTTCAATGACACCCCTCAACTACTTTATTCCCACACTACTGGTAAGCACTATTCTCCATGCCTCTGATATGTCATGTTTTTAGATTCATGTATATGTGAAGCTATGTGGTATTTGTTTCTCTGTGCCTGGCTTATATCACTTAACATAATGTCATCTAACTTCATCCATATAAAGGCTGAATAGTACTCCATTGTGGCTATAAATCACATCTTTTTATTCTTTAGTGGTTGGACATTTGTTCCCATGTCTTGGCTATTGCGAAAAATGGAGTGAAGATGGCTTCTCAGCATAGTGATTCTCTTTCTGTTGGGTACGAACCCAGAGTGGGAATAGGTGATCAGACTCAAGCTCTTGAAAGGAATGCCTAAGTGACAATCCCTGTGGGCACAGTCATTGGCACACCATGGACATTTGATGAATACTTTTTAAATAATGAGAGGCAGAAAGAATGTTTTCATCAGGAAGCAAAAGCCCAGAGGAATGAATAAAATCTATCAAATGAAAAAAATCCATCAAATGGACAAATATGTGTTTGACTGAATGAGCTGTTTGTCAGGGAGCAATAATGTTTCTATAAAAGAGAGATTAAATGACCAGTCTCCAAAGGACAAAATGAAGATTTAATTTTTTTCTTTCTATGGATCATTACCATATATTTTATTACAAGAAAGAACTCTGGACAATTCTTTTGGACATAATTATGTCTTGATAATTCTAATACATTCCATGCAAACTACAGGTCTAAATGATCCCCATTTGAGCATTTTCCCAGCCAATTAGCACAAAAAAGGCCCATTAATGTACCTTGTAGAGAAATCAGTTGCCTCAAATGTTGAGTCTGATAATTGTTTGGACTTTGTTTGCATTTCCTGATTGTTGGGGAAAATTAAATAGGCTATAGGATGCATGTCTAAATGTTAGTATTGGTTACTTCACAGTGGAAGATGTATGGCTAATTTGTATTTTCTACTTCGCACCTTTCAATATTTTACAAATTCTCGCATTTGTTCCAAATTGCTTTGATAATGATGAGAAATCAGTCAAATAATTCCTTTGAGTCTTGGGGGAAAGCATTAAATTAGGAAAGTTAGGGAACTAGCTACTGAGTTTTCACATTGTAGACTGTTCAGAAGGAAGGTTCAAGGTTGTTTGGGGGCAGATCTGGCTTTAGATCTTTTCCATTCTTAGGTGTTAAACATAAAATGTATGCATTTTATCAAATATCAAACACAATTCACATGCAATTAAGTCTTGTCACCAAAGTTCCAGTTGAAAATGTACTTGTAATAAAATTTCTATGCCTCTTAACCCAGTTTTTTAACTAATGAATTTAATTAAGAAGAAAACTGCTGTCAGTAAAGCTTTGTTCTTAACCATGCCTTTTTTAATGTCAAAACTATCAGTTGCCATGGAAATTTTAGTGTCAAAAGTTGCAATTCATGAGGCTCAACTGAAGTGGAAAGAAAAAATAGAAATGAGTTTTAGTGAAGAGAAATCTGTTAATATACATTTAAAACATTAGAATTGTGGGTGGTAGATGGGTTTTACACATGAAGCTCATTTTCCATTGCAAGTAGTCATGTAAAAATTTCTGCAAATATCTAAGTCTGGAACATCAAATAATTTAAAGTACAATGAAGTAACTTACAATTGATAGGCATTACAGAGGGAATATGCCTCAATTTAATCAAACATTTATTATGGCTTCCCTATCTTATATGAAAAACCAATAATGTCACAGATTGAGTTTTCTAAAATTGGGGATGTGTAGTATAACATTAGTTTCCAAAGTTAATGGAACCCACTCAGTTGTAACCATATGAGACAAGAGCCATTGCACTCATTTAAGTGTTGTTTATTGATAAATGAGCCGATAATTGTATGGGGATTGCTGGCCAAGAAGATAAGTAGGTAAGTGAAGTGTTGTTTTTAATTTGTGACACATAGCATGCATGCAAATAAAGTAGAGGCCAACATAAATAATCTGGCTTAAGAAAGAACATCTTCACTTACAACTTGGCCACAGCCAGAATTTGGTCCACAATTGTGCTCCATGTATGTTATAGGCATGGATGGAAATACAATTCCTTTGTAAAAGTAATGTACATGAAAATTTTAGTATAAATGCATTAATCCAGAAATACTATGTCATTTCGCCTATCTTTACTTTATGTAAATGCTGTCTTCCTATGTATATATCCTTTGGCAATACATTTTTTTCTCTTGCTCAATCTGTTTTTGAAGTGAATCCAGATTGATACATTTCTAGTTTACTTGTGAATGTGGTGTAGTAGTCTATTGTTTATTCTTTCATAACTCTGTATAATATTCATTCTATATCTGAGGGTTATTTAGCAGGTTTTCTGTCTGTCTTTTTTTTTTTTTTTTTTTTGCTATGAGACTATTTTTTCCCAGGTATCCTTGGGCACAAGAGTAGTAGCTTCTTTTGAGCAGTATAATACAAATACTGGGCTTGGAACTCAGGGCCTGGTGCTTGCTACGCAGGCACTGTGTCGGTGGGCCACGCCTCCTGGTCCCCTATACCACCAGCATTGCAAATCTGAAAAAAAAATAATAATAATGAGGCAAAGAATAGCTACACAGTAGCTATCTGGATCCTCTGTTTTCTCCCCAACCCACAGTTGGGGACATGTTTGCATCTATGCCCCATATACACAATATTGATTATAAAATTAATATATGAATATAAATGACATAATTTTATATATTGTATGTAAATTGTATACATTTGTATATCTGTGAGAATATCTTTGGCATTATGCATATTTGACTTAAATTTTCAGGCTCTAGTGGCTATTAATCCCAAAATACAGTTTAGAAACATGAGACAGCAAGTCTCCAACTGAAATAAACCCAAAGAACATGGGGCAGGCTCACACACTACGACGGCCTCGAGCTAAAGTTAGAAGACAGTTGTATGAAAGTCCCACAGAAGACTGCGTGTGTGGCAAAGGGGACCATTAGAAGCCAAGTGAGCAAGGCACCCTGAAGAGCTCTAGGAGTGCAGGGAGCCTAATACCCTCCTGCCCAGTCATTTGAACTGGAATGGGGGGGGGGTGTTGTATGATGTTGTCTGGAAGGAAGAAAATAAGGAAGGAAGGAAAGAAGGAAGGGAGGGAGGGAAGGTGGAAGGAAGAGCAAGGTAAACCAGAGGCACAAACCAACTTTCTACTGCTCTCCAGAGAAGTATTCTTTCCCAGCTCCACTTGAGTGAAGGAGATCAAGTGACCTGGGCTGAGGCATGTGTGAAATGCCCCCACCCACATGAAATGAACCAAAACCACTGCATTTAAGCCTCTGAGTAGCTGGCAGATGGTCAACTTCTGTAGCAATCTCTTGGAGATGAATAAAATGCGTTATCTGGGAAACAGATGGGTTTCATTACCTATCACTTAGATGGGGTCAGTGGCTCTTCTTCCTTCTCATTCTCTGCTTTCCTCCCCTTTTGCCCCCCTTTGGCTCCTTGTTTCCCTCCTGTCATTGTCTGTTATAATGAATACAAACAGAAATACCACTGGCATCTGCAATAAAGCATTTGCAGATACTGTATTCTGCAAACAAACAAACAGCAGCTGCAGATCTTTAATTTGTTCTTAAAAAATAACCTGAATAGGCATTTCTGGAAATAAACACATCACTCATCCTGGTAGATTTTGAGTTTTCTTTTTGCTTTTCCTGCAGCCTAGTTCATCATTTCCACCGTGCCTTGCACAGAAAGTTCCAGCTTTAACCATTGCTTCTATTGTAGAAAAGAAGGGGACTTTCTAGAACCATGGTTTAAAATGTGGACATTGTGACTGCAGGTGTGGGGCAGACTTAGTGTTTTTCTCAGGCAAAACACCACCAAGAATAGCAGCATCTGTAAAGAATCACAAATGGAGGAAAAGGTTTTAAAAATGTACGGCAAAGCTGGGCACTTTCAGATCATGCTTGTAATCCTAGCTATTCAGGAGGCGGAGATCTGAGAATCACTATTCAAGCACAGGCAGGGAAATCCATGAGACTCATCTCCAATTAACCACAAAAATCTGGAAGTGGAGCTGTGGCTCAAGGGGTAGAGTGCTATCCTGAGCAAAAGAAGCTCAGGGATAGCATGTGGGCCTTGAGTCCAAACCTCAGGACTACATACATGTATGCATGCATGCATGCACACACACACACACACACACACACACACACACACACGTACTAAAATAGATCTGCAATAATTGGAAGGAACCTACTGTCCTCAGAAGAAACACGTATACTAGTATAGGTATGCAACACTGCCAATCATCATCATCATCATGCCTTCTTGGGTTTTATGTTCAGGTCTGCAAGCCATTTAGAAAACTGATTTCAAGGACAGATGATAGGTACTGTAGTCTTAGATTGAGATGTAGGTACTTTTTAATTTTTTTCCTTCACTTAAAAAATCAGCATTGTAGATGTTACAAGGGCAGGAGAAGCAGGCTTAGTGATGAAGAACACTGATTCCCCAGTCAGGATTCAAATTCTGGCTCTGCCTCTGTGTTCACTGAGCAAGTGACATGTCTGTTTTATGACCAGTGCTCTCACACTTGCAACCTGAGGTCAGTAATAGTGGGCACTGTAGTCATAATTCTTATGAGGACACAAGGCGATAATGCCTATCATGTAATGATTCATACCATACTGTACAACAGTAGAAGGCCCAGAAAGGATAGACAATAATGACAGTGGTAATGATGGTGGAGGACTTGGTGATATCTTTGCCTTTTTTCATGGACCATAGAGCCTGGGTCACATTCATTCCTCCATCTATTTCTTCCACAAATACTATCTATTCTGTGCCCGGCATTGTAATAAAACATTGTTCTATAAAACAATACTTCATAGTTACTGATGTTCAAAATAAGAAAATAAATGCCATGCAATTAGCAAAAACTTAACAGGAGTTAACAGAGGAAAAAATGGAAGGTGTGTGGGCCACACCTGGAAGTCAACTAGCTGGCCCCGCCTGTTTCTCAGTCTTGGGGCCACGTGTGGCTAAGATGGCGGCGCCTAACAACGCGCAGCTGTTACAAGTGTCTTTGGTGATAACCCGGAGGCGGTTCTGTGGGCTGTGACGCCCTGGCTCTTCCGCCCTTGATGGACAGCTCATCCCTCCCCTTCCTGCCGATCTTAGACCTGATTGGCTCCTGTGCCTTATATTAATGGCACATACTTCCCCAACAAATGAGATCTTGCTTTGACTTGACTCCCAGGCCATCTGATTGTCCTCCGGTGAGGGAGGGCTGGGTGCGGGCGGCCTGTTGACTCTTCTCCTTTCTTGGCTCATCCAGTTGGGGCATGCCTTCCCTGTCTCTCCTGCGGGTCGGGGGAGCATGGCGGGCTAAAGACCCTGACAAGGTGGACATATACACTCTTGGGAAACTATTGGTATCATTAGGCTAAAGCATATGGCATTGGTTTTCAGTCATGTCATACTTCCAGAGTTGTGGTAAGTGTGTATACAAAGCCAATCTTAGTGTCAATAAGTTAAACTTCCTCTCTTTGGAAATACAAGCCTTTCCACGCATGCTCTATCTTAGCACAGACATTTGTGAATTTACTCCTAGGCAAAGAGGCCCTGGAAAGTTTCACTATACAAGGGCCATCACTATTCAAGTGGAATTTGTGTTTGAACCAAATTTCATATAAGGGTTATAGTCATCAGATAAGACTTCTTTACCCCAAGACTTCTTTTGTCTCACTTTATGACATGGGTTTTTTTGTAAGTCTTCTTACCTTTCATTTCTTTCTTTTCCATCATCGTTTGTATGCTTGTCTTCCCGAAGACCAGGCCATTGTTCATTCTGTTCACTGCATTTACTTCCCTATTTATTGGTTGTCTACCAGGACAGAACTTGTCTCTGCTCTCCTTCATCACCTTTTACTATATCCCATCATGTTGATTCAGCCCAAATCTTCATTGTAGTTCCTCCTTAGACCAAATCTCATTTTCTATCCAGACTGTTAAGACTGTAGTTACATAGTAGGAAAGTGCTTTGAACGTACACCCTATGCATTTTCATTTTTATACCTATGCTCTCCCATAGTGTTCTTGCTTCAGTTTAACAACAAAAAATGTTTTTGAGAAAAGGTTTTAATATGTAGCTCAGGTGGGTCTCAAACTCATAATAATGTTGCCTCAGCATCCCAAGTGTTAGAATTACAGGTGTACGCTATCAGGTCTGGCTGTGATTTTAGAAATTTTCTTTCAATACTGGCATCTGAACTCAAAAAACTCATACTTGTGAAGCAAGCATTTTACCATTTGAACCCTTTCTTGCTTCCTCTGTGTAATGGGGATCACAGAAACATGCTACCATTCTCACTTGCTTGATGAGAAGGTGGGTCTCAATAACTTTGTACTTGGGTTGTCATAAACCTTGATTCTCCTGATCTCTTCCTTCTGAGTAGTTGGCATTATAAGTGTGAGCTATCATATGTGGCCTTACTAGACATTTTTATAGCAAAGTTTCAACCACCAAAATGATGCTTATCCTTAAATGTCTTGCTAAAGACTTATTTCCTGTGTGGTACTAAGGACAACTCTAGTTCACTTGTTCCCAGATTTTTGGATTTTGTGATGTCTACATTTACAATATTGGATTCCAACATACGGTTTCTCTTTTTTCCCCTTATATTATCAAGTGAGACTAAATGCCAGCGTCTTCCATTACTATTGCTTATGAAAAATAAAGGCTTTAAAAATATCAATAGGAAGTTTATAATCTAAGAATAATGGTTAGAAAACACATCTGCTTTATTTTTTAAAAATTCACAGGCCAGCATGGTTGTTAGAGGTGTTCGAGGACAGTCAGAAGTGTTTGACCCTCGTCCACTGAGGACTTAGATCTCTCCTACTACACCAGGCCTCATGTGAAGTACCTTACTATACCAATTCACTCAAGTCATAGATGAAATTAAATAAAGGTTTAAGAATTTAAGTCAGTTCTTGACAGGAACAGAGCTAGCACACCCAGCTCCATATAATTTCTAGGTCAGTTCAACAAAAATTCTGCACGATGGTGTCTCTCAGATGTATAAAATATGGAAGTCCTAATTTGTGACAAGCTGAATAGGCAACTTCCAGAGTTGCACTTACACATGCTGAAGTTTGCTCCAGGGATTGTCAACACGACATTGTTGATGTTTTGTGCTGCACACCGCTGTTTGCCGGAGGGTTTATCTTGTGCAGTGTAGACATTTAATGGTACCTATGGCCTCTCACCAGATGCTACTAGTGCTGTCCCCACCATTACAACAATCACAATGTCCCCAAACATTGTCACATGTCATCTAAAGAGAACACTACCCTCAACAGAGTACCCCTAGTTTAATTCAGTATTGCCACACAGACACATCTAAAGGCAATCCTATATAAACTAGCACAGATTTGGAAGGACAGCACTGGGCACCATGTTTTCTGTTTACAGCTCTGTGAAATGTTTTAATAAGTAATAACATGGTCATTGATTCAAACACCATTTAAAATACCTCTTGAGACTATAGTTTTTAAGGAACTTTAGCTTGTGTGAGAAAAGAATTTTATTTTGATGGTTAGGAGGAGTTCCAGAAACATTTGAAACTAGGAAAGCAACAATTAAATCTCCTACAAGGTTACCATGCAAATGAAATAAAGATATTTATGAAATAAGTGATACTATCCAGTTGAAAAGGCTTCCTCCTGTTACAGTACAACCAGTAGCAAGATCAAAAAGTCTCTCAAGATTGAATATAGCAGGCAGGGAGACATCAAATGGGACCTGGAGGGGAAAAGCACATAAGCATTTGTGAAACGTTTTGTCTCAAACTGCTGACTGATGTAAAATTCTCAAAATATAAAAAACCTGCATAAAATCTTTTTGTGTGCCAGTGTGTGCCAGTACTAAGGCTTGAACTCAGGGCCCTGTGTTCTCGCTCAGCTCTTTCACTCATGGCTGGTGTCCTACCACTTGAGCTATCCACTTTCAGCTTTTTGCTGGTTAACTGAAGAAAAGATTCCTGAGAACTTGTCTGATTGGGCTGGCTTTGAACCTTGATTCTCCAATCTCAGCCTCCTAAGTAGCTAGGATTTGAGGTGTAGCCACTAGATCATAAGACCGTTTTATATTAGATACAGTTACCTTTTGTGCCTAAAGCAAGGAACAAAGCTTGATAATACTATACTGCTAAAATGTCCCATATGCTATTTGATGTCCTATAAAATATTAATACCTCTAATATATAGACTATCTATGCAATCTGCATACATGCTTCTAAGCATGGGACATTTGGCTCTGTTTAAAAATATTGCTTTTCTTTACAGAATGGCCAGGTGATATTTTGGTCTGTGTCACCTTCATTTTGAGTCTGCCCACAGTCATAGGAAAGGCATCAGTAAATAATGTGTCGAAATTTCTGTAACTGAAAAAGATCCTGAGTTGTTATGACCAAGGGCCAAGCGTTGGTTGGCACATCCAAATTTATCCTGAGCAGGCTAAATTTTTGAAAATAAGGACTGCTTTTGTGATCTTAACATTGGTTACTTAATTGGAGGAAAGGCCACAGAGATGGAACAAAATGATCAACAGAAAAGAATGTTTCCTGGGGACCCACTTCATGCTGATCCAGATACTTTTAATAATGAATGAGCAGATGCCATGTAAAATGACCACAGTAAATTCATTCCTTTTGGGTCTGAAAATTACAAGATAGCTTTTATTAACTTCTTATCTATTGGATAAATGAACCATCCATTCATTTCATTCCCAAGAAATCATAATGAACTGACATGGAAGCTGGGTTTTGGTAACTTTTTCTCCACTTCCTTAAATTAAATAACCAAACAAATAACACATGGAAGTGCTTTCTGGAACTTCAAACAATACAATGGCAAGTAAATAAAAAATTAGTAACATCTCCCTTCTTTGCTTAACCCAAACATAATCCATGCTTTCAGCTTGGAAGGATTCTTGCACATAGCTCTTGTTTCTCTTTTGTAAATAGAATAGTATCCAGTATTTACATATTCAATTAACATGGAAGAGAAATATCTCCTTAATTAACTCAGGAAGGTAGAATAACAGCATTGAGTACGCAAGCATTCTAGAGTAATACAGGCAGATTCAAATTCAGATCTCACAACAGGACAGCTCTTTGAAGGGCAGAACAACTAAGCTGTTTACACCTTAACTGCGTCATCCATAAAGCAGAAATGATAATAGTTTCTGTATCATGTTGTCCTTACAAGGACTGAATGAGTCTATTCAAATAAAACAGAGTAGTACCTATCAAACAATGACTATACATTATGATTAATATCATTATCTTTTTTTCTGTGGCTAGTCTTTTGTTGGGGGGGTTATTGTTATTATTTTTTAAATAATAATTATTTATTGTCAAAGTGGTGTACAGAGGGGTTGCAGTTGTTGCTTTTTTGTTGTTTTTTCCAGTTCTGGGCCTTGGACTCAGGGCCTGAGCACTGTCCCTGGCTTCTTTTTGCTCTAGCACTTTTTGCTCTGCCACTTGAGCCACAGCACCACTTCTGGCCATTTTCTGTATATGCGGTGCTGGGGAATTGAACCCAGGGCCTCATGTATTCAAGGCAAGCACTCTTGCCACTAGGCCATATCCCCAGCCCCAATGCTGTGTATTTTTATGAATAACGTTTGCTGTTGTTTTTTTCCCAGTCCTGGAGCTTGAACTCAGGGCCTGAGCACTGTCCCTGGCTTCTTTTTTTGCTCAAGGCAAGCACTCTGCCACTTGAGCCTCAGCAACACTTCTGGCTGTTTTCTATATATGTGGTGCTGAGGAATCGAACCCAGGACCTCATGTATAGGAGTCAAGAACTCTTGCCACTAGGGCATATTCCCAGCCCTACAGTTTCATACGTAAGGCCATGGGTACATTTCTTGTACTATTTGTTACCTCCTCCCTTATTCCCCTCTCCCCCCTCCCCCTCTCCCTCTTCCCCCAGTTGGTTTACACCAAATGGTTTTACAAGTATTGCTTTTGGAGTCATTTGTATTTTTATCTTTTGTCTCTCGATTTTGATATTCTCTTTCACTTCCCTAGTTCTAATATCAGTATATACAGTATCCAGGGTACTCAGATGACATACAGTGATAGTGTGGGTACAACCACAGGAAGGGGATACAAGAGGATCATCAACAATAGAAGCTATGGTTTCACATGGCATGTTGAAAGTAATTACAACAGTGATATAACAGTCGTTTCCATAACATGGAGTTCATTTCACTTAGCATCATCTTATGTGTTCATAAGGGCATAGCTATTGGCCTCTTGTGATCCTCTGCTGTGACTAGCCTAAACCTGTGCTACTTATTCCCTATGAGGGAGACAGACCATAGAGTCCATGTTTCTTTGGGTCTGGCTCACTTCACTTAGTATAATTGTTTCCAAGTCCTTCCATTTCCTTACGAATGGGGCAATGTCATTCTTTCTGATAGAGGCATAAAATTCCATTGTGTATATGTACCACATTTTCCTGATCTACTGAGGGGCATCTGGGTTGGTTCTATATTTTAGTAATGGTAAATTGTGCTATGATGAACATTGTTGTGCTGGTGGCTTTATTGTGTTCTTATTTGGAATCTTTTGGGTAGATGCCCAAAAGTAGGGCTTCTGGGTCATAGGGGAGCTCTATGGTTAGCCTTCTGAAGAATCTCCATACTGCTTTCCAGAGTGGCTGAACAAGTTTACTTTCCCACTAACAATGAAGTAGGGGTCCCTTTTGGTCTCTGTGGCTAGTCTTTATTTGACTAATTGCACGGTGTTGATGCAACTTAAAAAAAACATTTTTTATAACATACATCTGTACAAAGGAGTTTCACTGTGACATTTCTATCCATTTTTGCAACACACACCACCAAATTCACTCTCTCCATCAAACTCTCATCCCTATTCTATAAGAATTTCAACAGATTTTGATTTTCTATTTTCTATCCATTGTCTCTCACCACTCTTGCAGGTACCATTTCCCAACAGTGCCTGTTTTACTTGCCTGCCATCTTTTTTAGTGTATGTAAATTGCTCAAAGGGATTTGGTAGTTCACCCCAACACACATCCCTTGATGGATCCATAATAGTTCATGGTCAGAGTACCTCCTGATTTAGTCACTTATTCTTCAGAGACCTTTTTCACCTTGTGTACATGCTTGAGTACAAGAGCTCTTAGCTTCTGTATTAAGTCAGGAAGTTGTTTTTTAGTCAAAAGGTGTTTATCTTTTACATTTTAACAATTTATTGCCAGAATTTACTTTCCCAACACATTGTGGCAATGAACATTTCAGCTAGAAATATGTGAGGGCTTCCTCTAAACCCAAGTTGCACATTATGGATTGTTATAAACCTTGATTATTGTTATTCTGCTATTTCATTGCCATTTTTTATTTAAAAAATTTGATGATCTAATACTGCTTTATTAATTTGTTACTAAGGTCTATGTGACTACCATATTTTGTTTGTATCTCATCACTATTTAATGGCATTGAACATGTATCTATTTTATAGTGATGAAACATTGAATGCCCAATTTAAATCACTGTAGCACATGACTTTCAACATAATGCACAAAAAATAGAATTAGTATGAAGTATCTCTTGTTATGGATTCCTTCTCATAGTACAGGTAGGAATAGCTTCTTTAATCTAAGTTAATTTTATTTAACATTAGCATCACCTTCATGACATAATTTATATACTAGAAAAATATAGAGCATTTGGACTTCTGAACCTTGTCAATGAAACTCTAGAAGCAAGTGACCATTTGTCAAAGGGTGAAGATTAATTGTTGAGTTTATTTATGGAGGTCACAAGTAGAACCTTCACACCACAAGGATAAAATAGAACAGTTGTCACACAGACACTACTAACTTGTGTTTGTCCTCAGAAGAAAACAAATTACTCTAAACTGTTCCCCCCACCTTTCTAGATACCCGGGGCATCTAGATACCCTCCCTTTGGTAGACACGCCAAGTACTTCAGATTCCATTTATCTGTATCATGCTAAAACACAAAGTTCTATCTTTTCTTATTGTTGGAAGGTAAATTTCTGACTGAGTTATAACAAATAAAGAGTTAAGAAATCACACATATAAAACTTGATAGTTTAAAAAATATATTCATGTAACTTTTACCCATATTAGGAAATAAAACATATACACAAAAATGAGGTGTACTGGGCCATTAGGTAATACTACTTATCTCTAAGCCAATTCTCTCAATGTTTTTTCTTTCTTCAGAGGGCAGGAACAGTACTAGGGAATTGAATTCAGGGCCTTGCCCTTGCTAGGCAAGCACTCTCCATTTAAGCCATGCCTGAAGACCAATTGGTTTTCTAATTTACATCCCCTCTCAGCCATGTACAAGAACTTCATTTGTTCCAAATCCTCACAAATTTGGATACATTTCAGCTTAAGATTTTGATGAGTCTGATGTGTTTTGTGTTCAGATATCTCTTTATGTTTTAATTCACTGCTTTGGTAACTAATAATTTTATACTTATGGTATAGGTCTGTTTGATGAAATTCATGTGTTTGTCCCATGTTTACTGATATATGTAGGCAAAGTGGCTGTATTTTAAAAACTAGTCTTTTGCTAGGTATATATACATATCTATCTATCTATCTATCTATCTATCTATCATCTATCTATCTATCTGGAGTGTGTGTGTATACCTGTGTGTACTATATATGCCTATATATTGTATATATACACAAAGCTTTCAAAATAACTCACTTTAAAAAGTACTCCAAATAAAATAATGTAAATTGAATTGTATTTACGACATCACTAAGTGTGTGAAATAGAAAGGCATGAAAGCATATATATATATATACACACTATATACATATATACAAAACACTATACACACATATATATATATGTACTTATGTATGTGTATGTGTGTATATAGGTACATATGTGCATATATAAACTTCTACCTATATGTATCTATATCTGTGTGTATGTGTGTATATGCTTCTACTCCATAGCTTTCCATTTCACATATTTAATGATGTCTTAAATACAATACAATTTACAGTCTTTTATTTTGGGTACTTTTTAAAGTGAGTCTTATTTATGAAAACTTTGTACTAACAAAGTCATAAATATAGTCCTTTATGAATTTCTGTAGAAGATTTATGAGTTTATCTACCACACTTACCTCTACATCAATTTAGAATCTTTTTTGAACACTCTATAAGTTAAGGGTTGAGAAGTGTCACTTTTCCATATAGAGATACTCAAATGACCTAGACTCATTTATTGGAAAGATTGTTCCTTGCCAACTGTACTGAAGAAGCCACTTTGGTCATAAATCATGAGACTGCATAGGTCGGGGTCCCTTTCCACACTCTATTCATATGTTTGCAGGCTGTGAATTGATCTATATTCGATTCTCTTTATAATTCTGTATAGTTGTCACTTTCCAATAAGACTTTGAAAGTTAGTAAGTTTATCAGCCTTGTTTTTTTCCTAAGTGATCCTAGCCATTCTAAGTCCTTTATATATCCATATAAATTTTATGATACTATTATAAATGACAGTCTTAAAATGTTCATTTTTAATTGTCAATTCTGTTATATAGAAATAAAATTTACATTTACATTATAATTATATACAGCAACATTGTTAAATGTACTTATATATCCTAGGAGTTTATCTGAAAACTATTTCGGGTTTTCTATGTCTGTGAATAATGACAGCTTAATTTCTCCCTTTCTCACACACCTGTGCCATTTTAAAATTCTTCCTATATTTCACTGGCTTAAAACCTTCCATAAATTGTGAATTAGAGTAATGATAGACTTCATTAACTTACTATTAACTGGCTTTTCAATTCAGAGGGAAGGAGGAAAGTTTATTCATGAATGATACTGTTCTACCACAGCTGTATCTTTATCTTTACTTATATCCTGAACTATAGTTGTCAAATTTATTCCTAGGCTTTTATAATTTTGCCAAATTATGAATACAGGGTTTTAAATTTCCATCTTTTCCTCCTAAGTTCTGGGCAGGGCTTGAACTTAGAGTCTCAACCTCACTTGGCTTGGTTGTTGATGGTTGGCACTCTGTCACTTAGCCCATGCCTCCAACTGGATTTTTGCTAGTTACTTGGAGATAGAGTCACACAAACTTTTCTTCTGGGCTTGCTTTGAACCACCATACTCCAAGTTTCAGTCTCCTGAGTAGCTAGGATTATAGGTATGAGCCATTGGAGCCTGTCTTAAATTTCCATTTTTAAATTATTTTTCTACTAGAACTAGGAAATCACCAAAAATGGTTAAAGTAATTTATAAATTAAAGATCTTGTCAACTATTAAAATGTAATAGCCTCTATAATCAAAATCATGAAGTCCAGTATTTTAAGTGCTAAATCCAGTAAAAATGCTAGACTTATCTCTTAGCCAAATGCATAAATGTCACAAATATGAAGAGAACCTGAATGTGCATTGGGAAATCAGAGGATACATGCTTTCCCAAAGTGTACAATATTTTAAAAATAAGATCTGCAGAACTTCAAATAAATTTATAAGGCTTCAAATATATATAAAGGACTTAGCAGGTTCATGGACACCCACACTTTTCCAACTTCAGCTTTTGGAAATTTTGTGGAAAATGTAAGGTATCCATGGGGAATTTCTAATTGAAGTGAAATTATTGAATTTTTTCATATTAAAGTTTGTAGAAAGATATTACTTCAGGGGAGATACAGGTTCTCAATCTTCTTCCTGCTCTTCTTTAATCTCAAATTCTCCCTCTCATACTCTAGAGGGGAAAATGTTCCTAGGAGTGAACAAATAAGAGTGGCTAATATCAGTGATGCTAATAATGTATTAGGTTTGTTACACCATGACCCAGAAGAGAAGCATCTGGAAATGCAGCATAAGAGTTAAATTATTACTTTAAATTTCTCTTAGATTGGCTCACACGGTTCTACAGTTAACCACTGGATTAAACAGTCATGCCTCTCATGACGCCCACATTGAGCCACAGAGCACCTCTTGAAGACTGAAAAAAAGTTTTTTTCCCCTAGCTCTAGAAATGTTTTGGCTCATAGCCCTCAGCTCTTAAGTCTCCCTAGCAACTGCTTTCAGCTAAAGTTTATAACTCTTCTTGGGGTGATGATACATCTAAGTACTGGTTGATATGGAGATGTAAAAAAGCTGATTCCCTACCATAATGCAATACAACTCTGAAGGGCCATCCCAGTTTCAAAGCTCTTCATGAAGTTTCTGAGCCCTTTGTGTGACTGCATTTTAACTCACCTTCTCTCTCTCTGCATAAACCTGCTGCCTTCATTTCCCCAGAGATGATTAATACCATGGAGTATTTCCTAACTCTAATAAACTTCCTGAAAAATAAATTCAATCTTAGAATCTGCTCTGTGTATTTTAGTTCACTTTCTGTCCTATAACAAATACTTGAAATAATTTATAAAGAGAAAAGACTTATTTTGGCTCATAATTGCCAGGAGTCCAGTATATGATCAGTTGGCCTTACTGCTTTTGTCCTGTGGTAAGGCACTATATAATGGCGGTAGCACATGGCAGAGCAAAGCCATTCACCTCATCATGAATGAGAGGGCAAAAAAGAGGAAGAAGAGGCTGGACTCTATTGCTCTCTTCAAGTGTGTACCTCCAATGACCTAAAGACCTCTCATTATCCCTAACATTCCCAAAGGTTCTGCCACCTACCAAACAGCAACAGTCTAGGGACCAACCTATTGCTACATAGATCACTTAGGACCATACAAGATCCAGAATGTAGCACAAGAAAATGGAAGCACCAACAAATTATAGTAATGACTAGGAAACCTAAAAATCAACACTCCCTGACTGATAAGGAATACTTACTAGCAGTGATATTATCCTTGTTTCTTGGAATTAGAAGTGTCTAAAGAAACTAGTAAATGTATCTAGCTTATTTTCGCATGTAGAAGAGAATATAATATACATGTCACCCACTCACAATTTGAAATATCTTGTATACTATCACCCAGAGTTCATGGTAACATTTTCCTTTCGCCTCCATATAATAGTTAATTTACAATTGGAACAGACCTCCATATAACAAAGACACCAGGCTATATCCAGTTCTCAGTAAATGCAGTCTTCCTCTCTCAGGAAAAAAGAAAGAAAAGAAACTAGTTTCGTACAATATAAAAATGTCTGTCAATCATTCGCAAGTCTAGGACTATGAAATACAGTGCTTTAAAATCACTTGTTGAAGTTGGCTCCTTAGTGCAGTAGCAGCACGTCAGTCTCAGAAAATCAGTTGTTGAAAAAAGAAAGGTAAAGTGAAATGTAATCAGGTTATAAATGCTGTTAGAATTTATATTTTCACTCTCCCTAGAAAATGTGTAATGAAGTCTTACAACACAGGATATAAGCATTTCTGTTAAGTTCTCTATCCAAGAAACCATTCCCATTATCTCTTCCTTCCAACCTTATATCATAAGAACCACCAGGCCTGAACTTGCATCGAATCTAGCATTCATGTCCCATCTATTTTATTGTTAGATTGCTAGTTGCAGAACTCTTGCTTCCTGCTCTAGTTAGAGCTTTTGATATTTTAAAATGTTTCTCCTTGTTTAGGACCCTTTATTAGTCTTTGTGTGCTGAAAATGCCTTTCTGGAATAACAACAACAGAAATGCTGTTCTTTCTGCCCAATAGAGTTGCAGACAGCAAATGTTCTCTTCCCTGGGCCCTGGAATTTCAAGCAGTCAGAATAAACCTGGGTATATATAAACTAGACTTTCAGACTTTATTGAAAAATTTGTTTTCTTAACAAATTTTGTATAAAAACCTTCTATCTGTAATGGAGATTAACACCTTCAACTGCACTACTTTTCATCAAGTAGAGCTCCTTGTCTGTGTTTATGGAGGGCTATGAGGCACCATATAAACAGAATGTGAGCCTAAGAGAGCAAGGGTAGCTGAGGGCACCAAGATCACAGAGATAGTCACTTGTCGAACCTCATCTTTAGTTTTGCATGGTGCTAGGTTTGACTGTTATGTGGTCTTCCTAACACCAAACACTATAATTCTTTATCACCATCTGGGTAGCCAACACTTCATTTCAACTCGGACATTAACTGCCCAGAGTTACCATGGACCCCACAGTTAGGGGCTCAAACCCATAAGAGTGCCTTCACTTCAGATGCCAGCTACAAATGGTATGCCTGCAGTACTGGCTTCTTCCTCACTGGCCAAATACAAATTTGAGAGTTCCCATGGCTCTCCCTTTGAGCTCAATAGTTAATAGAACTCAGGAAAGCACTTTCTTTATGACTAACAGTGTGCACACTAATCATGCCTAGGGCATGATTCACAATTGTGAGAAAAAGAGAGGAGCATCTTCCATGTCCTCTCTGGGTACCACTTTCTAGCACATCTGTGACTCCCCCTGGAAGCACCTCCACATTATAGGGGTTCCAGTACATAGTCATGGTTGTTTTAAGTCACTAGCTACTCACGTACTGAGGTTAAAAGTCCATGGTAGAGGTGACAATGGTGACAATGGTGACAATTAAGGAAGAATCTATTCTTAGACAATATACCATTTGAACCAGTTCCTTGCACAACTGCTTTCTTTATCCACTACATCTTCTCTTTAGTTTTTATTTTTCTTGCTATTTGCAAAATTCATTTTATAATAATGCTACCTCTTTAAAATTTAATAGTTTAAAAAAACTCCTGGCATCTCACCAATATGACCATTTGATCTCCTATTACATACACACACAAAAGAAAAACCTTTCTGTCATAGTTAAGGTTTTATTAACATAGAAATTAGAGTGATGAAAAGATAATTTCATTCTCAGAGAAGTGTGAAATTCCCTGAGCTCCAGTAGAGTTGTATGAAAGCCCTTATCACTTCCTAAGAGTAAGGAGTTGTTTCTGTTAGAGTGGGAGAATATTTATTACTGTTGGAAGGAGGATGTTCTACATTACACAAAATACAATGGGACCAAAGATGGCTAGTTCTTTTCATCTAGAACTTTTATGAGATGGGTCACTAGTCATTCATGACAGCAATTCTTAGGTAGGTTAATACTGTACTATCTTTTCTCCTTGGAAATTCCTGTTTTCTCCACTCTAGAAAAATAAACTCAATAAAACATTAACATCAGAGAAAGGTGATATATGAAGAAAAAGTAGAAAACATGTGAGGATTCTGGGTGAAAGATTCTATTGAGCTTCTAACCTTGAGGCTATTGATTTTTTTCTCTTTTCCTCATCTCTTTGTCTTCCCACTATTTATTCTGTCATTCAGCATTTATAATCAATGAAAAGGTGCTGAGAGAAGAAGAGGTTTCAGAGTAGGTGTTCAACAAAAGCTCAATGAATTAAGAAAAATCATACCTGAGGACTGACTGGTGGTGGTTCATGACTGTAATTCTAGCTACTCAAGAGGCTTAGATCTAAGGATCATGGTTCAAAACTAGCCTGGACAGGAAAGTATGTGAGACACTTATCTCCAACTAACTACCAAAAAAAGCTGGAAGTAGAGCTGTGGCTCAAGTTGTGGCGCATTACTCTTGAGCATAAAAAAGCTCAAGGAAGAGTGCCCAGGCCTTAGGACCAGCATACAAAAAAAAAAAAAAAAAAAGAAAGAAAGAAAAGAAAAGAAAAAAGGAAGAAAGAAGGAAAGAAAGAAAGAAAAAAGAAAACTTACATATATGATTTTCCTTTTGTGTGAGGAAAATTATTGGAAAAGATGAGCACAAGTAATAAAATCTTCATTTCAATAGAATCTACTTTTCACACAGAAACTCATAAAATACAGCATTGGCAAATAACCTTTAGCTCTCTAATGGCTTTCGAAACCCCCAAACAAGTTCAAATCCAGGCAAATTTTTAATAAATTCTTTCAATATGTCCCTATTTGATTAAATTCCTTTCCCTTCTTTTTACTACTTCAGTCTTTTATTCTCTCTAGGCAGACAAAATCATACATTTCTTTAATATTGCTTCTTAAACTTGAATGAATTTAAAGTTACTTGCTAAACTTTTCCCCCCTCTTTCTTCTCCAGAAAGCCTTTTTTGAGGAAGGAAAAGCAACAGAATTCCTTGCAAGCTTATCAAGGAAAATCTGGATTCAAAGTCACTTACCAAAAAAAAAAAAAATTACTGCCAACAACAAAACACAATGTAACACAACAAAAAACAAACAATGCTGTGATTTTATTTGAAGTTTAATTTTACTTAGAAATTCCCTGCGGAAGCCCTACACATTTTTCAAAATTGGAAGCTGGCAAAGTGTGGGTGTCGCAGGGAACTGTGGGGTCCATTGAAGAAGCTGGAGAAAGAAGCCCGGTAGGAGTGAGAGAGTGCAGAGCAGGCCAGTTCCACTGAAAGCCTTGGGCTGGCCAGTGGCTGGCAGATATGACAGGGGGAGACTCAGAGGATGGGTGGGTGCTAGAGGAAAGAGGCGGTGACAGAGTGCTTAGAAGTGTGATCTGAGTTGCTGTCTGCTTGGGTGCAGATTTTGACCTTAACACTGACGAGCTCAGTGATGTTAGGCAAATAACTTAAGAGTCTTCGGCCTCAATTTTCACAGGCAGAAAATGGTCATAATAGTAGCTGACATCTGAAAGCCACATACATGTTTAACTTCAGAATTACTTAAATGGCTGTCTACTGCTGCTGTTGTAACACATTTCCCACAAGCTTAGTGATTTACAACATGAATTTATTTTCTTAGAGTCCTGCTGCAGGTGAGAAATCTGAAATCAGTTTAACTGGGCTAAAGTCATAGTATCAGATAGTATCTTTTGGAGGCTTACAGGGCTATGGTATTCTGAGCTCTTGAAAAGTGGGGAGGAGAGGCAGAGCTCCCCATTTTCCTTATCTTTAGCCCCATTTTCCATATTAAAAACCTAAAACATGATTCACCACTCTAGCCTCAGCTTTCCCTGTGACTTTCAAATCTCCCTCTGAATCTCTATGACCAGGAAGCTTATGATAATATTTAAGTTTCCACTGAATAATGCAGAATAATCTTTCTGTAACTATATCCATAACTTAGTCACTGCAAAGTGACTTCTGTTTTAGAAGATAAGAGTCTGGGGATTCGGTAGTATGCTTCTCTGAAATGCTATTTTCAGCCTAAACTGAGTGATTAACTAAGACATATATATCTTATCTTCTCAACAAAATTTGGATAATTTTACATTATTGTATAATTTCTATTTAAAAATCCATGGCATTCCTATAGAGACCTATGGTGTCAAAATTTATTAGTGTTTACTAAAATACATATTTGCTTCTCTATATGCTCCATACCACACCCTTGTATATTAGGTGGGCAGGAATTGTGAAAAACACTCCAGGATGAGACTTGGAAATTATCACCCAAAATAGAAGGAAAACATGTGGCTATGATCTATCACTGCAAAGCAGCAGGCACAAATCATGACTGGGCCATGATATCAGGATGTATAGCACCCTAGGTAACAGGATCCCACAGAATTCTGCAGCCCAATCTTCTGCAGTGATATTTTTGATGGTCAAGTAGTACAGATAGCACCCTTGAGAATTGTAGGAGGGGTTTCTAATATTCACTAGATGAAAAAACAAATCCTTATGGTCCTGCAATTTGGGGTTTCTTTGTTGGCATGGCATAGTGGGCTCTATGCTGACTGAAAGGTCTTACATTCTGGCAAACCTATTTCCTGCCCCTCTCCCCACTACCACCACTGCATTTCTGGAGACAGGAAATTCCATCACAGTAAGAGTTTAACTCCACTTAAAGGTCATGGCTTTGAATCTCAGCAGCAAAGTTAGAGGACAAAATGCTGTAGTTAGGTATACCCCGTAGCTGGGTTCCCTCCCGGGGGGCTCTGTGAGTTTTGTCTGTGCACTTTTGACCTGAGAAACACAAATGAAAACTGGAGTTCTAACAACACTTGGCATTTCTTGATGCTTTTTCATGAGAGAGCTCACTGGGCTTAACTTCTGGCAACTAGGAAACAGAGGTTCTTTTTTAGAGCAAATGCTCTCTAAAGAACTGAAGTTTGAATTTTGTTCCAGGGACTTTGTTGCTTAGAATCAAAGTGTGTTGGGCTTTGTTAGTTAGCAGCTCCCACTGCAGCAGCAAAGCAGAGGGCAGACCTTATGAGCAGAATGTGGAAAGAAAACCTGCTCATGCTGACTTCTCTATTCACATCAGAACACACCACAAGCAGCTGCAAATACTTCTTATAAGGCAGCCAACAATGACTGGTCATTTTTCATAGAAAAAGTCTAACAGAGTGTGCAATTTATAGACAGTTCAGAGCCATTATTCATTTAACTCTTTTTAGTACTTCTAACTAGAAAAATTGGGCTTTGCCCATTAATAAAGCGTTGTGAAGAAGAAAGGGCAAGAAAAGAAGATTGAGAAAAGAAGAGGATGATAAGACAAGTGGAGTAGAAAGGTGCCTTTCAGTCAGTGTGCATTTGATATATACTGTCTGTCATCAAGCACTTGGGGTCAATAATTCCCTTGCTGAAATCAAATGTGTCAATTTTCATGAAGGTTTTATCATAAAAAGAATAGTTTTGTTAGGGGCTCATGATTATACATCCTAATTACTAGAGAGGTTGAGACTGTTGGTATCATGGTTCAAGGCCAACGTAGGTGGAAAAGTTAGCAAGGTTCCTTACTAATGAAGAACTGCACAAGGTGACACATGCCTATTATCCTAGCTATGGGAAAGCCTAAATTAAGTGGATTACACCCAGGCACATGCCCTAGCAGAAAGGAGACCCTATCTCAAACTTAATAAGCAAAACTCAGGGCTGGAGGCATGGTGCCAGCAGTAAGAGCAACTGCCTGGCAAATGTGAAGCCTTGAGTTCAAACCCCAGTACCTGCCCCCCTCAAAAAACAGGATAGTTTAATAACTTTCTATGAAATAAAGCTAAATGAATCAAACATTATCTCAAAAGGTTATAGAGTATACAATTCTTTTAATATAACATTCTTAAAATGAAAAAATTCAAGAAATGTAAAACAGACTGGAGGTTTTCAGTGGTTAGGAAGGAGATGGATCAGAAAGGAAGTATGTCTGGCTATTCCCAATGGATAACAGCAGTCTTTATGATAATACAATGTTTTGAGTTTGGAATGTGTCAGTGTCAAGATGCTGGTCCTGATGACTAGTTGGAAGATGTCATCATTGAGGAAAACTACTGGACATACTGAGGACATACTGAATTTTTTTTTTTTTTTTTTTTTTTTTGGCCAGTCCTGGGTCTTGGACTCAGGGCCTGAGCACTGTCCCTGGCTTCTTCCCGCTCAAGGCTAGCACTCTGCCACTTGAGCCACAGCGCCGCTTCTGGCCGTTTTCTGTATATGTGGTGCTGGGGAATCGAACCTAGGGCCTCGTGTATCCGAGGCAGACACTCTTGCCACTAGGCTATATCCCCAGCCCGACATACTGAATTTTTGTAATCCCTCTTATGCTCCCTGATATACTCGGTTAATTTTAAAACCATGGTTGAAAGTAACACTAGGGAAATTTCTTTTAAATGATCATATACTCTGAAAATTAATAGAATTATGATTTGGTCCATACTGTTTAAGGCAAGAAAAATAAAGATGACCACAATGTATTGAATACCTCCCACAGAAATTGTACTGCCACTGTACTAAATGTATTAAATATAGTTTCTACTGCAATCCCAAGTGAGAGTAGCTGTTAACAGTATAGATAAGAAACTGAAGCTTAGAGAAGTACAGTAACTTGTTCTTGGTCAAACAACTAATAAGTAAAAGGAGGAGGAATCAATTTTTTTTTGTCACTGAGGTCATTGCTTCTGAGTCTTTCAACACAATCTAATTATAGAGAAGCCTTTGAGGATCAATAACTTGTTTGCAAGGGCAGAACTAGAACTAGAACTTGGTCCAAATGCTCTTCCAACACACTGCTGTTACCACAAAGGATTGAGAATAGGACATGCTGACAGCAGCTACCTGCTAATACAGGCATAATAACTGACAACTTCTAAAACAGTCTGTGTCCAAAGTGAAGAAGGAAAATGGATAAATTCATACCACCCCATTCTCTGTGCATTTTATCTAAATTTAAAAGACATTTGTTAAGAGAATTTCCAAAGGCTTGCCAGCCAATTGATTCAGCTCTACGAGGCAAAATGCAAACATTTTCCTAAAATGAACTTGCGATTCTGTTGTTAATGGTCTAGTTTTTTCAACAAGGCAAAATCACTTAGCAAACCAAGTGAAGAAAATAAAATTCAGGGCTGGGGATATGGCCTAGTGGCAAGATTGCTTGCCTCGTATACATGAGGCCCTGGGTTCAATTCCCCAGCACCACATATACAGAAAATGGCCAGAAGTGGCACTGTGGCTCAAGTGGCAGAGTGCTATCCCTGAGCAAAAAGAAGCCAGGGACAGTGCTCAGGTCCTGAGTCCAAGCCCCAGGACTGGCAAAAAAAAAAAAACAAAAAAAAAAACAAAAAAAAAAAACACCTCAGCATTTCACTCTAGTCTTAGTAGAATAGAGAAGAATGAACAGATTTACTAGTTACATTTCTGTCTCTCCTCTGAAGCTACACAGGGTCACTAACTCTTCAGGAAATTGGTTTTGGGGGGTTATTTTTTGTTGCTTGTTTTTTTTTTGTTGTTGCTGTTTTTAGATTGATGTGAAGTTTTATCCAAAATGAAGACAGGCTTGCTTTATCAAGTAGCACACCCATTCTTCTTGTTACTTTTATAGGAAGTAAAAAGAAATCTCAGGTTCATGATGATATCATGGTTTAAATTATATCCAAGTATCATTATAGCCACAGACTGCACATCTCATGAAAGTGAGACGTGTACTTTGAGCACAGACAACACAAAGACTCAGCTCCCTGATGAATGAGAGTATATTTCACCTTGACACTATTGCTGGCTAATCTCAGAGAGATGAGCATTTTGGAGTCCCTATAAACAGCTTAGCCTTTTCTTAGCATTTTGAAGAGCACATTAATAGCCTGTCCTTTTCTTAAGGGCTTTCCTTTTTCCTTAGCCAAATTTGACAGTTAGAAGTGAACAGTGAGTGGATGGAATCAAAGTCAGTGCTGTGTTTTAAAAGTAGTGTGGAACTGATGTCATCTGGCATTGTCTTCAAAAGAATATAAGAATATTAAGTGGATGGCTCATGAACTTACATACAAAGGATACTCTCCACTTGAGGATAGAATGAGAATGTCTCACAGAAGAGAGATGTAATTCTAGATGTCCATAAAATCTATTTAGACAGGCTTTGCCTGGGAGAGAGAGAGAAAAATAGACAGAAAGACACACAGACAGAGACACACAGGCACAGAGACATGGATAGAGAGAGACAGAGATGTAGACACAGATACGAAAGAAAATCTTTTTTTAACTTTTAAGTAGTTGTACAAAGGAGTTGCCATTCAACAAAGCAGTTTATGGATACAAGGCATCTTGAGCAATTTCACCCACTTCATCATTCTCCCCATCCCACCCAACCCCATGCCTTCTCTCAATTTTCTTGGTTTTGTAAAACATACATTGAATTTTATAACTGCATTCTTCCCTCACCCCCTCCTCTCTTCATTCATCTACCTCCTCCTCTCAATCTCCTCCCTTTTGAGTACTCATTTCCTGGTGTTTATTATGTTGGACTGTGAGCTGGCCTTTTAAGGAATTACACCCTTTGAATTCTCCCCTGGATCTACCATATTTTAGTTAATACATAAAGAAATTACAAGTTGTGACTTGCAGTTTTGATGGTCTCCTGTGTTACATTCCTGTCAAGTCAGCTTGATAATTTAGCATGTAACTGAGGTAGACTATGTAGGCACAAGGGGGAAAAGAGGTAAACTGTAGAGTGGCTAGAAGCAGAAGAAACTGTGGAGCTGAATTTCATCAGGACCACCCTAAACTGGGACCAACATGGTCCTCCATGAGAACTGCTGATTGTCCTTTTCTTTATTGTAATGAAAGCCTCATCTCATGTACCTTGCAAAATTATCTATTTTCGTCATGTATTACTCATTTCATAACACGTGGAGTAAACCCTATTCCAGGAAAATTCTGACATGTCTTTGGATTCCCTACTTCCCTCCCCTAAACAGGTGTATACTAATCTTGTCAAAGCTTTCCAGTAAATGAGCTATCCCAAATTCCTGCAATCCATGTCTCTAGAATCCTGTACACACACCTTGTTATTGTATGCTTCCGCTCTGAAATAGTTCCTATCAATTTCTTTAAAAAAAAAGAAATTACATCAAGATGATTACATTTTCATGTTTAACATTATTCTGGAATAAGTGGAATCTTGTGCTTGATGTTGTAAATGTCACTTTAAACAGTGTCATTATTACCACTTTCAGAAGTTTTGTTTAAAAGGAAAGAAGTTAGGAATTGGTGGCTCATGCTTGCAATACTAGCTACTCAGGAGACTAAGGATCTGAGAATCATGGTTTAAAACCACCAAAGGCAGGAATGTCCATGAAATTCTTATCTTCAATTAATCACCAAAATGCCAGAAGCCATTTGAGCCACAAGCAATATCCTTGAGCAAAAAGCGTATTACCGGGCTGGGGATATGGCCTAGTGGCAAGAGTGCCTGCCTCATATACATGAGGCCCTGGGTTCGATTCCCCAGCACCACAAATACAGAAAATGGCCAGAAGTGGCACTGTGGCTCAAATGGCAGAATGCTAGCCTTGAGCAAAAAGAAGTCAGGGACAGTGCTCAGGCCCTGAGTCCAAGGCCCAGGACTGGCCAAAAAAAAGCGTATTACCCAGGCCCTGAATTCAAGCCCCAGGACTGTCCCTCACACTGAACTGTGGGCTTTCTTGAAGGCAGAAACTGTTGTTTTTACTCCTACATCCTAGTGCCTAGTTCAACACCTGCCACTGAGAAAGCTGCAAGTTTACTGTATAGATGACTGAAATTGATGGCCCCAAAGTCAATGGTAAAGGCAGGGCCAGAACTGTAATCAAGGCCTATCTCTGGACAATGTATTATGAGCCACTCGTTCATTTAACATTTATTGTACACCTGCTGGGGACCATCCGACACTGAACAAAGCACTAAGGATAAATAATAAGACCCAATCTTATTGTAGAAGACATAAGCTAGTAGGCGAAAGAACTATGGAAGCACATTGTTGTAACATATTTTGATTGAAACTATTAAGTTCTGAGATATAAGCCAAGGGCGTAAGAGGAAAGTGATGTAGTAGCAGCAGTCTTAGGGAACACAGGTTATTTGTACTACTCCCCATTTTTATAAAATAACCAATAAGACATTAGAATTGTTAAACAATCATTTCAGCTGAAATGTAGGAGTCATAAGAGAACATCATAAGGGCTGGGAAGACAGAGGCAGTCATATGATGTAACCAATACATTAGTCATAAAGCAGCAAATGACTAAACAAAAGATGTTAACATAGGGAAAGAATAATTATTGTAGTCACAGCAAGTGGTTGATGTCAACATATTATCATCTACATATCAAAATGGTAAGTTTAAAAATAATAGAACATAGGCATGTTAAATTAAGCCATATGAAAAGTAATGTATATTTATAATGCACAGAACAGTGTGTAACTAACTCAAATCTGTCATTTAGAATGTGTAGGTTAAATTGGCAATAAGGTTAAGAACATAAGTTCTATTGGCTAATTTATGTTCAATAGGAGCTCAAGAAACAAGTGAAAGAGAGGCACTTTCATGGGCTATGAGAGAAATTCAGAGATGCTCTGACCTAGCCCAAGCTCTTGAAGGTTGTTACTGTGTCACCAGTACTCTCTTCCCATGTGTCCATTTTCCTCTCATATTTGCCCAATAAATAAACTTAAATTAGATTTCCTGTATCAAAGAAGCTGTGTGTGCTGGAAAAAAAATCATAAGTCAAGAAGCCTAACAAAGTCAAGTGCCCTATCAAATTTATGACTCTCATAGCTCAATGTGACTATCTTTTTATTTGTCCTAAGTCATCTTTCTCAACTATGACACTCAGTGATCATGGAATTCAGAATCCTCAACTTCTCTCTTAGAAGAGGATGCCCCCAACCCTCCTGCCCCATTAGGGGTACACTTGCCTCTACTTCAATGGGAAAATAAAAACCACTGAAGGAACTGCCTCAGTTCCCCCCCCCCACACACACACCCATGTTTTTCTGACAAACTCATTTGTATTCCCCTCCACCTCCATCTACTACCAGGGTTCCTAGAGGATGAAGTGTTTCCTCTGTTTCCACATAATCTCACCTGGGTTGATGAATTCCTTCTGCTCTCTACCTACCATCTTTTGGCCCAGTTTTTATCCTTTCAGACAAGCTCTATCAGCCCTAACTTCTTGACATTATGACTGCTCCTATCTGATCCTCCACCTCCTTAAACTTTGCCTCCCTTGATCTGTGTTTCTACACTGTCAAACCACCTTCCGAATTAATCAGCAATGGCAACCTTCACTTTTCATCTCACTGCTCAACTTGCTGTAGTATCTGTCTGCACTCTCTGGGGGTCGTTAGTTAAAAATGACCCTGGAGGCTGTGGATAGTGGCAAGAGTGCTTGCCTTGTATACATGAAGCCCTGGGTTCAATTCCCCAGCACCACATATACAGAAAACAGCCAGAAGTGGCGCTGGGGCTCAAGTGGCAGAGTGCTAGCCTTGAGCAAAAAAGCCAGGGACAGTGCTCACGCCCTGAGTTCAAGCCCCAGGACTGGCAAAAAATAAATAAATAAATAAATAATAATAATAAAATACTGACCCTGGATTTAAGTAGACCTATATTTCACTCCCCACCACAATGAGTTGTAAAACCTTGACCATGCAAGTACTTTTCCTGTGAATCAGTTTCTTCATCTCTAAAATGGGTGTGTTAATAGTAAACAATTTTATAGGATTCTTGTAGCATTAAATGGGGTAATGTATTTAAAACACTTAGCATGTGACTCCAATGGCAGAGTATCTACCTAGAAAAAAAAAAGCCTTGAGTTCAAGCCCCAATAATGATGCCCATAAAATTACACACAATATACAGAAATATGATATGATCATATATTTGTATAAATCATATATTTATAGTAACAAATTCACTGAAGAAACAGAAATGACAGCAATGTCTTCATGTGCCATTGTGCTCAACAAATATTAATTATTATTGTTACTAGTAGTGGTATTTGCATTTCAATGACAATTATCATTTTTAGGTACTATGCTGAGTTACCTGAAATTCTAAATGAAAATCAATTTTATTAAAATAAACTTGTGCATCCAAGGTAAAGAACTTTGCAATCCTTGTATATAATATACCTGATCTTTTGGTCTAAGGTCATCTTCAAGCCAATTAGGAACCAAATTGTCTAACAAAGCCGCATACTGCTAACCAAAATAAGAGACTTCACTAAAGCCTGAAATTTTCTTTGTCTAACAATTTAGTTTTGGGGTCCAGCACTGTTAGGTTAGTCTTCCTCTCAGGAGGAAGCATGAGGTTCAAGTGGGAAGCACCTCTGCTTGGATGAATGGGGTCACACACCACTGGCATCCCAAATTGGGATCCTATTAACAATAACTTACATTACAAAAAAAAATGACTTGAGTTTTCCCCTACTTTAAATGCTTTTCAAGCCAAATTTGGAAACTACAAGTCTGAAATTGGCAGGCCCTCACATCTACCACTGATAGGTGTAAAATTTCTTCAGGCCCATTTGCAATCATGTGCCAAGATACACCTACTAAGTCAAAAATGGGCAAAGAACAAAACAGATGTTTCTAAGGAAGACATACAAAAGACTGATTAATACATGAAAAAAATGTCCAACATTAGTTGTTAAAGAAATACAAGTCAAGATCACAATGAGATACCTCACATCCACCAGGAGATCTACTGTGAAGAAAATGACAAGTGTTGGCAAGAATGTGGAGAAATAATTCGAATACTTGTGCATTTTTGGTAGGGGTATAAATTTGCACAGTTTCTGGGGAAATAAATCAAGGGAATTCCTCAAAAGGTTAAAAACAGAATTATCACATGATCTGGTAACTCTACTTCAAGAACACCTGAAAAACTGAAAACCAGGACTCAAGTAGATACTTGCATATCTATGTTTAAAGCAACTTTATTTTCAAAAGCCAAAATTCAATTATCTATTAACTGATGAATGGATAAATGTGGTACACAAATATATTGTAATTTAATTCAGGCTTAAGAATATGTTACAACATGGGTAAGTTTGAGAGCACTGTGCAAAATGAAGTAAGCCAGGCACAAAAGGATATTACTTATTTGAATCCATTTACATGAGATAGCAAGAATAGGCAAATTCAAAGAGACAAAAGGTAGAACAGAGGTTTACCAGGAGCTGGGGAGTGTGGTGAGGAATGGGAAAGTAGTAATCTAATGTTTGCAGTTTCTGTTTGGGATGTTGAGACAGTTCTGGAGATAAATGATGGTAACACTTGCATAACATTGTGAATGGACTTGTGTAACATTATTAAGTGTACTGAAGTGTATACTTTCAAAGGGTTAGAACTACGAATTTGTATTAGCTACATTTTACCATATGTAGTAAATAATATTTATAATAAACTATACATTGAATATTTAGTCATATAAACTGATAATAAGTAGATTATCAATAATTATATAGCTATATAAACACCACCAACACAAAAAAGCCATAGAGACTATTACATAAATAATGAATACAACAAAGTAGACTGCATTGAGAAAAATGATTGCTCAGTGCAAAAAGCAAGGTAACAATGCAGGTAAAGAGTTCTCCGCTCTCAAAGGGCAGGGGTGCAGACAAATGGAGAGAGGAAGGATAATGTTCAGTGTACATTTGTGAAAATGGAACCAGGTAAATTGAAGGGATGGGTAGGGCTAGGAGAAATGGTAAAAGGGGTGAGATCAAACTGCAATGTAGTTATAACACATGTTAAATTGAAATCCCATGGTACAACTATTTAAAGATTTTTTTTTCCAGAACTTTTTCCCCCAGAGCTGAGGACCGAACTCAGGGCCTGCCCATGCAAGAGAAGTGCTCTTCCACTGAGCTAAATCCTCAGCCCTTTTTTCAAAACTTTAAAAAACAGTGGATGTAAAGTCGGATCTCACTAATTTAAAAATTCCAAAGTCTGTGTATATATGGAGAAAATTCTAAATATTTTCCAAATGTTAATTAAGTTTGTTCTCTAAATGATAAATTTGAAGTGATCTTAAAATGACCCTCTCTACAATTTTCTGTATTGGTTGATGTTTTACAAGGAATATTTTAACCAAAATAGTATGTTATTATAAGTTTTCATTTATCACTGTTTCACATTAATTTAGGGGGTGAGGCCTTCTGTATTTGTAATTAGATGTTTTTAGTCTTTCCCTTTCCATAGCAAAAATAACACCTGTAAATGAATCTCACACATTTTTAAGGGAGAATTACATACCTCAGTTAGTGGTGTTTTCTCTCCATCACTCAAAAACAGGGATACAATTTCAGAGCAACATTCGATAATCATGTTCTACAAGTAAGAAGAAGTAATCGAGTGAGGTTGATATTACTGGCATAATAATGCATGTTTCATTATTAAATATTTATTTTGTCTAACGTTTGCATAAACCAACCCTAGATGAGATAGAGTTCAGAAATCAAAATTTGTTTTCTTCCTTTCTTCTTCTTTCTTTCCTTCTTTCTCTTTTTTCTCTTTCCTCCTTTACTTTTTCTCTCTCTTTATTTTCTCTCTCATTCTCATTTCCTTTCATTTCATTTTGATTCAGTATTGAAGCTTGCACTCAGGGCCTCCAGCTTCCTTGGCTTGTTCATTCAGCCACTTGAGCTACATCTTGATTCTGCTTTCTGCTGGTTAATAGGTGATAAAGTCTTACCAACTTTTCTACATAGGCTCGTTTTTTCATTCAAACCTCAGTCTTCCAGATTTCAACCTTCTACGTAGTTAAGATTATAGACATGAGCCACTGGTACCCAGGTAGAAACCATAATTCAGAGAAAAACAGGTTGATGTACACCTAAATTAAATACCAAGTCAACTTCAGTCAAAAATACAAGTAGTTATGACATGTCACTGCATCCTAGAGGTAGGAGAGACTAATTCCTGGTGCAACAAGTAAGGAAGACTTCCTTGAAGAAGGCTCAAATGACCTGAGTCTTGAAAAGGGTACTAGGATTTCAACTGATGGAAAATGGAACCAAGGACTCCATTACATGGAGAGATCAGGTAAGCAGGGAGCAATAGGCATTCAAGGAACATGAGGAATCTTGTCATCTTTCTTGTAGCATCATTGGGAACTATGGCAGTGAGAACAGTAACAATTAGCTCAAGGGGTAAATGTATGTCAAATGAAAGTAAGGAATTTTGATTTTATTATATAAGAAGTTGACAGGAAGTAGGATGAGGGGGTAATAGTAAAGACTATCTTAAAAACCTAATTCTGACCACAGTTTCAAGATGAAGTGGTTTGGTAAGAGATACAGGGAAGAACAATTAGCCAGGAGGTCACTCAAATCATTTGGGCAAGAAGTGACTGTATAGCAGTAGACAGAACTATGTCATCTTCATAGGAGTGAAACAGAGGAGGGTAGGAGCCCAGCATTGATCAGACAATGCACCTTCCGGTTCCTAGACCATTTTTTTACATGTCTACTCGTATACTTGTCTGACTTATGTTATTTTATCTCTCTCAGTTCTTAGGACTGGTTAAAGTATGTTTTTTCTCTATAAATAAGGTTTCAATAACATCTATGGTGAGTGACTCTCCTGATTTCATCAAAAGCTATCAAACAAAATGACAGTTTATGTCATTAATCATTTCATATAACAGATGAAGACAGCAATGTTACCTGATAAATGTCTTTCACCGTCTGTCTCAACATTTATCACATAGCAACTTTGCCTCAGCAACATCTTATTGCTCTGGCATTATTTGAGGTAAACCTGTGAAATTGGCTGATTCAAGGTGAGGACTGGGAGTGAGAGCGGGCTACTGCAAGGAAGAAAGACAAGCAAGGCACAGAGCTCATCAATCCTAGTCAGAAAGTGGTTGGAGGCATACTATAGTAGTTGGTGAGGGACAGAAAGTGTGGAATGACCCTTGTTCAGATTTTTGCTACTTTCCTTTTTTAAAGAAACACCTGTTGAAACTATGAAGGATGTTCCTCTGACTGACTTCAAAATACTCAAGTCAATTCTTGCACTTAAGTTGAAATTCTTGTCATTTTTCACCTATAACAGGAAGAAAATGCAAATTGTTTTCTAGCCTTTAAACTCCTGCCTCCCTCAGTTCTCTGCCACCTTACCACAGAAGCTGGATAGGCAGATGAGAAGAGAAGGAGATTACATTATTTTAAACCAAAATAAAAAAAGATCAGATTCAGAAGTCAAAGCAAGGAAAAATCAGATAAGCTCTGTCCAATTACATCTCCAATGTACAAGGTTAGGAGACAAAGGAGAGGCTATTTAAATCTGCTTCCTATGAAATGGTGAAAAGCTCAGGACTCTAGATAGGAGAGATAAGAATGAATGGCTTGATTGGCAAAGGTCACCAGGGTTTTGGGTGGGCCTCGCTCAACTTACCCATGCAAAATCTTTGTCTAAGCACTAGACAGTGATTGCTAGATTGAGTTGACCATGTTTATTCTCTTTGCTAGAAAAGGATAAAAGCTACAGATAAGAAGTAGCATTCAGTCTTTATTTGTTACATGAGTGGGTAATGTTTCTTTTTCCTCTCTTCTTTAACTGTCATACTAAATTAAACCCTTACTAAAACTTTCCCCTTGTAAGACTCATTTTTTTGTGAGACCCCTGCAGTACTTTTCTTGAGTGGATCTCAGGGACCTGTGTTTTTGTGTGGAAATTGGGAAACTGAAGAAACTCTTCACTTATTCTCTAGTGACAAGAGGAAAAGGAAAGAGACTCCTCCAACACAATACAGAGAGATCAGAAAGAAAAAAAAAAAGAGCTCTTAATTCTACCTGAGGCAGAAAAGATAGATGTGGAAACAGGGAGATTATATTATTTTTAACAAATAGTAAAAGCTCCAGGCTTAAATATCACAATGAAGAAGTAAACTGAAAAATAAAATATTTAAGTTCCACTCTCACCACACTTACGATATGCTAAATTACAATAAAAGACAGAGGGGGGGCGTGTAAAATTTTCCCAAGATGTTGAGTGTATGGATTGATAAAAAGAAACCTCCATGTGGTTCAGGCAGGAGAGAGTTTAAGAGGACCAAACCACTGGCTCTTATGGAGGTATACAGAGAGAGAATTTATGGTGGAGAGATATTATATAGGGGAGGTCAAGGAGGAGGTATGGCTGCAGTAATGACCTCAGAGCCTGGGGTCCTTTGCTGACTCACAGTCAGGCGATTGACAGTCAAGTAATTGACAGTTATTGGTGATTACTGGTTTCAGGCAGGTGATTTCTGGTAAGGGTACCTGCTACTGTTCTTCAGAAAGAGGAAGGTGGGGAGGGGACTGTTCTCCTAGGCAATCTCTAGGGGGCAGATCTAACATTAAAATAAGTTGCAAACCGTTTACAACATTGCTGAGCCTGATGCCTGTATTCCTAGCTGAGATCTGAGGACTGCAATTCAAAGCCAGCCTAAGCAAGAAAGTCTATGAGACTATCTCCAATTAGCTTTTAAAACGCTGGAGGTTGTGCTGTGTGGTTCAAGCAGTAGAGCATTAGGCTTGAGCAAAAAAGTTCAGGAACAGCACCCAGACCCCGAGTTCAAGCCCCTGGACTGGCACCAAAAAAAAAAGAGCTAACCTTAAATATTGCATGTCTTAAATTCATATGTGGCTTCCAGACCTTCAAAAAGTAATGATTAGACATGATTATAAAAGGGAGACTGTTGCGGGGTGAAGGGTACCTAGCAATAGGAGGTAAGAGAAAGCAGAAGTAGAAGAGAGAATGACAGAGGAGGTAAATATGATCAATATTATATTACATATATACATATGAAACTACCATAGTAGAACCCTCTAGAAGCAGTAAGATGGGAGGAGGAAGTGGGGGGGGGCGTTAAGAAAGAGCAACAGGTGGGATGCATTTAATCAAAATACACTATACATGTGTGGATATTTTCAGGCCGCTGGAGGGTTCACAGGTTCTGGGAATAAACCACTTTCCTATTGGGAAACACCACTTACATTAGTGGTTCCTAGAAGCACTAGCCTGAGACCAACTGAAACCACCCACACTTGCAGAACAAGCTATGTGCTAACTACCACCGTTGAAGGAACCAAATTGCCTTTTGCTCCAATCATATAAGCCCTGCCTGAGCTACGCCCAGGCGCGACCAATCTGGTCTTAACCAGAGGGTCCACCCGGGAGCGTACCCCAATAAACTCTCTTCTAATCACTTTTACTTTTCTCTGTGTGCTCTCTCCTTGCCTAGAACCTTACAGACATAAATACCAAAATGAAACCTTTTACAATTAACTCATGACAATTAAGTTTTCTTAAAGTTCAAAAAAGAGAGAGGAAAACACAGAGACCTAAGTATTAAGAAAATATAGTACAGGCATGGTATATTGGGGAAATAGAAAAAATGGCCTTTACTCTGTAGATGTTATAAAATTCTGTACTTTTAGTACAAAGTCTATCTGAGCTTTCTCTCAGCTCACATGCAAACACATGCCTACACACACACACACACACACACACACACGCTATATGAATGGAATTTTAAATATAATTATTTCTGTCAGCAGCCCTGCTATTTAAGAAAGCAAGATTCAATCTTACACTTCAGTACAGTATAAAATCCAGATAATGAGGAAAGAAGAAAACTGGAAGTCAGAGACACCACACAACTATACAAGGACGGGCTGAGTGAAGGTAGGAAGGAGAGGGAAACAAAGGTCTCTGAATGGGACCGACAGTTTTAAGAGTGTGTGCCAAATGAGACAGATGGATGGCTGCTACAGATGTTAGAATGACATGGCTTAACTGTGTTCCCCAAAGTTTCATGGGACTGAAGGTTTAGTCCCACTGTCGATATTAGGAGATGTGTAGACTTTTAAGAAGTGGGACCTCCACTTGGTAGAATAGGACTGATTAAATATTTTGTTTCTTTGACTTATATCAGCTGGGAAGCACATTGGAGTCAGTTTGGAGACAGTTACTTTTCTTCAGTTTCTATGATAGTTTTTACTAGTTTCATATATTTAATTTATAAGAAGTTTGAGATTGTTTTCTCTTTTTTCTTTTCTTTTTGCCAGTCCTGGGGCTTGAATTCAGGGCCTGAGCACTGTCCCTGGGCTTCATTTGCTCAAGGCTATCCGTTTACTACTTCAACATCCAGCATTTTTTGTTTATGTGGTACTGAGGAATCAATCCCAGGAATTCATGCATGCTAGGCAAGTACTCCAAGCTATAATCCCAGCCTCAGAAGTTTCACATTTCTATTATTTCAACACACAATTTTATGTACAAAGTGGTATGTTCTTTTAAGTATTGCTGTTGCATTGGTTTTCCCTTTATCCTATGTCTTGCAATACTTACACAATAACATATTGTAAACTAACTATATAACTGAAGGGGGATTGGGAAGGTGGACAAAAAATTAGAGAGGAGGTAACAAGTTTGACAAGAAATGTATTCACTACCTTATGTATGCAACTGTAACCCCTCTGTACATCACCTTGACAATAAAATTTTAAAAAGCAAAGTAAATAAAAGGGGGGGGGACCTTGTGGAAGGTCCTTAGATGTGCTTGAGGACAATGGTGGGAAAATCACATCTCACTCAGTAGGTAGTTCTGTTGTACACCTAGTTTTCTCTAGAGAGGATTGTTATGGAAGGATCAAACCAGGTAGCTCTGGGAGTTCAAAATGTTAATCCTCTTCAGGTCACAAGCCTCCATCTGCCACCCAGCAGGGTTTCAAAGCCTATATCAATGCCATTTAAATGTCATATGTTCAAAACATAGTTATATAAACAGTTATGCCAGGTATTGCGTTATAGTTTCAAGAATGTGATTTAAACAGGTGAAAAGACATTTAAAGGAATGTTAGTTGCACCAAGTGTAGTGGTGCATGTTTACAATTACAGTTACTCAGTAGACTGGGGCAGGAAGTTAGGGATGTTACTCAATGTTACAGCACTTGCTGAGCATGTGCAAAGGCTCACCACACTTGCCTGAAAGATGCTCTACCATGTGGCCCATTGCTTTCTGTAATAATGAAAAAAAAATGCATTTACTCATTCTACTGATACTGCCAACAAATATACTCTAAAAAAATCAGGAAACTTGCCAGCTTTTCATTTCCACATCATATAAAAAAGTATATAAATAAGCAAGAAAACTAAGAGCTATGTGAATAATATTATTTCAGAATTAAAAATGTCTTGTCATTGGTAAGCAGTGAAATACTAGCTTAGCCAAAAATGACTGTAAAAGATCTATCGGGGAAGTGGTGCTGTGGCTCAAAGTGGAAGAGAGCTAGCCTAGAACAAAAGTGCTCAGAGATAGTGCCCAGGCCCAGAGTTCAAGCCCCATGACCAACAACAGAAAAAAAAAAAAAAAAAGAGAGAAGATCCTCAAAGCTTTCAGACAAGAAAATCAGGAATGTTCCCCAGTTCGCTGGGAACTCAACCAGAAAGCAGCATAGGGAGATCAGGACCAGAGGCTAATGAAGCTGATACGCTAAGAATGGTCAGGCTGCAAGTGTAATGGGAAGAGTCTAGAAGGAAAACAGAATTGAGACATGATATGTAAACATTTAAACTAAAAGCTATCAATGAAGAGGAATCTGACATGAGGAGTCTGACATAATAAACAGGGGAAAGTTAAAGGTAAAAGATAAATTAAGAAAAACCAAACAGTGGTACGGAGACACATGTACATAAGCCAAGCTACTTGAGATGTGGAGGTAGAAAGATCATTGCTAGGTTGTGGCTCAAGTGGTAGACCACTTGCCTAGCAAGCACAAGGCCTTGAGTTCAATCTGCAGTACCACAACGACAAAATATATATATAAGAAAGGAAACAGTGTATCACCTGATAAAGCAGTGAACACCATTTACTGGGTGTTAATATAAACACTAAGGATTGCTTTAACTCAATGTTCTGATACAGAATCACTTAAGAGGGTACCAGACAGGGCAAGTTGGAGAAAGTACAAAGTTAGCTAATATCCTCTCTGTCTTGAAGAGACCAAGAGACCAAGAGCAGGCTTCCAGCTGACCGGCTCAACAATGGTGTGAACCTGAACTATCCCAGTTGGAGTTATTTCTTACTTCACCTTTCATGAGTGAATACTGAGTATTATTTATAGGTGTGGAAATAAGTAACCATGGAAACAGCTACAAGAGTTTAAAGTAGTCACCTCTGACTGTGGAGTGAGGACAGGCTGAACTATAATCCTTTTTTATTTCAGGCTTTTTAGATCTCATTTTTTGTTACTGTTGTTTTTAACTTGCACAATAACTAAAGAAGTGTGTGTGTGTATGTGTATGTGTGTGTGTGTATGTGTGTATTCCTATCTCTACCATGGAGAGTAGGGAATTTCCATTCCACCCCCAAAGAAGGAAGGCAACTCTAGCTGCTTTTGGATCCATCACTAACTTACCCCAAAGAGAGAGGACTGAATGAACACGAAAAACACAACTGAGCATGCTGTGCTCAGCCCCTTAGGGTCCATCTGTCTTTATAAAATTGGGAGGAGTCTTACCCACAGCTATTATTCTCTCTTTCCAGGAGCAGTAAGCTTGGAGGGAGGCAGAGGGGGCAACTGCAGTTGCAGTTGTGGGTGTGTGCTAGCAGACTGTGTGCCTAGGTGGACAAGTCTGGCTAACTCAGCAGTAAAATGTTAATGAGCTCATTTGGCCACAGATCGAAAACCATGTTTGCTAATCAGCTTTATTAGTAATGATGCTAATAGTTCCATCTCCATTTCTTTATCTCTTTATGCTGCTTCTCAGTAGGTTCAGAACCCTAGAGAGGTAGAGGGGAATGATCTTGTCTTCCAAAATACAGTGGGCAACAAAGCTACTCAGCCTTGTGAATGAGTTAATAGCATACCATGAGAACGTATACTTATCTGTATTTTCTAACTCTTTTATTCACACACTTGGGTAATAAAAATATTTAAATACTATAGTGAAAAAGTAAAAGTAAATTTATAAAGTTACAAGGTACTATTTCTTAGAATTCAGTCGTATCTGTGGATATCTTTGGAATGGTTCTTTCTCATTTGCTGTTAGAGTCTAGTAGTCAGGACACTTTCAAGAGTTTTGAAGAAAGCACAGATATTTCAAAAAGTTGTCTCATGACTAGCATGATAAGCAAAGAAAACAAGGTGACAGAAAAATCACCAAGTTCAAGTTTAGTTATGTAATTTTGCATCAATAAAGGAGAAAAATAATTTTAATAATTGTGTGAACTAGCATCAGCTTTCAATAGCAATGTTATTTTCCATTATTTAATAAATACTTACTTCCATATCTGTGTCAATAGGTTTCTCTTCTACGTCTAGTGACTCATTTATGTTTCCCTTTGAGGTAATTTCAGGAACAGATGGCAATGATATTTCAGCAATTTGTGCAAGATCAGATAGTTTCTCATGAATTGAAATAACTCTAAAAATATCAAATATACATAATATATACTTGAGAAGTTAGGAAAGGCACTGGTTTATTTTTAAAGCCAATAAAGTATATACAGTATGCCTTCATTTATTTCACAGTTAGATTTCACATCCCCAAATATTACCCATTCAATCATTCCTGCCTCCAAGAGCCATGAACAGCGTCCTACTCTCATCATGTACATGTTCTACTTACACACTCAAGCTGATATAAATTACAAACTGACAAGGGCCAATTGCTGAGCATGAAATAAAATCAGTACCTAGATGCCGAGGAAACTCTGGGCAATAAACAAAAGATCTGCTCTTGTCTTAATGGGATGCTGTGATTGTGTAGCTGACCCGATGCAAGAGAGTGTGGCAAGTTAGCAAAGCCTACAAGAAGCCAGTCAATGATCTCATAACACTTCAGTGTGCTGTGTGCATATATGGGAAGGTAGACACAAGGTGGTAGGAAGGAAAAACAGAAAAGAGGCACAAATAAGAGTGAAAGGATACAGAAGACAAAAGGTTAATGATACTGAAGATAGAAACTCCAGGGCCTAGGACAGTGGGCAGTGGATGCTGAGGGCAGAGCAGGACCAGCAGAATGGAGAGGGAGGTAGAAAGCTTCCAGGTGAAGGAGAAACAGCCACTTTGTACCCTCAGTGTGTACACGTGTGTACGTGTGTGTGTGTGTGTGTGTGTGTGTGTGTGTGTGTGCATGAACCTATCCAAGGAACGAAGGTGGGGGGGGAACCTCAGCAGTACTGACTAAAACAGTGCCACTGGTCCGTGGCCTCACACCTGCAGCATGGCAACGAACTAGAGAGCTCTTGGGGGGGGGGGGGGGATGTGAAAACATAGGAGGATCATGTTTATTATATAAGAAGCTTATAATTGACATAGTATATATTAGAAACTTTTCTATTTAGAAGGCAACAATTTAAGCCAAGAGCCTTCTTGTTACAAGTTAGTTTGGGAAAACTTGCCCATGGGATGGGGCAGGTAATATCTAATGATGCTGCAGAAGCTGCATGGTGCACTGGAAAGGGAACAGCCTTAGGACCTAAGAGGACCTGGTGAGTTTCACCAGAGTCTCCCCAGCTACGGGCCTGCAGACTCTCAGATTCCTGATTCTGCATGGCTAGAAGAACAAACACTGCTTCATCAAATCCACAGAGCTTTGTAAGAAAAAAATGACACAACTATGTATTTTTTTAACCATTAAAAATTACGCAAAGGGAAGATGATACTCGAAAATGTCCTTTTGTACTTTAATACCAAGAAAGAGAATTTTTATGTCTTTTTAAAAATACCATAGTGCTGGAATGCACAAGATTTCTCTCTCTCTCTCTCTCTCTCTCTCCTCTCTCTCCTCTCTCTCTCTCCCTCTCTCTCTCTCTCTCTCTCTCTCTCTCTCTCTCTCTCTCTCTCTCTCTCTCTCTCGGTGGTACCTGTCTGTAATCTTAGCTACTCAGGAGTCAAACACTAAGAGGATCATAGTTCAAGGACAGTTCAGGTAAAATATAGTGAAGCAACCCAGATATGGGTTTGTTGTTGTTGTTTTTGATGTTGTTTTTGCCTTGAATCCCATTTATCTGACATGTGTAAAAAGTTCCAAGATTAATCCTGGGGAAAAAAATGTGAGATCCTATATGAAAAAAACAAGAAAAAGGAGCTGGCAGAGTGGCTCAAGTGGTAAAGCACCTGCTAAGCAAGCACAGTACCTAAGTTCAAAAGTTCAAAACAACAACAACAAAACATGGGCCAGGTATCAATGGCGCATGCTTTTAATCCCAGCTTCTTGGGAGGTAGAGATGAAGAGGACTGAAGGTTGAGGCAAAACCAGGCAAAGGTTGGCAGAACTTCATTTCAGCCAAGAGCTGGGGTAAAGTGGCAAATGTCTGTCATTCAAGCCACATGGGAAGCATAGATAGGAAGAATGCAGTCTAGGCTGCCCCAGGCAAAACTTCAAGACCTTATCTAAAAACTAATGAAAGAAAGAAAAAGGGCTGAGGAATGAGCTCAAGCAGTACAGAAATTGACTAGAAAGCATTAGACACTGAGTTTAAATCCCAGTACCACCACAAAAAAAAAAGAAGAAGAAGGGAAGGAAGGAAAGAGGAAGGAAGGAAACAAAAGAGAAAAAAGGAAAGCAAGAAAGCAAGCAAAAAAAAAAAAAGGCATGGCTTTCTTTCATACTAAGGACTATAGCAAGGCAAACTATTCACTATTCCTTGATGTCGAGTTGCAGATTGTTCATCCATGTCCAGAACTGTCATGTTCAAAGAAACTGAACCAGTGTAGCTTGTAAAAGGCAGCTTGGGACTGGGAAAATGCCAGCTGGAATTTTGAGCAAAACTTCCTAATTTTGTTGCTTATCTGAATATCTGAATTCTGCCTAGGATTCCTGCCATTTTGCTTAAGAAGAAAGAAAGAGTAATGTCATGTTACCCTGACTTTTGGCATGAAACCCAATCCTTGTGGTCTTACCTGCCAGAGATCTTGCCTGACCACCTCTTCTGACTTGCCTATGCTCCTCAGTACTCCTACCAACTTCTGCTCTCCCGTCCAACAACAGGTCGACCTCCGACCTTGCCACCACAAACATCCACTATCCTGTGTGGGCTGGACCAGCTACCTATAACCTTTGCTTTGTACACCCCACTCTGCCAGACCTAGAAAAGTACTACCTTCCTGGAAATAGAAACACAGACACCAGGAAGACATTGTGAACTTGATCTTGGCAGAGAATTGGGTCTAACTCCCACTTAAATAGAACTATATAGAGACTTTTATGGAAATTACTACCTACATTATCCTTCCCTTTAAAACTCTAAGAAAAAATATTAAGAATGTTTTTGAAAAGGTGTTTCTTTATGAGAACTCAATAGAAGAGAAGAAAGCAGGCAGAAAAGAAAAAGAAAAAGAAAGAGAGAGAGAAAGAGAAAGAAAGGAAGGAAGAAAGAGAGAATCTTATCTTTTTCTGGCCCATTATTTCTAACCAGACTTACCCTTACTTTGCCTTCCAAGGGATAAGCAAGCACTGAAGCAAACCCACATCAGACTCCATGGAATGCCAGCCTGAGCAAGCAAAACAGTCTATTTCCACAGGGCCACCAAGGGACATATTAGAGGACAGCCTTTCAGGCCATTCTTTGTCAGTGGCAGGGCCTTGTCCTTATTATAACAAGTCTACTGTTAATCTTATTCACACCAAAATCAGGAACACATTCAAACTTTAGAAAGAAGGGTTATCAGGTTAGTGGCTATCTACTCTGTAGATATTATCACTATATTATTTTTATTTTATAATATATTATGTATATAATATATGATATATAAATATATAATATGCTGTACATGTTGTTATATATTATAAATAATATAATAATTGTATATAATATTGTATTATATATAATATACTTTTTAAATTGTGTGGTTCTGAAAAAATCTTGCAATGTTTCTGGATTTATAAGCAAGGAAAATTTGGGATGATCATGTTGTTGTTGATGCTGTTTGAGGCACGGTCTTACTATGCAGTCCCAGCTGGCCACAAGAGGATGCTCTTTACTTGCCTGTTCAGTGAAACCCAGAGAAAGCCAACATATACGTTGTTACTCATGGACTGTTTGATGTCTGAAATCTTTACTGGCTTCACATTATATGCATACAACAATATAACCTATAAAAACAAAAACATAAAATGTGACATCAAACTTACACTTGCCCTCAAAATTTTAGGACGATTCCTCAAAATTCAGCAGGATTCCTCTTTGTAGAGAATAAAAATTAAGGCTTTTTTGTGCTAATGCACTTTTAAGAGAAATTTTCTGAACAAAAATCTACCTTCAAAGGTAGATTTGATAGCACAGGCATGTAATCCCAGAATTTGGGAGGCTGTGGCAGGAGGATGGAGAGTTCAAGGCAACTATGGACTGCATAGCTACACTGTATCTCAAAATAAAAATCCAAGAAACAACTTGGTGTATATTTATGTACACCAAGTCCAGGTTAGCTGAAAACTCATGATCCTCTTGCCTCTGTCTCCAGAGTGCAGACATGTGCTACCTCATCTGGCTCAAAAAGTTACTTCTGAAGAGTGACATTTTGTATTGAATTGCATTGAACTATATTGGTGGCCCTTGGTAGCAAGGGCTAAACACATACTTAGTAAACATCCAGCTTTGTTTCTTATCTCTTACCTTGTTACTTTCCAGAATGAATAGGGCATCTTAAAATACCTAGCATAATGAATGAAAAACTGTACCAAAGCACATCATGGAATTGCATTACCCAAGGAATAGAAGACATATTCTTGAGTTTCCACAGTCACAAATAAAGGCTCTGGGTCCCACAAGCAGGATATAACCAAAGGCAATGAATCACTCTATCTAAAACATGGATATTCCACTATCTTAATCGCTGAAAAAAAAAGCATATCATGTAATATGTGCTTAGCAAGTGCTTCATTGTATCTAATATGCAAGTGTGTGTGTGTGTGTGTGTGTGTGTGTGTGTGTGTGTGCATGCATATGTTTGCTAGGCAGGTTCTGTACTACTTAACCATACTCAAACCCTGGATGTATGTAAAATGAAATTTATATTCTTTTCTCCTTTATTTTTTACAGTAAGTTGCTAAGTTATACATTATATTTTCCAGTGATGACCCTTTCCTTCTCAGAATTCTCTCTGAATGAATATACCACTGTCATTTTTTCCCTTCTCATTAGCATTGGATGAAAATCAACCTATCTATATAATTTTTTTTAACTTACATACTTTATATATTATAGAATATATATGTATACTGAAGCAAAATGGACAGAAAACGTTTTTACCAACTGTATGGATTGCATAGATTTTTCTTGTGTTCCTTTTTTTTTTCTAAATGCTACTCATGTTCTACTATGTTGGTTCCTGACCAATTAATATTTCAGAAAATATGGTCATTTGGAAACTACTGTAGTCAACTCCACTGTAAGATATCACAGATTTGTTAATTTAAAAAGTATATGAAAGGGGCTGGGAATATGGCCTACTGGCAAGAGTGCTTGCCTCGTATACATGAAACCTTAGGTTTGATTCCCCAGAACCACATACATAGAAATGGCCAGAAGTGGCACTGTGGCTCAGGTGGCAGAGTGCTAGCCTTGAGCAAAAAGAAGCCAGGGACCGTGCTCAGGCCCTGAGTCCAAGGCCCAGGACTGGCCAAAAAAAAAAAAAAAAAGTATATGAAATATCTGGCAAAGATTGACAAGGATTAGACTGGATGGGAAAGAGTGAAATACCAGATGTATCCACAGATTCAAAAACTGCTTACAGGAAATATTGGGAAAAAAACAATTGCTGAGGGCTGGGGATATAGCCTAGTGGCAAGAGTGCCTGCCTCGGATACACGAGGCCCTAGGTTCGATTCCCCAGCACCACATATACAGAAAACGGCCAGAAGCGGCGCTGTGGCTCAAGTGGCAGAGTGCTAGCCTTGAGCGGGAAGAAGCCAGGGACAGTGCTCAGGCCCTGAGTCCAAGGCCCAGGACTGGCAAAAAAAAGAAAAAAAGAAAAAAAAAAAACAATTGCTGAATACATAAACAATACTGAACACACAGACTGTTTTCTTATTACTATTCCCTACACAATACAAGAACTTTATGCAGAATTCACATTGTATTTTTATTGTCAGTTAACTAGAATGCTACTCAAAGTGTACAGGAGCACGTGTGACCTAGAAGGCACACAGAAGCATATTTGTAGGTTATATACAAATGTCACTTTATATAAGACATGAGCATTCATGGCTATGGTATCCCTGATAGAGCCTAGAGCCAGTCCTTTGCAGATACTACAGGATAACAACACTTTGTGAGACAGGAAATGGCTTCAAATAATCCTAAGAATGGTGTGATAAAGCTTCTCATTATCTGAATAGGAAGACATATATAATCAGTCCAGAATCAGTAGCAGGTTTCTAGTTTAAGGAAGGAAGACAAAGGGGCCCATGTGAGACGCAAGCACTGAAGAAAGGGACACAGGCTCCGGAAGTTCCAGGATTTGACAGGGTCACCTGAATCAAGGAGCTATAGACAGCCCCAGGTACACAGCTAGAGAGGGCAACACCTAGGCAGGGGGAGTGTGAACATAGACCGATACTGAAGACGAGAACCAAATTAAAATGCTGGACAAAGGAAAATGGTAAGGCAGCCATCTTATGGAAAAAGACATTCGGCTCTTTTTTGAGAAGGCATCAGTCAGAAGTATTCTGTAGTGGAAGTTTCCTTGCAAAAAGCTATACTCACCAATTCTCTGCTCCCAAAAATTTAACCAATTTCCAGTGCTATCCTAGAACTGGCACCACTCTTTAGCCTTCATTGGTTATAGGACTGATAACCATTACCTTTTAAGTTATAGAGGCATAAACTTTACACTCAAAAGGAAGATTTAACTCTATCATGCTATTACGTACCATAGGTTCTGTTTGGAAGATATCCCTCGGAGGCCTGTCTAGAGGAGGGAGGTACCACTGAAAGCAAAGCTCTTTGTTTAGGGCTTGTGTTGCCATTTCTGATGAGGAAACATCCATATAAGATAAATTGGCAGCGAGCTTTAAAGATAAAATAGACTGAATGGAACTTTCACCAAACATCTAGAAAAAAAATTAAACTCATGTCAGTTTAATTGCTAATAAGAAATTTGTTTAATATTCAAAGCAAATTAAATGGATCTAATAGGAATACTGGGACTTATCTCAGCTTGCTTCATGAAGGTACCTCTTAACTATTATTAAATAATTATATAGTAAATTACCCAACCATAAGAACAAGTTTTAGAAGCAGTGGAGATGCCGAGTTATCTTCCACTTTGGTGAGTTATGTAGCATGGAGACCTGGAAGATGATGCTCTTGGAACCATTTCAGTTCAAGGTCACTACTGCTTCTAAGAAGTATCTTCTATATTTTCATTTACTCATTGAAAAATAGACAGAGGCTCTCTACAATTCATTGTGAATTTTTCAATTCCAGAACCATATACAAACCAAGAAACAATGTTTACTCTCATTTTCTCTTTATAAGAATGTAGTTGCTTTGCAGGTTCAAGTCTATGGTGAAATATGGGTATAGCTACTTTTATAGAGCTTGGTCACTGAGTCAGGAGTCTTCTAATTGCTTAGACTAGAATTGTAAAATTGCAAGAATTATTTAATTGGTTGCAAAAAGTAGCAAAGCATGATTACTATTTAATAACAAAGTAACAAGCTAGCCAGAGTGGCAATAGTTGTAATAGTTGAAAAGGGACCATCAATGGGACACAAACTATTTTCATAATTAGCTTCCTCTTATTCCCAAGATCACAGCACAATAGCTGGGAAGCAGTTTCTCTTATACATTTTTGACATCTCAGGCTTCTCAAGGTCTGTTGCCCAAGGGAAATGCACCAAGAAGAAATGCTTGGTATTTCTATAAGGCTTTGTCCCTTCCCTTTATCTTGGAGCCTATTCAAGATATGTCTGTGAATACAAGTCTTCAAAAGAAAATAAGAGAAAGACACTGACCTTTCAAGTTGTCTACCAATAAAAGAAAATATATATTTTTTGACTGAAAGGTAATATTAAATATGAAAAACTGTCACAACTGTCTAAAGACTGTCATGAAGGCATATTTAAAAGCCAGAATCCTCATTTATCATCAGCACTACAACATTTGAAGCATGACCAAAATGCAAAATAAACAAGATTACTGGAATTAAATTATCCTTTTTAATTAAGAGTAATTCTATGTCAAGCAGTTTGCAAAAGACATCAACTAAACAATCAATTTTTTAAAATTTCTCATATTCTTTCATATCACAGTAACTTTCAGAGTTTGAAAACTATTTTAGTCGAATAATTACTAAATTTAATATCAGATAAGTGTAGAAAAATTAAAATCAGGCACTTTTTTATTCTAATATATGTTATGTCTAGTAGCACAGTAGTCTAATAATGCTAAATTATAATACAAATCAATATTAAAGATGGGTATTCAATTTTCCATTGTTTTTACAATAACTATTCTACCTAGCTAATAGTGGGGTTAATTTAATTTGCTAATTGGTGATACGCTAAGTACTTTCATATGTGTTATTTATCCTTTGGAAGGAACGAAGCACAGACCTATTATGTGATTCCTAATTTTCCACAGTCCTATAAGCAATAGATCAATTCTTCAACTAGTCATATATGTGAACTTGCACAGACTGGCAGCGCACAGTCTGTAAGCATGAGTAATTCAACACTGCATACAGCCGCAATCATCTATTTTTAGAATCTTTAATGCAATGTTTGGCACCTTTGTGTTTCCACCACAAAGCACCAATAGACTTGACATGCAGGCTCACACAACTTATTAACACAACCGAGAAGACTGATTGTTCTGGAAAAGGTGTCTACTTCTTTGTGTAGGGGGAGGGGGAGGAGCCTTTTGAAGTATCAAATTATGGAAAGAGTTTGATTGAAATAACCTCCTAAGTGATTAAAGGCTCAAAAATGTTATTATAAAAATCAGCCAAGCTTGGAGTTTATATAAAAAAATCCAAAAGGCTTTATGCTTGTTAGCTGTCTCCCCCAGTGAAATGAACACATGATTAGGTGGCTTGCACCTGTCAGGCGAGTGACAGTAATCTCCAGAGCTGATTATCCTGGGAGAGTGTTACACTAATTATATCAAAAAAGAGCAAACAGGGTGAAACAACTTTTTGATAACACTGCTGCCATTAGAAATGTCATATGTATTTACAACACATCCAAGGCTGTACCTCTGGAATACCATCCTGGGGAAGTGAGTAATGATAGGCTATCCTTCATACCAAAATACTCCACCAGAGCTCCTTGCACCCATACTAGTATTTAGGACACCCATACTAGTTTCTGTGTTGTTCAATACAAGTATTCACTGGAATTATCATTCTTAGCTTTTCTGTTCCCTGTGCCCTACTTCTAACAGCCAAAATGCCTGGGGTATAGGGTGATACTCCTTAGAATGAATTTCAGTTCTAAGGAGGGATCACTCAGAAGCCAGTGCTGGATGGCAACAATATCATCCTGCACCTACTATTTCCTTCCAGCTAGGAGGAAATAGGGCACTGACACTAGGTTTGGATTGTTAATAGGGTGATATTAAAATTTGCATGACTTCCTGAGAAAAATGCTACATGAAAAATGTTGTTCTGTACAGAAATGAAGAAAATTCCAAGACATTTTGCAGATTTATGAAAATAGCCAGAATGAATATTTGACGTGTGAAGGTGAAAATCCAGGCTGTTTGGTTAGCTTACATATGTGGTGACACAGAAAGGAGCTGTCCAACAATCCCGAGAGAACTAGAAATCTTTGTGCTGCACAGAGGTTAATGTGTTCCCTTCAGAAATATATGGGTGAGGGCCAGGAGCCGTGGTTCACACCTATAACCCCAGCTACTGAGCGTGGTAGAGTGGAAGGATTGTTGTTCAAGGCCAAACTGGGCAAAAGTTCATAAGACCCATCAATAAAAGCTGGCTGTGGTGGTATTCACCCGTCATCCCAGCTATACAGGAAGTGTAAAATAGGAGGATTACAGTCCAGGCCTACCTGATGTAAATGTGAGCAAAAAAAAAAACCCCACAAAGTAAAAAGGCCTAGAGTACGTATGGCTCAAGTTGTAGAGTGACTGGCTGCTTAGCAAGCTTGAGGCTTTGAGTTAAATTCTGGGGAGGGAGGGAGGGAAGGAGGAAAAAAGGGAGGGAGGGAGGGAGGGAAGGAATGTGGGAGAGAGGAAAAAAGGCTAGCTACAGGTGATTTTTATAAGTTGTTCATATATAAAACATTTTAAAACACCTTGATCAGGTACCAGTGGCTCATACCAGGCCTCTCAGGCCTCTCAGGAGGCCAAGAACTAGAGGATAGCATTTGAAGCCAGCTAAGGAAGAAAACTTTTCAAGACTCTAACTGGCAAAAATACTAGACTAGAGGCATGGTCCCAAACTGGTAGAGCACAAGTCATAAGCAAAGAAGCTGAATGGAATACAAGGTAGCCCTAGTACCATCACACACACACACACACACACACAAACACCAAATAAAATCGACTCTTACATTGATGGAAGAATCACTTAAGTCTTTCTTTGAAAGGTGTAGATCATCAAATCCTTGAAGAAGTTCTTTTGGAAATTCATCAATACAAGAAGAAGAATAAAAATGCAAGACTTTTTTAAGATAAAAATGCATTTCTTTTTGGCGTAAAAGCAGTCCAGAGTTGTAAATGGAAGTGATAAGTGTATCATCCGGCAGAGAAATTCCAGATTCTGGAGTTGTAGATGCTTTAGGATGAAAAATACATTTATTTAGACTAGTGTTAGGAATCATAATAGTCTCAACATTGTTACATTTGCTCACTAACACCAGCTAGTGGCTGGCTGCCAATCACTTTGCTACCTCACAGAACTCTATACTAATGTTGCTTCTTGTTATACGAAGGAAAGAAAACTTCAAAGGTGCATGAAGATATGTATTTACAGTGGCACTGTGTTTTCTGTCTACCATTTTATTTTGGACTCTTCCCCAAATTGTTGCTTTGCCTTAAAAGAACAATTTGGGTGTATGTCATTTAGAAGGGATGGGAAGAGTGGGACTGGGAAAAGGAAGAGAGCTGAGGAGTGAGGATAAATGAATGGCAATGCTCTTACAGCAATGCTCTGTCCATGCTGTAAAACCATGGGAAACAGAGTACCAAAATCAGTTACAATGACATCAGGGGTAAAACCATGGGGAAGAAAAACACAAGAAAAAGGCATAATTTCACATGGTACATTAAAAATACCAACAACGACAAATCACTTATTTCCATAAGTTTGAGTTCATTTTGTTAAGCATCATCTTAAGTGTTCATATGTACATAGCTATTGAGCTTTTGTGATCTTCTGCTAGGACTCTCTGAGACATTTACTAATTATTACCAGTGAGGGAAACCCTAGCATCTATTAGAAAGAAAGCAATTATCTTGAAATATTATTTTCTTCAAAGATTCGTGGATCCTATGTTAAGAATCCCTAAGCTTTTCATGGTCCATGAAAGCCTACCCAGAAATATGTCAGGAGCATTTCACAATTATCCATACCAACTCTGACTTCATAGGCACATCAACACCCACCCAGCAGCTGGCTCATGTTGTTGATCCTTTGCAGGTGTATGTAATAGCGCAGCAGAAGGACCCAAGTAATATCCACTTTGGTTTGAGTTCTTTTTCTACCATCTATGCTTTCATAAGTGTCTTCATTTTGAAACAGAAATGAAGAAGAGGTCTGGAAGGTAACTTGATAGTTATCTGAAAAATTTTTTAAATGAAAAATAAGATTATGCTTGCCTTTAAAAACAAACATGTACAAATCATAAAGACTGGCATATAACCATACGCTGAATTTTTAAATTACCACAAAGACACCAAACACAAATTTAGGCATATAGACAAATATTAGGCATATAAACAGTACCTAAAACATGTATGAAATATTTTTCTCTAGTTTGTAAGGATACCCTTCACCAGCCAATAAGAAAAATTCAAGGAGTTCAACAAGCAATTCTCAGGACTGAGTTTTGACAGGTGAATCAGGAAAGTGAGCCCATTTGAGGAAACACTTCAGAATCACTGAAATCCAAGGATGGGAGGTGTAAAAATTAAATACAGAAAGACGTCAATGTTTGAATATTTATATAATACATGTGAGAGCAACTGCTTAGGAAAACAATTTGGAAGGCTCTATTAAAACTGAAAATTCTGATGAGCACTCCTGGTAGTTTTATAATATGAAAAGATGGAAACTTGGAAACATAAAACAAAGTCTATTAACTTGCTGTCATTTAAAAGGAATGAATTAGATCTAAAAGGAAAAGAAAAAGTAGTATAGCTAGGTACTGGTGCTCACGCCTGTAATCCTAACTATGTAGGAGGCTGAGGTATATGATCACAGTTGGAGGCCAAGCTGGGCAGAAGTCTGAGAAATTCTATCTCCAAAATAACCAGCAAAAAGCTGTAATCATGATTCAAGGGGTAGAAAGAAAGCCAAGAAAAACAAGCTGACAAGAATGTAAGGCCCTGAGTCCAAACCCTGGTACTAGCAATTTAAAAATAGTATAGAATCTGACTTTTCATCTAAAAAAGAGCTACCACTGGAGTGAAAACTCAAATTTCTTTGACTTAGGCTCTCTAGGCCTTTTTCTGCTTCATGTTTCTGTTACTCAAAAGGGCACAATAAGTGAAACTGACCACACATAATGAGTTACCAAGCAGGAAACACATGGAAGATGGAGCATAGTAGCATTTATATAAAGCTGAATGAAGGCACTCAGTAGAGTTGTTGGTGCTATTCATGTAGGCACACATGACTACATATAGAAAGCATTAGATAAGCATTTTCTCTGGGAGGAAAGAAAGAAGAGATAAGCAGGCTCTTAAGTCTATGCGTAATGGTCCATGCATGTTTCCTGGAAAAATAAATTGAATTCCCATGCACTAGTGAACCACTTTCTAATCCTATTTTCTTCTTTTTCTTTTTTTTTTTTTGGGGGGGGGGGCCAGTCCTGGGCCTTGGACTCCGGGCCTGAGCACTGTCCCTGGCTTCTTCCCGCTCAAGGCTAGCACTCCGCCACTTGAGCCACAGCGCCGCTTCTGGCCGTTTTCTGTATAAGTGGTGCTGGGGAATCGAACCTAGGGCCTCGTGTATCCGAGGCAGGCACTCTTGCCACTAGGCTATATCCCCAGCCCTATTTTCTTCTTTTTGTCTCAACACACCTGTTGGACATAACTGATCTCCAGAATTTTGAGTTAATACACTGAAATCTGTCCTTCACCCTTTAAACATATATATATATGTATATATATTATGCCATAAAAATAAATATCATTAACTTTATCTTTTGGAAAGCTTTTAGGGAGAAAAATATGTGTATTTACTCTTACTTTTCTTTCTTTTCAGCTTAACATTATTTTAAAATGTATCCAGGATGATACATGTAGCTATAATTCACTGATTTTTTTCATTGCTATATAGCATATCATTAAAGGAATGTTCATTGATAAGACACGTGCATTCTTTAGAATTTGGTTTTGTTTTTATATTTCTTATGAACAAGGCTTCTATGAACTCTTGAATATGAATTACTGGTACAAAATGTTAAAATTACCTAGAAGTGGAATTACTAGGGTTTTGTTCCCCCCAGTCTTTGAACCAATTCTTGCCTTCTGCCCTTCTATATGAATTTTAACATCAATTTATCAAATTCCACAAAACAAAAATTTGGTATAATGGTTAATGGAACTATATTAAATTTATAGATCATCTTTAGAAGACTTGACATATTCCCAATACAGACCCTTCCCAAGTGAAAATAAAGATAAACTGTTTTCTTATATATTTCAATAAAATTTCACCAATTTTTGTATGTATAGCTTTTATCAGTCCTTAGATATTGTATCTTTTTGAAATGTATAGAATTAAAATCTTCCAATTAGCAATTTTGCTAAATGCTCTTATTTTCTGTAGCTTGGGGAAATATCTGCATGACAAATCCCACAACCAATGATCACAACTTGGGGCCTCTTCCTGTCACTTCACTATTCCACTCAAGGATGGTACTTATCTCTTGAGCCATACCTCAACCTTAGACCCCTGATCCTCAAATCTCAGCTTCCTGAAAAGCCAGGATTACAGGTAGGCATGAGCTACCAGCACCTGTCTGGATATTTTTCTTTCTTACCTACTACTGTGTTCTTGCTTGGCTCACTCGCTTACAGCTGGTCCTCTACCACCTGAACCCTGCCCTAGCTCAGACTTTTCTGCCTGGGAAGCTTTGAACCATGATCCTACAAGTGTCAGCTTCCTGCGTTTAATTCCTAAGATTAAAGACATGAGCCAACAGGCACCCCTTCTATAAGCTTTTTTAATCAAATGGCTTATCCTGAGAGCTGCTCATAATTCCCATCATATAGTGTTACAAAATCCTTAGTCTACTCAAACTACAAGACTAACGTACTTTAACAGAGCCCCAAAATTTGAATGATAAGGTTTCAGAGTCTGTACCAGAATTAACCTTTAAAGAACTACCACTTAACCAGGTGTGGTTTGGCTTGAAGGACTATCCATAATGACCCAAACAGGCTCTTCAAATGCTTCTCATTTTCTAACTACATATCTGTGTGAAGCTGGGTTTTATTTATATCATCCAAAAATTTTGTTAGGACAGAGTGACTTTAATTTAGAAAAGAGTATGATAGTTCAACTATGTTTTTGTTCTTACTGTTATATCATTGGGTTTTGAACTTAGGGTCTTCTAGCTCACTTAGCTGTGCTGTTACCACTTGAACCAATGCCTCCAGACCTTACTATCTTTATGTAAGCAGCTATGAAATAAATTTCTTACATGTTATTTCTTCTAACTGTTCTTAGATTTATTACTGTTCTCTCTAAAGTAGTAAGTTTTTATTTTCAGTTTTAATTTCTAACAACTTTACTTTTTCTATAGTAGATGTAATTTTTTTACCTTTAGTAGGGTAAATTATATTTTTCCAGACAGTTATAAATTTTTATAGAGCTTTACAAATGTATCAGCTTGGAGTTGAACAAACATAAATCTAATAATTTAATTTCTCAGTGTCAGTGATTACTTTTCTCTTAACATTTATCATTTGTGAGGGCTTTTTTTTTCCTACAATTACTTTTCCTGAAAAGTAAAGTTGATTAATATTTTTTTTAAATTTCCCTAAAATTATAACTTTTCTGTTTACTGCTTTTGCTTCCTAGTGTGTTATATGCATATTAATGGTTTCCTAATTTGCAAGCAAAATTCCGGATTGTACAACCTTGTTTATAGAACCATCAAACAAAATAGCAGCTCTCTTTGAAGATTAATCATTTCTGCATATCTACTCTAATATTTGTTCTTTAGCCTTCCCAGTGGCTTTGCCATTCTTTCTGTTTGGGTAAATTGGTGAGGATTCTTAGCTATATACAAGAACCTGCCTGTAGCATAAGCACATCATATCTCTCATGAGGATCAAAGGAAACTGAGTGTAGAAGACAGTACTCTAAAGATGCTCAAGTCCTAATCCCCAGAGCCTCTGCAAATGTTAGAGGACAAAGAAGAATTAAAGCTATAGGTCAAGTGAAGGTTGCTAGCAACTATTTTGAGATGAAGAGATTATCCTGAGTTATCCAGTGGACTCAATGTCATCATAGTGTCCTTATATGTGGAAGTCACAGGCAGAAGAGTGAGATGGCACAGTTGAAGATGAGAAGGAACCACACTGATGACTTGGAGTATGAAGGCAAGACGCAACAGCCAATGAACTCCAGTGTACTTTAAAAGCTGTAAAAAGCAGGGGAACAGATTCTCCCCTGGAGGCTCTAAATACTGGATGAGGCTGTTACAAATCCTAGTTTTAAGCAGCAGTTAGCTATGTTTTGGCTTTCCCTACCTGAAGGACTTGTTTTCCTCAGTCTCCCCCAAAACACCTATTAAGGACTAATTCTAATTTTCCTGAAGCACGTGTGTGTGTGTGTGTGTGTGTGTGTGTGTGTGTTGACAAATTCACCATTTTGCTTTGGTTACTTGAAGTTTTTCATCCCTGGTTCAAAATCAGCTACAAATAGAACAAATTGTTATTCTATTTAGCATTGCAAAATTTTGCATCAGAAAGGGCAAGGGCACCTTTCATCTCAGCTCTGTCCAGCAGGTTAACTAGAAGCATTAATTCTGCATTTTGAGTTCCTGGTAATATATTCTTAGCACATACAACTTAGTGATAAACAGCATAGCCTTTAGAATTGGATAGTTGAGAGTCTGAATTAGCAATAGAATATTACTCAAGTTACCAAACCTCTCTGAGCACCTTGGCTCATTTATAAATGTGCATAAAGACACTCTCACAGGACTTCCCAGAGCATGGGTGAAACCAAGTGAGAAAGCCTCTAGCACAGAGCAAAAGTGCTCTGTGCATTACCTAGTACATCCTGCAATCTGACAGTTCTGTTGTCAATCTTTTGTGTCTTGCATCTGCCTAAAGGCACCAAACAATCCTATTAAGTCTCCTTTATTCCTTGAAAGGTTCATCTTCTCACTGTTCAGGATAGCATTCCACTGGATATGGGATCCACTGTGCTCATATGAATGTGTTCACATAGCATCTGTTGTTTCTTATCATCCACTGCTAACTGTCTAGAATGAATAAAGTCTCTTATTTAGCCTGATAGCTCATGGTGTTCTGTCCTTGACCATGGTACTGTCCATTCTTAGACCTCAGTGATCAGGTAGATTGTGCTGAGAAGAATTTTGGGACTACTGTAGGCATTGGGCTACTGCACTGAGGATGGTTCTCATCATATCTCCACCACCTCATCTTTAATACTCTGAACTGATATAGCACACACAGACTAAGATACACACTCCACTACCACCATCTCCACCACCACCACCACCACTGCTAGCACAGGTCTTCCCTTTCACTTATAAGTAGCATAATTATTTGGCATCTGAGAATATTCACACTAGTGTCCACTATCATGGGGAATTGTGTCTTAGAGCAACTGAGGAATGGAAGATAGTTGAGAAATGGCAGCATTGCTTTTAGTTGGTATTGGGCCCATGTCTCTGAAGGGGCAAAGTGGGCCATGTCATAGTTTTCAGGCTGAAAAGTTTGCTCTGTTCCAAGAATTAAACATATACTAAAGGTCACTAATGATTCTCAGTTCTCCATAGACATTTGTATTCAGCAACATTAGCTTTTATTATGATCTGTTTTTATATCATACTGTGTATTATGTATATTTAGAGGCTGCATATGGGGCCACTAATCTTAAATGTTACTTTTTTATATATTTTTTTATTATCAAACTGAATTACAGAGAGGTTACAGTTTCATACATTAAGCATTGGATACATTTCTTGTACTGTCTGTTACCTCGTCCTTTTTAATTCAATGTTTCCTGAAGGTTAAATGATTGCTATCTCAGTTCAATGTTTTAAAGCCACAAGAAATTTAAGACAAAAGGATTATGCATATTTAAACATATTTAAACTGCACAGTAGGCATCTAATAAATAATTTTATAATGTATCTAAATATTGTCCCACATTACCAGTACCATCATGCCTGTTCTTACAAGACAATGTACAGATTTCTCATACACTAGATAGGTACATCACTGGATTCTCTTATTCTATGGATGTCAAACAGTTGCTTTCATGTTCTGGGAAAATAATCTGTAGTTCATCCTCCACACATGACTGTTTTGTCATCATGCTTCTGGTAGTGAATTTCTCTTTGAGAACATCTACTTCCTCCTTCTATCTGGTACCCTGTGTCTTTGAGTCAGTTTATATTTCCCCTATAACACACTTTCTCCAAGGGGGTGGGGTGGGAGGAGGGATGTTTCTCACCAACTCTGATGCCATCTTTCATGAGCACAGCTCCTTTCAGAAGGCATATATTTAGCTTCAATTCTGTCTTTGTTAACATGGTCTTCTTACAAGATGAGCTTGTGTAATTCACTACATATGCAAATTTTCCATGACCAGAAGCTCATGGAAGGCAAGATCTGCTTTCTTGATGTGTTCTCTCATGATTTCTCTATGAAGAGAAGCATCTGGCAAAGGGCTAGAGATGTAGCTCAGTTGTACATGCTTATCATACACAAGGCCCCGGGTTCAACAGGGAAGAAGGAAGGAAGGAAGGAAGGAAGGAAGGAAGGAAGGAAGGAAGGAAGGAAGGAAGGAAGGAAGGAAGGAAGGAAGGAAGGGGGCATGCAGACCTTTACACATGAGAACAATGAATATTGTTTACCACCACATGTACAAATCAATGCTAATATTGTTTAGCTAGATTAGTGAGGAAGCTTTCTCCTGAATGCTAATTTATGCTAATGCAAAGAAAATCAAACAAGTTTTATTTGTTGTTGTTAAGAGATTTTTCCCTTCAGCAATTCATTATAATATGAAGTTCATTGCCATCTGTGTTCTGGTGGCAATCAGGTGGGAATTCAAAACCTTCTTCCAACCCAAATACAGTAAGGGGAATCATCGGCATGCATTAATTATCCACTTGCCAGGAAAAGACTAGTGGGGAAAATTGTCATTCTTAGGCAAGGCAAAATTCAAAATAGGCTGGGCTTTAAAATTTAGTAATTTCATAGTTAAAATAGTAAGAAAGTGCTAAGGCTAGCATATGCTAGGAAGCCACTGATATAATAAAAAGAAAATAAAGGACATATTTTTAGTTTTAGACAAGTTGAAGACACCTTAATTAGATCAACTAATATCACTAGATGTAGGTGATACAATTCTCCGCTGTGTGTCCATGACTGACATCATTAACTGATTATGGCACAAATTTTCTCCTGTCTGCCCTTTTACAGGTTCAGAATTCTCAGGTAGCTATTCACCATCAATTGAACTTGTCATGCATGGTAGTTTGGATTGTCAATCAGAAAACATGTTACACTTCCCTTCCAACATCTACAAGCAGAATGGGTTTCCCAGTTTCATTCATATTGACCAAAGAAATGGGATGGGAAGAAGGCCTTCAATATGCCTGTGTGGTTTGTTCTGTGGCCCTTTTACTGTGATAGCCTCTGTGACAAGAGCATAGTTCAGGAAGAAAGAGCTTCCTCAGCCTAGGCCTCACCACAACTTATAGCTTGAAGTTGAGCTCAGGAGATGAGATGAAGGATAAACCATGGCTGTAGTAGGCCCTTGAATTGTGTAAGGTCCATCTTAGATGAAATTTGTTATTCCTGCTGTAAAAACTGGTAAAGCACAAGGCAATCATTAGGCTAAATGGTTGGGCTAGACATACTTTCCAGGACTAAAAAGGAGCTATTATTAATCTTGAAGAATAGAAGTTTGAGTCATAGTCCTGAAATTTGTAGGGTTTTAACTAAATTTCACAGTCTTTAGAAATTATATAATTTGACAGAACAAAGAATAGAACTGAGATCCCTTGATGATTGCATACTGTACTCCTTCAATAACAAAATTATGATGTGTAATTGTAAGAGATGCATTTGAACCACAGAGAAGAGAGTTGCCAGGCAGTATCAAGCAGAAGAGATAGCTAGCATTGCTGGCAGATGAGCTGTCAGACTGCCCTCATCATCCCATCTATGGGGACTCCAGGGAAGAGCAAGTACCTAGTTCAAGGTTCTAGCTATGGACCAGAAACCTGATAAAACACAATCCTACCAAGCATGAAGGAAACAGGAATCAGAAAACAAAAGACTTAATTTTAAAAGTCTGTCTAGCTGGAGCTATGGCTCAAATGGTAGAACACTGAGATGGTAATTACAGAGACTTGAGATTAAGTCCAGTACCAGGGAGAAAAAATGTCTATTGAATGACTGAACCACAAGTAAACCATCTTTAGCTTGAAAAATAGTCCAGCTCACCAGTTGTTCAGGAAAGAGTTTAGAAAGGTGGGATTTCAGACATTTCAGTGACGTTTTCATGACGATCACCCTTTGGCTATCTTTAGACAGGATTCCAGGGCTTGGAAGACCACAGTCACCCACAAGGCTAAGGGGAAATTTTCTCATCTCCTTTGGCTCAACATTCATCTCATAACCACCAAACTCAGACACCAACATCATTGATATGTCAGTATGAGAGTCAGACCCTAGCACTTGGCTTCTTAGCACATATTCAAGTACTGAACACTCAAGAGTGCTAATAATTTTTTGTCTTAATGAGAATACAAGCATGAATCAATGTTAAAAACTTGTGTTACTGCTAGTCTGACTCTGACTCATATATTATACTTTACTAAAACTTAACAGATAAGCAACAATATGTTGTAATGCAATCAAATTTCTATGGTGCTAACCTTTCCTTCACTAATTAACTCAACAATAATTAATGCTGAATGCCTGCTATATGATTGTGGTAGATCGAAATTGAAGCCCCTGCCCTCGGGAAGTTGATGATCCTTCAATGAAAACAAGAGTTTCAACACACTCAAGCATCCATGCAAAGGTAAGATCATGAAAAGAACAAGGAGGTACATGACTCCTTCAGAGTCCTTGGTATAAGACTGAGTACACATTTTAGAGCAGAGGATCAGAGAAAGTCCTCCAAGCAACCACCCCCCAAAGTTTCTTGACCTGTGTGAACTGTAAGATAAATGCACACAGAGGCACATCATTCTCCACAGAGCCCTGCATCCAAAACTCAACAGCCACTGAATGACATGTGCACGTGTGCAGTACACTAAGGGCCCTCTAAAACTTAGCAGCTGGCCCTAGAACTTCTATTGTCCCCTAGAGGGTCCCAAACTATTATCCCCTTTAAGCAAAGAGCTAACAATTCACAACAGTTAAGTCTTCACAACATGATTATGTATTACGTATCAAGCGTCTGTAAAATAGGTACACAGTTAAACATACCAAGAAAATAATCTGTATATGAAGACAAAAGATCCACAGTAGCAAATTCTGGGATGTTTGGTAATACCACTTGATTAACTTCATCTGATCTAGAATTCTTCTTTCCAATTAGTAAGTTAATTTCCAGCACTGATTCACTGACCTAGAATGAATGTATCAATTAGAATTTCTGATTCATATAGCATCTTTTAGGTAAATGCTGAGTTTGCCTGTGCCCCCAAAATTCATGTGTTGGAAATTTAAACCACAGTGTGTCAGGGCCAGAAGGCAAATTGCTGAAGAGGCCATCAGGTCACAAGAGCTTTGCTTTCATGATGGACTAAGGCAAGAAGCATCGTAGAGGGAATGCCAGCCCTGTTTTTCTTCCCTGGCTTGTTTTTCCACTGTAAAAGTCCTTATAAGATGCTGCTCCCCAACCTTGGACTTCCCAGGCTCTAGAACTGTGAGTCCATACATTTCAGTTCATTATAAATTAACCACACTGTGCTGTTCTGTTCAGCAGTACAAAATAAACTGAGACATGTATGTAATGGAATAAGTATATTTATAAAATAATGTTCAGGATATATTAGAAGGAAAAAATCATGAAAGCCTGAAAGAGTATTATGTGGTTGTGGCATGAAGAATATATCAAACCAACAGTCAAACAAGTCATTTGGTTTTTGACAATTTAATTAATGGATCTGTCACGTGAGCTATCTCACCTGGCTGTGACTGATATTTGACCAAATATTAAGTATATACATGTGTATCTAGCAATTGTTTCATTAAATAAATAGAGTCAGGTCTGGTTAATGGAGATTTAAAAGACTATAATTCTAATATTTCCAAAAAGAAATAATTGGCACAAATCACCTTTCTCTTATTTAGGTACATTGAGCTGCCTTAAGTGCTGAGAGATAGAAACTACAGACCCAACAGTAGTAAGAAACATTAAAAACTCAGACCAACCTGTGCAGCAGCTCTGATTGCAATCCAGGCCAGGGATGTACACATTTCAAATTTATTGGATGGTTCTTTATTAGAACTATGCCTTCTGGAAAGATTCTAAAATATTTCAAAAATTTTTAGGAGAAAGGAGTAAAAAAAGTTCCTTGATAAATCTCACCAACTAAAGATAACATTTTAGTGGAATACTCTATAGTCATTAACTTCAATATGAACAGATACTTAAAGTACATTAAGGAATAAAAGTGTAGCCTAGGAGACTACATGTAAAATACAATCACACTTTAAAAATATATACACAAACAGCAACAATACTTACAAACAATATGTTGTAAATCCACTGTACAACTTGGTGGGTGGGATTGGGGAGGAGGAAAAAAAATAAGGGAGGAGGTAACAAGTTTGACAAGAAATGTATTTACTACCTTATGTACCTAACTATAACTCCTCTGTATATCACCTTTACAATAAAAATTAAAATAAAAATATGCATATATATATCCCCAATACTCCCAAGCAGACAAAATTTTTCATAGTGGTTATCATAAGTGTTGAATAATTAATTTTTAAATATTTTTACTAATATCCTATAATAAAATTGTATGAGTTTGTAATAAACCAATAAAAATGTCATTTTAAGCAGAGTCAAATGCCATTTTTAAAAAGATTCCATATATTGGCTATATGATGGGTGAAGATGGCAGAAATAGGGTTTCTTGTTGTTTTGAGATAGAGTCTCACTGTATGTAGTCCAAGCAGGTTTCCTGCCTCAGCTTCCTGAATTACTCAAAGAATTTTAATAGGTATTTGATATTATTGCTTTCACACTAGGAAAATGTTAAAGTGGTAATACAATCAAAATTTCCATAGAGTAACAAAAAAGAAACAATGTATACATTACTTTACTATGGGTGTAATCTGTATATCTATTCAGACACACATACACACACACAACACACACACACACACACAGAGTTTCTAAAGAAGAAATTCAATGTTACAGAAATCCCAACTATCAACACAGTATCCATTTTACATTTTAAAAGATAACTAAAATAAACATTAATCATCATTTTATCTGTGTGTGTCTGTGTGTCTGTGTATGATAGTACTGGAGCTTGAATTCGGGGCCTCTCACTCTTTCTTGGCTCTTTCTGCTCATCCTGGTGCTCTGCCACTTGAACCATACCTGAACGTTCAGCTTTTTGCTGGTTAATCAGCTATAAAAATCTCAGGTATTTGTCTGCTCATGCTAGCTTTGAACTGAGATCCTTACATCTCAAGCCTCCTGAATAGCTAGGATTGTAGGCCTGAGCCATCAATGCCCAACCTAGAAGTCATTTCTAAAGATTCAAACAGTCTGACTAGAGATAATTATTAAATGAGACCCACTGGTTCTAATATTTTGATGCTCATGTTTTGACCAGTTCTCTAATCTTCAAGAAAATTGCAGAATAAAACAAAGTTTATCAAAAAGGCAAATCACTAGTTTTATTTTTGTCTGGAAGACTCCCAGAGAGGAGAAAAAGCCATGGATAGGATATGAAGGCAGCAGATACAATGCACTCATGTGGTTTGCCTAATCAAGTGTGAGGCCAGGAGGAAAAATCTGCCTGAACAGAACTTCCTGGAGAAATCTAGGCAATACATCCCTGTTACAAGATAGGAAACGTTAACTGTGGGAGGACTACTTAGGTCCTGGAGTAGTATAATTGACAGCTTGCTGGCTATATAAGTTTCAGTAATTTATGTATGGTAATTCTGGAAACAAGATTAACAGCCATGAAATACAGAACTCAGAATAACTTTAAATAATTGGAATATAAGGACAGTTAGTTGCCCAGATATTCAAAATTATAAAGGAAGTTCTTTTCAATTAAGAGAAAAACTTTATTGAGGAAGTTGGGCTTGAGCTGAGAATGGAAAAATCTGGACTGGAGAAAGAACACAGTGAGAATTTATTTTAGACAGTGTGGAGGTGTCAACATTGCATAATCTATGCAAACAGAAAAGATAAATTTTAATTTTTTTAAAAGGTGAAAATGGGGGCCGGAATGTGGCTTAGCAGTAGACTGTTTGCCTAGCGTGCATGAAGCCCTGGGTTCCATTCCTCAGCACAACACAGAGAGAAAAACCGGGAAGTGGCATTGTGGTTCAAGTGGTAGAGTGTTAGCCTTGAGCAAAAGGAAGCCAGGGACAGTGCTCAGGCCCTGAGTTCAAGCCCCAGGACTGGCAAAAATAAATACATAAAAATAAAAAAGCCATTTCTAAAAGATAAAGTATCTGAAATGATACTTCCTCAATGAAGTAATACATATGGCTAGTACATACATACAAATATCTCAACATCAGTAGATATCAAGATATTGGCCTTGCGTATAATAACCCTTTGCCTGTCTTCCTCATATGTCCATCAAACCAGCCCAGAACACCACCATATCACCTGTACATTAAGTTACAATGCCATTAACCAAGTTATTTCCTAGTCTAAATCTCACTACCAAAGTCCCCGTCCCTTCTTTCTTGCTCCCTTTCTTTCTTGGCTGTCATTTTTCCTCTGTTGAAAGGCAAGCGGGAGGAAAACATGAATTGTTCTCGTCTCTGATGTTCCTCAGCCAGATCATAGTAGGAGCACAATATATATGCGATGGATGAATGAAAGATTCTTTCAAGAATTAAGTCCGTATTGAAAAATTGTACTAGTCCATCAATTTAATCAGTATATCAAATTCCTTAAATTTCTTGATCATTAATCAATTGCCTTTGAGTATTTCACATATCCTATTCTAAAGAATACCCAAATAAAATCATTACCAGAACTACATAAGATGTCTATAAAGAGGAATCTAAATACAAGTGTAACTATAGAATAATAAAGTAATTTCTCAGTTACATAGGAAAATACTTCATTAGCTCAACAGCATAATAGTATTAAAACAAGATCAAAAGCAATTAAGTTATAATTTCTAATAAATTCAGCTATTACCTTAAATGATAATGATGTTGCTGAATTTTTTTTCATTGGCTTCTTCAGATTAAAATAGTACAGGGCCATTTCTAGGTAGGAATCTCTTATCAACCTACAATGACATAGGGTTGTACTTACTGAACAGATTCAGCATTCTTATGTGCTCTGCTTCTTTTGTCAACAATGTCTGCACTAATAAAGGGTAAGCATAAGCAAAACTAACACTGATTCCCAACTTACATCCTCTTTTCATGGGGCTGTTGGTTACAAACAAGAGAATTTCCCTCCCTAAAATTAGAAGATGTTGAAGATGGCTGAGTATTCTACTTTGTCTTGTGCTGGCAACACTATGTTAGACTGCTTTAAAGCCCGGCATGAAGACTTTTCTGGAATATTGCAACAAGTTTAAGACTAAAGCAACCTTATTGAGAATTAGGCAGGTTCTCTCTCTCTCTCCCTCCCCCTCTCTCTCCCTCCCTCTCTCTCTCTCTCCCTCCCCCTCTCTCTCCCTCCCTCTCTCTCTCTCTCCCTTTCTCTCTCTGCCCTTTTCTACCTTCATCCTTTCCCTCCATCCCTTCCCCCATTAATTAAAACAGAGACAGAGTATGTAGTGATCAGTGATATAGTATAGATCAGACCTATGTTTCAAAACTGTCAACTGGGGCCATTTGGATCACTGCTATTCCAATAAAAGTGGCTGGTACTCAATACTGAGGTGATTTTTATTTAGAATTAGGCTCCCATTCCTTGTACTGGCTACCAGGGCACTATGCACACAAATGCCTTCCACATAGAATTCCATTCCCAAGAGTGGAACTTTGGGTTCTAAATCATTAATCTAGGCGAGGAGGTCATCAAAACCCCTAGATTGACAGAAAACCTTCGTACAGGCCAGAAATGATTCAGTATGTCACTATGATAGCAGGTGTCATCCCCCATTATTGTAAAGGCCTTAGGTCAAAACCAAGAGCAAGAAGCTTGAAAAGCAAATCAGCAAAGCTGATAGACAGATGGATCCCAGTGCACGAGCCCTGCCCTGATGAGGCCACTCATCCACTCCCACTTTGAATATTACATGTCTGACCAGAACACAGATCAGATAACAAAACTACTACAACACTGATAAGACATATTTTTTTTACCCTGAGTTTTGGTCATTTTTCAAGCTTAGTTGTATAGCTTCAAAAAAACTGTCTAGTTGTATATTTGGAGATTTGTCTTCCATCAGTATTTGACGCTCTACTTTGCCTGAAAGAAGAAAAATGCATACAAAGATGATTTCCCCTTTTCTTACCACTTAGAACTTAAGAACAAATATCTCATAGTCAAAATGGCCATAATAAAGTTATATAAATGTATTACATTAATAGGCATTACAAATAACTACCTATGGTTATGGTAGTTATTTAATTTCAATGATAATCGTACCATGATAAAAATTTTCTGACATGAGTAATAACGTAAGGCAGAAAAATAACTTCCAAGCATTATTTCAGTACCATTATTTATAGTCAGGTGTCTAATGCAGACATTTCTTTTAGTCAAATATGAAACTTTATTCAAGTGTCAATTGTAATTATAAAAGAAACTATCAGTGCCTTTTCTCTTTCTATATAGAAATTTAAAAAGAAGCAGAGTTCTTTAATCTACAATGTAGTTTAACAGTGGTATCAATGTGTCTTGTTATAACCAAGCCCTTTGTAAAATTTGTATTTTGTTTATAGTCAAGAAGCTGATAGTTAACAGGAAAAATCTTACAAGTGGTTTCATAGTTCTGCCCCCCAAAACATGTTACCTTTCTGGAAAAGGATTTCAGCTTCCACCTCGCATTCTTCTATGGCAGATACTTTACAGAGCTTCAGTGCCATCTCAAACAGACGAAGAGCAGGCAACCACTTTGAGAAGTCCTTCTTTCTATTGGTATAATATACTTGCTTGGCCAGTGTATGTCCTAAAAGAAAAACAGTGGGGTAGGGGCAAATGAAGAAAATAAGGCATGCTCATCATAAACCTTCAAGTTCCCAAATGTTGCCCATGCTCATGTTAACTACCAAGAACTTACTTAGTGGTCCTCACTGCTTTTTAGTACCTAAAAATATTTTAACTGGCATGTTTTCTTAGTTTTGAAATAAGGACAGGGACCAGGAGGAATGTTACCATCTGCCTGAAACCCTAGCTACAGAGACATAACTAAAACAAAAGGATGGCAGTGTGGCTAAGTGGTAGAGCACTTGCCTAGGAAGTGCAAAATAAGTCCAAATACTGGTTTAAAAAATCAAAATAAGGGGCTGGGGATATAGCCTAGTGGCAAGAGTGCCTGCCTCGGATACACGAGGCCCTAGGTTCGATTCCCCAGCACCACATATACAGAAAACGGCCAGAAGCGGCGCTGTGGCTCAAGTGGCAGAGTGCTAGCCTTGAGCGGGAAGAAGCCAGGGACTGTGCTCGGGCCCTGAGTCCAAGGCCCAGGACTGGCCAAAAAAAAAAAAAAAAAAAAATCAAAATAAATAAAATAAAGGCTAGAGATGGGGACAAGGGAAGGCAATGTGACTGCATATGATAAAGGTACATTATATGCATGTAAAAGATGTTATAATGAGGCCCATTATTTTGTATAATTAACATATGCTAATAAAATAGGAAATGTTTAAGAAGAAAAGACACTCTCCAAAGTCTCCAGTTCTAAACTTTCATGATGATCTACAAAACAACCTCTATGTTCTTAAGATGAGGTTATTACTACAGAAACAGATGGAGGTTTTATGTTGCTTGCAATAAAATTTGCATATATTAATAGGCAGTAATTTTCTTTCTATTAAGTGCTATAGTGATTGCTTGCTATGCTTTTTAAAAAGTTTTATCCATAATCTACCTTTAAACCTAATAAAGAAGTTCAAGTTAAGGTAATTAATGGGGAAATAATCTTAAATAATGATGATGCTTATTTTTACTTTATAAAAATAAACTTAAAATGCTATTTTCTACCAGAGGTTTTCACAAAGAAAAAATTTTAAGTTGTTCTATTTTTGTGATTCTATACCACACAAAAAAACTGTCAAGAAAGCAAGTCACAGATGACATGTGCTTCATAATATTGAAGCGCTCCTTTTTCCAGTAAACATCAGTTCTATGAAGAAGTTGTGAAACTGACTTTGTTTTGACAGGAAGGCTGCGTTGAGTTTGTTTTTAAAGTCTGTATTTAATATAATATCCCAGAAAGCAAGCTGTTCAGCTTCAAACGAGTCTAAAAAGCAGCAACAGTATTGTCACTGAGTGGTGACACATCTTCAAGATTAGCAAATCAGAAAAGGAGGGAATACATTTGATGTTACACAATCTGTGCTTTAAGCTCATGTAGAAATAAAAAATCCTGATGAAAGAACAAATTATGGACTAAAAAACTGCAGACAAATAGCTTTCACGAGGTAAGGGACGATTACACAACAATGGTCAATATTAATAATGAAAGTGAGGAGCAGAAAGATTCTGGAAGAGGTAGTAGCTTGAGTGCACCCTTTCTGCCTTCCCTTCCACGATCCAATCCCACCCCCACTCTCCTGAGAAACAGTATATATACTTGGGTCAAAGATCAAAGAAAACCTCCTGGAGAGAGCTTGAAAGGATATCTATGAGCTCCAGACAGGGGCAGTTCTGTCTGCCTCCTAGAGAGGATTGACAATAGCATATGTCCTGAGCTAAAGGATGCTGGCATTTATTGTTCTTCCTGGTACCTGAAGAGGAATGTTGGCCTTGAATGTTGGTACAGAGCCAGTCAGTCACGGAGGCACAACTGTGACTGACTAGCATTGTCACTGCTGAAGTTAATCCAATAACTGGACCTTAACCATAGTAAGCAAAGTAACACAGTCAAGTAAAGAAGATCTGCAGCAAGTAAGAGGAAGAATAAATATAACTTCCGGACAAGTTATTTCACATTGGCGAAATAAAACTGATGGAAGTTAGAATGACAAAGGAAGAAAAAGAAAAAAGCCTATATAGAAATGCAAAATTATTAGGTGACTTTGAGAAGATGCTTATGCCAAAAGTCATTCACAGGGTAGGTGATATAAATAAATGGAAATTTGAAGGTAAAAGATAGCAGACTTAGAACACTGATACAACCTTAACATGCAGATATAAATAGGCATCTTTAATAGGGCTCACTATGGGGAGGCACTGTTCTCATTTCATATTCTCTGGTGTAGGCATCATTATTATTCCTTATATGACCTTAATTGTGTGCTCCCATTCATGTAGTGAAACATAACTCCCACAGTGATGTCAAGAAGAGTTGTATAAACTCAGGCAGATGATTCAGCTAAGAAAGAAAAGCCCTCATGAATGGGATTAGTTTTTTTTTAATTTTTTAAAAAAATTTAATGAAGTTTGAGAGAGCTTGTTTGCTCCTTCCACCAGTAAGTATCAATAGAAGGCACCATGTATGAAGCAGACATACCTTCACCAGTCCCTAAATCTTGGACCATGGACTTCAGTCTCCAAAGAAGGGAGAACTACAGAAATGAAATATACTAAAGAAATTAAGAGATCAGGGAGGGAGTAAGAAAACCAGGAGAATAGTGCCTAGAAATTTAAAGACTAAGAGAATAAAGCTTCTAGAAGTTATTAAGACACATATGGACAATGTCAAATGCTGTGCAGGACCCATATAGACAAAATTAGATATGCATATACTGGAATGAAATTAGCTCCTCAGTGACCTCAGCACGAGTTGGCATTTCTCTGGTCCAAATCCAGATTACAGTGTGATGAGGAGCCACAGATGATGAGGAAAGAAGAGGGAAGGGAAGAATCCACCTTTAAGGAGCCTTTGCTGGCAGAGAGTGTTTGGGCTAAAATGATTTAGGAGAAGGATGGTTAATTTTGCCTGCCTGTGTGTCTGCTTGAGATTTTACTAGAAAAGGTCTAAATACATATATACCATAAAAGATGGAGCGAACAGAACATACCGGATAAAGAAGGTGGAAGATTTGAGATGGTTGAGAGTACTGAGGCAAGATCTCCAGGAAAGTGAGAAAAACTGAAAGTAGAGCAATACCAAGAAGCTGGGCTTTGCAAAGAGGGAAAACTGCTTCTCTAGCAGGGGTGAGGCACTATGAGGATTGAGCTGTGACCTGTGAGGATGAGAGATTTCCCAAGGGAAAATCTCAACAAACAACAATATATATGTAGTTTTTATATCACTTGGAAACTACAGCAGATATCTGAGATTTAAAGTAGCAACCAACCCATTAGCTAAGGAGTTATTGTACTATGTACATAGTACTATGTACTATGAATAAACATAACTGATGTGCCTTCAAGGCATCTTGTTTAATAAAAAATAAAGATTTTTAAACTTCCCACATTTGTAAGGTAAAGGTTTTACAAACAAAATCCTGTAAACAAAGTCAGGTATGGTAATTCAGGTCTATAATCTAAGCTACTTTGGAGAGAGGGACAGGAGGAACATGAGTTCAAGGCCAGCCAGGACAGTTAATATTAAAAATAATAATAAAGCTCTACCTCAGAAACAATGTACAAGCAAAAGGCCTGAGGCATGCCTAAGAAAAGAGCATGTAAAGGTATTGGGTTCAATCATTAGTACTGAAAAAAATGCTTTTTAATTATTAGAGCTAGAAAAAAATTCAATACATTAACACATTTATTATTTTTTTTGTTCATACAAGTTGTGTGTGTGTGTATGTGTGTGTGTGTGTGTGTGTGTGTGTGTGTATACACGCATGCAGTACCTAGTTTGAACTCAGGGCCTGGTATTATCCCTGAGCTTTTGTGCTAAAAGCTGTGCTCTACCAATTGAGCTCCACTTCCAGCTTTTTGATGTTCAACTAGAGATAAGAAGAGCCTGATGAACTTTCCTGCCCAAGATGGCCTCAAATCATGGTCCTCAGGTCCCAGCCTCCTGAGCAGCATGGACTATAGGTCTGAGACACTGGTCCTGGAACAAGTTAAATATTTTAAGAGTTTTTAGAACTTTTTAAACTTTTTACAAAGAATCAATAGAGCAAATGATTGGCCTTTTGAATAGACAAATGAAACAAACAAATCTTTAATGAAACTAATGAGAAATCAGTAGCCACCATTGTACTAAGCAGAAGGAAAGTGAAATCATTTCCTCTAATATCAGGAACAAGACAAGAGCGTTCACTCTCTCCATACTTACTCAGTTATAGTGCTTGAATTCCTAGCCAGAACAGTAAGGCAAGAGAACAACAACAACAAAAAGAACACTTGAAAATATCAAGAGGAGTATATGTAAAGAGGAAAGGGTTATGTGAAAAGAGGAAGAGGAACAAGAAAGATTAAATGGAGTAAATACAATAAAAACATTTTATATATATACACACATATGTGCATATATATATATGTAATATAGATAGACATGCCACAATGAAAAACATTGTTTTTACAATTAATATGTGCTAATAGAAAGGAATTTAGGTATGATCAATAATCTAAAAATATAAGGCATAGATCTGGGATGTAGCTCAGTGGCAAAGTGCTTGCCTAGCAAGTGCAACAACCTGGGTTTGATCCCCAGTACCATAAAAGAAAAGAGAAATATATATATATATATATATATGTGTGTGTGTATATATATACACATATACATATATATATATTTCTTCCAATTTTGTTTAGTGTGTGTGTTAGTAATGGCACTTGAGCTTCAAGGTCTTGATGCTATCCCTGAGCTCTATTTTCACTCCAGGCTAGCACTCTACCACTTCCAGTCTCAGTGCCATTATCCAGTTTTCTGGTGGTTAATTGGAGGTAAAGTTTCATAGGTTTTCCTAGCCAGGCTGGCTTTGAACTATGATCCTCAGATTTCAGACTCTTGAGTAGCTGGGATCAGGCATGAGCCACCAGCTCCCACTCCAATTTTTTATGAGTATAAAGAAACCAGAAATAATTAGTATGCAAAACAGTACATTATGTAAGAAACTTATTTGTGTTTTGTGTTTGTTCTATTTCCCTTAAGGTTGAAAAATATATAGCAATTTTAAGATAGACTATGTGAAAATAACTTCAAGTAAATGACTAATACAAAGCAAGTTGCTATATATATTATAATGTTGATAATTGACTTATTTTCTCCAACTATATAGATCATTAAAATATCACAGAGACTGTTACATGGCAATTGATTGCAAACCATTTGTTAATAAATGGACCCCAAGTATATATAAATAGTACCTCTTTGAAATGCACTCATAGGATAGTGTGCCTGAAAATAACTTAAAATTTTATAGTGATTGTTTTTGCACAACACATGCTTAAATATTCTTACCAATTCTCATTTTTATTTTGGCCAATAACATGATATGAGGAAGATATATATTTTTCAAAGGTTCTAATGGATTTGCATATTCAGTGTTTGATAAAGGATATTCAATTGTTTCTCCAAAAGTTAGCATCTATAAAAGAAAGTTATAATAAGCAATCAGTTTTCATGGCCTGAAATAAGAAAAAATACAGAAAAGCAAATTTCTAATTCTTGCTTCTCACCTGTTCAATAATAATGTGGTGAGCCTGCGTCAAAAGAAATAATTTGTCTGATTTTAATGAAGCACACTCCTTGAATTTCCTAGCTTTTGTTAAGTCATCCAGTAGAAGTAGGCTTCTTGCCAGAGTTAACCAAGACCGAGGAGAAATAAACTCATTTCCTTCAAGCAAGTGGATTATATCCTATTAAAATGAAATGATTCAGTTTGATAGTGCCTTTTCCAATTCATAGAAACAAGAGCTGGCATGTTTGCTGTTATGCATTCAGTACCAAATGGGATTTAAAATTCTCTCATGTAGTTCTAACTGGAATATTTTCCAAGTATAAATTGAACAAGGTTTCCTTCCTACCTGAAGATGTCCTATAATGTCTGCTTTTAAATGCTTTTCTTGCAAGCCCAGGATCACAGCTTGCATTAAGAATTCAGCCTCTAGCTCTTTGTTGCCTGCATTTTTTGCTTCCATACATACTTCATTGATGAGGCTCATACAATCTGTCATGTCATTTTCTAAAGAAAACAAGCATGATTACTTAAGACACATTTATAAATAAGAAAGCCTGTGTATATGGTATCTCCCCAGTGTTTATTACAGGTAGATTGTCTAAGGTCCAAAATAAAAATGATATTAGAATAAAAAAACAAATAGACTTGACATGACACATGGAAAAGAAGTGTGTTTAATTTGAGGGGACATATTTTAGGATATTCCAAAGCTGTATTAAGTAGTAATATTACAGGAAATAATTTAATTTAGGAGCTGGAGGGAGATGAGTAAATACATGCATATACAAACAGGAAATTATTAATTACTGCAAGAACTACTATTTGTATGTGCCAGGGTGTTATCTAAAAGTATAAATGTAACTCATTTAATTCTGATAATAATCCTAGAAGTAGGAACAGTTACCTCCATTTTATTTTTTTTTTTATTTTTTTTTTTTTTGGCCAGTCCCGGGCCTTGGACTCAGGGCCTGAGCACTGTCCCTGGCTTCTTCCCGCTCAAGGCTAGCACTCTGCCTCTTGAGCCACAGCGCCGCTTCTGGCCGTTTTCTGTATATGTGGTGCTGGGGAATCGAACCTAGGGCCTCGTGTATCCGAGGCAGGCACTCTTGCCACTAGGCTATATCCCCAGCCCCTCCATTTTCTAAACAGGAATCAGAGGCACAGTAGGATAAAGAGACTTGGCTGAGAAAGAAAAATTTGACAAGGAAGTGGCCAATGCAGCATTTGAATTCACACTGCAGGCCCCAGATCTATGCTCTTGCCCTACATGGTTGGCTACCTTCCTAAAGGATAAGAGATCTGGGCACAGTTACAATCGCTTGGCGATTATCAGTGCTATACATGTCACTTTCACTGATACAAACAATGCTGGAAATGTTTCTTCTTATTTAACCACCTGAATTTTTAAATTCTGGGAACAGATCACACTAGAAAGTTATCAAACATAAACACTACAATTAAATACTTCCCAATAAAATCCTCTTTACCAATAAAATCTTATTATGAAAACATTAAGAAAACAGACTTTTGTACCTTTCACAATTCCAATGCCACGAATCTGGGCAACAAATGCAGTCACCAGGGCTAAGCGGCACCTCAACCACAGATGGATGTTGAAATATTCTCGAGCATTCAGGGAAACAGGGTCTAAAAACTCATTGTCATCTTTAATCTCTGTGACCTAAGTAGTATTAACGTGATGAGGTTATCTTCTCATTTAATTATATCAAAGTTCTAGCCTAAGGCTAGACACAAGGTAAGAGAAACATTGGTATTATTATTTCACAGTATGAAGTTTTTTTATTATAGTTATTATTCTTACATCCTCTAAAATATATATTAAACAAATAAATAAAATCACCTGCTATTCTCCAAATCTATATTAATATTTCATACTGCTTTTCAACTTTACTTTTCTCTCCCTATATATTGTTTAAACTAGTTTTGTAGTTCAATTTTTTTGCAAATTACATTATCAGAAGTTTTCATGACATTAACTTCTTTATAAGTATAACTTAAGGAATGAAAGTAATAAATAATAATCAATATAATCTTTACTGAGTGTTCATTATGTGGCCAGGCACTGTGCTACATGCTTTATCCACATCTCATTTAGCCTTCCTAACAGGCAAACAGGGTTATTATTTCCATTTTTCAACATAGAGAACTGAGACCTAAAGAAGCTAACCATCTTGCTTAAACTCCATCATGTTTTGGCAGGGAGGGACTCTAACTTGCCTCCCCCTGAGTTTCAAGTTCACTGAGTTACATTTCAAATATGTATCACAACTTTTACCATGCTTGTTACTAAACTTTACAGAGTAGATAAATGTCCAGAGCTACAGAAAAAGCTTTCCCTAAGGGAGGTCAACTGACACTTGGGAACTTCCAAGTCAACCAGAACAATCCTGATTTTTCTAGAATTTCCTGCTATGTGTCTCTGGCATCCCATCAGGTCCAATCAATCGGCCAATGCCTGTCTGTGCAGGAACAGATTACCAGGGACTAAAAGGTGAGAAGTGAAATGAACAGGAAAAGAGAGCCATTCTGGGCACAAAAGTACACAGTGAAAATGGGCCCAGGATAGTCATTACAATGTGCCAAGTACTTGAGTCTAGTATTTAGTTAAAACTACAGAAAAGATGCCCATCAATAAAAATCTCTCCAAATGTACATTTTTGGTAACTAATGAAAAGGCAATCCCATATCATCTCAGGATTTCTCTAACTTAGAATTCTGACTGCCATTTTCATCCAGGTATTTCTGGGTGGGGGCTCTCTTATACATTATAGGATATCAGACAGCATCCCTGGCCTCTATCCAGTAAGTGCTAGTGGAACCCCCTGTAGTTGTAACAACCAAAATGTCTCCAGATATTGCCAAAATGTCCCCTGAGAGGTAAAATTACTTCCACTGACAATAACTATTGTAAGTCTATTTTCTGAATTCGATTGCTTTTTAGTATTATTACTTTTAATATAGTTAGAAATGAGTCTCTATTTAGAACAAATCATTTTGCTAATTGTAATGTTGCTAGATATTAGAAATTTCCTTAGTAATGCTTGAAATAATGGGCAAGGGTTCTATAAGATGAATGTTTTTATACTATAATCCTAAAGAATCTTATATTGTTAAATTAAGTAGTCTATGAAAGCCCAATCACGGAATGTGTGCCCAGTTCTCAAATCCAAAGTAGGAAATAACTCAGGTGTCTTACTGGCAATGCCTGGGTAATAAATGCAAAGTAGGATGTAGAGTAAGCTTGGGAGACAATGCTGTTTGCAGTGACAGCATAGCTAGACTTCATACAATGATACATCTTGATGATTATCATATACAATTCTGTCAGGTCACAAATGAGACTACAAAAAGAAATAAATATGGAGATTTTTCTCCAAGTATTCTAGTCAGTAAGTAGCATCAGTGGGATTGGAACACACATCTCTTACCCCAATTTCCTTGTTTTTTCTACTTTATTATCATGCAAATAATTATTAATTCCCCCACATGCCAAGTTATTACATCATATGTATTTGATGAAGAAATAAACTCTTCTGGATAAAAGTTAAATTCATACATACAGAATTTCCTGAAGAGGCAGGACTCTCTCTTTCATCTTCTACTGCCTTCTTTTTAAAAAGTTTTGAATCTTGGAGAAGGTTAAGTGTGGAACATAGTATTGCGGCACTAAAATTGAGAAAATATGTCATATGTTATTGGCATGCTTTTAGTACTTGTATGTTCTTTCCTAAGTCCATTCTTTTAAGAAACTTCCCACACTCACAACTATCCTCAAAAGGGGAATAGGTACTGCCTCTACACGAATGAACAGCACCCTGGTTTTACCAGTTATTTATCAGACTGACTTAGCACAATATACAGGCCTACAACTAATTCATTTTACTCCCCATTGAAACTTTCCATCTAGTAGAGTGATTGGATCTTAACAAAAACTAAATGTATTTTATTTTTAAATTTTGTTTTATTCTATTTTGTTTTATTTTTGTGTGTCAGTACTGGGCTTGAACTCAGGCCCTTATCTTTTTCTTTCAAAACTGGTGCTGCCCCCACTTGAGCCACAATTTCACATCCTGGAGGTGATGTCAAGTTGAGTCTCATAATTTCATGCCTAAAATCTCAGCCTTCTGAGAAGTTAGGATTATAGACATGAGACACTGGTGCCCAAACAGAAAGTATTTTAAATGAAGACAAGTGAGGGAAAGAATAAATGAGCTGCTAGAAAGTATTGTAGTTGAAAACAAGAGAATGAAAGAATGCGTAAGCCAGGAGCTTGGCTCAGTGACCAAGTGCCTGCCTAGCAACAGAAAAGACCTGAGTTAAAACCCTAGTACTGTCAAAAACAAAGAAATAACTTCATAAAAGGTTTCAAGAGCTAAAACCAAATTTATTGATAACTTCATTTATAAAATGAGCATATCATAATTTCTATGAATTAGAACATACTATTCCAGACCTATGTTGATTAATCTTGTACACTTGGAAACTCTTCAGCTGAATTACTGCTGATTAAGAATTTCCAAGAGCCAGAAAGTAAATGTGCTAAATTAAGAAAACAGAAGTCAGGAGACATGCTTATTTTTTACTTCCTGTTGTTGCATGCATATATTCACCTCTTTTTTTTTTTTTTCTCAAATTTTTATTTTCAAACTGACGTACAGAGAGGTTACAGTATCATACGTTGGGCGTTGGATACATTTCTTGTACTGCTTGTTGCCTTGTCCCTCATGCCCCCCTCCCTCCCCCCCTTCCCTCCCCCCCGCCCAGTTGTTCAGTTCACTTACACCAAACAGTTTTGCAAGTATTGCTTTTTTAGTTATTTCTCTTTTTTTACCCCGTGTCTCTCGAATTTGGTATTCCCTTTGAATTTCCTACTTCCAATACCAGTAAACACGGTTTCCAATATACTCAGATAAGATTACAGAGATAGTGTAGGTACAAACATAGGAAGGTGATACAAAACATCATCAATAATAGAAACTACACATACACATAGGACGTTGAAAGTAGTTATAACTGTGATATATCACTTGTTTCCATATCATGGAGTTCATTTCACTTAGCATCATCTTATGTGTTCCTAAGGGTATAGCTATTGGGCCTTGTGATGCTCTGCTATGGCTTGCCTAAACCTGTACTAATTATTCCCAATAAGGGAGGCCATAGAGTCCATGTTTCTTTGGGTCTGGCTCACTTCACTTAGTATAACTTTTTCCAAGTCCTTCCATTTCCTTACAAATGGAACAATGTCATTCTTTCTGATAGAGGCATAAAATTCCATTGTGTAAATGTACCACATTTTCCTGATCCATTCATCTATGGAGGGGCATCTGGGTTGGTTCCAGCTTCTCGCTATGACAAATTGATATTCACCTCTTTTTATAAAGCCACCAATGCCATCACTAGAACCTCACCTTCATAAGTTCATCAAATCACAATTACTTCCCAAAGGTAAGATCTCTAAATAAGAGCCTATGCCTTTGGAGTCTCAGTTTTGACCACTTCAATTCGAGTGGACGTTTAACCCATAGTAGGTACATAGTGGAAAATTCCTAGTTTCTCACCACTCTAGAGTATACAGAGAATTACCCACTGCCAACAGTCTAAAACCTCAAAGGAAGTTTCATTCTGATATAAAATTGAAAGGCTTAGAATTTTCTGATTTAGATAATAAATTAAATATAAAGGAGAATGAGAAGAAACATTTAATTTTTTTAAGTCTGAAATCTAAAAGAGACAGCCCAGAAGTATTAGATAGACCATATGAATAACTTTGATCCCATTTATTTCTTATTAACATTCATGACAAAAATGGTCAGTTTGTTCTCATAAAATCCATGCAGCTCACTATACCTGTCACCCCAGGGAATGTGCCTTTCAATTTCTTTGACACATAATTTTATTAGAAGTATCAGGAAATGTCAAGCTAACCATCATTTGGAAAAAGGACTGTCCAACACTCTCAGCAGTGCCCAAACAAAAGCTCATCGGGGTAAAGTTCACAGGAGAAAAACTCATTCATCTTGACAGTAGGCTTCTCCCCAATGACAACTCTGCACCAGAAAAGCAGGAACATCAAAGTTTCTGCAGGTTCTGTCCCTAGGGCCAAGTTCATGTATTAAAATAGGAATGATTCTAATATGCTTGTGCATTATTTGCATATGTCTACCTGGTCTTTAAATTAAAAATTCTATTATGACAATCCTTTTTGAAGCCATTTTGCAAGTTTTAGTTTCTCATTTCTTTCTACGTCCTAAAATTAAAATCACTTATATCTTCCATAATATGAAGGTATAAGATACATAAGACAGCTGGAAAAAATGAAGGCCAATGATGTGTGTGTGTGTGTGTGTTTTCTAGGAATGTTGTGGCTGTCTTGGAGAAAACGTTCAGTAGGAAATCATATATTTAAAGTTCTTTCTTCAAACTTCAGTGGAGAAGAAGCGTATATTTTAAGAAGTAAGTCAAGCGCTGGTGGTTAATCGTAGCTATTCAGGAGGCTAAGATCTGAGGATTGTGGTTCAAAGCCAGTCCCTCAGGAAAAAGTACAATTCCTATCTCCAATTACCCACAAAAAGACTGGAAGTGGAACTGTGTCTCAAGTAGTAGAACACCAGCCTTGAGCAAAAGCCCTAACAGACAGTGGCCAAGCCATGAGCTCAAGCCCCAATATAGTCACACACAAAAAAAAGTATTTTACTAGTATTATTCTAAGCCTATGTTAACATCAGTAGATTGCCACTGTAACCTTAAAGTTAGCTATGACTGTCAGAAAACTGTAAACCAGTATGGCTCAAGCTTTTTCTTAGTATTCCTTGCCATTCCTAAAAATTATACCCATATAATGTCACTAACATACTTAGAAACCACAAAAACTAAAAATTCCCGCCTAAGTAATATGGTCATGAATATAAAATCAGATTTAGATGTGGCTACTTACAGAACAGTTCTCAGACACACATATACCACATATACCAAGAGTATATGAGGTTAGCTTAGCACATTATGAGGCTTTTCATGAAGAGCAAGACAAGCTCCCAGAAGGGGTGGAAATGTCTTCAGAGAACAAGGAAAGGAGACTGGCTTGTAGTATTATGGTGGCTACTGGGTGGCCTCCAGTAGGAGATCCCATACATGGGCTAAAGAGATTAATTGGGCTTTCTTATCTGCTTGCCCCTGGTGTAGGTAGAAGAAAGGAGTTGTAGAGCCTAAGGCTGCCACTGAACATGTTCTTTGTTAAAACCACACAATTTTATGATACTAATGTCACCACACTCCCCTCATCTTTCTGCCTGAGAGCCTCTACAGTACTTGACATGTCTGGACATACTATAAACTGACTTAGTTATTATTCTCATAGTTTCTTATCAGCATGTTGCTTAGTACCTATTAGAGAAACGAGCTTCATGAAGACAAGACTTTTGTCTGAATTACTATACACATTATATCATTATATGATGATCATGACACTGTTCTATCCCAAAAACTCAGAATGGTGCCTAGCATATTGTAAGTACTCAAAACTATGCTGGTGAATTAATAAAAAGAAACATGTACTATTAATTCGATGATTAGTGTATGTGTCAGAAGACCTTATAATGAAGTGTTTAGCATAGCTTGTATGAAAAATTCAAACAGGTATATTTCAGTATTATTAATCATAAAATACTGTAATAATATATTCTTACTATTGTTTATACATTCATGAGTATTTAGATAAAGTAACTATATTCTATTCATTTTTTATCCTCGTGTTTATGTCAGAGGCAGGTAGTAAAAGAGATAATGAGAAAACAAAAGAATCAGAAAGCAAGTTAAACAAAACAGAATCTAACACAAACAGTTACAGTATATTTAAAAGATGTTACTTTCTACAAAATTCATATTTTGTATTTGGTGATTAAGAATTTTTCAAGGTTTTGTTTGTAAGAAGCAATAAGGGATTTGGGTTTGGACTTTTAAAAAGCAAATTAATTAAAAACCAAACATTGTTAATTTGTTCACTCTATATATGACATTAAACATGCTAGTTAGGTGCTTTAACAAGGCTATTTCATTGCTGAGAACTAGTTTTCACTGTAATAATGTAAGAAAACTCCCCTGGATAATAAAAAAGCAAGTATGCCCAAATGGTTCTGGAAATTTTGAAAACTTACATAAAATTTACGTCTAGTCAAGTATATTTAGCGAATTAAGAAAAGCAATTTCCCAACAAGCACCAAGAGAAAGAGCGAGAGACAGAAACCCAGAGAGACAGAGAAAAACAGAGGCAGAGGCAGAGACTGAGTCAGAGAACACACTTGTCTTTCTTGGTGAGGATAACTGTCTAACTGTGCAACTTGTGTACAAGAGCAGACGCACCTGTATGCTGCCCGGTGTCTCTGCAGGGAAATTTCTGCCAGCTGAAGTCTGGATTCCACCACAATTTCCAAATCACCAGCAGAACACTGAGTGAGGTTCTTGTGGACTGTGTGCTCCATCTCAGACACAAGGAAGTTTAGCCTGTCTTCAGCCTCTAGCAGGAGAACTGCCTAAAGAAAAGACGTCTCATAATTACATCAGTTTAGAAATACTGTCTCATTCTTATCAGATCTCTTTCGTGTACTGAAAAATCAACGACAAATTCAAACACAGGGAGGACAACTGTTATCCTTTAGTGTTAATCCGCTAGTATTCACAATTCACAGTTGAGTAAAGTGCTACACACTTTCCATAAACACTGATTAGTGAATACTGAACCATTGCTCCTAGTAGAAACAGAGATGTTTCTGTGAGCCTATGGGTATATTTTCAACAATTGGTCAAAATCCTACCTTATTTAATGTGTGTTCATATTTAAGGACTTACTATCTAATGCATAATGTTGATTTATTACAGCCACTCTAACTGTAACTGAGGTGTGAATAAAGCCTAAGAATAATGATGTTTTTCTTTGTAAGGTTCAACAGAGCGTTCTTGCTCTTAGAACCCCTAGACAGCACTTCAACATGGAAGTTTTTTGTAAATAGTGAAATCATCAACCAAAAAAGGTACAAAAACATAGTACAGATTGAGCATCACAAATGCAAAAATCTGAAGTCCAATTTTTGTTTCAGTCCTGGGGCTTGTACTCGGGGCCTGAGCACTGTCCCTGGCTTCTTTTTGCTCAAAGCTGGCACTCAACCTCTTGAGGCATAGCGCCACTTCCGGCTTTTTCTGTTAGTGCAGTGCTGAGGAATAGAACCCAGGGCTTCATGCATGCTAGGCAAGCACACTACTACTGGGCCACATTCCGAGCCCCAGAAATCCAAACACTTTTTGAGCACCATGACACTCAAAAAGTTTCAGATAATGGAATCAGGCATGGTAGTGTGCACTTGAAATCCCAGCTACCTACGAGGCAGAGGCAGGAGCATTGCCAGCTCAGCCAAGTTAGTTACACACAGTCTCCAAAACTAAAATGTAACAAAAAGGACTAAAGGCATGGCTCAAGTGGCAGAGTGCTTGCCTCACATCTGTGAGGTGCTAGGTTCAAAAGCTCCAGTATGGGGGCTGGGGATATAGCCTAGTGGCAAGAGTGCCTGCCTCGGATACACGAGGCCCTAGGTTCGATTCCCCAGCACCACATATACAGAAAACGGCCAGAAGCGGCGCTGTGGCTCAAGTGGCAGAGTGCTAGCCTTGAGCGGGAAGAAGCCAGGGACAGTGCTCAGGCCCTGAGTCCAAGGCCCAGGACTGGCCAAAAAAAAAAAAAGCTCCAGTATGAGGGAGGGGAGGGGAGTTTCAAATACTGAAACATTTCAAATTTTGGATTAGAAGTAGAAGGAAATGTGGTACTGGGGTTTGAACTGAAGGCTACCATTTGAGCCACACTCCTATACCCAAATTTTGGATATTTGAATTAGAGCTGCTTGACTGGTAAAATCTATAAAACTCTAAAATATGAAAATCTTCTGTTATCAAGTATTTCTGATTAGGGATGCTCTAACTTACACGAAATAGATCCAAAAAGTATAGCAAGGAGCATTTGCTGACAGTATGAGAACTGAAACCTTGCTTCGCAGTGGGCACTCTGGGCATGTTATTCTATGGCAGTGAACCTGTCCATGAATTATCAAAAAAGTGTCATAACTATTAATTATAAGGTGATAAATAAATTCTATCATGTACACAAATCATCAAACAGAATCTATAAATAATGAGAAAAGACTGCCTTTTAAGTTAAATCATAGCTGTCCAGCTGATAATGTAAAGATAGTGATGTTTTCTAGTATATAACTGGTAGTAAGTAGCAATTTGACATAGAAGAAGATAAAAATATCATCCAATATTTCAAGCAACAGGTCTCTAAAAACTTGTGTGTACAGAGAAGTAAAGAACACATTAATATTAGAGCAATTTACATAATGGTTAACAGCAAACATTTTAAGTCAAAAAGACAGGTCTTATTCACAGATCTGTATTTTCTTACTTTTGTGGAACTTCAAATACTGCTTAAGCCTCACTCTTCTCATGATTCAGCATAGCATAGTTCAGAAATTATTAATGCCTACCTACATTATCAAGCTGTGCAAATTAAATAAAGCATGGAAGCTACCTATCACATGAATAAATTGGAGTTGTTGCCACTGATATTGTCATCATTATGATTAGCAAACGAGAGAGGGGACATCAAACAATAAATCTTATCTGCAGTGGCCGCTTATTCAGGTTGCAAAGCAAAATTTGATGCCCCTGGGAATCCACTTTTCTTGTAGGGAAGATATTCAAACTCAGCAGATCCATGCTTTATGCAGGAAATTCTATCTGGTCTTCCAAGAAGCACTACATTGAAAGTGGGCCTAATAGTATACACTCTGATAACTCATTGTTTATGATTTGAAATGTTTTTCTGACTTACCTTAAGTGTGCATAGAGTGACTTCCTCTTTAAATTTTATATATTGAGTAGAAGTTCCACTGTCCCTTGATAATGAATCGGCTGGAAAGACCAATGATATCTATGGTTAGTTTAAATAGTAAATATACTTTAAAAATTTCATCATCCATGGAAAATTATATATTAATTTAACAAACAACCACAGTGCTCATTAGAAATATCTCCATATCAAATAGTCCTTAAATATCATGATTTAGAAGATGGAGATTGATTCTTATAACAAATAAAGACAATTCTGAAGAGATCGTTTGTACATCTGATTATGTTACTCAAATTATTAGTTACTCTGTGGCCCCAGGACAACATAAGGTCCTCAAGGCAATATGAAGCTTCCAGAAATTCTAACATTTCTATAAGATATTTGAAGAGAGCAGACGTGGCCTGCTCTAGTCTAGTCTAGGATATGTGGAACAGCAGTTACTACTGCTTGAGTATTTCCCATGCCCATGAACACACTAGTGGAAGGCTTTAGGTATAATTGCACATCCAGTCCAGTGGTCCACAGCTCTGTCAGCAAAAGCAGCTCTAAGGCTCCTATAGTCACTATGCCTAGGATGAGCACACCGAGCTCACTGGTATGAAGACAGCCCTGCACGGGCCACTAGTCCACAAGGAAATCAATATAGGACTCAGTCTCTATAATGACCTCTGGTTTGACCGCTTTCATTGGAACTCAAAAGGAACATAATGCACATTCTCTCCACACAGACCTGGTGAATTCCAAAAACAGAAGCCTGGGAAGAAAAGACATCTCTACTTTTTCAACAAAGAGGAGCTTTACACATCTGAAATTTTTGTTTTGAATTTGCTTTATTGTGTTCTCCCTCAGTGTTTTTTCTTCATGCATTTGTATCTAATTGTACGTTACTTTATTAATTATTTAATTTGGATCATTTCTCTGTAATACTTTATCATTTTTATTTTTAATCTATTCTAATACTAATTCTACATTTTAGTCTATTCTATATTATCCTTCCACTCTCTCTTAATAGTCATTGGTGTTTTAGATAATGATTTTCATTTGTTTGTTGTTAATTGGCAGTATTGGGGTTTGAACAGGAAGTCTTACACTTGCTAGCAAGAGTTCTACAACTTGAGCTACACCTCAGCCATTATTATTATTTTTTTTTTTGCCAATCCTGGGGCTTGAACTCAGGGCCTGGGTACTGTCCCTGAGCTTCTTTTGCTCAAGGTTAGCATTCTACCACTTGAGCCACAGCACCTCTTCTGGCCTTTACTGTTTGTGCTGAGGAATCGAACCCAGGGCTTCATGCATGCTAGGCAATCACTCTACTACTAAGCCACATTCCCAGCCCTCAGCCATTTTTTTAAATCAGGTAATATCTGTGTCTTTGCTTGGAGGCAGCCACAAACATAATGATGCTTCCCACCTATGCCTTTTGTATAGGTGAGAATAGAGCATGTGCCACCATGCCCAAATAGTTAGTTGAAGAGTCTTGTTAACTTTTTGACCAGATGGGGAACCATGATCTTCCCAAACTCTGAACCCAAACTAGCTGGTATTACAGGCATGTGCCATGATGCCCATGATAAATAGATGGTACTAGGGTTTGAACTCAGGGCCTTGCACTTGCTAGACAGGCATTCTGCCCTTGAACCGCACTGATAGCCCTTTTGTGTGCTGACTATTTTTGCGATACAGTCTAACTTCCTACCTGAGTGTGTGGCTGGTCCATGATCTGCCTATTTTAAAGTTCCCATCAAAGCTGGATGAGAAGTGAATACCACCATTCCCAGCGTTTTCTGCTGAGATGGGGATTTATATGTCTTTCTTTCTAAACTGGCCTGGAACTATGATCCTCCAGATCGCAGCCTCCTACATATATAGGATGTCAGACACACAGCACTGTGCTCAGCTATGTGCTTCAAAGGGCTCTCACAAACTCATGTTTCAGTCCTCCCAACTTCAGCCTCCTCAGTTTACAGGCCTAGGCCACTAATTGTATGTTTATAACTGCATTACTTTTAAGTTGTTGATATTACTATCTGTTGTGTTCTCCTTCCCAAATTATGTGGGGGATCTAGCCTAACACTTTGAAAATATAGAATGGATGTTGTAATGCTAGGACAAAGCCCATTCCGGTTGAGAGAAATTATGCTTTACTCCACCCACCACCTAGTCCCACTCAAACTTAGGCGGAGGCTACAACATAAAGAACAGGGTAGACCAAAGACACCAGCTGATATCTCAGCCCTAGTCAGTCTGAATGCCCATTACTGAATATGTACCCTCTAATAACAGAAGAAAGAAATAATACAACTAGTATAGTAACCACACATGATAGGCACTAGTACAAATCACTCCAAACTTGCAAATCACAGTGTTGACAAGTCTGGAGGAATAACTCCAGAGAATGCACCTCATATACTTGGATATCTACAACCTATCTGCCTGAACTACTAGAGGGAACCACTCATGAAGTCTTACCAAGAAAGCAGGTCTCTCAAATATGAAGTCATAGAAGGAAAAGCTCAACGAATAAAATTTAGAAATTCAATTGAAAGTCTCATCAGTAGACTTTATTTGACCGACAATATCAGAGCTTAAAGACAAGGTTGTTGAATGATCACATTCACAGGTTAATACAGACAACAAGAACATAAAAGGTTATTGGGAAAAGAATGAGGTTCAGTATACCTGAATATGAATAAAATTTACACTATTAAACAGACGCCAGTGTTAGTCTAGTATCAAAACGAGACACACCAAAATAGAAAACGACAGATCAATACCTCTTATGAAAATGAATGCAAAAATCTTCAGTACTAACAGAATCTAGCAAGTGAAAAGACATACATCCCAAGTAAGTTTTATTATACAAATGCAAGGCTGATTAAATACACAAAGTACAATGTATTTAATGTCCCATATCAATAGACTGACAAGCAAAAATACATAATCATGCCAGTAGATGCTAAGTAAAATATTTTGCACAATTTGACACTTTCATGATAGAATCATTCTAGAAAGTAAGACTAGAACAGAAATTTCTCAACTGAGAATTAAATTAAAAGAAAAAACACAAACAGCACACTGAATGACAGAAAACATTTATTTTAAGAAAGCATTTACACCTGAGGGCTGAGAATATGGCCTAGTGGCAAGAGTGCTTGCCTTGAATACATGAAGCCCTGGGTTCAATTCCCCAGTACCACATATATAAAAAACGACCACAAGTGGCACTGTGGCTCAAGTGGCAGAGTGCTAGCCTTGAGCAAAAGGAAGCCAGGGATAGTGCTCAGGCCCTGAGTCCAAGCCCCAGGACTGGCAAAAAATAAATAAATAAATAAGCATTTACACTTAAAAAATGCATATACCAAATGACTAACAGATGAAATATATGATACCTCTCACATGGGTATCTATCACATAGATATATACACTATGTCGTGTGACTATGCAGCAGTGCAGCACAATTTCTTGGGAGTAAAGTGAGCATCAACCCCAGTATGTCAAAGCTAACATGGAACATTCACAGCAGAGAGAACCAGAACAAAGCAGTTGCTTTGGAGTGGTTTCAGTGAAGTATATCTGATTAGAAATACAAATTACAGAAATACAAACTGCTCTATAAAAAATGACAAATCCTCTTGACTTTTTACATATAGATACAGGTATGATTATGGAAATATATGATGGATATATCTACAAATGAGGAATATGTGTATAATATAAAGTTAAGAACATGTAAGAATATAGAGAGAGAAAAATAATTACAACACAAAGAGAACTAGAGAGACACAGAGAGAAATAAACATAATACAAACACAATTTATCAATATTAATAAGCTCGTCGTTTACGAAGGGAGAAATATTAAAAGTACCAAGAAGGCAGAAGAGAACTTGGTGGTTTAGACACACAGGGTACTTTTCTGTGATCCAGAAATCTGAAAGAAAATACCTGGCATATGGCTATAGGAGGAGGTGTATGACATGGAGAAGTAAGGAAGGGCAACAGTAAACAGTAGACACAGACCAGATGAAATTCATCCACATTGAAATTTAGATTTTAGAAGAAATAATGGTTCATAATACTGACTCCAATATAGTAGGGAAGGGGGAGACTCTAGTTAGCAGGGCTTCAAGCCAAGTAGGCAACCAAAATCTTGGAAAGATCCACAGGCACCATAAGGAGGTCTGAAAAAATAAAAATTTTAGACAGGAAATCCTGTGCATCTTAGCTTGCTCACTGGTGCTGTGGAGAGAAAGTATCTTATAGTCAAGCTACGGAGAGCAGAGGACCCTGTATTTTTATACCAACCCCAAAGATCCCCACCATTATTGGCTAAGCAGCTGACCATCCTAATAACCAGTGTGGATCCAGGATAGTGGTCATTGCTTGGATCAGATTCATGGACACAGATCTATTTGGGTGGAAACTGTGAGCATGAGCAGTGTTGCAGAAGAAAAGTGAAGGGAGAGCTACAGCACAGTTATAGCCTTAACCATGGTAAGAGGAGAGAAACCACTGTGTGTGAATAAGAGTAAGGAGTGCTAGGACAGAGAATGTGAATCCAGGGAAGGAGTATCTGTGAGACCCCTGGGACTAACCAGCCAGTGAATGCTTTGTAAACTTCCATGGAGCCAGAAAGATTAATGCTCAATTGGTGGGAGCAGTTTGAGGCAGCTCCTGCATAGGAATTTAACCCAGCAGTGGGGACAATGTTCATTCTACAGACAGCAATTTCTGCTCTAACTTGTTTGGCTTCAGACAGAAAAGCTGCTATGCCCCCACCCCCCACACATAAAGTAAACACAAACAAAGTGAAAGATAAGTTTGAAAGGGGAACATCCATATTCTTACACTTTTTTTAACCAATCTTGCTCCTTTTTCTTTTCCTTTCCCTATCCCCCTTCTTTTCATTACTTAACTATTAATACTTTTAGCTTCAGTAATTTCTAAACTCACTAGTTTATCCTATAAGTATACTATTCCTTTCATTTGAAACCTTACTTGGTGTGTAGTTGATGTTTCCGTTTGATTTGTACTACACTGAAAATACCCTGTTTGTTTTTTTTAATTGTTGGCTTTGTTACTACTATCTGCTTTCTCTCCTGTGAGCAGAAAATCACTGGCTTCAAAAGAGGTCTACTAGGAATAAGCCCATAAAACAAATGAATGGATCAGGAAAATGTGGTACATTTACACAATGGAATTTTATGCCTCTATCAGAAAGAATGACATTGTTCCATTTGTAAGGAAATGGAAGGACTTGGAAAAAGTTATACTAAGTGAAGTGAGCCAGACCCAAAGAAACATGGACTCTATGACCTCCCTTATTGGGAATAATTAGTACAGGTTTAGGCAAGCCATAGCAGAGCATCACAAGGCCCAATAGCTATACCCTTAGAAACACATAAGATGATGCTAAGTGAAATGAACTCCATGTTATGGAAACAAGTGATATATCACAGTTGTGACTACTTTCAACGTCCTATGTGTATGTGTAGTTTCTATTATTGATAATGTTTTGTATCACCTTCCTATGTTTGTACCTACACTATCTCTGTAATCTTATCTGAGTATATTGGAAACCGTGTTTACTGGTATTGGAAGTAGGAAATTCAAAGGGAATACCAAATTCGAGAGACATAGGGTAAAAAAAGAGAAATAACTACAAAAGCAATACTTGCAAAACTGTTTGGTGTAAGTGAACTGAACACCTGGGGGGGGGAGGGAAAGGGGGGGAGGGAGGGGGGCATGAGGGACAAGGCAACAAACAGTACAAGAAATGTATCCAATGCCCAACGTATGATACTGTAACCTCTCTGTACGTCAGTTTGATAATAAAAATTTGAGGAAAAAAAAAAGAAAAATGACAATGACAGAATATCCATTTGACAATAAATGTACTCATTACTTTACTTATGTAACTGTAACCCCTCTGTACATCACCTTTACAAAAACATAAAAGTAAATTAAAAAAGAAAGACATTAAAAAAAAAGAGAGAGAGAAACAAAAAAAATCATCCAAACATATGTACTATATATAGCTATATATACAAGCACAAGAAACAGGAAAAGAAAGGTCATTATCAGAATCCATAGACATCTAAGTGGTGAAAATGCTTGCTTTAAAAAGAAGAATCAAAAGTCTAGTTCTAAAAGTCATCAATGACCCTCAACAAAGATTCAAGCAAGCAAATATGAAAGCCAGAAACATTGATGAGGAAGAGTATTAGGAACTGAAGGTGAGGAGTTTCATATAGTCATGAGTACCACCATTAAAAAATTAAGAGAGATCTCAAAAAACCAATCTAATGAGCATCTCAGTGACTCACAAAAACAAGAATAACTCAAGCTCAAAATCAGTAGATGAAAGGAAACAACAAAGTTCAAAATGAATACTAGAAGACTAACAAATGACTGGGGGGAAAAATAACCAATGAAACGGTTGGTTTTGAAAAGATAAAAAAAAATCTTAGACAAACTAATCAAACGAGAAAAATATAAAGATGCATAAAATTAGAGATAATAAAGGAAATAATAACAATAAATATCACTGAAATTCATGAGATCATACAAGAATAGAGGATCCAGAAATAAATCCCTATTTCAATCAGCTGATTCTCCGTAGATACCAAACTCTTACATACACTAGAGGGGGAAAAAAAGGCCTTTTTAACAAGCAGTTGTGGGAAAACTAGTTATCCACTTGTAGAAGAATGCAACTAGATCCCTAAGGATCCCTACCTAAATCCCTAGACCTCTAATTTGTATCTAGAACAATTCAAGAGGATCAAATCCTTAATGGAATACGTGAAACTATAAAACTACTAGCAATAAACAGGAGGAAACTTGAAAAGATAGGTATAATCAGTAACTTTCTGAGTACTGTATTCTAATAACCCAGGAAATAACTGCAAAAACTGACAAATGGGATTACATCAAATTGTTTCTGCAAATTAAAGGAAACAATTACAGAGTGAAGGAATAGCCTATCTAACAGGATAAAATCCTTGCCAAATAATCCACTGACAGGAGATTAATACCCATAATATAGTTTAGAAAATACAACCTCAAAAAAATTAAACACCAGAAACAGCTATTTGTTCTTATCAATAAATGGGCCAATGAATTTAACAGTTCTTAAAAGAAGAAACAAATGGCTATTAAATACATGAAAAAATAGTCAATACCTTTAGCCATAGAGAAAATGTAATTAAAGCTACCCTGAGATTCTGTCTCATTCCAGTCAATATGACCATCATCAAGAAAAGAAGTTAACAGCAAGTGCTGGTGAGGATGTGGTGGAAAAGGAATCTTTTGCTGGGAATGCAAATCAGTGCAGCCACTACGGAAATCAGGTTCTTTAATAAAAAGTAAAACTAGGGTGCTGGGGATATAGCCTAGTGGCAAGAGTGCCTGCCTCGGATACACGAGGCCCTAGGTTCGATTCCCCAGCACCACATATACAGAAAACGGCCAGAAGCGGCGCTGTGGCTCAAGTGGCAGAGTGCTAGCCTTGAGCGGGAAGAAGCCATGGACAGTGCTCAGGCCCTGAGTCCAAGGCCCAGGACTGGCCAAAAAAAAAAAAAAAAAAAAAAAGTAAAACTAGAACTCTCATATGATCTTGCTGTAACACTGCTTTCTATATACTTCAAAAAATCAAAGTCAACATAGAATACAGTAACTCCACACTCAGGTTTATCATGGCACTATTCAAACAAGTATTGCACATTTTCTCTCATATGCAGTCTCATTTACTTTTTAAAAAGACATAAAAGTGGAAAGAGAAATATTTGGGGGACAGAAGTATTATCAGGAGTAGAACAGGGAAAAAGAAGATATTTGGGTATGGATATGATCAATGTATATGTTATACATGTATAAAAATAGCATAATGAAACCTATAATTATGCATCCTATTATTCTGTGCAATTAAAATATAACAATTTTTTAAAGATTTTAGAAACAAACAACAATATAAATGAAATAAATACCTTTTGGGTTTGGGGCATTTGCTTTGTTCTTCTCAGTAGCAACTCCACGACAGACTTGTTTAAATGAATAATCAGGGATACTATTTATTGCTGCAGCTAAACTTATAAAAAAGTATGCCTTTACAAAATAAAATTTATTTAAGAGATGTTGTTGGCCAAGAGTAATAAGAGTCAAGGGCTGTCCTTTACTCATTAATTCATCAAGTGCCTAAAAATAAAAAAGGAAAATAAAGCAAATCAGTAAAATATTTTTCAGGTGCTATTAGCTCCATTCCCCTTTTGTATTCCTCATTTGGTGCCAGATTAAGGAATTAAAATCCTACAAATGGCAGGCATTTTTAGAGAATGTAGAACCACTCCAGCTCCTGAAGTGGAGGGGAAAAAAATCCAAGCTCCTCAACTAGAGCTGGACAGAATCACAGGACCATACAAGTGGTTCTATTTTAAATACTTGACCAAAATCTCAGCACTTCACGATAATCATCCTGTTTTCCCATTTTATCAACTGTCCTCTCTAGACAATCATTTCCTAGCTTTCTGTCCTTTAAATTTGAGTCCTTCCTTCCTTCTCTTCCTCACAGGTAACAACCTTTGCTTTCTCTACTTAATCAAGAAAACCTGAAGCAGTCAGTAAAGCAAAGCATTGTAGATGGCAGTACTCTATCTACTTCCCCTCCCTGAGCATCTGTCTGCCCCCTTTTCCACCTTCCTTTCTGCTGCTCAAAGATGATCATGCTGCCTAGGCCATCAGTTTGTCCCCACTGACCAGCCCAGTTGTTCTCTTCCTCCATCACATATGGTTTCCTCCTTTTCTGTCAGTACATACTCTTTTGACCAGAGCTCTGAGCTCTGTCAATATTCTAATCTCCTTTGTGTTTTTTCTTTACCCAGCATTGGAGATAACCTGAACATGCTAGGCAAGCACTCTACCACTACTGCTATTCCCTCTTTCTACATTATTCTTTCTCCAGATGATATTTGTCTTTCGAGAAAGATTAATTTGATTACCACATTTAAAATTATAATCCCCACCCTAGTCCTATGCTCCCAATCTGCTTCACACAAGCCTAGGTTTACTTTCTCTTGCATCAAGATTTTTCTTCTTATATACCATATATTTTACTCCTTTATAAGGTTTACTTATATTTTAAGTTAATTACTAGTCTTGTTAGCATTTTCTTAGCCTCAGGTCCTCAGCTCCTCCCACTAGCCCCCAGATCCACCTATAACTAATGAGCCACTCCCACTACCTACCCCACCTATAACTAATGAGCTACTCCCACCTACCTACTTCCCCTTTACCCCCAGAGAGAGAAGCTGCCACCTGGATAAGGTGCAGACGCCATGTAGCTCCCTCTCCCATGGGAACTATGGCCCAACTAATAAACCTCCTTTTGAACCTTCATCTCCTGTCTGTGACTATCTCCACATGGTCCCCTGGGATGGCCGGGACATATCCTTTCAAGTCTTATCCTCTAAAATTTAACCTCCATGGGGACTTGGAGTTTATCTGTAGTATAGTACTTTGCCTACAACAGGTTTGTCATCATTTCTGAATTAACATCCAAAGTCAATACTGGGACTGTCTATTCTACAATAAGGGAAAGTATTCACCTTAAGTAAACAAAAATATTGCGTGTTTGGGGGAATTTGAAGCAATGGTGGCAGTGCTGAGACCTGTGACTTGTTTATTCTCTTTCTTCTTGTAAGGGTTTGTATCAATGTACATCACAGAGCCAGGTGTGGAGGAGCCAGTGGGCTTGACATGCTGTCCCACAATCCACACGGGGAACATGGCTGGCTCACCCTATCCAGGGAAGAAACTGCAGACTGCGTGAGGGTGATCAGAGAGGACAGTTCCCTTTTCCTCTGCAGCAAACAGTGATTTAATGAGCCTTGACAATTACACACAAACACTTGAGGATCAAAGGAAGATTAATTAGTAATGCTATTTAACACTCTTTTTCTCTCCCTCTATGTCGAAAATACAAAGTATAATCTGAAGAGTCTGAAGTGGGCCAACAGTACTGTTTTAATTAATTAGCTAATATATCAGGTTTCCATTATACTGTCAGTCTCTTTTTGTATAAAAGGAAATGATCAGATAGACATTCTTTTATACCAAAACCTGCTCCTTAAGGAGCATTTAGGATGGCCTGACATTTATGACTGAAAAGAAATAAGTATTCTTAAATCCTCCAAGGTCTTGGGGCACTATAACACAATATGAATATGTATTTATATCTTCCTAATATCAGTTCTTTCATTTTAGGCAACGTGCTTATAAATTAAAATACTGACTCATATGAAGCATAATTAAAAGTGAACTTTGTGGAATAAAATTCACAATAGTAGAAAAATAATCAAATTAAACTTAATAAAAGGTGGATATATTCCTTATCAAAATTATGGAAAGCAAAAATAAAGCAATTTTGAAGCCTTTTCTCTTAAGTTACCTATTAAAAATATGTACTCTTACCTTAAACAGAGCACTGCTTCTTATCATTTAAAAAAACACAAAGTAACCACACACCTGTAATCCCTGCTATGCAGGAGGCTAACCTTAAGCAAAAAACATGAGACCTTGTCCAGAAAAGAACTGAAGCAAAAAAGGAAGGCCAGAGGGAACAAATCAAAACACAAACCATGAAACTTAAGTGTATTTGTCTACACTAGCTGTCTGAGTTGTGTGGACGCTCTCCATTATGACCCCTGGAACAAAACATCTGCTACAACTCTTCCATCACTTTCTGGTGGGAGGAGGACAGAGGCCAATACCCCTAGGTTTGTTTTAAATGACTATTTCAAGATATTTCAATGCTCCTAGGACATCAAATGCTTAAGTCCTAATCATTCAATTAGTGACAAGATGCAAGCATATTTAGATTCTCATTCTCTTTTTTTGTGAAAGGGATGGGAGATGTCAGAGGAGCTGCTTATGAAAATGGCAAGGTAAAGCATTCAGGAACATTGGCACACAGTCTAGGAAGAGCGGGAAGAGGGTGGGAGTGACAGCTGCAGTGACATGTGGCTATTGCAAAATGGACAACTGGAGTCAGCTTCTTCTTTCTAGAAAATGAAAATAAGATCTTAAAAGTCTGAGAGATAACTGACATGGCTGGACAGGCAATAAAAAAACACCTCTGCACATAGAAATGAGCCCTCCCAGCTATTTTCTAGGCCTGAAAACCAAACCAATCTGATGTAATCCTAACTCTGAACTTAAAATTGGGGGAATTAAAAGTCCCATTATTATAAAAGAAATTTTAAAAGCACAATTCACAGCAGGCTTTACAACCTAAATATTGTATCTCTCAAGGAGACTGAAATGACTCAAGAATTATCCTCACTAAATAGCCAATGTTTATAAAATATTGCTATTCTTACCTGCAGATTCTCTTTGCTGTTAAGAGGTTTTCCTGAGTCAAATGATTGAAATAGCTGGAAAAATATTAAGAGAAGAAATTGGTATGTACTCAAGTATTCTTTTAAATGAAATCATGTAAGCATCATTTCATTACCTAAAAATATAAAATACATAGTCTAACCACAATAAAGAAAAATCTAAAAATCAAACACAAAGCAACTTTGGTTGTGTGCTCAATATTGGTTTGTTTGCTAGTCCTGGGACTTGAAGCCAGTGCCTTAAGCATAATGTCATTTCAGTAATGACAGCAGCTCTTTTGTTTCTTTTATTCCTTCTCAGATAAGATCTCAACATCTTGGCCTGGGCTTACCTCCAGTTCATGATCCATGGGCCTTAGCCTCCCAAGTAGCTGGGATTATAGGAATAATGCACCATTCCTGGATTCCCTACCAAACACTATATATATATATCTTTAGCTGGGTGCCAATAGCTCATGTCTATAATCTTAGCTATTCAGGAATCTAAGATCTGAGTATCACAGTTTAAAACCAGCCCAGGCAGGAAAGTCTGTGAGATTCTTATCTCCAACTAACCACAAAAAAGTCTATGGTAGAACAGTGGCTCAAGTGGCAGAGAGCTAGTTTGAGCAAAGTAACTCAGGGACAGTTTAAGTCCCTGGACTGGCACACAAAAAGTGGTTACAATTCAACCCAACTATTTTTATGTACTTTGAAATATTATATGTAGATTTATACTAAATAGATGTATAAGGAGATTACCATTTAACCCAATTTTATGTGCTTTGCAACTTTATATGTAGATTTAAATTCCATTTTCACCAAATATATGTCATGTATCATATAGTATGAAGTCATTGGTAAACCTCATCTAGTGAGCAGATAATAGTCTATCCAATGATTCAGATGATTTACTTTAGATAGATTCCTAGAAGCAGGATTTCTGGATCAAAAGATAAGACAATACTGAGAAAACCAAAAAAGGATGGTTCAATTTACACCACTATCCACACTATATGACAATACCAGGATAAGAGCACTGTTAACACTAAATATCATGACTTTAAAAAAAATCTTTGCTAACGATGAGATATGGTAGCTTGTGCCAGTAATCATGGCTTCTAGAGAGGTAGATACCATGGGGATTATGGTTAGAGCCCAGCCAAGGCAAAAAGTCATAGATATGTCATCTCAACAATAGCCTGGACATGATGGTACACATCTATAATGCCAGCACAGTGCCCTATCTGCCCACTGCAGGGACCTCCTTATTAGCTCTTTCTGGGTTAGAGTTCTTCCCTTTCCTATGTAACATACCACTCGCTCTATTTTCTGGAATTGCCTACTAGACATACTACTTCCTTCTAAATCCTTGTCCTAATATCTGTTTTTGAGGGACCCCAAAGCCTATACATATATACATTTTATTGGATGAAAACATTAAGAAATGTTATAAAATTCTTCTTTAGAAGCTATTCTTTACTGCCCATAATATATTGAAAAGTTAGCATCTAAACTTGGGGGGGAGGGTAGAGAACTTTGGTGCCTTTAACCGAAAGGACCTGATAGGAGACTTTAGATATGGCGACAAGAACAGAATCACAATGTGAATACAATGTTAAAATACAAATTTTTAAAAGGGATATGAAAAATCCAATAGTAATCTACAAGACTTTGTCATCTACTTCCTGCGCAAGTGAAACTTAATTCATTAATCCCTTCTTTAAATAACTGGCCTGCAGCCTAATAACATTGGCACCTATTTTAATTATAAACCCTGAAAGCATTTCCTCTTTTAATTACACTTTTTAAATTCCCATTGAAGCTGGAAAGCTGCAAATTAACTTTGAGAATATAAAACTTAAAGTTAGAATCCACTGGGAGATAATTTGCCCACACATTTATCTTATGAGAGCAAGTGGATAGAAATGAAATTTAGAATTTATATGTAAAAAGAACTTCACATTTTTTGTTTGTTTTGGTGAAGGAAGGGCTATTGCAAACACTCTTGCATCTCATTCTACACAACTGGCTTCTCTTTCTTCTCTTCCTGCACTCTAAATGAGCATGATAACCCAAAGGTTCAATTCTCTAATTCATGCTTTTCTCTTTCTACCTCAGATCTCAGCAATTCCATTCAGTCTTATGATTTTCTTTTGTCAGTACCAGGGTTTGAACTTTGGGCCTTGCATTTGCTCTATTTGCTCATCAGCTGTTGTTTTACCACTGTAGCCATGGCTCCGAGCTCTGCTTTTTGTTGCATTTTCTTCCTAGGCTGGCCTCAAATTGTGATCCTCTGGATCTGACCTTCCTATGTAATTAGTATTACAGGTATGAGCCACTGGCATCCAGCAAGTCCTATGATTTTTAAATCTCTTTAATTATGCTCCAGATTTAGGCCTGCAACTCCAACCTTTGCAGTGAATTCTAGATGATATATTCTCTACATTAGCAATGCCACCTGTCCACTTGGCTGTCTGCTATGAATTCCTGCCCAGTGCAATATTCCCTTCTCAGTAGATGAAAACTTTTTTCTTTCAGTTGCTCAGGTTGAACACTGTAGTTATCCTTAACTTCTCTTACATTCCATATCTAAGCTGTCAGCTCTTGTTTCACAATATTCTCCCAAATTGGGCCACTTCCCACCCTCCCACACTATTAGCTTGACCACTATTATGATGCCTCAGATATTAGATTATTCTTAACAGTCTTCTAATTGGTCTCTATGTTTATATCTCCACCCACAGTTTATTCTCCAAGCAGCAATTATGAAGAAACAACCATTGTTTTTGGCTGTTGGTGTTTCATTTGTTTGTTTTGTGAGTTTGGGATTTGGAGCAGTATGGAATTTGAACTCAGAGCCTCATATTTAGTAGTCCAGTGCTCTACCATTTGAGCCATGCCTGTCTCTGCTTTTTGCTTTTTATTTTGGAAATGGAGCCTCTGAACTTTATTAGTGAAGGCTTCCAAGGCCAGGCATGATGTATTCCCAAGTACTCAGGAGGTAGAAATAGAAGGACTACAGCTTGAAGCTAACCCAAGGAAAAGAGACCATCACAACAATCTGGACATAGTAGTGTTGGCCCTGGTCAAAAGGTTAAGACTCTGTGAAAAATCAATGGGTGGGGACATGGTTCAAATACTAAAGCACCTTAAGTAGATGTAAGGCCCCCAACCTCAGGAGGAAGAGGAAGAGTAGGAAGAACTACCTTCAAAATAACAGCAACTTAATGCCCTGTTTACTCTCTTTCTCCTCAACTATGCCGGATAGTCCTTCATAGCTTATCATACCCCCCCCCCAGCCCCCCAACACAGATTTATGTGCCAAGTATGCTTTTTTGTCTGGCCCCTCAATAGACTGTAAGATCCCAGAGAGCAATAGCTCCATTGTTTGTTTTTGTTTGTTTTCTCACTGCTTCAGTCTCATGTTTGGAATAATGCCTGTATTCAGTATCAATTAATTAAAACAGAACTTAGAAAAAAATCAACCATTTATAATAGGAAAAGACTGCAACTAACATCCATTACTGAACCAAAGTTAGAAGAGAAATTAGTTACCACCACAGAAAGTAGACAAAAAATCATCAGCTGATTTCTCTCTTGATAAGACGGTAGGTAGGTAGACAGACAGATTCATAGACAGACTTAGCTTGTTTAATTTGCAGACTAGATAGTTAAAAGAATCCTTAATACACCACGTGCAGTGCTCCATCCTCATTCATATCACATATCCTGTATCTACTATAAAGCTATACTTTTCTCAATCTATAGGCATAGACTCATGTATATACAAGTTTACTCTCACACATACATTCTTATTGCCCACTGAGTGCCCTTCAGGATGTTCTGTAGACAACAGAACTACAATTGTTTTGTATGTGGTACTAGGGATTGAATCTAGGGTTTCACATATGTTAAACAGTTATTTAGCCACTGACAAGAAGGTTCATTTTAGGAAGAGCAATGAACATAATAGGAAAGTGTAATGTCAGCTTATACAAGTGATTTTCAAGATTTAAAGCACATTTCCCAGGTTCCTTTTAGGTACTCTAAAATTTGAATCCAATCAACCTGTACTGTGTCTATCAGTATCATCTTCATACTTACTGTCCCTACAGCCAGGAGCATAGTACTCCCGCATCTTCATTAGGCCTAGCTCATGTAGTCCAAACATCTTCCCAAGGCAAGGTTACCTGGGCATTCCCAGATTATCACAAAAACCAAGGTAGAGGAAAATAATAACTCACTCAGATTTAATTTATGCTTTCACTATAAACTCCAGTACTCATTTCAAGGATGCTTCAATAATTCAGTTTATAAATACTAACTAACCATGGCAGACAAGACTGTCTCCTAAAATTAAGACAGGTAAAATGGAGAATATTCTTTCCTCAAGGAAATGAGAAGTCTGAAGGGACCTAGTGTATAACTCAGCCGTAGAGCCCTTGCTTAGCATGACCAAGGTCCTGGGTTCAATCTTCAGTACCTCAAACCTTGTAACTGTAACCCCTCTGTACAATACCTTCACAATAAAATTAAATGAAAAAAATTAACTCTTTGGTTTAAATTACATAATTTTTTTAAATCCAGGGCTAGAGGTATGGCTCAAGTGGTAGAACACCTGGCAAGTAAACACAAGGCCATGAGTTCAATCCCAGTACCTCAAAAGAAAAAAAATAAATAAACTCCAGTATATGGCATACGAATCAGAGATTCAAATAAGATATGACAAGAGACATACTTGATAAATAACATTCCTAGAAATTCTAATACTAGATCCACATACCTAAGAAGGCTGATGTACAAATAGACCATCCTTAGCAGATGTATACACACATACACACACACACACACACACACACACACACACATATGCAGCATTCCTGATGTGTCATTTATCTCAAACTACTACTACAGAAGCTCCTTCCCTTATACCTTATACTTCACATTCTACCAGACAGATGAAACCTTCTGAAATACTACAGTTAGTCTAACCCAGCTGCAGAGGGGAGACATAAACAAGCTAGATAAGAAATGTATGCCCCACCTTATGTATGAAACTGTAACCCTTCTGTTCATCACTTTTACAATAAATAAATAAAAATTTAAAAAAATCACTTTTGTGGAAATACTCCCTAGATTTTAGAAATGTAACAGTCAAAAATAAAGGTGAATGATTTTGTAACAAAATGGCAGGTTACCTTGATTTTTCCAGTAGCTTTAAAACCAGCAGGTATTGAGCAAGGCATGTTTTTTCCATAAAAAATCTGGGCAAGCTCATAAAAGGCTTCAGAAAAGAAGCCCAGATCTATAAGGACTTCTATCTGTGAGAGAAACAAAAAGTTAGTTAGTTGGTTTCACTTATAAATAAGAATTCAGAAAAACAATCATCAAACTTCCAAGATCCAAAAGTCTGCTTACTCATGGCAATGTTAATGTTTAATAGTATAATCAGCGAGTGGAGATGAGTGTATTTGTATATGCACCTCAGTTACCTGCTTAATAAACAGCAACAGGAAGCTGTTCAAAATGACTGTCATTTTCCAAATGCTGCTTGCTTCATCAGTGGCAAACAAATAAAAATGGAATACTCACCCATGGAAAAGTTTTAAAAATTAATTGAAGCCAGGGTCCAGTGGCTCATATGTAATCCTAACTGCTCAGAAGGAAAAGGTAAGAGAATCAGGGTTTGAAGCCAGTTTAGGTAAAAGTGTAAGACCCTTTCTGAAAAATAAACTAAGTGCAGAAAACCACTGGAGTGTAACTGAAGTGGTGGCTTGCCTAGTAAAGTCGCTCAGTTCTATCCCTATCTCAAAATAAGAGAAGAAAGACAGGGAGGGAGGAAGAGGAAGGAGGGAGGGAGGGAGGGAGGGGAAAGTAAGACAGATAAAGCACAAACTGGATATTCTTAAACTCTGAGGAAAGTTGAACAAACTCGTATACTAACTCTACAATGTATCAAGATAAAGACATTACTATTAATTTTCTTATCCATAATTAATATGCACTATCTGTTTTAAAGGCACATACCTAATATTGGTCATCTTACGATTATATACTTAACATGACTTATATTGAATATAAGCCCGCTGGATTATCAATTACGAAATTATAGGTGAAAAGCTTTTTGGTCAAATTCATGTATTCATTCATTTATTCAAAATGGCTTGGGTTTGGTGGGGTTGGGGGTGGGATTAATACCACTGATGTACTTTAGAAGTCTTTTAGAGGTCATTTTAGAGATGTGCCTTTTAGAGGTCACTTTCCATTGGGATGTATGTTTACTGAATGTAACACATGAAGGTATGCACAGAACAAGAAGGTACATTACTCCAAAGACTCAGGTCAGGAAGGACTTCTGGGAAAGGGAGCCCTTTCAGAGAAGAGTTAGAATGATCTAAGGGAAAGAGATGTGCAAATCTGCTAAGGAGACTCAAGGTACAAAGATCATGTGGTCAGAGCTTAGGAATGACAGGGAGGAAGGTTAGGAAGTAGTCAGAATAGAAGCCAGAAAAGGTCAGGCAGAGTCTGTAGATCATAGTAAGGGCTGGCAGTATGGGTATAGTGAGGTATACCTATAAACTCAGCACTCCACAGCCAGAAGCAGGAGGATCTTGAGTATGAAGAGAGCTTGGACTACACAGCGAGATCCAGTCTCAGAAAGAAAAAAAAGTCAGTGGCTAGGAATGTAACTGTGGTACACAGCTGTTGACTAGCATGGGCAAGGCCCTGGGCTTGATTTCCAGAACCACAAGAAATCAAAGAGGAAAATAGTAGCTATTAGGGAGGTTTTAAATGCAAAGGACTCTAGCCTGAAAACATCTAGGGATTATTTAGTGGAGTACAGAGAAGAATAAATGTGGATGTAGGAAGTAAAAGACAAAATATGACAAACACACATAAAACATATATAAACACATGAATATAGAATATATTACTTTTAAAACAGAAAAATCAATTTGTCCCCAGCATGTCGATCTACCTTACTTTCTTGTTTTCCTTTCAGTACTTGCTTAGGAATCTCAAGAGTGTATAAAATTTAGAAATAAAAAGAAGACAGTAGAAATTGGCTATAAATGAAACATGAAAATAAAACATGAAATGTTAAGAGACCATTTTTAATGAGGAAGAGGAAGCTGTTTTTCTACTGACTCTCACACTGCAGGTAGTGCAGGTCTTGCCTAAGATCTCTGTGTCTAGCCTCTCCAGTGCAGTACAGTATCAAAGCCCTTAGGGAGACAGATGGGCTAAGTTTTCAGATGGTCATTATCCTTATAGCCCCTTACAATACAACTCTTTTCACCCCATGTGGTTATAGTGCTACGCATAAACTATACCTAACTGTCAAGGGTGTCTCTGAGCTCAGTTCATCCCAACAATCTGATCATTTGGAGAAGCAATGGTGTTAATAAAAGGTACAATGTTTTCAGAAGTGATCAACTCCTGTGAACACAAATAAGCCAGATGGCAAAAAGAACTAACCATAAATCAACCCTCCACTCAGAAACTTTCCAAACCATCAGTGCCCCTCTAAGACATTTGATTTGTTGAGAAATATAAATCTGTGAAGAGGTTGGCAAGTTTGAAGTGAAGCCAGAGCAGTCAATCATCAAGAGGTCTAACGGTTTTTCCTGTACCTCAGAAGCTTACCAGCGTGATCTACTGCTGTTGTTAGAAAGCACCATTGTTTACTGTTTCCAACTGACTTTTCTCTCTTCCCCACTCACTGACCCCAGTTTACTTCAGAGAGGTCCTGAAAACTCTTCTCATTAAGGCTGTCATTTCTCCCTCTGGATGATGAATCTATCGATTTCTCTGGCACATGGTATCTGTCAAAACCCTAATCTGATTTTTCAGTTGTTCTATGCCAGTGAAATCCCATTTCTACCTCATGCTGCTCTCCTCTCCACGCTGCTACCTGGTCCCAGCTCTGATCATGTCATTTTCCTAACAAAATGCTATAATTAATCCTCCCTCCAAACCAAGCCTTAGGACAGAAGATGATGCCAAGTACTAACAAGCTGCTAAGGTTTGAATTACATTTCCTAAAAAAAATAAAGAATTAAAAATGTAATCCCTGAATTCAAATGTTGATGGTATGCAGAGGTGGAGCCTTTGAGGTGATCAGTGTAAGATATCATTGCTGGCTTTCTAAGAACAGGTCTGAATTTGTGCCTCCTGACCCCTCACCATAGGATGCCTTCTGCCATAGTATGATGCAGCTGGGAGGCCCTCACCAGACATAGCCCTTGCTCTTGGACCTCTTAGCCACCAGAACTGTTAGAAATAATATTCCTTTTTATGGTGAATCAACTGATCCTGAGTACTCTGTAGAAGCAATATAAAATAGACCGAAATGCAAGCCAATAAAATAGTAGACATCTAGCCAAACTTTTGGTTTCAAATCTCTTCAGTAGATCTGAATACATAATAAATTATTAATGATCATCATAACTCCCCCCCTTCTGATATAATTTTATTTATTTATTGGCCAGTCCTGGGCCTTGAACTCAGGGCCTGAGCACTGTCCCTGGCTTCTTTTTGCTCAAGGCTAGCACTCTGCCACTTGAGCCACAGCACCACTTCTGGCCGTTTTCTATATATGTGGTGCTGAAGAATTGAACCCAGGGCATGTATACGAGGCAAGCACTCGTGCCACTAGGCCATATTCCCAGCCCCTGATATCTTGATTACAGTCCAAAATATACATTATCCAACTCTGGCTCTGCAATCTCCTCCCCTTCATATTCTCTCTCTTTGTGTCTCTGTGTCTCTGTGTCTCTGTCTGTCTGTCTGTCTGTCTGTCTCTCTCTTTCTTTCTCTCAGCATATAGCCTCAAATTGGGTCTTGGTATGCCTCCAAACCACTGCCCTCTGTATTCCTCATGTTATCATCTATGAACTATCTGCTTTGAACTCTAGCCCTTTAAATAAGCCAATAATTTCTCACTTCTGTATCTTTCAGACAATCACCTGCCAAGAATGTCCCCTTTCTATACTCTCCTGCTGTTAGCTGTATTCATTTTTACTTAGTAAAATATAAGGCCAAAGCCATTTTCCCTTCTTCCAAACCCCTGGAAAATAGTATCTATCACATATATTCACAAACTATCAAGTTGCAAGTGTATATGGTACTGATTTGTGTATTTGTTATGTCTTTGTTCCTAGTTTTCACTTCCTCACAATCAGGGAACAGTAGTTTCAATTCTTGAATTGATCTTAAGTAGGCATTACTCAGTAAATGTTGTTCTAGAGTTAAATCAATAAATATTTATCATGTACTTTTAGGTGGGTTCTACTAAATACTAGAGAGACTGTAAACAGTAGGTAGGCACATAATAAATGTTTACAAATTTTAAGTTCAGTATAATAATTAATTGCTATCGATTAGGTGATTTGTTACCTAGGACAGTGTAGAAAACTAAAAGACAAATAAAATACAGGCCATAGCCTCAAGAATTGTGCAGTCATGCAGAAAGCACTGTAAAGAGAAAGAGACAAAGAGAGAATGAGAGCTAAAATTTTAAGAAGAGTCATTAAGATTCAAAACAAGGAATTCATGAGTCAGTAACTTAAAGAGAGTGATTAATAACTTTTCATAATCAATAACAAATATTCATTAAGTCTGCTTAGAAAGGTCTTAACTTAGAATTGGAATGCAATGGATTATTTTCCTAGGCCCAAAGGGTCTGATTGGAGAAAGCAGTTCAGAAGGCAGTACAATTTTCTCTCATTAGAAAAGCTGAAGGATTTGGGGGAAAAAAGTAGAGAATATTCCCAACACAAGGGTGGGGTATGTTGGAGTGGTTGGCAGAGCCCACTCATTGCAGCTACAAGGCTGAGGGCTCCTCTCTTGTGCCCCTCACACCTTTAGGAACCACTGCAGGTAGCTTAGTCAGCCATGGTGGGAGTATGTGCACCATGGGTGAAAATTGTGGGGCCATAAGTCAGCTTGTTGTTCTAAGAACCCATGGTGAAACATTTACCAATATATAACAATCTATGTATAGGGAAACAAGCATGAAGTAATAGCCAAGAAATATCTTAAGTTCATGAAAGTCAAGTATTCTATTTAAAACTGTTTGTTTGGCTTCTATTTAAATTTTCCTGCTTTTCTAACATTCACTGAAGTGCACTATAGAAACAAAGGCCTTGAAGGAATACATTGTGTACTTACATATGAACAGATGAGTGTGTGATTGTGTGTATACATATATGTATATATATGTACATATATGTGAAATATAGAATAGGGATGAATTCCTTATTAAAGTTGAGGAAGTACAGAATAGGAAGCAAACTTGGTGGGTGTTGAGATAATCTATGCATAAAACAAAGCCAACAAGAGTAGGCATTTCCAACTAAGAAAGTGAGCACACAAAAACAAGGTTGGAAGAAAGACAGCCTCTTCAACTATTAGTGTTAAAAGAATTGACTAGGGGCAGGGAATACAGCCTAGCGGTAGAGTGCTTGCCTCGTACACATGAAACCCTGGGTTTAATTCCTTAGCACCACATATATAGAAAAGGCCAGAAGTGGCATCATGGCTCAAAGGGTAGAGTACTAGCCTTGAGCAAAAAGAAGCCAGGGACAGTGCTCAGACCTTGAGTTCAAGTCCTAGGACTGGATAAATTGAATCAAACTGGAGAGTTTCTGCATGGCAAAGGACATAGCTAGCAAGATAAATACAAAGCCTGTGAATTCAGATGGAAATTTTTATGAGTTCTACATCAGACAAGGGCTTCATACCTAAGATAGACAAGAGCTCAAAAATTAAAACCTCCAAAATAAACCCTAAAAGAAACTACCCAATTACTAAGTGGGCTTAACATTTAAGGAAAGACTTCTCAGAAGAAGTAAGAACGGCCAATAGACACACAAAAAAATGTTCAACATCTCTGGCCATAAAAAAATGCAAATCAAAACAACATTGAGATTCCATCTCACCCCAGAGTTAGAATGGCCATTATCAAGAAAACTAACAGTAACATATACTGGTAGGGATGAGGCCAAAAGAGAATGCTACTTACTATATTGTTGGTGGGAATGTAAACTTGTTCAACCACTCTGGAAAGCAGTATGAAGATTCCTTAAAAGACTAAACAGAGCTTCCCTATCACCCAGCAATTCCAATCCTGGGCATTTAGCCAATAAACTATGAACAAGAATGCACTAAAGCTCCCAGCACAACCATGTTCACTACAACATTATTTACCAAAGCCCAGATGCCCCTCAGTGGACAAATGGATCAAGAAAATGTGCTATCTATATATATGCATATATAAGCATCTATATATGCAATGGAATTCTATGCTTCCATCAGAAAGAATGATATTGTACCACTTATAGGAAATGGAAAGACTTGGAAAAAGTTACATTAAGCAAGGTAAGCCAGACCCAAAGAAACATAGGTTGCATGGTTTCCTTCATTTATTGTAACTAGATGTGCCCATAAATCTACAAGTAAACGCAATGGATAGTAAATGACAAAACATACACTTGGACATGATAAATTATACAAGACTCTAGATATTAACACCATGAGAACAAAGTAGGATATTCTTAGGAAAGGATCACATAGGCTCAAGGACTATGTACATATGATCTTATAAAATGATCTTTATCAAAAAAACTCCAAGAAATGGAAACAAAAGGTTTTTTGTTATTTTGGTTTTTGATTTTGCTTTTTTCTCCTTTATCACTTTCTTTATTTTCTGTACCTTTTACCATGTATATAAGTTTTTCTGCTTAGGGAAGGGCAAGGGGGTAGCATAGAAATGGTGGGACAAGGATGAACAAAGGCAGCAGTGATATTTACTAGACACTGTTGAAAATGTACTATACAACTTGTAGTGGAGGGACAGGAGGGAAAATCTGGGAGAAAATGAAGGAAGAGGTGACACCATTCAAAAAGAAATATACCCATTACCTGACTTATGTAACTGTAACCCTCTGTATATCACCTATACAATAACAAATCAAAAAAAGAAGAAAAAGAAAGCAGGCATCAATGTTAATGATTAAGATTCCCCAAGGAACAAGGTTCCCTAGGTTCCCCACAGGCCTTAGCACATAAATTTGAGGCATGAGAATTGATGTCTAAGACACAGGGAATTGAATCTAAGACATAGATAATTGATACCTAGTCTGCAGAAATGTCTGCTATTATTAATTCAATTGCCTGTGTATTGAAATTTTCTTTATACCATGACACACATGAAAGTATTTAGGACTCAATGATCAGACACCAGAGCTCTGGGTCACACCAGAATCACCACAGAAGTGGTGGTTTCCAAGCAGCCCAGTGTTGGCTTGTCCTTATTCCTAACTCTACTGATACCAAGCACATCATGATTCAAACCTTCCTAATTGACTGTTTCATATTCTTTATTATAATGATGGGTAAGTATGCTTTCTTTCTATTAACATAAAGACCACATTACCAGTAGCTTATTGAGTATTAAAATAAAATTAATACATAACAATGTTTAATAGTTAAAGAATATCAAATATCTTAGAAGTTTGTAACATACCTTGAGGATTCGTGCTTCTAGGTTTCTAACTAGGTCTTGGCAGATTACAGAAACAAAATACTGGTACAAGGCAAGGAGGGGCAGAATCTACCAGGAGAATAAAATAAGTCTTATTTTTTGAATACATTTTATCCAGTTAATAACATCACTAATCAGATCTATCCAAATGTTAAATGTGGGGAGTATTATATAAATATTAATTTCCAGGCTCGCAGGCTGAACTACTTAATATAAGCAGGAATATAATTTTATCAGAACTTAAAGATGCCACCATAGACTTACAGTTCCAAGTCATTTAGTACCCCAAACTTATGGTTTATATCTAATCAAGTAAAAAAATCCAGTTAGCATCTTTGAAAAAATTAAATTTAATAGAAATGTATGAGGTCTATAAATGAATCCTAGCAAAGGAGATATCAAATGCAAAATTTAAAACAAAAGAACTCTCATACTCAAGTCCTCTAACTTGTTCTTCCTTATTCATCTCAATATTACCTGTGAGATATCTTCAACATCTATCCACTAGCAAAAAAATAAAACCATAATTTGCCTTTTATGTATCAGGCACTGTTGAACAACAAAAAAAAATTCTAACAAGCCACAGCCTTTCCTTAGTGAATATTCTACTGATTAAAATTCAAGCTTATGGTGGTAAATGACTGTAATCCCAACTACTTATGGTATAGAGGCAGGAGGATCATGAGTTTGAATCCAGCCCAGATAAAGTTAGTAAGACCCTATGTCAAAGTTTTTAATGAAAAATCTAATTATTTTTTGAAGGGCTGAGAGTGATGACTGCTCAAGTGGTAAAGAGCTTGCTTAGCACAATTGTTCATTGTTCTCAAGGTCTCATTGACATAAGTGATGCTCAGAGATTATCAATAGTTCAGATGCCCTAGCCATTATCCTTCCAGAAAAGCGAAAGTTTTGCCTGGATTTTCAAACTCTCTTGTCCTCAACTTCAACCTGAAGATCTGTCTGCAGCTGTATCTTGTCTAGCTAAGGCAGACTGTGGCAAGAAAGACTGAGCTTCAAATTATTTAGCAAACTACATCTCATGGGTACACAACCAGTTTTATATTTGACAGGAGTCTCCTTAACCACTAGGCTTCATCTGAGGAAATTTAATGTAACACAAACAGAAACTGTTTCCTTTTTCCAGGTTCAGTAGGGGAACTTCTAATGGCCGGCCAGCTGCAAACAGAACAAGTTTATAAAAAGATTATAACTGGTTTTAAATGACTTTAACATAATGCAAACTATTTTTCTACAATTATGCATGACAAACATAACACAAAACATTTTCCACAATTAATTCAGCACAAAACAGAGTTAGCAATTACCTTTGAGATTTAGTTCCTTCTCTTCAGTGTGAAATAAAAACATAGTATGTTATTGTTGCCAATTACTCAGTTATTCAGGGGGAAAATAATCCCTCACACTTTCAATTTCTTAAGCTTTAGAGAAAAGTCTCATTTCGTTTCTAAAGCAGTATAGGTATTATACATAAATATGAGTAGGCAGCTAAAAGTTACCCAGGGGAGAGAATCATTTTCTCAATCTGAAATGAATCCCTGTAATAGGAGAGAAGCACTATTTTATTGTTTTTTAAGTAAATAATTTCCTGCCAAATCTGTTCAGTGTTAAAGGCATTTATCAACCTCTTTAGTTCTGTTTATTTGCTTTTTTTGGTGCTAATCCTAGGGCTTGAACTCAGGCCCTAGATACTCTGAACTTTTGTGCTCAAGGCTAATGCTCAAGCACTTGAGCCATAGCTCTACTTCTGGCCTTCTGGTGGCTAACTGGAGATAAGAGTATCATAAACTTTCCTTCACAGGCTGTCTTTGAACCACAGTGCTCAGATCTCAGACTCCTGAGTATCTAAGACTACAGGCATAAGCCTCTGGCACCCTGCAACCTGTTCATTTTAATACAGTTTTATAATTTAACAACTGATATCAAAAGCAATAAATATTTTAAATATAATAACAGTTGAATTTAGAAAGACAAGCATGCCAAAGAATAGAAAATAATACATAAAATGGTATAAAAACTGAGAGAAAGCAAAAGAAGGTGTGATACTATATAAAAAGAAATATATTCTTTACCTTCCTTACCTTTATAATAAAAATTTAAAAACTTGTGGGGCTGGGGATATAGCCTAGTGGCAAGAGTGCCTGCCTCGGATACACGAGGCCCTAGGTTCGATTCCCCAGCACCACATATACAGAAAACGGCCAGAAGCGGCGCTGTGGCTCAAGCGGCAGAGTGCTAGCCTTGAGCGGGAAGAAGCCAGGGACAGTGCTCAGGCCCTGAGTCCAAGGCCCAGGACTGGCCAAAAAAAAAAAAAAAAAAAACTTGTGCATAAAAAAGGTGTAAATATGAAAGTTTAGAAATAGAGGAAAGGACCAAAATGGACAAAGAATTGTTATCAAGAAGTAAATGTAAGTGGGTGCCAGTGGCTTCCAAATCTGGAAGATCAATGTTTGAAGCCAACCAAGGCAGAAAAATCGGAGAGATTTCAACTCCAAAATAACCAGCCAAGAGCAGAAGCCGGAGGCCTGAGTTATGTCATAGAGTATCTGTTTATCAAGTATGAGGTTTTGAGTTCACATTCTAGGACCACCCTCCTCCACCCAAAAAGGTAAATATGGGGGAAAAGAATAGATAAAAGTATATAAGAAGGAAGAAAATAGATAAAATAACATAGAAGAGGAAAATATTAAGTTATTTTAAAGATGCAACAACTTCAAATTTATGATGTAAACTGTAATTTCTTTCCCGAAAGGAAATAAGAGTCATATTTTCCTGAGACACTAAGAAGTGACTGGAGAGGAGGAAGATGGTGCCGCCACAGTAGGGAGGCGCCCCGACTCGCTCCAACTGAATAGCAAGCTGGGAACTCCAGCGCCCAACACCCCATCAAGAAGCCAGCAAAGAGAGGAAAGATGGTGCCGATAGAATAGGGAGGCACCCCAACTCGCTCCAACGGAATAGTGAGCTAGGAACTCCAACACCCAACACCCCATCAAGAACCCAGCAAAACCAGCAGCCAGAAGCAGTGGAGAAACGCAGGAAAACAAAAAGGAGCAAAAAAGAAGAACCGAAAACCTACACGGTGCCGGAGATTCACCAGGGCACCCTCCCCCCACCAGCCAACCCTGGCCCAAACAGGGTCAGGCTGGGAAAGGGGAACCCGGCGATCAGCAGACAGGCTGCCAGGAGCGCAGAATTCATATAGTGGGAGACCCCATGGACACAAGGCAGGGTGCGGACCAAGACACACACCGGCAGGGACGAGAAGGTCAGGTCCACACCGGGTTCGGACAAGGGAACCCAGCGCGGCAGAAATCGGGAACCAGGGAAGCCACCACCACACTTCGCCAACCGCTGGAGGGCCAACGGCTGCGCGGGACACACACACAAAGCAGCAAAAGTGAGTGCCCCATTATCCCCTCCCCCAACGGGAGACCAGCTATCTGAGACCCAAGCCGGACAAAGAAGCTAGATCTCCCTCCCTCCCCCTCCCCCACCCCTGAGGGAACAAAGAACCCCCAAATCAGGCGGGGAAGCTCCCATCAGGCGCTGGGAAGTCAGTTTAGCAGGGGAAGGGCGCAGCAGCACCAACACCCCACAGGTTCCTGAACTGGCAGAACCGGCCCCGCCCCCTTCCCAACAGGGGCCGGGAGACGGCCGGTTGTGCAAACCCCACCCGAGGCGCCTGGACCTGGCAGACTCTTACAACTAAAACCACAGGCGCTGGTGGGCAATACCAGCCCAGCAGGGTCATCTGAGCCTGATCACGTCCCCCCCTCCCCCACAGCGGAGGTGAGGTCTGAAGGTGCCAAGCCACACACAGACAGTCGATCCCACTGGGCCCCACACATACCGACCCCCCCAATGGACTTGTGGGAGGGTGCAAGCACAACCCAACAACCCGGGACTTGCTCTGGGAGGCATATCCCACCAAAGTGCCTGTTGAAGTGGACACACAGCGCACAGGAGGGCGGGGCCCCCGGCGACAGCGCCCACTCTGGTAGGCGTGTACCCTGCACTGGTGGGCGGGGCCACAGCGGCAGCACCTCCTGCCATAGACAAGCCTACACAGCAGGGAGGGAAGAGCTACAAACCAAACCTGAGAAGCCATCCAGATCTCCAGATGCGCAAATCACAAAGAAACATAACACAGTTCATCAAAGGGCAAGCCAACTTGCCAGCTCCAAAAAGCAGCACGACTGAAGAAGAGATGGAGACTAAAAAAGCAAATGAGGCCATGTTAACAGGAATGATCGAAAGCGTCAGAAATGAAATCAGAAAACAATTCCAGGAATTTAGAGCGGAAATCTGGAAGGACACCCAGGAAGCCAAGAAAGAAATGGAAGCAAAACTAGATACAATGCAAGCCTGCTTTAAAGAAATGGAAGCAAAAATGGATACAATGTAAGCTGCCGTTAAAGAAAATCTCCACATCCTGAGAATGGGAATGCATGAAAAAATAGATTTAAAATACAACTCTTTAAAGAAAGAAATCTCCACAATCAGAGCTGATATGACAACCATAAATAGCTCTCTGACATCCATAAACTCCGCAATTGAAACCATAACACAAAGAGTGGACCATATAGAATCCAGAATCTCTCGCCTGGACGATGAAGCAGCTGACAACAACCAGAAAATGACCACACTCCAAGAAAAGGTGAAGCTTCAGGAAAGACTAATCCAGGAACTAATGGACAAAGACAAGAGATATAATCTGCGCATAATTGGAATAGAAGAAGGAGCCGAATACCAGAGCAGAGGGCTTAATCATGTTCTCAATAAAGTTATTGCAGAAAACTTCCCCAATCACACAGGGGACCCCATCCAGGTAACCGAAGCCTATAGGACACCTGGCAGGCCAGACCCCAGGAAAGCCACCCCAAGGCACATAATATTCAAGACTACAGACCTCAAGATTAAAGAGCAAATTCTGAATTCAGCCAAAGCGAAGAAGGAAATTTTTTTCAATGGGAAGAGGATTTGAATAACATCTGACTTATCCACACAAACTTACCAAGCTCGAAGTGAGTGGAAGAACACCATCCAAGTACTCCAGAATAACAATTTAGGGCTGGGGATATGGCCTAGTGGCAAGAGTGCCTGCCTCGGATACACGAGGCCCTAGGTTCGATTCCCCAGCAGCACATATACAGAAAACCGCCAGAAGCGGTGCTGTGGCTCAAGCGGCAGAGTGCTAGCCTTGAGCGAGAAGAAGCCAGGGACAGTGCTCAGGCCCTGAGTCCAAGGCCCAGGACTGGCAAAAAAAAAAAGAATAACAATTTACAACCTCGGATCGAATATCCAGCGAAATTGGAGTTCACATTCGAAGGGAGGACCAGATCTTTCCACACCAAAGAGGAGCTAAAGGAGTATGTGAATAAAAAACCAGCCCTACAGCGAATATTAAGAGGGGAACCCCACCCAACAGAGATCGTAAAAGAAACACAGACAGAATCAGAAAGAAACTTCAATAGCCAAAGTCCAGCAGAAACACCAGCTCACTAAAGATAAGAAAAAAAAAAAGAGGAAAAAACAGCCCACCAAGAAAATGGAAGGAGAAAAAACACCCTTATCCTTGATCTCTTTAAATATAAATGGTTTAAACTCCCCGATAAAGAGGAGCAGGCTGGCAGAATGGATTTGCAAACAAAAAGTTGACATCTGCTGTCTATAAGAGACCCACCTTACAGCAAGGGACAAAAACAGGCTTCGAGTGAAAGGATGGAGCAAGATCTACCAAGCAAATGCACCCACCAAAACGGCAGGTGTAGCCATTCTGATCTCAGACAAGCTGAACTTCTCTTTAAAGTCCACTCAAAAAGACAAAGAAGGACACTACATATTAATACAAGGAAAAATCCAGAATCAAGAAATCACAGTGATAAATGTACACTCACCAAACAAAAGAGGCCCGACATATGTCAAGCAAATTCTCAAAGAATTACAGAGCAAGATAGACGCAAACACAATCATAGTGGGTGACTTTAATACTCCTCTCTCTCCAAGAGACAGATCCAACACCCAGAGGATTAGTAAGGGAGCTGAGGACCTAAATAACACCATTTCCCAAATGGATCTAACAGACTTATATAGAACCTTTCACCCTACAGAGACCCAATACACCTTCTTTTCAACAGCCCATGGATCATATTCCAAAATAGACCACGTCATAGCCCACACAAAGAACCTCAGCAAATACAAAAGTATTGACATCATCCCATGTATTATATCTGATCACAGTGGATTAAAGGTAACCCTCAACAACAAAGGATACCACAGAGCCTATACACACTCTTGGAGGCTAAACCCCACGCTGCTATCCAACACTCGGGCCACAGACCAAATTAAAGATGAAATCAACGAATTCATAAGCCACAATGACAAAGAAAACACATCACAAAGAAACCTATGGGACACAGCTAAGGCAGTACTGAGGGGCAAGATCATTGCACTCAGCACCACCATTAAAAGAATGGAAGCAGAGCAGGTGAATACCCTCACGATGAAACTAAAACAACTGGAGAAACAAGAAATGACAGAATCTAAAACGAGTAGGAGGGGAGAGATCAAAAAGATTAAAGAAGAGATAAATCTGATTGAAAATAGAAAGACCATTCAACAAATAAATGAGACTAAAAGCTGGTTCTTTGAGAAAATAAACAAAATTGACAGACCCCTTGCAAGACTTACCAAAAAAAGAAGAGAAGAGACTCATATTCATAAAATCAGGGACTCCACAGGAAAAATTACAACAAGTACACACGATATTCAAACAATCATAAGGAGCTACTTCCAAAACCTCTACTCAGCAAAAAACAATAATTTTAAAGAAATGGATCAATTCTTAGAGAAGTACAAACTGCCCAAACTGAACCAAGAAGAAATAAATCAACTAAATAAACCAATAACTTACGGTGAGATACAGGAGGTAATCAAGAACCTCCCTACTAAGAAAAGCCCAGGTCCAGATGGATTCACCAACGAATTCTACAAAACCTTTAGTGAGGAGCTAATTCCAATACTCCTCAAACTCTTCCGCGAAATAGAAACGGAGGGAGAAATCCCAAACTCATTCTACGAAGCTAATATCATACTCATTCCCAAACCAGGCAAAGACCCAACAAAAAAAAGAGAACTACAGACCAATATCACTAATGAACACAGATACAAAGCTCCTCAATAAAATATTAGCTAACAGGATCCAGAAACTGATCAAGAATATCATACATCATGACCAAGTAGGCTTCATTCCACAGTCACAAGGATGGTTCAACATCCGTAAATCAATCAATGTAATTCACCACATAAACAGAACTAAAATCAAGAATCACATTGTTATCTCAGTCGATGCCCAAAAAGCCTTTGACAAAATACAACATCCATACCTATTGAAAGCTTTGGAGAGAAAAGGAATAGATGGAACATTGCTCAAAACAATAAAAGCCATATACAACAGACCAACTGCTAATATCATATTAAATGGAGAGAAACTTAAATCATTCCCCCTAAACTCAGGAACAAGACAAGGATGCCCATTCTCCCCACTTCTGTTCAACATAGTGCTGGAATCCCTAGCCATAGCAATAAGGCAAGAGGAGGACATCAAAGGGATCCATATCGGCAAGGAAGAAATCAAGTTATCCCTATTCGCAGACGACATGATCTTATATCTGATGGACCCAAAAAACTCAGTACCCAAACTCCTACACCTAATAAACCAATTTGGCAAAGTAGCAGGATACAAAATCAACCCACAAAAGTCAGCAGCTTTTCTGTACACCAGCAATAGACAAACAGAAAAGGAAATTATGGAAACAATTCCATTTACAGTAGCCAAAAAAAGAATAAAGTACCTAGGGATCAACTTAACCAAGGACGTGACGGACCTATTCAATGAAAACTACAAAAATCTAATAAGGGAAATCAAAGAAGACACAAGGAGATGGAAAGACCTCCCATGCTCATGGGTAGGCAGAATCAATATGGTGAAAATGGCCATATTGCCCAAATTGTTATACAAATTCAATGCAATACCTATCCAAATCCCAGCCACATTCTTCACTGAAATAGAGAAACCAATCCATAAATTCATATGGAACAGCAAAAAACCTAGAATAGCCAAAGCAATTCTAGGCAAAAAAAGCAGTGCAGGAGGTATCACAATACCAGACTTCAAGCTCTACTACAAGGCCATCATAACAAAAACAGCATGGTATTGGTATAAAAACAGATTGGAAGACCAATGGATTAGAATTGAAGACCCAGAAATAAAACCGCACTCTTACAGCCAACTGATATTCGACAAAGGAGCTAAAGACATACAATGGAATAAACATAGCCTCTTCAATTACTGGTGCTGGGAGAACTGGGCAGCCATATGCAGAAAACTCAAAGTAGACCCAAGCCTATCACCATGCACCAAGATCAACTCAAAATGGATCAAGGACCTCAACATCAGACCTGAATCCTTGAAACTACTGAAGGACAGAGTAGGAAAGACACTAGAACTTATAGGCACAGGAAGGAACTTCCTGAATAGAGTCCCAGGGGCACAACAAATAGGGGAAAGACTCGACAAATGGGACTACTACAAATTAACAAGTTTCTGCACAGCTAAGGACATAGCCACCAAAATAGAAAGACAGCCAACGATATGGGAAAGGATATTTACCAGCACAGTAACAGACAAAGGCCTGATATCGGTCATCTATAGAGAACTCAAAAAACTAAGCCCCTCCAAGCCCAATAAACCTATTAGGAAATCGGCAAAAGAGCTAAAGAGAGACTTCACAAGAGAAGAAATAAAAATGGCAAAGAAACATATGAGGAAATGCTCAACATCCCTGCTAGTAAAGGAAATGCAAATAAAAACAACCCTGAGATACCACCTCACCCCAGTTAGAATGGCCTATACTCTGAACTCAGGCAACAAGAAATGCTGGAGGGGGTGCGGGGAAAGAGGAACCCTTCTCCATTGTTGGTGGGAGTGCAAATTAGTACAACCACTTTGGAGAACAATATGGAGGTTTCTCAAAAAGCTCAATATAGTTCTACCCTATGACCCAGCCATACCACTCCTAGGCATCTATCCTAAACAGCAAAATCCAAGATATCAAAAAGGCATTTGTAGGGCTGGGTATATAGCCTAGTGGCAAGAGTGCCTGCCTCGGATACACGAGGCACTAGGTTCGATTCCCCAGCACCACATATACAGAAAACGGCCAGAAGCGGCGCTGTGGCTCAAGTGGCAGAGTGCTAGCCTTGAGCGGGAAGAAGCCAGGGACAGTGCTCAGGCCCTGAGTCCAAGGCCCACGACTGGCCAAAAAAAAAAAAAAAAAAAAAAAAAGGCATTTGTACTTCCATGTTTATCGCGGCACAATTCACAATAGCCAAAATATGGAAACAACCCAGATGCCCCTCCACAGACGAATGGATCCAAAAAATATGGTACCTATACACAAATGGAATACTACATAGTGAGTAGGAATGGTGAAATATTGTTATTCTCAGGGAAATGGTCAGAACTTGAACAAATAATGTTGAGTGAGACAAGCCTAGAACACAGAAAACAAAGGGGCATGATCTCCCTGATATATGATTGTTAACAAAGGGAGATGGAGAGACAGTAGAGACCAAGTCTGTGAATACTGTATATGTTCTTGATACATTGTATATTGCATATATGTCAACCTGACCTAGACAAGGGATAGAAAAACAGGTCGTAAGATATCACAAGAAATGTACACACTGCCCTACTATGTAACTGCACCCTCTTTGCACAACACCTTGTAAAAAAATTTATGTCCAATCAATAAAAAAAAAAAAGAAAAAAAAGAAAAAGAAAAATTAAAAAAAAAAAAAGCCAGCAAAACCAGCAGCCAGAAGCAGTGGAGAAATGCAGGAAAACAAAAAGGAGCAAAAAAGAAGAGCCGAAACCTACACGGAGCCGGAGAATCTACCAGGCACCCTCCCCCCACCAGCTGACCCTGGCCGGAACATGGCCAGGCTGGGAAAGGGGACCTGGCAATCAGCAGACCGACTGCCGGGGCGCAGAGTCCAGACAGCAGGACTCCACGGACACTAGGGAGAGTGCAGACCAAGACACATGGCGATGGCAGCGACAGGAAGTTCTGGTCCACACCGGGAACGGACTTAAGCGGCTGGGGAAGCCAGCGGTGTCGAAGGGGAGAGCCGGGGATGCCACCACGACCTTTTGCCACACCACAGCACTCCACCCCCGAAGGACCAACGGCAGCACGGGACACACACACAATCCAGGACCAGTGAGTCCCCCATTACCCGCTCCCCCACCGGGAGACCAGCTATCAGAGGCCCATACCCTACAAAGAAGCTAGATCTCCCTCCCTCCCCCTCCCTACCCCAAGGGAACAAAGAACCCCCAAATCAGGCGGAAAGCTCCCATCAGGCACTGGGAAGTCACAGGAGTTTAGCAGGGGAAGGGCAGACCAGCCCCAAGGCGACCCAGGAGCCTGAACTGGCCGAATTGGCCCTGCCCCCATCTCAACAGGGGCCAGGGGACGTCCGGCAGTGCAAGCCCCACTCGAGGCGCCTGGACCTTGCAAACTTTTACAACTAAAATCACAGGTGCTGGTGGGCAATACCAGCACAGCCGGGACATCTGGGCCTGATCACGCACCCCCCTCGCAATGGAGGCGCAGTCTGAGGGGGCTAACCCGCGCCTGGACAGTTGATCCCACTGGGCCCCACACATACCGCCCCCCACAGCGGGCTCGCAGGAGGGCGCAAGCACAACCCAACAACCCGGGGCTCGCTCTGGTAGGTGTACTCTACACAGGTGGACGGGGCCACAGCGGCAGCACCCATTGTAGTGGGTGCACAGCCACAGGGGCGGGGCCCCCGGCAACAGCACCCGCTCTGGTAGGCGCGTCTACACAGGAGGGCAGAGCTCTCCATTGGCCCGTGCCCACTCAGTTTGGCGCATTTTGCACAAGTGGGTGGGCCGCCCCTCAACAACACCGGCCCCGGAGCGGTCCACACAGGAAGGCGAACTGCCTGAGAGGTGAGCTCCTCTGACCAAGATACAGAGTGGAAAAAAGAACCAAAGAAGAGATAAGCCTCCACGCCACGCTTCAGCGACCAGCAAACCCCCAACAGGGGCATGCTAGGGTCAGCACATCACAGCACAGCACAGCACAGCACAGCACAGCACAGCGTCAGGACACAGAACCTACCGGCCCCCAAGTGCAGGGAGAGGGACCACCCCAGCAACAACCAAGAAGGTCACGCTCACCCATTGGGAAGCAAGGTGCAACTGCCAAACCCAAACCCAGAGCCAGGACACCAGGACACAAGGCTCCCACTGATGGACCAGTGGGAACCAGCACAAAACCAAACCAGGGAAGCCACCCACAGATCTCCAGATACGAAAATCACAAAGAAATATAACACAGTTCATCAAAGGGCAAGCCAAATCGCCAGCTCCAAAAAGCAGCACGACTGAAGAGGAGATGGAGAATAAAAAAGCAAATGAGGCCATGTTAACAGAAATGATGGAAAGCGTCAGAAAGGAAATCAGAAAACAATTCCAGGAATTTAGAGCGGAAATCTGGAAGGACACCCAGGAAGCCAAGAAACTAATGGAAGCAAAAATGGATACAATGCAAACCTCCATTAAAGAAGACCTTAACATCCTGAGAAGTGAAATGCATGAAAAAATAGATTTAAAATACAACTCTTTAAAGGAAGAAATTTCCACGATCAGAGCTGATCTGACAACTATAAATAGCTCTCTGACATCCATAAACTCCGCAATTGAATCCACAGCACAAAGAATTGACCATATGGAATCCAGAATCTCTCGCTTGGACAATGAAACAGCCGACAACAACCAGAAAATTACCACACTCCAAGAAACGGTGAAGCTTCAGGGCAGACTAATCCAGGAACTAATGGACAAAGACAAGAGATATAATCTGTGCATAATTGGAATAGAAGAAGGAGCCAAATACCACAGCAGAGGGCTTCATCATATTTTCAATAAAGTAATTGCAGAAAACTTCCCCAATCTCACAAGGGACCCCATCCAGGTAACTGAAGCCTATGGGACACCTGGCAGGCCAGACCCCAGAAAAGCCACGTCAAGGCACATAATATTCAAGACTTCAGAACTCAAGAATAAAGAGCAAATTCTAAATGCAGCCAAAGTGAAGAAAGAAATTTTCTACAATGGGAAGAGGATCCGAATAACAGCAGACCTCTCCACACAAACCTACCAAGTGTGAAGTAAGTGGAAGAACACCATCCAAGTACTACAGGCCAACAATATGCAACCCAGGATTAAATATCCAGTGAAATTGGAGTTCACATTCGAAGGGAAAACCAGATCTTTCCATAGGAAAGAGGATCTAAAGGAGTGTGTGAATAAAAAACCAGCCCTACAGCGAATTCTAAGAGGGGAATCCCACCCAACAGAGATCGTACAATACACACAGACAGAAACAGATAGAAACTACACTAGCCAGAGCCCAACAGAAAGAGCAGCTCACTAAAGACAAGGAAAAAAAAAAAAGAGGAAAAAACAGCCCAACAAGAAAATGGAAGGAGAAAAAACACTCTTATCCTTGATCTCTTTGAATATAAATGGTATAAACACTCCGATGAAGAGGAGCAGACTGGCAGATTGGATCCATAAACAAAAAGTTGGCATCTGTTGGCTAAAAGAGACCCATCTTACAGCAAGGGACAAAAACAGGTTCTGAATGAAAGGATGGAGCAATATCTTCCAAGCAAACCCACCTACCAAAACGGCAGGTGTAGCCATCCTGATCTCAGACAAGCTGGACTTTTCATTAAAATGAACTCAAAAAGACAAAGAAGGCCACTACATTTTAATACAAGGAAAAATCTAAAATCAAGGCATCACGGTGATAAATGTATACTCACCGAACAAAAAAGGCCCTACATATGACAAGCAAATTCTCACAGAATTACAGAACAAGATAGACCCAAACACAATCATACTGGGTGACTTTAATACCCCACTCTCTCCAAGAGACAGATCCAACACCCAGAGGATTAGCAAGGGAGCTGAGGACCTAAGTAACACCATATCCCAAATGGATCTGACAGATCAGTACAGAATCTTCCACCCTACAGAGACTCAATACACTTTCTTCTCAGCAGCCCATGGATCATACTCCAAAATAGACCATGTCATAGCCCACACAAAGAACCTCAGCAAATACAAAATTATTGACGTCATCCCATGTATTATATCTGATCACAGTGGATTAAAGGTAACCCTCAATAACAACGGTTACCACAGAGGCTATACACATTCTTGGAGGCTAAACCCCACACTGTTATCCAACACTTGGGCCACAGACCAAATTAAAGATGAAATCAACGAATTCATAAGCCACAATGACAATGAAAATACATCACAAAGAAACCTATGGGACACAGCTAAGGCAGTACTGAGGGGCAAGACCATTGCCCTCAGCACTCACATTAAAAGAATGGAAGCAGAGCAGGTGAATACCCTCACGATGAAACTAAAACAACTGGAGAAACAAGAAATGACAGAATCTAAAATTACTAGGAGGAGAGAGATCACAAAGATAAAAGAAGAGATAAATCTGATTGAAAACAGAAAGACCATTCAACAAATAAATAGGACTAAAAGCTGTTTCTTTTAGAAAATAAATAAAATTGACAGACCCCTCGCAAGACTTACAAAAAAAAAGAAGAGAAGCAACTCATATACGTAAAATCAGGGACTCCACCAGAAAAATTACAAGTACACACGATATTCAAACAATCATAAGGAACTATTTCCAAAACCTCTACTCAGCAAAAAACAATAATTTTACAGAAATGGATCAATTCTTAGAGAAGTATAAACTGCCCAAACTGAACCAAGAAGAAATAAACCAACTAAATAAACCAATAACTTACGGTGAGATACAGGAGGTAATCAAGAACCTCCCAACAAAGAAAAGCCCAGGCCTAGATGGATTCACCAACTAATTCTACAAAACCTTTAGTGAGGAGCTAATACAAAACTCTCCCTCGAAACTCTCCCACAAAACTCCTCAAATTCTCCCACGAAATAGAAACAGAGGGAGAAATCCCAAACTCATTCTATGAAACTAATACTATACTCATTCTCAAACCAGGCAAAGACCCAACAAAAAAAAGAGAACTACAGACCAATATCACTAATGAACACAGATGCAAAGCTCCTCAATAAAATATTAGCTAACAGGATCCAGAAACTGATCAAGACAATTATACATCATGACCAAGTAGGCTTCATCCCACAGTCACAAGGATGGTTCAACATCTGTAAATCAATCAACGTAATTCACCACATAAACAGAACTAAAATCAAGAATCACATTGTTATCTCAGTCGATGCCCAAAAATCCTTTGACAAAATACAACATCCATACTTATTAAAAGCTTTGGAGAGAACAGAAATAGATGGAACATTCCTCAAAACAATAAAAGCCATATACAGGGCTGGGGATATAGCCTAGTGGCAAGAGTGCCTGCCTCGGATACACGAGGCCTTAGGTTCGATTCCCCAGCACCACATATACAGAAAACGGCCAGAAGCGGCGCTGTGGCTCAAGTGGCAGCGTGCTTGCCTTGAGCGGGAAGAAGCCAGGGACAGTGCTCAGGCCCTGAGTCCAAGGCCCAGGACAGGCCAAAAAAAAAAAAAAAAAAAAAAAAAAGCCATATACAACAGACCAACTGCTAACCTCATATTAAATGGAGAGAAACTTAAATCATTCCCCCTAAACTCAGGAACAAGACAAGAATGCCCACTCTCTCCACTTCTTTTCAACATAGTGCTGGAATCCCTAGCCATAGCAATAAGGCAAGAGGAGGACATCAAAGGGATCCACATTGGCAAGGAAGAAATAAAGCTATCCCTATTTGCAGATGACATGATCTTATATCTGAAGGACCCAAAAAACTCAGTCCACAAACTTCTACACCTAAGAAACCATTTTGGCAAAGTAGCAGGATACAAAATTAATCTACAAAAGTCAGCAGCTTTTCTGTACACCAGCAATGTACAAGCAGAAAAGGAAATTATGGAAACAATTCCATTTACAGTAGCCAAAAAAAGAATAAAGTACCTAGGGATCAACTTAACCAAGGACGTGACGGACCTATTTAATGAAAACTATAAAAATCTAATAAGGGAAATCAAAGAAGACACAAGGAGATGGAAAGACCTCCCATGCTCATGGGTAGGCAGAATCAATATAGTGAAAATGGCCATATTGCCCAAATTGTTATACAAATTCAATGCAATCCCCATCAAAATCCCAGTCACATTCTTCACTGAAATAGAGAAAGCAACCCATAAATTCATATGGAACAGCAAAAAACCTAGAATAGCCAAAGCAATTCTAGGCAAAAAAAGCAGTGCAGGAGGTATCACAATACCAGACTTCAAGCTCTACTACAGGGCCACCATAACAAAAACAGCCTGGTATTGGTACAAAAACAGATCTGAAGACCAATGCATTAGAATTGAAGATCCAGAAATAAAACCGCACTCTTACAGCCAACTGATATTCGACAAAGGAGCTAAAGACATACAATGGAATAAACATAGCCTCTTCAACTACTGGTGCTGGGAGAACTGGGCAGCCATATGCAGAAAACTCAAAGTAGATTCAAGCCTATCACCATGCACCAAGATCAACTCAAAATGGATCAAGGACCTCAACATCAGACCTGAATCCTTGAAACTACTGAAGGTCAGAGTAGGAAAGACACTAGAACATATAGGCACAGGAAGGAACTTCCTGAATATAGTCCCGGGGCACAACAAATAGGGGAGAGACTCGACAAATGGGACTACTACAAATTAAAAAGTTTCTGCACAGCTAAGGACATAGCCACCAAAACAGAAAGACAGCAAACCATATGGGAAAGGATCTTTACCAGCACAGCAACAGACAAAGGCCTAATATCTGTCATCTACAGAGAACTCAAAAAACTAAGCCCCTCCAAGCCCAATAAACCAATTAGGAAATGGGCAAAGGAGCTAAAGAGAGACTTCACAAGAGAAGAAATAAAAATGGCAAAGAAACATATGAGGAAATGTTCAACATCCCTGGTAGTAAAGGAAATGCAAATAAAAACAACCCTGAGATACCACCTCACCCCAGTTAGAATGGCCTATACTCTGAACTCAGGCAACAACAAATGCTGGAGGGGGTGCGGGGAAAGAGGAACCCTTCTCCATTGTTGGTGGGAGTGCAAATTAGTACAACCACTTTGGAGAACAGTATGGAGGTTTCTCAAAAAGCTCAATATAGACCTACCCTATGACCCAGCCATACCACTCCTAGGCATCTATCCTAAAGAGCAAGTCCCAAGATATCAAAAAGACATTTGTACTTCCATGTTTATCATGGCACAATTCACAATAGCCAAAATATGGAAACAACCCAGATGCCCCTCCACAGACGAATGGATCCAAAAAATATGGTACCTATACACAAATGGAATACTACATAGCGATTAGGAATGGTGAAATATTGTTATTCGCAGGGAAATGGTCAGAACTTGAACAAATAATGTTGAGTGAGACAAGCCTAGAACACAGAAAACAAAGGGGCATGATCTCCCTGATATATGACTGTTAAGAAAGGGTGACGGAGAGACAGTAGAGACCAGGTCTGTGAAACCAAAACTGCTTGTCAAATAGTATTTCCCACAGGATTGGGAGAGCGACCCAACAGTATGTAACTAAAACCAAACAACTACTCAACATATAAAGGTCAAAAATTGACCTCTCAGTGGAATACAATAGCTCACAAGCTATGTATGTACGTTCATATAGGACTACTCTCGACATATTGTCTAATATCGACATTACATTTAAAGCCCTAGGCGAATTTTCTTGGGCGTGGCCACGTGGCTACTGTATATGTTCTTGATACATTGTATATTGTATATATGTCTACCTGACCTAGAGAAGGGAAAGAAAAACAGGGCATAAGATATCACAAGAAATGTACACACTGCCCTACTATATAACTACCCTTTTTGCACAACACCTTGTCAAAAAAATTTGTGTTCAATTAATAAATAAATTAAATTTTTTTAAAAAGTGACTGCTTTTGTTCAATCCTGCTGTTCTCTTGGATGTACTCTTGACAAAGACAATTTAAGATAAGAGTTTCACAGACTTTTCTGCCTACGCTGATTTTAAAGCATATCTCAGCCTCCTGAGTAACTAGGATTACAGGTATAAGCCCTCAGTCCCCAGAATAGTTTGGGTTTGACAAGCACTGGATCATAAAGCTACAAGTTTCAAATATATGACATCCCTATGTTTAACATTAGTGACACATTCTAGTCAACACTGCTAAGTTCCTCAGGAAAAAAAGTGAAATAATAAAAAATAATCAAATAGACATTGTTTTATATCCAAAACCTAATACAAAAAGTGGTGTCAGAGAAGATTCCACTGAAGTGCAGATGAAAATCTCAAACCTACAGAATTTCAAAGTTAAGCAAGAACTGACCAAAAGACATTAGTGAAACTTGAAAAGCATAAGACAAAAGGGGAAAACAGCGCAGTCAGGTTAGAGCTGTTGATTTTACAAATTACTTACTATTAGATTGTGCTTAGCAAAATGCAGTTCCCGGATGATGTAATATAGGCTCGCAATGACAGAACAAATATCAGCCCTGAATCTGTCACTGAAGAGTTCAATGCCTGGGAGAAGTTGAGTGATTTCATACTGAGCATAACAACGGTCTGCTTTGGGATGTGGAAGTGTGGTTCGAAGCAAACCCTTGAAATGGAAAACAGTGTAACAAAGAGTGATAAATTCCATTTGCAGCAAGGAAATAAAACCACTTGGTTACAGGTATCAATTACCAAAGTACTCTGACAAGCTTAGCATACTACACTCCATAGCATATTATACTATTATCATTGTCATAAGTGTTAAATTCTTTTATCTCTCACATAAAAAATAGTTGTTGAAATTTTTAATTTCAAACTTTTGCTTTAAAAATCATTTTTGAAAACCAAAAAGCTTTTAAAATAAATCTCACCAGCTAATTTTTACTAATATGACAATAATGCACATATTGAATAAAATGTTAAACTTTCAGGGGAAGAGTAGACTTGTGCTCTACCACTTGAGCAACAACTCCACTTTTCCAGTAGTGCTACCACTGGACATAGCACCAGTCCTTTTCTGTTTTAGCTATTTCACAGTTAGGGTCTCTTGATTTTTCCTCAGGGATAGCCTCAGACTATGATCCTCTGGCCTGTATCTCCTACATTGCTGGGATGAATGCAGAAGCATTTTTAAAGTCATATCACATATTCTCTAGGACATAAAAAACATTGCCTTGGAGAATAAGGAGCATGAGAAAGTAAAGAATGAGGCATAAGGAGCTACAGTCAGCTCATCATTCTCTTTGCTCCCTTGCCTCTTTGCTTTGAAGTACATGAAGAGGTATTTGGCATATAAGAAAATTGCTAAGTCTGGCCTTATGTTAGAAGAAGGAGCCTTTCCCCCCAAACTTATCTACCTAGATTTCAGAAGCTATCAGCCTCCTCTGATACAAAGAACAAGGGCATCTGTCCATCCATCAAAGTAAACAGAACCTTTAGCATTCAGCAAAGGCCCCTGGCTACATTTCTGAATCAGAATGCCTCAGATTTCAGATAAAAGCTGCTTTCTTCTTCAGTGAAATCAAACCAAAATCCCAAGAAACACAAACATTCCTCTTCTATATTTTCCAACTTAATTCTTACCTTCATTAGATGATATAATTGACATCATGACACAAAGCATAGCTTTGCTTAGAGATGTGACAACCTCAGGCAACCATTTGGAGTCAGGTAGAGTGGTATCACAGTAATGGCTACTGACAAAGATCTTATTAATGATAGGAGACTCAACGTACCTATCTGTAAAACATCTGTGAGAGGAAAAAACTGATGGTACTGAATATTAAGGAGGAAAATGTGACTAGGGTTCAGCCAGCAAGGGAGAGATGGGCTTGTAATATTTGATCATGATTCATGTTATTTTCCTACCTGAATGTTTTATGAATGGGATATACATAAGCATATATGTATATGTATGTGTATGTGTGTATATATACATGTGTGTCTGTGTATATGTGTGTATGTATATCTAGAGGAGGGAGGCTATTCCTGGTGCTTGAATTCAGGGCATGGGCACTATCCCTGAGCTTTTTTGCTCAAGGCTAGTGCTGTACCACTTCATGAGTTGCATCTCCATTTCTAGCTTTTTGGTAGTTAATTGGAAATAAGAGTCTCAGTCTTTCCTGCCTGGGCTGGCTTTGAATTGTGATCTTCAGATCTCAGTCTTCTGAGTAGTTAGTATTACAGGTTTAAGCCACTGGTGTCCAGCTGGGATGCATTATTTTTAATGGAATGAAGTGACAGCTATGCTACTATAAAGAAACAGACATGAAATGTTACCTGAAAGAGTAATGCAGACAAAAGGCAACAATTGATCCTCTTTTCAATGTTCACTGTCTTAATAAATCTAAATAAGTAGAAGAAAAACCAATTAGAAATTTTCTAAATTATCTTTAAACATATATCAAAGCTATAGAAGACTAGAAAAAAATATTTATGCAAGAAAATATAAGAAAAACATAAAGAAAATGAAAGATTATTGATAACCCTACCACTTAAACATGATTACTGGTAACATTTTCATCCATTTCCTTATAGGTTTTTCCTTTAGGTAGTTGTATACATACATATGAAGACTGAATGTACACAATACATATTATACGCATTTACCTTATTAAAGGTATCCTCAGTGGGTAAATACTAATCTCCCAAAGAAAGCAGAAATGTCCTTTTACACTAGATATATGGAACTGCTCACAACTGTAAGTCTCTGCATGAACTTAAGACAGGATCTCTCCATTTGTTATTGCCTCTTTTTATGTCCTTTAGAGAATTTTGCTTATATGAGTCTTGAAACCTGCATTTGCAACAGTACACAGTACCTGCTCCTAAATCATACTTAGTGATAACACTAAGGAGCTTCATGGAATTAATAGCATAACCAGTCTGAGTTCAGCTGCTTAGTGTGGATATTTGAGTTGGCATTTTGCTGTAAGAAGAGTTTACTCTACTCAAGCATCTGAGAGAACAGCTAAAGCTCCTGTAGATTCACATCTGTGGAAGTCAGACTTCCAGCTGTGTAACTAGGAAATAGCTTTCTTCTGGCTGGAATCACCAGGTAATAACTTGAGAGGCTCAGAGCTGAGGTACCCTTTGGCAAGAATGCTACAGCTGTTCCTTCCTGAGCTGTGAACTTGCCTTCTTCCCTTAGCTATTCTAGTTCTGACTGCCAAGTTCAAGTCACAGAGGGAGTGCGGGTGGGTGGGGGGAGGGGGACAGGGAAGGTTTCTTCCCAGAAGTACAAAGAAATCAAAATCAATACGGGTTTAAAAGATAATTCTCATTTAATAATTATAAAGTAGTGATTTCTTGCTTGCTCTCTCCAAAGATAGTAACTGGAAATAAAATCTTTTATTGTTGAATTTGCTCTGCAGCTCAAATTATGGTGCAGGTCTTTTGATCACTCCATCCTATAGATGAGATGAAGAAGGAACCTCAGAGATAGTGGCCACCTCTTCTACCTTTATATTCATGTTTCTCACACTGATGAAATATTAATACATTTTGAAGTATTTTTATTTCATTTTTTTCAAATTTTTATTATCTGATGTACAGAGAGGTTACAGTTTCATACTTTAGGCATTGGATACATTTCTTGTACTATTTGTTACCTTGTCCCTCAAACCCCCCTCCCCCTCCCCCTTACCCTTTCCCCCATGAGGTGTTCAGTTCACTTACACCAAACAGTTTCGCAAGTATTGCTTTTGTAGTTGTTTGTCTTTTTTTTACCCTGTGTCTCTCAATTTTGGTATTCCCTTTCAATTTCCTAGTTCCAATACCAGTATATATGGTTTCCAATATACTCAGATAAGATTACAGAGATAGTGTAGGTACAACCACAGGAAGGTGATACAAGAACATCATCAATAATAGAAGCTACAGATACACATGGGACGTTGAAAGTAGTTACAACTGTGATATAACAATTGTCTCCATAACATGGAGTTCATTTCACTTAGCATCATCTTAGGTGTTCATAAGGGTATAGCTATTGGGCCTTGTGATGCTCTGCTATGACTTGCCTAAACCTGTACTAATTATTCCCAATAAGGGAGAGACCATAGAGTCCATGTTTCTTTGGGTCTGGCTCACTTCACTTAGTATAATTTTTTCCAAGTCCTTCCATTTCCTTACAAATGGGACAATGTCATTCTTTCTGATAGAGGCATAAAATTCCATTGTGTATATGTACCACATTTTCCTGATCCATTTTGAAGTATTAATTATGTACAAAGCATGATGATAAACACTCACATGTTACTGAGATAAAATGAATAGTGGCTCCCCAAGACATCCATGTATCAATCCCTGTAGCTCATGAACATCTTAACTTATGCAGCAGGAAAGACCTGACAGAGATGACTAAATAAAGGTGTATGAGATAGAACAATTATTCTGGATTATCTAGGTGGGCCCAATGTAATCACATTGGTCCTAATAAGAGTAAGACAGAGGCCCAGTAGGAAAAGATGAGAGAATGGAAGTAGAGGTCAGAGATAGTAAGAAATTGGTGGGGCAAGAGAGGGGAGAGAGAAAGATGGTAGGCTTTTGTTACATAGACATATACAAATGACCTGGGGCCATGAATCATAGAATATAAGAAACCCCTAAAGTCAAAATATGCCCCAAACCAGATCCTCACTTAGAGCTTCCCCAGAAAGCGCAGCCCTATACCTTGATTTTATTACATTTGAACTTCATAATGTAAGATACTAAGTTGCACTATAGTTGAGGCTGCAGCTCAGTGACACAGCATCTGCCTAGCAATGTGCAGAGCCTTGTGTATAATCTCTAACATCACTTAAAAATTAGTTTAAGTTTCCAGTTGGTAGCAATTTGTTTCAGCAGCAATAGGAATGCAATACTGTTGTATTATGAGTTATGTGTTACAAGCTACGTTGTATCCCACCAGAATGGTATTCTGAGCTCCTAACCCCCAGTAGTTTAGAATGTGACTGAACTTGGAGATAATCTTCAAAGATATACTTAATTAAAATGAGGTCAGGTGGGGATCTGGTCTAGTGTGACTAGTGTATTTGTAAGAAAAAAATATTAGAACAGAACCATCCAAAGAGATTTGTACAGATACACTGCTAACTAGTTTCATAGAAGACAAGGAGAGAGACCTCATAGAAAATGTCCACAGCCCTGTGACCTCAGATGTCCATCCCCTAGAGCTAAGGCATGACAAATTTATGTTGCTCAACGCACTCAATTTATGGTACTGGGTTATGGCAAGCCAAACAATCTATTAGAGTATGTCATGTCATTTTCTCCACAACAACACATTTAACAGGTGAGAACACTGAGGCTCAGAGAGAAAGAGTAACATGCTGAGATATAAGGTAATGAGGTCCCCCCTCCCTTAGGCCTGAGCCAGCCTCCACGCTGTTATTCTTGCTCCATACCAACTGATCCTTCCTTCACTTGTTCATTCATCAAGTAGCTATTAAAAGTCCACTCCATACTAGGTACTTGGATACGGCCGTTAATAAAACAAAGGCGTGTCAGCATGTAGTCTTTGTATTTTGGGAATAAGAGGTGTCATGGGAAGAAAAGATACTCATAAACAATAAATTTAGCAGTAGGTAGAGTATGTCACCCTATACAACTGTCCAAGAATAGAGTGTGCACATGGTATACTCTCCATGTTACCTGCAAAGGCAGCCCCAGCCAGGACATGAGTTATTACATCTTCATACTTACTGTGCTATCTTTGCTGCTATGACGGCACCTTGCAAGCACCCCCAAATGCCAACTTTTGACAGAAATTCTTCACTGTAGTCTTTGAAACCAACACCATGTGTGGGACTGGAGGGAGAGGTGCCAAATTCTTTCCAAGTGTGCAGCACATCGGTTTTTCTGAATAGATCATCAAGAGCTTGACACCAACACTTGAAAGCAGCTCTAAAATAGAACAGAGCACCAAGCAGGATATTTTGTTTTCTGAGGCCTCTGTCTTCCAATAGGAAACATATGTATGCTGAAGAAACATTGAATCAATGTGTTTTGAGAGTAAATGTATATCATTCACTGCTCATAACAATTCTCCCAGGCAACATTTGCTGAATAAAATGAAGTTATGTACTATTATTGTAGAACTTAGGGGAAAATATATTGTCTTGATTAATTAAAAAATGTTCAATAAAAAAGAAAAAGTTTGCCCTATTAATTCCCAAAGCGCTACCTTTTCTTTTTTGCAAAGATGAGTAGACTTCCAAGTGAATGCAGTGCCTGAACTTTAAGACTCCTTTGATTGCTGGCTTGGAGAATATCTGTATTTTTTAATCAAGTGAAAGAACAAATGTCAGTTCCAGGGGAAAATATTTCTTTAATATTTGCAGGAATATTTTAGACTGCATTATTCCTAACTGTGTAGACTGCAATAAGAAAGCTGCAAACTAACAGTGCTTTCAAATGTCACACGGTATATATACCCAGAGAGAGTACAAATGGCATGCTATTTGAACACTTCAGAATGAGAGATTGGGTGTAACACACAGGAAACAAGGAACTTCCATGAAGGACACAAAATGAGGTCAGGCAGGTAGACATGTTGAAAAGGACATGAAAGGGGGAAAGCAATGCACATGAGAAGAATGGATACATCTGGAATATGGTATGCAGGCTGGAAGCCTGTAGAGAGGGCTAGTGCTCAAGATTCCCAAGGCCCCTTAATGCCACATGGTGAGGGTATCCTACAGCATATGGGAAGGCTCAAAAAGTTTGTAGCAGAGATATCATAACTCACACATAGTATATTAGATTTTTCGTTTTGCTACATGCACAAAGATAACATCACACATTTATGCAATCGATTGTGTAAATATATGATTAACTTGGTGTGATCAGGCCCCAGTGAGGTCAGCACCCTGTCGAAGAAATCTTAGGGAGGGTCACAATGGGGCCTTTACTGGCATTTTGTAAGTGTAGACTAGAGATCCTGGACAGCCTGCAATGTACAGAAACTTCCCCCACAGCAAAGGGAAAGGTGAGAAAGAAACCTGCTTACGACCGAGTCTAACATCTACTTTCACTTTATACATAAAAAGGGAATTTGGGCATGACTCCTAAATGCCCTGAATGTTTTGCAACTTCTGTAGTCTTTGGTTCTGAACTTCACCAAGATTTACTCCTCAATTTAGAAAATTATGATCCTCAAAGCTTTCCCACTGCTTTCCCACTGACTTAAGTCATGACAACACACCTGTGTTAGGTAACATCATGGCTGTCGTATTCATGATACTAGAATAGGAAAGAAGTATCTCAATACTTCTTCATACCTTCTATGGCCCCAGCATTTGCATATTAACCCCAGATTATTTTATTATAAACTTGTTTTATTTATCTTCTATATTTAGAGTTTCACAATTACTTTTTGGAATACTGTATATAGCAAGAGTAAGACCCATCTCAAAATGAACTGGGTATAGGGCACATTCCTGTAAACTCAACTAGGAGGAGAGTATAGGTAGGCATATTTTGGTCTAAAATGATTTGTTGCAAAAACAACATTTGGTCTACAATACAACTTGAGAATATGCTACTAAATTTATTTTGAAAAAGAGAGCGATGCCAAAGCTATGTCCCTATCTATAGAGTTCATAGCTCAATCCAAGGAGAAAGGACAGAAAGGTGGCAAGAACCTCACATTAGCCACAGATAAGTGGGAAATAGCAAGGACTGGAAGCATGTTGTAAATTCTGTCACTGCCTACATGGGAATCATGAATAGAATCTGGTCAAGCCCTCTCATCCTACTTTTATTTTATTTATTTATTTATTTATTTATTTATTTTTTTGGCCAGTCCTGGGCCTTGGACTCAGGGCCTGAGCACTGTCCCTGGCTTCTTCCCGCTCAAGGCTAGCACTCTGCCACTTGAGCCACAGCGCCGCTTCTGGCCGTTTTCTGCATATGTGGTGCTGGGGAATCGAACCTAGGGCCTCGTGTATCCGAGGCAGGCACTCTTGCCACTAGGCTATATCCCCAGCCCTCTCATCCTACTTTTAAAGCAACATTTTAAGAGCAGATGCTATCTTAACATTAACACAGTCAGTCACATTGACAAGGAAGACATAATGGCTTAGCCTTACCAATAGTTTGGTGATAAGAAGAAATTACCAGTCCCAGTTGTGAATAGGGAAGTTTGCTTTTCTCCACTGCACTACTAACTCTGAATTGCTCCTGAGAAAGGTCAGGAGGAATTGACATGTGTATCTCTTCGGTCCCCAGGGAAAATTCAACCTTCTTAGTAGCAGGTGTTGGAGAGTTTACTCTTCCTTTGTCTCCTAAATTTGAGGAAACAAAAATTTTAAAATGTAAAATGGAGAAGGAAGGGAAGTTGTTGGGAAGGAAAACGAATGGAAATTGAGCAGGGAAGGAAGGAGAAACTTTGTAGAGATGTAGGACTTGTTTGCAGTTTGAGAGACAAGTTTTCTCATACTTCTTGCATGCATGATGGGCCCTGGACCCAAGTTATTTCACTCAGACCTCTGCAGCCCACAAGCCAGAAAGCTCATGCTCACCTAATGCTTTGCTTCTCCTGGGGAAAAATGGAAGTTGCACAGTTTGAGTTTGTCTTTTTAAAATAGCTTCCAACAGTAAGATGTTGGTTTGCTTCTGGGGCAGAAACATCTGGGATGGAAGCAACACACATGTAGTTCTGGCCTGACACAGAAGGCAATGAAAAAGAGTCTCTCTTTTTAAGATGAGAGATCAAACAGGAAAAAGAAAAAAACACTAGCAAAGTCATCAGAAAGAGCAGAGAGAGAAATTAATGTGCATTTTGAAGCCCACAGCCTGCAGAGCAGGGTGGACTACTAAGAATAGTTTGGTGCCATGTAAGTAAGATTTGAGGTTAGTTTAAAACCATTCTTAAAAGCTGAATTTGCATTTTCAATTCAGGCCCTTTCCCATCGATAATGTATTAAGTAACTGATAGAAGGTAAACATGTACAGAAAGCTAATTTAACACAATGTAAGTCTGAAGACAATACAGCCACAGTACAGCCAAAATTGTACAAGTGCTTCATAGAGGAAGAAGGAGAAGGGCACTAGTATCGTCAAACAAATAAACAATTATGTAAATAAATAAAGCCTTCAGTGGTTACAAAACCTAGCCAAATCTCTCAAAGATAAGCTCAGTGGATATTAGCATTTTATTTAGAAATGTGTTTAAAATCTATTTTTAATTATTTTAAGTCAATTAAGTTTCTTTTTATTCTGATGATTTTGAGAGTAAAAGGCACAAACACAGATTATAATTAAACATTTTAAACTAACTACAGACAATTCAGGATTTTTTCCCAATCTAAATTTGAAAATATTCTTCTCCAAGTATACCACTTAACCAGTCCAGGCACTGTCTTGATTGAATTCACAGGTTGATAGATATTGAGAAGGGACAAGATAGAAGTAATATAACCAATAACTGTGGTTTTACGCAAAAAGAAATCTCTAAAAACAAAATCTAAAGGATTAATTTTTTAAAATCTTGATGCTTATTTTAAAATGTATCTGTTTCTTTGAAACTGATAATTTTTTGGTAAAAATTAACTCAATGACTCAATTACTAATGAAAGAAAACATGATCCTAGTTCCACACCTGCAAGAAAATGGAAAGAACTTCAGAGTACAGAATTTCAAAGGTAAGAAACATTGTTTTCACATCCACTGTACCCAAAGGAGATTTTGTTTTGCTTTGTTTTTTGCTAATTTGGCAGAAAGTATAAAAGCAGGTGAGGTAGTGTTCCGCCAGACAACAGGACTGGATGTTGGCAGGAAGGGGGACAAGGGCAGGCTGTGGTCTATCCCTGGGAAGCAGACCCATATAAACAATGGTCAGGGGACATAGAGCAAGCATTTACCTTGTGTCTGTACAAGAAACAATGAAAGCAACTTCCTGCTGTGTCGGATTGATCTGTTATGGTATGTGGACTTTCCCAGGGACTCTCTAAAGCATCTCAAAGTATCTGTCACATCCACAGGCACACAGAGGAGCTGTTTGGCTTGGATGTATTCTGAAAGAAAAGGGAGGGGAGGGAGATGATGGGATGAAACACTGCATAGAGCCAACTAGTAGCAAATGTGGTTCTAATTCAGAGAATTTTCCAACCTGAAACTGCTAAATTCAAAGTCCCCAGATCTGCAGCAGGTGTTTCAACATTCAAATCTTTTTTTCCCCCTCTCCTTTTGGGATATTTCAAAGTTCTTTCAAAAAACCTTAGGAAAGTTTTGATTATTATGAAATGCAAATAACTTTAGATCTTGCCAATTTTCCTTATGAAGCCTCCTGTTTTTTCCTCTGCTGATCATTAAAAAAAAAAAAAAAATAGAAAATCTGCTCCCTCTCAGCAGCCTCTTCAAAGAATAGGTGACTTGGGAAAAAGAGGAAAGGGGAAAACAAAGAATCTTGAAAATGGACACTGCTCTCTAAAGGGAAAGAAAAGACAAGTTCCTAAGATAGAAAGTGCAGAGAAAAGGTAGACTGAGGGACAGGTATGTGTTGTGGGGGAGGGGAGATTCCTGGCTAGAACTAAGCACTGTACTGAAAAGTGTTAGAAAGGAGAGATGGTCTAACAGCATTGAGGTGATATCTCTGGGCCAGTGAGCAAAGTGCCTGGAAATCAGGCTCATATGGGCTGCACACACCATGGAGAAGGCTCAAGAGAGCAAATAAGTACAGGCTTTAAAACTGCAAAACAGATTTATTTCTTCAATAAGCTGAACAAGTCAACTATCCCTTCACATTGTACGAATCTACAAGGTAACAAAATTGTAATACAGCAAGGGGCATGACCTTGCTTCTAATAGGTTTACAGTTTAGCTGAAGAAAGGAGACATTCTAACAGTAGTTAGTAAAGTAATATTCTCAGAATGTCTAGTTGGATGGCAAAGTGAGGGAAAGATAATCAAATAATCAACACAGACAAGTAATCAGCTTGGACAGAAAATGGTGGACAAGAAAGATTGTAAGAGCCAGCACCTCACAGCTGTACTTCTACCTACTCAGGAGACAGAAGACCAGGAAAACTGAAGTTCAAGGCCAGACCAAGCAGAAATGCTTATAAGATCCATAGTAGCAGAAACATTGTGGCGGCATGTTTCTATAATCTCAGCTACATAGGAGAATAATGGTTCTGGTGAACTCAGGCAAAAAGGAAGACCCTATGGGAAAATAACTAGAGCAAAAAGGGCCTGGAGATGAGGTTCAAGTGGTAGGGTACCTGTCTAGCAAGCATAAAGTTCAAGGTGAAAGTAAGAAAGAAAGAGAGAGAGAGAGAGAGAGAGAGAGAGAGAGAGAGAGAGAGAGAGAAAGAAAGAAAGAAAGAAAGAAAGAAAGAAAGAAAGAAAGAAAGAAAGAAAGAAAGAAAGAAAGAGAGAGAGAGAGAGAGGGAGGGAGGGAGGGAGGGAGGGAAAGAAATTGAAAGAGAGAGAAAGAGAAACAAAGAGCAAGCAAGCAAGAAAGACGGGAGGGAGGGAATGAGGAAAGGAGAAAGTTAGGTAAGGAGGGAGGAAATGAAGAAAAAGAGACATGACATGGAGGAAAGGAGGGAGTTGGATGGAGGGGAATGGAGGGACACAAAAGAAAGGAAAGGGAAGGATGGAAGGAAGGAAGGAAGAAAGGGACGGAAGAAAGGAAGGAAAGAAGGAAGGAAGGAAGGAAGGAAGGAAGGAAGGAAGGAAGGAAGGAAGGAAGGAAGGAAGGAGATATTCCATAAGAATCACTAAAGTTTGTTAAGGATTTTCATATGCTGGAAATGTTCCTTAATAATTTACTGTGATTGATAAAGTCTGCCAGACAACCACAAAACAGAAGTACCACCATTATCCTCAATTTACAGATGAGGAATATAAGACATAGAAGGGCCTTATAGATATGCCTCTTAACAGCTATATGCTAATTGAGATGGCTTTCTTGAAAGCACAGGATACATTTGTGCCAGCAGAGGTACAGAAGCAGTAGGAAAGGGGTGAGGAGAGTTTGGGGCACATTTAGTCAACAGGCCTAGTACTGTTGAACAATGACCAATCTATCAAAATCCTGAAGCCCTCTCCAAAGAAACAGACTTTATTCTCTTCAAATGGAAAGCTAAAGAAGGGTATTGAACAGGACTCTTGATGGCAAGAGATGGTAGTTTAAGAAGAGTTAACCAACCATCATATTCATGTTGTACTGCCATGAGAAAGGCAGGTGACTGAAACTGCTGAGCTACAACACAGACACTGTATGTTTTAACTCAACAAAGACTGGTAGCAACAGAAATGACAGAGACATACAGGGGACTTAGTAACTGTGGTCCACCCCCGGGAGGGCTCCATGCAGATGCTCCCCACATGTTTAAGTCTGTGCCCAGTACCTGTGTTACCTAGGCAATTGGCATACCTGGAGGCTGTTACCTCCCCCTTTTCTGAGGTCACATCCAATCCACTTGGCCATACCTCTGCCTTTCCCCATATAATCCGGCTCAAACCAGTCCCTGCTCTCTTTCCTTCTCTTTCCTTCTCTTTCCTTCTCTCTCCTTCTTTCCTTCTCTCTTATTCTCTTTCTCTCTTTTTCTCTTCTTCCTTACCCTCTGTCTCCCCACACCTCCATCTTATGCGGGCTGGTGGTTTGCTCTCCCCTCAATAAACTCCTTTCTGCCTGAACCATATGGTGGGTTTCCTTTCCAGCGAACCTTACAGTTACATTAGAAGAAACAGGAATGGCTAATTGGCTTTGTGGCAATGAAAAGAGTCACTTCTTCCTCCAGTTTCTGAGTTACTCCCTACCAAACTGGAAAGAAAAAGGAATGAGGTAGTCCATGATTTCCCACCATATCCATGCAGCCCCTGGACCTGCACATCTCTGGGGCATTACTCCAGCAGTTTTCATCGCTTCCTCCAAACCATTGACATTTTTCCCCCTCTCCCTCTCCAAACCATTGATTTTCCCCTCTGCAGAATCATTCTCAACAGCACACTTTGTAGTTATTTTTCTTATCTTTAAAAAACAAAGAAGTTCTCTCTCTTGCCCACTTTTCCCTCAAGCTACACTCTTATTTCTCTGTTCCACTTTACACCAAAATTCCTCAAAAAGTTTTCTGCATCCATTATTTTCCATACTTCTTGTACCCACTTAAATCAGACTTCTCCCCTCTTACTTAAAAGTCCAACTTCATGGACCATACTTGATTTACTTTGCTTCCTCATCAAGCTGATTTCTTCACTTGAAAGCCCATCTCAGATTGCATTTTCTTCTTCTGAATTTGTACTTACTTGTCTCAGCCACATGCTAATAGCTCCCAAATATATTCCTCTGGCCCCAACTATTCTCAAATCCACTCATGTATCCAAGGTCTATGACAGCTTATATGTTCCCAATTGATTTCCTAAACTTTCTCTTACACACACACACACACACACACACACACACACACACACACACACACACAGCACCACCACCACCACCACCACAAAAATCTCTTCCTTTCATAGTCTTTCATCTCACTAAAGGATGGCTTCATCTTTCCAGATGCTTGGACTAAAAGCTAGAATCATCTGCTAGTCTGTAAGAGGTGCTTAAAAGTTGATTTTGCAGAAAAATGCTGATGAAATTTACTTGAATAAACTAAAACCAAAAGAAAAGCTTGACATCCTTGCTTCCATTTTGTATGTTTCTTTGCTGCAAGCCATTATCTCTGTCTGTAATCACTTTGTAATCACCTTGGAATTTGGGACAGGAGGGACTAATTGATATCGTTATGACAATGAAACAAAACTATCCCTAAGAAACCAAGAAGCCTCCTTAAGACAGAAAATCCTCTAAGTAATGAAGGTTTGCTTATCCTGACCAGTAATGACAACAATAACAACCAAGAGCACCTCCCAAAACAAGGACTGGAATAATGATCAACCAAGCCATACTCAGACCAGGGCTGTTTAATTATTATGCATGTCTCTCTCCTTGTTGCCCTAGTTCCTTGTATATTTAAATCTACTGCTAATGTCTGTACTCCAAGGTGAACTGAAATGCTGTCTTCCTGTAACATGTGTGTCATATAATAAACCCACTTTCTATGTCCCTCATCTTGTCTCTTTATTCAGCAAAAGGGGTCAATGGCCTAATCTGACTTGTAGAACTCCTGGAGTTTGGGCAACTCTTTTCTTTTCATGCCCCATCACAAATTCTGTAGGCCCTCGCATTTAGAGTCCCACCATATCTCACTGTATACTCTCAATTACAGCTATTGTCTTCTTTATTGTTTCCTTGGTTCCACACCATTACACTTACTATGTTCTCTTAACAGCCACTAGGACAGTCCCTTTAAATTTAAGTTGATTTATGTCACTCCTCTGTTCAAACCCTTCCATCTGCCCCCCACCATTACCTACAGTAAATCCATAGGGCCCTCTGTGACCTGGCTTTTCCACTACTTCTCTGCCACTTTCCCTTACTACTCTGCTTTATTCAAGTGCCTTTTTAAAACAGCTGCAATACCATTAATGTGGACCCCACTCACATGAATCACTTCTCAAAGGCCTCATCTCTAATCTTTCTATTGCAAAATTAGAAATTTGACATATGAATTTTGAGGGGCCACAAACATTTGACCCATAGTAAAGGGAAAGAAGAAGGCTGGAACCCCTCACATATTAATAGTATGAGACAGATAATCTCTCCAAATCTTAGTTTTAAGTACATGTTAAAATTAGTATGATAATAATTTACCTCAGAGGTTCATTGTTCTAATCTGTGTGAAGTGTCCAGCACAAGACACATTTAGTAAATGCTGGCTCACATTATAACTGCTAGTAATATTTTAAAATACAGGCATGTGCCACCTAGGAAAATTTTTTTTTTTGTTTTTTGGGGTTTTTGGTTTTTTTTTGGCCAGTCCTGGGGCTTGGACTCAGGGCCTGAGCACTGTCCCTGGCTTCTTTTTTGCTCAAGGCTAGCACTCTGCCACTTAAGCCACAGCACCACTTCTGGCCATTTTCTGTATATGTGGTGCTGGGGAATTGAACCCAGGGCCTCATGAATACGAGGCAGGCACTCTAGCCACTAGGCCATATTCCCAGCCCCACCTAGGAACATTTTGATAAATGATAAACCACATATACAATAACAGTTCTACAAGGCTATATAGTATCACTGCTAATGTTATAGCCATCTTAGTTTGCAAAAAATACACTGTCTGAGGTTCAGACAACAATGGAATTGCCAAATGATGTACTTCTCATAATGGATGTCCTGTCATTAAGTGATGCAAAACTACACATATTGAGCATTGACAAGTTTATGCCAGACACTAGGAAAATAAAAGTGAACAAAACAGTCCTTGCTTTTAAAACCTAAACTCTATGTTTATAATGAAGAATCTGCATAAAAGTCACCCTGCTACTCTTTAAATCAAAGATATGCTGATAAATAATCCTTCTTTGCACTTTTCTTAAACAATAATGTTTTACTTTTTTGATATGGTCCTAGAGTTTTAATGCAGGACCTTGAATACCAGGCAAGCATTATACCACTTGAGCCATGTTTCACCCATTTTTTTTTGTTTCATTATCATAAGATTTCATGTTTATGCCCAGGCTATCCTGGATTGTGGTCCTCTTGTGTGCACTTACTATGTAACTAACAGCATATGTCAGTCTTATGAACTTTTTGCTTAGGCTGCCTTCCATAATCTTCCTAATTTGCTACCTCCCAAGTAGCTAGAAAACCACCTAACAGTCTTTTTATTTTCTTTTTTCTTTCTTTAGTCTTCTTTGTTTCTTCCTTCTTCCTTCCTTCCTTTCATTCCTTGCTCTTCTATCTTTCCTTCCTTCTTTTTTTAAGTCTTAGAATACCTTTTCCATTTAGTCTTATCAGTGTTCTGTTGTGGCTATCTACATGAAATAAATAAAACAACGTAATGAGGAAATATCCTCATCCAGAGCCTTTATCCTAATAGCTCTGTCTCAAGGGGGCTCATTTCTGAAAACTTGCATAGATATTTCATAAAAACTATTCAAAAACATACTTCAGTAGTTGAAATTGGTAAAGGAGAGGAGGAGGAGAAAAAGGAGAAGGAAGAAAAGGAAGAGAGTAAGCTATTATGTCTTTAATTGTACTGATGTAGCAATAAAAGTGAAAATGCCAATGACTCCTGAGAGTTGGGTCCACCAAGAAAGGAACCCGGGAGTGATTTGAACTTTTCAACTGCTTTCTACACATTTAGTTATTACATTAATTCAAATGTCTAGGGCACTAATAAAACA